>NC_062220.1:70443304-71068304 GCF_902686445.1 Sciurus carolinensis
ATAGAAAAAAAGTCATTATATATTATAAAAAAAGATAAATTCAGCAAGAGGTACAACAAATATGAATATATATGTACCCAACATGAGGCTATCCAATATACAGAGTAAATATTATTGCTTTTATAGGAAGAGATAGATTATAACACAATAATACTTGGAGATTTCCACATCCACCTTTTCTCATGAACAGATCATCCAGAGACAAAAAGAAGAAGCATCTGATGTGAACCATACTATGCAGCAAATGGACCTAACAGATATTTACAAAACATTTCATGCAATACCAAGAGAACACACATTCTTCTTATAAGCAGAGGACCATACTCAAGGATGGATAATATGTTAGGTCACAAATCAAGGATCATTAATTTTAAAAACTTGAAACTATATTATATACTTCTCAGAACACCATGGAAAGAAAGTAAAAATTAACAATAAGATGAAGAATGCAAAGTATGCAATTATATGAAAATTGAACAACATGCTCCAAAAAACCCATGGGTAATTAAACAAATGAAAAGGGAAATTTGAAAAATCTCTAGAAATGAGTGAGAATGACAGCACAGCATATCCGAATCTTTGGTATACAGCAAAAGTACTACTGAAAGTGAAATTTATAGCAACAAAAGCATACATAAGAAAAAAGGATAAAGAGAGAAAGAAAAAGAAAAGAAAGGAAGAAAGATTTCAAATAAACAACTTAACAACGTACCTCAAGGACTTTGAAAAGAAAATCCATACCAAGCTTAAAATTAGTAAAAGGAAAGAAATAGTAAAGATCAGATCTGAAATAAAAACATCAATGAAATAAAGAGTTGGTTTCTTGAAGGGATAAATAAAATCTACAAGCTTTTAGCTAGGCTGAGTCAAAAAGAGAGATGATAAAATACAATCAAAGATGATAAAGAAGGAAGTATAACTGATACCACTGAAATACAAAGGAATCAAATAGAAAACACCATGCTAAGTAGTACATGCTAAGCAAGTATATGCTAATAAACTGAAACACCTAGAAGTAATGATTAAATTCCTGAACACATACAACCTATCAAAATTGAATCAAGAGGAAGTAGAAAGGTGATGATCAAGATGAAACAGGGGAATTAAGCTGTACTTTTCAATTTTTTGCAGGTTGAAAAGAATACATACATTTTAAAATCAGAAAGAACCCGAATAAATACCCTAATGTTCTATCTCAGGTTCATAGAAAAGCAAAAATAAACCACTCCACAAACCAGCAAAAAAGGAAACAGATAATAAAGATGAGAGTTGAAATTAATGAAACGGGGAATAAAACAATACAAAGGGTTGATGAAACCAAGAGTTGTGCCCATGAAAAAGTAAGCAAGATAATGAGAGACAGGGATAGGAAGGAATGGAAGACCTAAATTAAGGAAATTAGAGATGAAAAAGGAAAGATTACGGTAGATGCCACTGAAATTCGGAGGATCATTAGGGATTATTTTGAAAACTTATCTTCTAATAAGAAACTGAAAAATTTAGGAGAAATTGACAAATTTCTGGACACATGCAACCTACCAAAGTTGAAGTATAGAAAAGCTATACAAAATAACAACAAGCAGTAATAAAATGCTTGATAATAATAAAAGCCCAGAACTTGATGGATTCAAAATTGAGGTTTACTGAATCCAATGCCTCTCAAATCATTCTAGGAAACAGAAAGAGAAGTAACACTTCCAAACTCATGCTGTGAAGTCAGTATTACCTGATTCAGAAACCAGATAAGGATACTTTGAGTAAAGAAAACTAAAGTCCAATATCCTTAATGAACATAGATGAAATATTCTTATTAAAATATCATTGAATTGGATAAGAAAGCATACTATAAAGATCATATACCATGTTCAAATTTCTTTTGCTCCAGAATGAAAGAATGGTTCAACACATATAAATCCATAAATCCACCACATAAACATAGAACCAAGGACAATTACATGATAATCTCAATAGATGCAGCATAGCCTGCAACAAAATTCAATATCCTTTCATGCTAAAAAATCTGAAGAAACTAGATATAGGAGGAATTACTCTCAACATCAAAAAAGGTGATAATGACAAAATGGAAAGAACATAAAATTGAATAGGGAAATATTGAAAGAATTTCTTTTGAAATCAGGAAGAAGATAAGGATGTTCACTCTCACTCCTCTTGAAATGAAGAACTTGGAATTTTAGCCAGAGCAACTAAGCAAGAGAAGGAAATAAATTGGATACAAATAGGAAAGGAAGAAATCAAATTATCCCTGTTAGCAGATAGAAGATATGATCCTATACTTAGAAGAGTCACAGAAGACTTCTAGAGATAATAAATTTGACAAAGTAGCAGTATACAAAACTAGCATATAAATGTCAACAAATGCTAATAAGAAAACTAGATATCCATATATAGAAGAAAGATATTAGATCCCTAACTCTCACCCTGTACAAAAGTCAACTCAAAATGTGTTAAATACCTAGGAAAGAGAGTAGAAACTTCTCAAATGCTGGAATAAAAAATAGGGGAAACACTTTAACACATAGAAGCAGGAAAATACTTCCTTAGTAGGAACCCTGTAACTCAGGACATAACCAAAAGAATCCATAAACAGAATAGCATCAAAATAGAAAGTTTCTGCATTGCAGAGGAAACAATAAAAAGAAATACATCCTATTAATGGGAGAAAATCTTCTAGCTACTCTTCCAACAGAGGATTAATATCCAGAATATATGAAGAAGTAAAAACAAAATCTCAAAATTAACAAGACAAATAACCCAACCAATAAATGGGGACATGAATCAATTAAAGAGGAAGTACATATCACCAATGATTATATGAAAATACGTTCAACATCTTTAGCTGTCAGGGAAATGCAAATCTAAAATTGCATTCCATTTCACTGAACTTACAATGACAATCATCAGTAATACAAATAAAAATAAATGCTGGCAAGAATGTGGGGAAAAAAGAACTTTTGTACACTGTTGGTAGCAATGTAATTTAATATAGTCACTGTGGAAATCAGTATGGAAGTTTCTCAAAATTCTCCCACTAGAACTACCACATTATCCAACTATCCCATTCCTTGATATTTTTCCAAAAGAAATGAAGCCAGCATATTTTTGAGATATATGCATTGCCATGTTTATCACACAAAATTAATAATAAAAACAGACACATAGACAAAGTTGTGGGATCATCATAGGTATTTGTCAATAGATTGAAGAGATTTAAAAATGTGATATGTATACATAGTGGAGGTTTTTTTCAGCCATAAAAAACAAACATGTCATTTGTAGGAGAATGGATGAAACTTCAGATCATAATTTTGAGCAACATAAATTTGACTAAGAGAGAAAAATATTGTGTGTTCTCTGTCATATGTGGAAGCTAGAGAGAAAAAAAAAACAAGAAAAAAGGGACACCATGAAAATAGAAGGAAGACAATTAGAAGAGAATAAGGGAATTACAGGGAGGGAAGAAAGGAGAGTGGGGTAGGCACTTGGGACCAAAATTGATGAGATTACACTTCTATGTATCTACTAATATGTCCCAATGAAATCCACCATTCTGTGTAACTAATGTGCATCAATAAAAATTAAGAAATAGAAAATCTAAAATGGCCAATAATATGTAATGAGACTGAAGCAAATAATTTAAAAATTTCCAGATATAAAAAGTCCAGGACCTGATGACTCCTCTACTGCTGAAGTCTACAAAACTTTTTAAAAAGAACTATTTCCAATTCTTCTTAAACCATTCCCAAAAGTTAACTGGAAGGAATTCTACCATGTTCTTTTTACAAGGTCAACATTAGCCTGGTAGTAAAATAAGGCAAGGATGCCACAAAAGAAAGAGTACTATAGACTCATTGCTGTTGAAACTAGATTCAGCAATTCTCAACAAAATATTCTCATACACTGTTGATGGGAATGTAAACTGTCTAGCCATTATGAAAAACAATACAAAGATTCTGCAAAAAACTAAAACTAGAACTATCATATGACTTTGCAATTTCCTTACTGGATATATAGCCAAAGGATATGAAACCATTTTACTGAAAAGGCACACTCCCATGTTTGCAGTGAACACTGTTCAGTACAGCTAAATCCATTCACCTGTTGATAGGTTGAAACTGTGCTATATATATACACAATAAAATATTATTCATCCATACAATGAATGAAACTCTGTCATTTTCAGCAACATGAATGGAAATAGAGGTCATTGTGTCAACTGAAAAATACCACATGTTGTCACTCTTTTGTGGAAACTAGTAAGTTAAACTCATAGAAGAACAGAACATAACAGTGGTCACCATAAACTGGGAAGGGCAGGGGGAGAGGAGATAGAAGGAAGTTCAGCAAGGGACACCAAAACACAGAGGGAAGGAATTTGTTCTGATTTTTCTATAGCATAGTAGGTAACTATTGATTAAAACAATCTGATATATTTCACAGTAACTAGAAAAATAAAATTTCCAACACATAAAAATGATTTGTTTGAAGAGATAAAAATATTTGTCATCCTAATTTTATTATTATACATTGCACAAATGTGTCAAATTACCATAAACATATACAAACTTTAAGTCTCCATAAAATTTTAAAAATAATTTTTAAAATGGAAGAAATATATATCCATATGTTTAAGATACAAATGATAAAGGTAAAAATTATAAACATCTTCCCTTCCTAAAATTATTATCCCTAAAACCATTATCTTATATATTTGCCTACAAAAATATTACATATAATAGAATATATGAGGACACATTGTATTAAATTATATACTATATCTTGTATGTACTGTTTTGCACCCTGAGTTTTACTTTATTGGGTTAATATATATCCACATACATACATCTATTTTTGTGACTATATATTTCACAAGCAAATATGGTATAGTTTAAAAACATTCCAGTACATATCACACACATACATACCACTGTACACTTTAGGAATACATCTGCTGTGCCTCTGGCAATACAGTTGTGGAGTTAAAAGTTTACTCATGTTCCTTTGAATATTTGGTAATTTTTGTTTGTTAATTGGAAATTATGTTTACAACACTGTAACAAATTTGAAGTCTCCTAATTCTTTCCCCTGAAGAACATTGATTTTGCTTCATACAGCAATTGTTTTGGTTTAACACCAAACTCTACTGTGATTGTCTACAGTTGAAGATTTTCTTTAAACTATTCCAAGCACCTATAGCTTTTCAGTGGACACCTTGGATTCTCCCCTGTGCACTGTGTGGTTTTGTGATCAGCAAAAGATTTGGAAGGAATTGAAACGTATGTTTTGGTACTTGTTCGGTGGCTCCCTCCTGCCCTTGATTTACTCCTTCACTTTATAACATTGACAACTTACTCCTTCACTTTGTCAACACTAGGGAAAACTTCTCAATCTAGCAAAATGGTAAATTTTAGTTCTAAAATTTCAATTTCCTTTAAGTGGAAAACATTTTTTCTCTTTTTTCCCCCAATGTAATTTTTCTGCTTTCAAATGTTGAATCTCCTCAATATTTTTCTTAAAAATGTTTTATCTAAGGATATCATTTCTATTATTGGAAAGGCTAATTTTGTTCGAGTTGCTTCATGATTAACTTTTAGTGTCTGTTAACATGTTCAGAGTTACCATACCTTCTTATTAATGAGTTTTGGTCATGACAAAGATAAAAATTTTAATGTATGATAATTATTCCTTAAGTGATGTATTTTAATTTTTTTTTACAAATTCCTGAAAACTGATCATCATAAACATAGTTTTTTGAATAAGCATTCCATACCTCAAAATATATTTTTATTTCCTATCCCCCATCCCAAGTCACAAATTTCTCTAGTAACTGTGATTCAAATGACATCACAAAACAATAAATGATTTAATGCCTTGTTAACAAAACCATGGCACACAGGTAATTTTATTTTTAAATTGTAAAAGTTAAATAAAACTTTTTGAGAGAAATACCTAGAGCTTTCATTTATATACCATATTCAAATAACCAAAATTCAAATATAAATGTCCATTTTACATTTTCCACCATGTAATTATGAAGTAAAAGATGATGCATTGTAGAAAATATTCTTTTGGATATAAATTTTAACCTTTTTGTTAGCTTATAAGAAAGATAAGCCGAGTTAGGAAATAGTACTTTTTGATAGGAAAAGATACTCTTATTAATCTGTTTTCTAACTGAATGTAATTTTTAAATGTCTTTGTTGGTTTGTGGACCTAACTACATGGCAACAGTGAGATGTCAAATTCTGCCATAAAAATACTCATTTTGGACACCTTTTATAGCACAAGTATAGCTTTTACTTATTAATATGGCTCTGCAGGAATTGTCATTATTGTAATGCTGTAGAAGGTGACGATTTACTCTATAATATATGTGTTATTACAGTTCCCACCAAGCTATCTACCACACAATTGTCGTTTAGTGGAATGAAGGCAGAGGACACCTGGGGTAGAATACAATAAAAAAAGTCACTAAATGGTAGCTACTGCTCACTGAGGTAATCTCACTTTTAAATATAGAGAATGAGAACACCAAAAATGAATAGTGATTGAAAATGAATTTAACTGTATTGTATCATCTTATACTCTCTTCAATTCTACTTGGATTTGTTTAAGGATACATATAAATTCTTCTTTTCTATTTTGCTTTTCATCTTTACTAAGACCTCTCCATCTGTAAAAGCTTGAATTTTAAGGAACTATGCCAAATTGAGACTTAATTTATATGATTTTAACAAAGAAATAAAAATACATATTGTGGTAAAAGGGAGTTACCCATTACAGATTGGGTAAGTTAACTGGAAGGTAGAGAATTGGTATTCAGTTGCCAAATTCTATTGCTCCACTGAGAGGACTAATAAGTAGTAAGTGCAAATTCTGAGGTATAAAGTAGTACTTCTTTTATTTGTCTTTAAAGATAAAGCTATGCTCACTCAGGCAGTTGGAAGGTGTTTGGGGAAAAAAAACTGATTTAAATTTGATTTGTGAGATCTTTCAAGATCCTCTGTAATCAAATTTACAGAGAGGATATATAATCTCAGTATTGGTGGGACAAGAAAATAAGATAAAGAATATTAAAGAGCCTTGCATGTTATAATTACTCTGTCCATGGATATCATGCTTAAGAATGATTCTGAAATTTGGTGAACAAGTCAATCTTTCTGATTTTACAGAAATGAATAACATTCTGTAAGGCTTCAAATTTCACAATTTGTAATTTTTTCTCTTTTATATTGTCCTTTTAGAAATTTCAGTCAAACCAAGATTTATTAGTGCTCACTACATGCTGAGCACTTCACTGGTTGCTTATAATGCAGAGCAGAACATAGCAGGATTCTTCTCTGCACTCATTTCTAACCTCTTTGTCACTTAGTGCTTCTAAAATTGTTCAACCAAAATTCCACTCTTGATTGTGGATTGTGAACATGGGCCTGGGGGAGAAACACAGAGAGCAGACACTCTCTAGTTCGAGAACATAAATAGTCCACCTCCCATTGTCATTCTAAAAAGCGGTAACAGAACTGCAAATGTGTTTTATATGTGATTGTCTATTAAAAGAAAATGATTCTGTTCTAAATATTATCCGATACTTTCCTCATGCTGCCCCATAATATTATGTCTTCTCTTTTTCTTCCTGAAGTTTTAAGAAAAAAGTTCTGCTCAAATATGTTAGCTTTCCCACTTTGACTGCTAGCCTAATGAAGTTAATAAGTTCATATGGTAATGTGAAAACTCAGGGGATAAAAATATCACTTGGTAAAACTGGGTGAATAGGAAAAAGTTTTGAAGGTATGCCTACAGCTGTGCAAACATAACTCCCCACCTGCCACCAGGAGCTATCTTTACTACTTACTCCTGCATTTTATAGACTTTTTGGCTACATAGACATGATAGCAAGAGCCCACCCTCTAATAACCAAAAGCATGTGCCTATCCTCTTATGAATATAACCAAACTGCAAAATGTATATAGTTCAGACACCTACTTAATATTCCTGCATTCATACCTCATCAGCAGTATAGATTTTTTTGGATCATACATAGTTGAAGGTTGTCATAAGTAAATGATTAATTAACCTAACTAAAATATTAGATAATATCACATTTTCAACAGTGGTCTGAAAACAGGGTGATATAAACTATCTAAAAGTCCACATCGGTGGCTAACTCCTTTCAAATAATTTATTACAATGACTAAGAATATACTATGTATACATAAAATACTGGCAAAAACTTCCATTTTTGCTCTTCTTGAGTTTGGGAAGTTACTTGTGCTTTGCTGAGAAAGCCTTTAGTTACTGTGGTATGGCTCTGTCACATGAGTTCTCCCATGGTTTGCCTTATCCCTCATTTTTGCTAGATTCTCTTATAGTTTAGTAAGTGCAAACATGTAAACAACACAACAGGTAAATATGTAAATATTAAATTTCATTTTCATACCTGTGACTGAAAACAAATTTGTCCTCCAAATTAATTGCTTAACAATTTTGTAATCTTGATACCTATATTTGCTTGTTAAAACAGTTTGTGATTCTCATCAATATAAAAAAAATAAAGCATACAGCTTCATGGAATGCTCTCATATTTTGTTTTTTTGCTCCTTCCTTTGTGTTTGTTGCCTTTGATATCCAACTTTAAGTTACTGAAGCTATTCATTTCTAGGCCAAATCATTTTTAAAAGGAAAAGGCAGTACTGTAAAATCAATGAGTAGCTCTGAATTGAATGAGTAGTTTGACAGTACAAGTCAAGATTGCTAACATAAAACACACCATCTGAAATAGAAGAAATTTAGGTCATGCCATTCTTTTCCTCTCCCATTTCCAGGGACAGGTCACTAACTCTGGAACCCCTACAAAGAGTTTGCTCATTTGCTTTACACAAACTAAAAGAATTTAGCTGCAAATAGACACAGAACACACATATTTTGATAGAAATCACCTTATAATTCACCAAGAATATGATCTTTGATAATGTATAATGTGATGCAAAGCATCTTTCTGTTATTAGCAGGTTTGGAAATAAGTAGAGAAATTCAGTAAATTAAGTACTAACAAAACCTGACATTTTCTTTGCAGGCATTCTTACTCAAATCCCTCCTACCTGCCTAATCACCAGGTGGCAGTGTAGTAGCACTCATCCATATCTGTCTTTGAAACATTTCAATAAAAAAAGAAAGGAAGAAAAAGAAATGGCATTGCAATGAGATTTCCACACAGCATAGGTAGAATTGTTTGGGTTTTAAAAATTTTTAAGTGTTACTCTCTTCCAGCATTAAAATAGCCCTGCATACATTTTCATAAATTGCTTTTTGATTTGAGTACCATGTAGATAGTTCCCTTCTTTAATTTTCTAAACTAGAAAAACTGAATATATATAACTTAACAGCTCTTTGTTTTCTTACAGTTTTAAATAGGAACCTTTTCTATCATAGTAGGAAGTGCATTATGTATTCTTTTTTCAACCAGCCCTTTTCAATAATGGAATTAGGCAGGGTTTCCCACAGTTTCAAAGAAGCATATGCCAGCAGACTACAAGCTCCTGAGACAAGAATTCTGACATTTCATTTTTCCTTATCTAAACTTCTCCAGCTGTCATTATGCCATCTGAGACTAGTTTTCAGTCTACACTGCTATTCCACTCTATCAATTTCTTTGTATTTACACAATGTTCATTCAGCACTTTAACTGGGACAAAAGAACCAATTTCAACATTTGGTTTCAGATACCTAGGCTTTGTTACGTATTGAAAGAATGTCTGTATTCTTTTCTGCCAATGGACATTCATAGATCCATTTGATGTTGTCTGATCCAGTGACAACTGGTGAATATAGAACTGAACCTAAAAGTCTCAACATTTATTTTTTTCTATGGGTTCAGTGCCAGGTTACCCCAAAATACTTTGTGTTGGACTAGAAAGAAGATATTTGAAAATGTTTCCTAAACCGTCTCTATTTAATCTTTTCCTCTATTCTGAATTAGTAGAGAAGGAGTCCATCTTTACTTTGAGGAACCACAATGACACAGAAACTAATAGGAAGGAAGAGAAAGTGACTTTCCCTGCAGCAAAGGGGGTTAAACTGCAGTGATGGTCCTTGAAAGGGTTCTTGGAAAGTTGACTATGTAAAACCTGGTGAAAATAAAAAGAAAGAGAGTTACCATATGAACTGAAGAAAGCCTGGAGCTCCTAATAGCTGACTTCAAAATATTTAGAATTTGTTTGAAACTTCTCTCTTGTAGCCAGTCCAATTCCATGTGCTGAATGAAGTTGACATTTTTTGCCATAAAGATGATCCAACCCTATATCCAGTTTGGAAAATGATATTATTCATGTCAGGCTATCTTGAAAATGTTTTATTTATATTCATTTATGTATAATATTGAGTTTGTATTGAAATGTTTGGAAAAACATTTTAAAATCAAGTTAAAAATGAACATGTCCCCAAATTAATATTGTAAGACATTAGATTTTTACTCATTCTCCACAGAAATAATTTTTTAAAAAAAATAACACTGAACTCTTTGATGGCACTATAATTTCATATACGTGTATGTTAGGGACAAAGTTTCACTATACATGACTATAGCCAAAGTTCTATGTTGCTCCATTTAGGGGAAAAAAATGGATGGATATATTCACATTTTCAAAAGATATATTCTGAATAGGAATGGTCTTTTGATTTCCTTGTTTTACGGATGGTCCTTCTATAATTCTTCAAATAGAAGTCTATATATATTATAAAAATAATAGCACTAACTTGCCATATTAGTCAGTTTCCAGCACTGTAATGAAATAGCTGAAGTAACTGATTAATAAAGAGAAAAGAGTAAATTTAGCTCATGGTTCCTGAGGTTCCAGTTCAAGATCAAGTGGTCCCATTTCTTTGGGCTTTTAACACATCATGGCAGGAGGGTGTGGTACAGTGAACTGCTCACCTCACAAGTCCAAAATCAAAAGAGAGGGAGGAAGAGACCAGGTTCTCACAATCTCCTAAAACGGCATGCCCACAATGATGTAGTGCCCTCAACTAAGTCCCTCCTCCTAAAGTTTCACTGCCTTCCACCAACAAGCTTCAACAGACGAACTTGTAAGGAACATTTAACACTCAAACTACCAACAGTTTCTAAATGAGAATTTACTTCTGAATAGGTATGCCATCAAAGTGTTGCAAATAATAATTTTAAGTTGACAAAGCTTAAATGATTAAATTATTTTTGATAATTTGTAAAATTTTGTACACAATTTTAAATATTTCCTGTTGAAGGAATCAAGATGCCACAGTGTTCTTATTAAAATAATTGTTATGAAAATTATTTTAAAGTGTTTAATTACATAATATGCAATGCCATTACATGAATACTTTTCCTCACTTTTTATTTTTATTTTTTTAATTATTTATTTATTTATTTCATTTTTTACAGACTGCATTTTGATTCATTGCACACAAATGGGGCACATGGTTTTGTTTCCATGGTTGTGCACGATGTAGATTCATACCATTTGTGTAATCATACATGCACATAGGGTAATAATGTTTGTCTCATTACCCTGCTTTTCATACCCCGCTCCCTCTCACTTCCTTCTACATAATCTAAAGTTCCTTCATTTTTCTCTAGCTCCCCACCCCGCTCCCCCATTATATGTCATTCTCCACTTATCAGGAAAAACATTCAGCCTTCAGTTTTTTGGGATTGGCTTATTTCACTTAGCATAATATTCTCCAATTCCATACATTTATTTGCAAATGCCATAATAAGGTCCTGATTCCTTTATTTATACAATGAATGTCGTTTTGATATATCTCCAAATACCATTTAAGTTATCAAATTATAAGATCTCTAGAAATGTGTTTTGGTTAATTTGTATTAAAAAGTGAAGAAGAGACCAGGGTCTCACAATCTCCCAAAAGGGCATGCCCACAATGATGCAGTGCCCGCAACTAAATCCCTCCTCCTAAAGTTGCACCAACACCATTCCAAGATCTAAGCTTTAACAGATGAACCTATATGGGACATTTAACATTCAAACTACTGACAGTTTCTAAATGGGAATTTCCTTGTGAATAGGTATAACATCAAAGTGTTGCAAATAATAATTTTAAGATGACATTAAAATCAGCATATTACAGAGATACAGCCACATCAATGTTCATAGCTGCTCAATTCACAATAGCTAGATTGTGGAACCAACCTAGATGTCCTTCAATTGATGAATGGATAAAGAAACTGTGGTATACATATACAATGGAATATTACTCAGCCATAAAGAATGATAAAATTATGGCATTTGCAGGCAAATGGATGAAACTGGAGAATATTATGCTAAGTGAGATAAGCCAATCTCAAAAAACCAAAGGACAAATGATATCGCTAATAAGTGGATGATGACACATAATGGGGGATAGGAGGGGTTAGTGTTAGGGTTAGAGTTAGGGTTAGGGAGGGGGGCAAGAATGGAGAAAGGAAGGACTATATAGAGGGAAAAGAGGGGTGGGAGGGTTGGGGGGGAAGGGAAAAAATAACAGAATGAATCAAACAACATTACGCTATGTAAATTTATGATTACACAAATGGTATGCCTTTACGTCATGTACAAACAGAAACAACATGTATCCCATTTGTTTACAAAAAAAAAGAATAATAAAAAAAAGATGACATTAAAAAGTGAGGTATTTTCCTATATACATATATACAATGGAATATTATTCATAAAGAAGAATGACTTATGACATTTACTAGTAAATGGATGGATCTGGAGACTATCATGCTAATGAGGTATTTTCCTCACTTTTTATTACAAATTAACCAAAATGCATTTCTAGAGATCTTATAATTTGATAACTTAAGTGGTATTTGGAGATATACCAAAACAACATTCATTGTATAAATAAAAAATTCAGGAACTAGTGAGGTTAGTTATCTAACTAAAATGATAATCAACAATCAGTGGAGAAATTAATATTAGAACTTGAATCCCCTAAATGCACAAGACTCCTATGAAATTTTTCCAATTTTTGTGGAAACACCTCAAGTTTTTAATTTTATAGTTTTTAGTTTTACATTTTTTTGGTACAATTCCTAGTGGATTCCCTGTAGTTTACCATGTAAAATTTAAGGTAATATTTTTCTTCATATTTTCTTAGTAAAAGTTACCATTCTTGAGAGTAAAATCATTGGCTAAAAGTAAAAAGTACAAAAACAAAAAATCCTGGGTTGAAATCCCAGTCATTTCTATAATTTCCAACAAATTATTTAACTTCTAAGGCTTTCATTTCCCCATTTATATAAAGAAATTAGAAATGTACCTTTTCCTGGGATTGTGTTAAAGACAAAATGAAACAAAACATGTGTCTTTAGTTACAGCCATAGTAGTAATAATTACTACTGTGCATATGTGATGAAATTTCAGTTGATTTATATTGAGTTAAATTAGCTTTCTAAATTTTTCAAAACAAAAGTTCTAATTGAGATTCAAGAATTAGATATCTTTAACTCTCACTTGACTTATATCCACTGTATAGGCACACTTATTTTTTAATTGAAGAAACAGATATAGTATAAACTTTGGGGAATAATCCAGTTCATCTCTAGAGACCAACAGCAATTGAAAAATGCTGAGTCAAAAGGCAAATGAGTGGTTAAGATGGGTTAAGAACTTACACCTTTTACTTCTAGTTTTGATACTTCTACCACCAATGATTTACTAATTGTTTATAGAGGAACCTTAGGGATTCTTTTGAAGTGGCCAGGACCAAAAAAAGGAAACTAAGAATCTATCAGATCACATGATTGAAATGTCAGGGCTCTGAGTGTTCTTTGTCCTTGTCAACTACTTAGTTCTTTTTTTTTTTTTAAATCAGTCCTATGTATTGAGATTGCTTTATAACATATGAAGATTCTTTGATTTTATAAAAGTTCACAGTGCTTTTATTTTTGAAATATAAAAATTTGTATAAAAAATCAATAAATGGGATGATATTGAACTAAAAAGCTTATTCACAGCAAAGGAAACAAATCAAAAGCATGAAGAGAGACCCTTCGGAATAGGAGAAAATCTTTGCCATCCACACCTCAGATAAGACTGAATTTCTAGAATATACAAAGAACTCAAAAATCTTAATACCAGAAAATAAATAACCCAATCAATAAATGGAAAAAAAAACTAAACAGACACTTCTCAAAAGAAAAAAATATGAACAGTCAACAAATACATGGAAAAATGTTCAATATCTCCAGCAATTAGAAAAATGCAAATTAAAATTGCAAGGAGATTTCACCTCATTCCAGTCAGAATGGATACTATCAAGAATACAATAACAATAAATGTTGGTGAGGATTTGGGGAAAAGGGTACACTCATACACTGCTGGTGGAAATTCAAATTGATGTCACTACTTTGGAAAGCAGTATGGAGATTCCTCAAAAAACTAGGAATGGAATCATCATTTGACCTGGTTATACCATTTCTCATTAGATATATAAAAGGAGTTAAAATCAGCATGCTGCAGTGACGCACCCACATCAAAGTTTGTTGTAGCTTATTTCACAACAGTGAAACTGTGGAACCAACCTAGGTGCCCTTCAACAAATGAATGGATAAAGAAAATGTGGCATATATATACAATGGAATATTATTCAGCCATAAAGGAGAATGACTTTATGACATTTACTAATAAATGGATGGATCTGGAGACTATCATGCTAATTGAAATAAGCCAATCCTCCAAACCAAAGGTCAAATGTCTCTCTGATATGTAGATGATAACAAACAACAGGGTTGTGGGGATAGAAGTTCACTAGATTAGACAAAGGCAAATGAAGGGAAGGGAGGGGAACAGGAATAGGAAAGACAGTGGAATGAATCTGACATAACTTTCCTATGTTCTTATGTGAATACACCACTGTGAATCTCCACATCAGGTACATCCACAAGACTGGGATCCTGGTGAACTAAGAACAAAGGACAGGCAGCTAGTGTAGATAGAGGATCAGTTTGGAAAGGGAAGATGGGGGCTGGTTCCAAGGGAAAGAAAATAAAATGTTAATACTTTCAGGACACTTCCTCTCCTCCACACCTGTTGCCAAGGTTACCTGCCTTCAGGGAACCATTCCTCCCAACAAAAAGATTTTAATGAAGTACCTCCTGGGCAGCTAGCTCCCTTCCAGCCCTTTTGTGCAGACACACACAAGAGGCACCCCTGGAAAGTTTCTTTCCCACCTTTTGACTACAGAAGCAAGATAAGGGAAGGAGGGGACTTGAGAAGGAAGAATAAAAAGGGCAGGATGCTCCCCTCCCACAGATTCTAACTCTGGATTCCCTTCATCCTCCACTGGGGGAGGTTTGTCTCTGTTCTATCCTTTAAATAAAACTTCATTTCTGCCCTTGCCTTGGAGTTTCTCCAGTGTTCAATCTTTGACACCAGGGACACGGGACTTGGGTAGGATTCTTAAAACTGATCGTCAATAATTAGAATAAAATATAATCCATGTTTGTATAAATATAGCAAAGTTGACTCTACAATCATGTATTACTAAAAAGACCAAATAAAAATGATACAGCAAAAATTTGAATCCCAAGATGAAACATTTTACTACTGGTACTAGAAGGAAATTTGGTAAGAACAAGGAAACAAGACCAAATCAAATCTGAAGCTTTGTTCCATTCATTAAGAAAAAAATACACATTTACAATTAAAAAATCACTTTAGGAATTATTTTCTTAATGACCTAGGACAAACATAAATAAAATTCTTTATATACTAAAATATGAATTAAACAATCATAACATGATAGGTACTTCCATCAGGAAACAATTTCTTACTAACTTGTCATACTTCAGAAAACATCACAAAGTCTTTTGCAAAAAACATGAGTTTAGTCATTGATTATTTTTTTCAGTTGATTATGTCTTTTCAAACAACTGAAGAAACATTCTATATATTTTACAGAATTTTTCCCAAGGGAGGGAAAACAAAATAATAAAATATTCCATTGATGACATAAGCATAGTAACTTTGGATAGATGAAATATTCAAATTTATCAAATAAAATGTCCAAATTTCAAATAAGTTTCTTGTCATTTGATAAAAATATTTATATCAGTTTTATAGTCTTCTCCAAAAGATAGTTATTGATTATTAGACTTAAAATGTCCTATTACCTTAAATTTTCCCTTGGAAATATCTGAGGATCCCAAGGATAAAAATCTCTTTCTGTCATGAATTTATTAGAAATTTTAGTCTTGGTTTATTTCCATTCATAGCAAACAACTATAGAAAACACGGGTTATCGTAGGTTTATGCATTCAATTATAAATGAGTATTATCACTGAGAAACAATTTATCAAGAGTACCAAATATCCCACTCCACCCTCAATTACTTTTGTGCAAGTTTATTGTCACCAAAAGGGTTTGAGAATGTTGTATAGAACATTCTGGGCACATCATCACTATTTCCTTAAAGTATGAACTTCTTTTCTCATCTTAATATTTTAATTTAGAGAGATAGCAGTAGCCTTGTCCCTGAACATAAATATTTGTCTGATCCAGGAAATAAAATAATAAATACATTGAGAGTTCCTCATTTCACTCTGTGTCTCTATTTATCTCTATCTCTATCTCTATCTCTGTCTGTGAGTATGTGGGTTATCTAGAGAAAAGTTAACAGTGATTAAATTTTATAAAGTCTACAGCTTAGCCATTTTTAAAAAAAATCTTCTGAATGATTAAATCTAAGAAAATGATATAATTTTAAATATTTTAATGAGTCTATTGGTGCTACTTGAAGCATCATTTATTGCCTTGGTGGACATAACATGAGTAGTTCTCACACTGGCAACTTGTCCTAATATTACTTGGCAATTAGCAGTGGCAGGGGGCTTCACTAACAGCAGATGCCTACGAGTTTCAGAAGTGAAAATACTACCTTCATATGGGCTAAGAGGAAAGAGAATTGAACAATTGCACTGAAGCAAACAGGCAGCCTAAAAGCAGATATTCCAAGCAACCCAGTGTGATAATGAAAGGTACTGATGGAAATGCAAAGCTCTCTTAGACCATAAAGAAACTTAGTGTTGATCTTTTCTACCTGCTAAAGCAAATGGTTTTCTGAACTGTGAAGTGTTATGGCCTCTGGTTTTGGGTAATGCAATTACACAACCCAAAGCAATGATGACAACACCAGATCAGAATTGATGCTGCAAAGGTATGTCTTGGCAATTTACAATACATACTCAAAATCATTGATTTCAGTTGCCATTACAGAGTGAGAAATACCACTTGTGTGTGGTCCTATAACCAAAAATAGACAGCTCTCTTAAAATTGTCCATCTCTTCTTCTCCCTTTGTTTTTCATCAATTTCAAGTTCAATTAATTTTATTTTATAAATATCTGTCAAGCCTATCCACCTATATCCATCTCCAGTGATATCATCTTAGTTCAAGTCATCATCTTATCTTTAAAATCAGGGAAGTTCTTGTAGGAGAGCTGAATTTGGCCTACTTATCCATATGCAGGTGGTCTCATTTGCCTATCACTTTTCTTAGTATATTTCAACTAGTTCTGGTCCTACACGTGTGTTAGAATAGCACTCTATATGACTTTATTGACATTAATTATCTGCAGATGCATTTCTTGTGTGTTATTTAACATGTTTCTTCCAACAGAATGGAAACTTATCAGGTGCAGTGAGAATATCTTGTTCATGGATCCTAAGTAGTTGTACATATTAGACACTCTAAAAATAATTCTTGATTGAATGAATGAGGTATTTCTTTGGGGAGAATCTATTTCCATGGAAGTATACTTTAAATCTTAAACTAGGAACATAAATACTAGAAATTAATTTCTCCTCCTACAAACATAGCTCATGACTTTCTTGATTAAAATGCAGAGAATAACTGCCTAATAATTTTTTCCCAGAGATTCAATGAAGTTACATATGCAGAGAACATAGCAGATGACAGATACTCGGTAACTTTATTCCTGACTTTATATCAGAATAACTAATATAAATGTTGACATACTAGCACTCTATTTCATGAGATATTATTCAAAACAACAACAAAGTACTCAGAAAGAAATGTGCTTTCTTATGGAGAGGAAGTAGACTATTTAGTTGAACCTAATAAGAAAAAATAAAATTTTTACCTTTCAAAACAGAGAAAGAATACTTGGAATCTCTCCGCCTTAAATTATTTCGAGTAGGATAGTATGAGTATATATAAGCATAAAAAGAAGTTGCCTGGCAGGGTGGTGCACGTTTGTAATCCTGGCAACTTGGGTGGCTGAGGCAGGAGGATTCTAAGTTCAAGGTTAGCCTGGGCAATTTATTGAAATTCTCTCTCAAAATAAAAAAGAAAAAGCACTGGGATGTAGTTCAGTGGTAAAGTACCCTTGAGTTAATCCTCTAGTGCCAAAAAAAGAAAAAAAAAAAAACTGGTGACATTAATGAAACATTAAAATTTTATATATGAAAATATCTACTACTACTACATAATACATTTCTATGTGTATGTATATATATATAAAATATGTAAAACAACTATATTTTTTTCTTCCATCTTATTTTGAGAAAAATTATTAGATTCTAGAGAATCATTTTATTTATTAACTAGTGAATATCTGAATGACAAAAAGTAATAAGAACCCAAATATTGTATAAGGAATGAAAAAAGCATGAGAGGAATTCAGAGAGGGGGGAAAGCATACCTTGATTTTACTAGGGAATGAAAATGAAGAAATTTACTCTCCTTTGTACAAATATTTGAACTAGGGTCAAGAAATAAAAGTAATTTTATTTAGTACCATCTAGCTAATTTAATTTAATAGAAACTACCAATAATAATAATAGTCTGAACAAGTAGGTGATATATTTTTCTAAAACTATTTCTGGGGCTGGGGAGATAGCTCAGTTGGTAAAGTGCTCGCCTTGCAAGCACAAGGCCCTGGGTTCAATCCCCAGCACTGCAAAAAAAAAAAAAAAAAAAAAAACCCAAAACTATTTCTGGTGAAAACAAGGGTCTTTAGGATAAAAGTAATTCATAAATGGGGAAAATTACAGCTATGTTGCAGAAGAGAAAGTGAATTTTTCTTCAGACTTCAATAGCAAAGAGATGTTTACATATAATGTAGAAATAACCATTTAAAAGATTGATTTGCAAAACACCCAAATGAATTATCGGGTACTTTTATTCACCTCAATTTCCTCCCATGTAAGTTTTTTTTAATGACTGGGAGTGCTGATAAACATACATGTCAATTGCTTATTTTAGCAGATCAGCATTCTTCTATTATATTAATTTGTATATCATTTCTTTCCAGGCTTGTTATAATTAATTGATAGTCATATGAGTCATCAGACAGGGACTTTTTTCATGCTAATAGGCTAAAGTGATAGTTGACATGTCCACCCAAAGAAAACTTGTTTTGTGTGTCTTGCTTTAGAGAAAAGAGAGGCTATGAATTATTTTTAAGATGCAGTATAAGTCAAAAGAAGAAGTAAATGAGATATAAAAGATGCCATAAGTGTATATTGATAGAAATGCTGAGAAAAAGGCAATAAGAAATAAGTGGAAAAATAAAAAGGACATTTCAAATATGACTCACCTGAATTTCATATTTACTGATTGATTGTATGTCAATATGAGATGGCCTGAGGTTCCTACTTTTATTCTGCTCAGTCCTACTTGTACCATTCCAAATTTTAACCTCCTCAATATTCTCCATTTGAGTTCTTTTTAACAACAGAAGAAAAATGATCTCTGAAAGACTATTCCCAACGTGGTCAACATTTGTGATTTTATTTCATTTATATACTATCCTAAAATAATTGTAATGAAAATAATCAGAGTATCTGTTTGTCACACAATTGTTTAATAATCATGACAATAAATTACTTTAGAAAAAGACAAATTACAAAACTGGTAAAGGGGTCATTTCAGTGGAAAAGTTGTAATAGCATGAAAATGTTATTAAAAATTGGAAAACAATTCACTAACCATGACAATATAATGAAACTGAATTAACCAAAGTATCTATCCTTTGTGTGCTGTGTTGTTTCTAGTCTTGAATCTGTTGTATGAGGTTTTTCAATGAATATGGTTTTGTCAATCAGGGCAAAGACTTTCAACATTTGAGAAAATTTGATCATGTTGAAATGTTTTATTATATTTATGATTTTTATTGTAATCTAGTGTATGGATCATAAAGGATAGACTAAAAAAGGTATTGAGACAATCTATTATGGATCTGAAAAAGGTAGTACACATGAAGGAATATTACTCAGAAATATGAATTATTACTAAAGGCATTAAGCGTTCAGTAGATGTTAATCCCAACTTATACACATAGCTTTATTTATTTACTAAAACTTTACCAGACTCTCCTAATGTGAAGTTCATATATGGGAATCTAGCATACACCAGATTCTCAATATATAATCTGTTGAATAAATACCTACATGCCTATTCCTTAGGGAAAAAAATGACAAAAATACTAATTTCTAAGATTGGGGATACTTTTCATACATCTCAGTTGCAGTATATATTAAAAATGTAGTTTATCTGTCTTGGAAATCTATTTGATTCTGAAATCAGGAAGCTAAATTTTGCTGACTAGCTCAGCTTTAACTAATACACTTTGACATTGGCCAAATGGATATAATCATTACTTTAAAAATCTAAACAATAAAATAGATTTTAAAGCAATTGGAAGATATATCCTGACTATATTCTGAATCAACAAACTCTTTGTTTAAATCTCCAGATGATTGCTTTAACTTTCAAGTTTATTTTGTAGGTGATGCTGAAGAGGTCAGGTGCTCAAACCTAAAAGTGTAGAGTACTAAATTGCCCATATCCTCAACAAACTCCATCTTCAAAATGTGATGAATCTGCACATATCCTTCCACTCCAACTCTCGTCCAAATACTATCACTTTTCTGCTGGATAACTGCAACAACCTCCCTGCTTCTGCTCTTGCCTCCCACAGTTTCTACTCCAAACAGCAGTGGATGAAAAATGTTCAAGGTCAATTCATCTGTGCTACTCCCCACTTCAAAGATCCCAATGACTTCCCATTCCATTCAGAATAAAATCCAAACTCATTACATGCTATGTAAGACATTTTATAATCATTAATTTTCTTAGCTTTTAACTACAAACTCTTGCAAACCATTATCTAAGAGCAACAGTCTTTTCTCTGTTCCTCAAGAAAACCAAGTTCTGTCCTGCTCCAGGATGTCTGCATATGATATAACTTTTGCTCACATATTCTACTCCCAGATGTTCAAATTTTTGTCACTTAGAATTCAGACCTCAATATGCTCACATACATTGAGAAGTTTAGTCTGACAATCCTATCTAAAGTAGTCCTCCACCCCCATTTATTCACTATTTGACTATATGACAATTTAGAATCTCCAGTTCAGTTGTCTGTTTTAATAAACATAGGTTCATTAGTATGCAGTTAAGATAAATATTTATGTACACTGCTTTTGATTTAAAATATTTCAGTGGAATAATTTCAACAGATATCATGTGACCATAAACCTAACTTATTTACTGTTGGGATCTTTAAGAAAAAAAAATGCCATCCAGTATTCTATTCCATGAGTATAAATACAATCTGAGAGCAAGTGGTATCAGTATGTGCTTGTTGAGTTGTTTTATCAGAACAAAGACTCTCTGTCTTATTCATGTCTTTGTCTCCAGAATTATGCATATTTCCAGTAATAAAGTAAGTTTTCAATAAATACCCTTTGAATCTTGAATGAATATTAGAAAAGATTTCGATATTTCAATAGGCATTAGACCACAGTATCATTCAAAATATCAGCATCTCCTTTCTAGAAAAAGAAGTTCCCTACTTCATCAAAACCGTGCCTGGCCAACACTCCTGGAGCACTAGCCTGGAGAAGGATTAGACCTCCTTAGTGCTACTACTGTTGAACTCAGGGCATTTGACTGAGTAATGTGATGATGAAAGATGGGAAGGAGTACTAAATATTAATTTGTAAGCAGAAACTACAAGACTCAGTTCTTGGTTTACCAACTTCTTTTTTTCTTTTCCTTTTTTTTTTTTTTTTTTTGGTACTGGGTATTGAACTCAGGGGCACTTGACCACTGAGCCACATCCCCAGCCTATTTGGTATTTTATTTAGAGACAGGGTCTCACTGAGTTGCACCTCACCATTGCTGAGGCTGGCTGTGATCTTGCAATTCTCCTGTCTCAATCTCCGGAGCCACTGGGATTAAAGGTACCATAAGACACACCACATTCACAGCAGGCAATGCTTTACCATCTTGGGTCAAGAAGTAAAGACAAACCTGGCCGAAGAGACTTATTTGGGAGATGTTACAGAAAGGAGGAATGTAAGGTGATGAAATTTTGGGATTGTATTTTAATGCAGTCAACATAGACAAAATTGATTGGTACAAAGAGTAAGTGGTATGGGGTTGATAAAAATAGAATGACTTTTAGGTCTATAAGTCTTCTAACTAGGTAGATGTATTTTCATGTATCAGCCTGGGGTGTTCAGTGGATCCTTACTATCTGTTGTCTCCTATCTCTTGTGATTGGGAACAGATGGTTGCGATGATTTTCAGATGATGCTCTGATGATCTGGGAAATACTGAACAATCTTTAATCATCTTGATATTCTTAAGAAATAATTTCTTATTGGAAAAGTGAGTGGCAAGATATTGTTTCTTCAAGAATGATTTAGCATAGAAAGTAGCCATGATTAGGGCTATTAAGTAAGACAGTGCAATTTCAATTGCATATTCTAAATGCATTTTTTTCATTTCAATGTGTAAAGTCCTATGTTGTTGCAAGCAGTTTTTTAATGAAAGATCAGAGAGAGACAGTTACAACATTCAAATAGATATGTATAAAACTGAAGTTTTAAATTTGAGGTTAAAATTTTTAGTGATAGTAATGAGCTCTTCTCAGTAATATCTTCAAAGTTACTCTTGATGAAAATAATACTGTAAAATATGTTTTAAAATGAAATATTTTATTATTATATAAGTTATAGGGAGAGAGAATTTAAAATATTAAAAAGAAATCTATATATGACCTTCCTCAAAAATTATTGATCTTATTCAATATTTGGGACCAGTAAGTTATCTATATCATATGTATAGTCACAAATATCTAGGGTTTTACAAAATTTTGATCATTTACTATTGTCAGATTCACATCTGGATTTTATTTTGACCCTATAATTTATTTTTCTCAGATATTATTTGAAAACATTTTGCTAAGTTTCATAATTATTGCTGATATACAGATTTACTGAATCTTTGCACTATCTTAGATAATTTTTGGTTGAATTGCTATTAAAAACTATCCATTCCCCTTTTAATTACATGAAAGTTATTCTCAGTTTATATTATTAAATGACTAGGCAACTGATGCATATTGACAAAATGCTTTCTAGAAATTTGTACCAATTTTTTACTCATCTAAGGTATGCATGAAAGTACTATTTTCATATACGCTCAATGGAGATTTGGAATTTTTATTTTTATTTTTACCTTTTTTTTAGTGGAAAAATAGTTGTCTTTTATTGCTTTCAAGTATATTCCTCCAAATACTTTTTCCATTAATTTTTTCATAATACATTCATCCTAAAGTCTTTTGTGTAACAGGGTTTCAGTCTGGATATTCTATTGTCTTATTGATTTATATCATATCACAATCACTCATATTATAGATTCTATAATCTAGATATTTGGATCATTTCTCATTTAAGGAATGATAAAAGGAGCCAAGGTTTTTTGAGCTTCTAGTATACATTAGCCACCCTACTAAGCATGTAAATCTAACTTTGTTAAGTATTTACATATTTTTCTCTCAAGGAATTAATCTTTAATTTTTATCAAATTGCTTCTTCCTAATTTTATTTTATGTATTCCATTTTGACTGATTTTGACATTGTTAACTAAGTGCTTTTTTCCCTTTGGTAAATATTTGCCAACTTTTTCTATTTTATCTATTTACATTCAATAAGTCTTAGCTTGGAGTGAGGATCTTGAAATCAAAATGTACCTGGAGTTCTTAAAAGATCTAATTTGACAGTCTATTTTTTTGATTGAAGATTGTAGTCCACTTAAAGTTATATTGATAGAAACATCATTTTTGATATGTTTTTGTATTTAAGTGGTTGCTTACCCTTTTATATGTGTATTCATGTTCTCATATCTTAGATTTGTCTCAGATCCTTTTCCCAGTTCCTGAATTGCACCATTGAGTAAAGATCTCATTAATTGATATCTCCTTGTGTGAAGCATTTAGTTTTATGCCTCTGTTAACAGCACTGTTTCACATCCTTGTAAAACAGAGTAGATCCCAATTTAGAATCTGCAATTAATTTTTATTAAATCTTTACAAATATTATTCTATGGTCTTTGGATCTTATTTTTGCTTTTAAGAATTCTGCTCTTATTGTACTTATTCCTTTATGGGTAGTTCACTTGCTCTGAAGATTTTTTTTCCCGGTAAATAACTAAGATCTCATTTAATCCTATTTATCTCTTAACTTCTCTTTTATAAATATATGATTATCAATTTTTTCAAATAAAACATTGTTCATAATTATTACTCAATCTACTGTGCCTCACACTACATATTTACAACTATATTTTTCTTTTTCCTAAGATTTATTCTTTTGTCTATTTCCCTATTTATACCTTACAATATCTTCTTTTCACATTTCAGTGACTGTATTCTTATTTATTAATACTTTCATACACAGTTATTATTTATTCTAACAATTCTAGTATTTTTGTAGCATTGCAGTCTTTGGGTATCTAAAGCCCATTTGTTGCTGTTATTTATTATTCCTACTCTGCTTAGCTTTTATTGTATAACGCATTGTAACAAATATCTTCAAAAAATTTCAGTGGCATTAAAACAACAATGATTTATGACCTTTTTTGCAAGACTAATCTGCATCTGTGTTTGTATGCTAAGGCTCTGTACTAAGAAATCAGTTCTCCATGGTTTTCAAACATCTTCTCATTCTGGAAGTCCAGGGGTGTGATTGTTTGAAATGTGATCTCTTTGGGATGTAAAGAAGATAGTTGACAGAAACTTGCAATGTGTCTTGCAAGTCTATGATTAAAGGTGAATGTCTGTCATTTTTTATATGTTCCTTTAGCTAAGTCCAGCATCAGTGGAGCAAAGAAATGTATTTTAGATGCAAATTTTTGAAGATACTTTCAAAGTTGCCATACTAATGTGAGTCTTCACTTGAAAAACAGAATACACAGGCACACTTCTGTGTAGCTAGCTATAGTCCTTCTTTCACTCATGGGAACTTAGGATATCTGCTTATTTTGGCAACCAGTAAGAATTAGTTCATGTGAATCACATTATTCAGGGACATTAAAGTGTTATTGCTAGAAACAGTTTTAAAAATTTTATTCTATGCTAGCTTAATTCAGTATTGTCCTATTTTGAAGATTACCACCAAATATGCAGTATTCTTTAATCTGAGTAAAAGAAGAAATTCACAAGTTATCATGAGTTATAAAGGACTCCATGTGATATAGTCAACAATGGTATAGTGTCTTTCTTGCATCATCTCATCATTCAAATGCCTTATACCTTTGTGGTATATTAGTTAGGTGATGAATTGGGTCAAACATCTTACTTAAATAATAAATTCAGTAAGAAGATGAAGAAAAGAATTTCTTTGATGTTTAGAAACTTCCAAGCTTAGATCTCTGTACAAATGCCAGGGCAGATCCTGAGGCCTACTAGCTCTTGAGAAAACATACTACTGGAGGAACAAATGTAGGTTAGTTCACTTATTCTTGTTTTGATAAAACCAAATTTGAAAAATGCTGAAAGTATTCTAAATTTCCAGGTGTTATAAAATATGTAATGCCAATGGATTTCTTAGAATTCATGAAAAAACATTTTAGCAAATACTATCCTCATGACATCCTTAAAGTTAAATAAATTTGTGATTAAGCAGAAAAAAGTGATCTATTTTGACATTCATCCATTCATTATTCAATATTAATTTGTTGAATACTTCCACTGAGTATTGATTCTGTGATAAGCATTATGCTAAGCTTTCCTACTTTTATAGAATTCAATATTTGTTCAAAAAAGACATAGATAGATACTATAAAGCTTATTAAGTTCTAAATAGTAATGGCAATATACCATTGTGGTTAGAATCATAGTATCTAGAGATAAGCTTGGTTTAAATGTTGGCTCTGCACTCGTTAGTTCTTTTACTAGTGAGGTTCATTAACTTGTCTGTGCCTTGATTTTCTTGTTTCTAAGTCAGGAATGATAATTGTAGTTATCTTTCAAGATTAGTACCTTTTGCATGTATGTTTACAACAGTACCTAGCACATGTAAGTGCTCAACTAGTGTTAGCTAAAATGCTTACAATTTTTAACTTCAAACCATTACCATCATCATTTTTATGACAATGATAATAATAATCACAAGCACAGAGACCCAGGATCACCTGCCTAGGGGATTAAGGGATCTCTAACCCAGATGAATTAAGTTAGGTCTTAAGACCAAGTCATTATTTACCAATTTAAAAAGTTGAAGGTCCAATGGGAAGCACATAACAAAAAAGGGAGCAAAGTGTTCATTAACTGATGTGCTCTAGCAAAACAGTACCAAGTTATTATCTGTGACAGGAGGAGCTGAGTAAAACATTATCACCTAAAAGTCACTTATCTAAACAGTATTCAGATGGTTTCTGGGTTCTAGTTCCTTGACGAATTTAGCCTGCTCCTATAAAAGAAGTGCTATAAAGTTGATTAAATCAAAACAATTTGGTTAACATATTTCATATACATATATATCCATCATGTCACTTTCTAAGAATGCAAATCTATTTTAAAAAGAATAGGATGGATTTTATTTTCAGTCAGTGAAATTTGCTAGATACATACTTTCTAAACTTTCTTCTTTCTCAGAGTTTTGGAATGCCATGGAGAGGCCTTGGGGGAGTGTATTTGAAAAGGTGAAAGGATTGGTTTCAATGTCTAAGCCTGCCTTCAATCAGCACAATTCTGTTTAAACTAGCTTCATATTCCACCAATGACTTCATTTGAGAAAAATGATAAATATTTTATAGGAGAGGTCAACTGGGTATTACTGTGATAGATACTCTTACCCACAAGGCAGAAGTGCATGCAAAATTGTGGCCTCTGTACACCCTCCAGGAACAGATGCTGACAGGCAAGATGAAGCAGGCTGCATCTGAATGCTTAAATGCTTGCACTGCTTCCAGGGCATTGTCCTGAGTAAGGGAGAGGCAGGCGGTTTGCCGCCTCAGTACACACCCCAATCTTCTGAGCAGCTCTCACATGCTCCACCAAGACAGATTCTTAAATGACTTTGTAAGTCTCTTAGGAATCTGCATTAGGTTTAGGCACTGCATTAGACAGCAGCTGCTGGCTACAGCTGAATGATTATCCATCCAAATGGAACAGATTCCAGGGAGGGTTTGAGGGGAGACTTTTCCCCTACAGTGACTCTGTGAGGCAGACTCTTGAGCCATGTGAAGTCAGGAGAAAAGCAGGCAACAAGGTTTTATGATACTGCTTAGCTCTTCTAAAATTCTTCTTAATAGACACGTGCAAAAAGTAGCAGTAAAAAGATGCTGGAGGAAAAAAACCACAACATCTAGAAATGATGTAAAGATAATAAAAGTTTCATTTTTCCGGCCCACTTTGCTCTCCTACATAGTTTTTGTGCTGATGGTTGGATTTGATAAGACTGTACAACTAGATAAGGAGCAAGGGAATATATAAGCACACCATTCATCACAATGGACTTGATCTATAGAAAATACTCAAGTGGGCGTTATGCAATTTTTCTAAGGACCCTTTTTAGAAATTATTTAATTAAAATAAGAGATTGCACAGCTGTTGCATACAGCAGGTTTTTGAAAAGTTCCCACTTCTGCCTGATCAGCAATTAAATATAGGTAAAGAAAAATGCCACTTATTTCCTGAAGATCATTCATTCACAGAAACCTTTCAACTTTAATAACTATGAAGATCTGTGTTCCTGCTGCCTGGTTAAAAATTTACCGTGATGATGACAATAAAAAGATGCACTTTTTGAAATATACTAATATCTTTCAGTGAGAATATACATATGTCTGAGAAAGATATATTGCAATTCTTTACATAAGATTTTAGCTGCAATGAGAGGTTTTTAAATTATTTAAGAAAAAAATATACTATATAGATCAAATTCTTTTGGAGAATGCTAAATTAAATAGTTAAATTGGTTCCTACTGCATGAGGCTTTTCAGAGACTTGATTGTGGATCTCTGAGGAGATAATATATTTAGGCAATTCACCTTCTGTGGGTTTTATTATAGAACCATATATGTCTATGTTGGGGGTGAATATGAGAGACATTTTGAGGAGCAGAAGTATTCTATAGCACATACGTCGGGAAAACAATCTAGAAGGCTCTGAATATTTATAATTAATTAACAATAGCATATGAGTAGACCCTATAAAATGAAATTGTTTAAATCACAGTGTCCTTATGTCTGTTTTCTTCAACTTTAGTGATTTTAAAAAATTATCAATTTCACATCACTGACCATATTCTCAGAAACATGTATGTAATATGAGTGGTTTCCAGACTCCTTGGCAGTCTTTAAAGCACAGCTAGGAAAAGGGCATTGGAGTCACAGAAATTATTTGGGGGAAAAAATCTATGGGTTATAAAATGAAAACCCAGGTAATTTTGAGAAACTTTCAAGTTTAAATGGGTATTTGAACCTAGGAAATCTTTCCCTGTGACTGGAAATGACTTGAACGATCAGTTTGAAACTCTGTTTCTTCATTACCAATGAAGGAAGATGTGCTCTCTGCATACAAAGAATTCATTTTCCATGAGCTGCTAAAAAAGATGGCTTTCTGAGTAGATTGTACCATTAGTAAGAAACCTCAAAAGAAGGTAGAGGTTAAAGAGTCATGTATGGAATGGCTGAAAAAAATCACCACCATTTATAAAATTATTTTCACAAGGAAAGCTATTGTTATTATAAACTTTGTAAAAAACTTTTATACCACAACCTATGTATTAGCAAAGGATGCTTTGAAAAATTTATACTCAAGGATTTACATTAAAATAGAGTTTCTTTGAATATCAGACTAGGCAGGTATTTACCAAAAAATAAAAATAAAAATAAAACAGGAAAGGGGAAAATAAAATACACACACATAGGGAAAGACTTTGATTCTAGGACTGTGATCTTTGAGGAGGATCAGTACTAGGAAGTCTGGATTAAGAATACTTCAAAACATTTATTTTGTCTTAAGCCTATTTTAAACATTGTCAATTTGTTTGCTTATCAACTTTCAAACTTGCATATTCAGTGCCAGTCAGATAGGAGGCAAAAACTGACTGATAGGTTGCTTCTTATGAAACTGAATATAACTGTAAAAGACATGATAAAGAAGGCATTTACCTGGGTTTTATACTCTTAGTAGTTTCCAATGGGATTCTATTAGATGTAAAGAAATGGATCAATAAATGTATACAATAATTTTGTTTTTGATGAACTTTTCTTTCTAGATTGTGTTGCTAGCAATTTTTGGTTTTGTATAAGAGAAAAAAAATATATATGGCTTTCTAACACAGGTGTCTATGAGCCACAATAAGACGAATGACTTTCAGCCCAGACTGTTGGAGTTCTCATTCTTGCTATCATTTACCTTCTCAGTGACCTCATCCAATAACCTGACCATTCCAGGATGCTTCATAGATATTTTGAATATCAACATTTTTAAATTCAGAGTTCTAGAACATAGTGGGGGAAAATATTAAGAAGTGCTTAATACATTTTGACTGCTACTTATACACTATAGTTACATATCAGCTGACGCCAGTGTATGTTGTTCTATTTTTGTAGTGTTCTTTTCCCATCTTACTAATGAGTTTAGCTTTATTTTCACTGAGAAAAGATTCCTTGTCAGAGTATGAAGACATTTAATAGATGCGGTTTCCATTAAATGATCAGTGAACTGTTAACACAGCATTTTTGGGACTCCATTAGTATTGCTTTCATTTACCAAAACTGTTGCTCCCCCATTTGCAATCATTATTTGTGCAGCTTAGTGTAGAAAAGTGTTTAGTTTCAGTGAAGCACAGACATCACTTACACACAAAACTAAGGTACCAACCAAGTTTGCAAGCATTCCTGAGCTTTTCTATTAGTGAGTGGATACACAGGGCAATAGATCATTCACACAGTCTAGATTTGAAAAGTAGTCCATGGAGAGGCTTCATATAAGTCTGACAGAGCCTATTTTAGGGACTTTTGAAATCTGTAATTTGACAAAAGGACCATTAGATGTCAACTTTACCATATTAGTGAATAATTCAACATGTGTCTAATTCAATATATTAGGAAGCAAAGAGGACCAGTCTCTAGAATGCTTCCCTTATAAAGTGTCAGTCCCAAGATTGAGGCAGAAACTTACATAAACAGAAAAACTTTTTGGAAAAGATTGTCAGGATGAGCCTTCCCATGTGTACTACACTCCAGCAATTTCGAAACAGCATCGGCTTGGTGGAAATGTCTCAGTCACTATTAACATCAATGAGAGTGTTTTCTTTGAATACCTAAATCTTATACAATTAGTGAATTAGTAACAACGGACAACCTTAACTTGTTCTGGCTCACTGCCAGTGTGAGGAAACAGAGGTAGCCACAGGGATCCTGCCTCATTAGGAAGATCAGCAAAGTAATCAATAAGTGTCAGCAGGACACTTACACCACACCCAGTGTCAAGGACAGCATGGCATTGCTTTATTCACTAAGAAAGTACCAGGGGCCTAAGAACTTATCTTTTGGACATCTGTTAGAAATGAATATAAATCATTCTACTCCAATTCCATGTCAGAAAAATGATAATCTAAATAGATATCTAAATTTTTAAGGTAGATGAACCTTAAAAGTAAGGAAGTTAACATAAGTCAATGTCATTATATTACAACAGAGCAAACTGAAATCTAGAAAGGTTAAATGATTTGCCTAGGAAAATAACAATTATTTGATGGTATAGACTGACAAGTATTCTGTTTCCCCAGATAGAGATGCAGATTCCAATGCTTCCTCATTCCTTGTCTCCTTCAACTCCTTCATCTATTTTTTACGTAGTGTGTGTACATATATATTATATACAATATATATATCATATAACATATATTTGCAAATATATACAGATATCTGTACAGAGAGAGAGAGAGAGAGAGAGTATGCGAATTATTGATCCTCAACATTTATAAAAATATTGTACATCAGGGATATTTTGCCGGTATTCATCTTGGATTCCAGCATTTGTGGCCATTCCTGTTGTTGCCATAAGACATTCAACAAGGAAATGCATTCCTTGGGCTGGGCAGATAAAAAGCCATAACCTGAGAAGAGTACATATGGCCCTGAGTTAACATGGTTAACTTTCAATAATGGTCCCCTTTTTTCTGCCTTTTTTCTTGCATTACTACAAATGGCTTTGATTTCTTCTTTAACTGAAGCTTTTCATTTTAATCACAGATAACACCTAGAAACCACCATGTGTTTAAAGTTTGTTATCCCCACTCAAGGAAAAGATCTAAGGAGATGCTCTTGAAGAATTGTCCATTTTATCTCTAAAACATATCCACAAACTGAAGGTAAAAGATGGGGACAAACATACCATGCACATGGACTTAGTAAAAAAGCAGAGGTCTCCATCCTCATCTCAAATAAAGTGGACTTTGAAACTAAGTTAGTCAGACGGGATGAAGAAGGACATTTCATACTGCTTCAGGGAACCATACACCAGCAAGACATAACAATTTTAAATATTTATGCCCCAAACAATGGAACATCTGTACACATCAAACAAATCCTTCTCTATTGGGGTCCTCTCTGTCATGTCCTGCGTGGAGGAGGAAAGGGTTAACTGCCAGAGGAGGATGTGGGCAGTTTTTCTATCCTTTACCCAAAAACCTTATCTATTCAATGAACACACAAGAGCTCATACTCTTTTTATGAGAAGTGGTGTGACGAGTCTGGCCATACCAACTCTGGTCCCTATAACAACAGAGTTGCCCAACTCTCCTTTATTTGTAATATGCAGATAAAAGGGGGCAAGGACTGGGAGGAGCTTCTTCTGTGATGGACAGGATAGGATGGAATTAGGGGAGCCATCCTCTTAGGGGGGAAAATTCCACAAGGAGACAGGGAACCACTCTCACCTAGTACCACATACTTCCCAGCAGTTCCTAGAAGCCAGGCCTCTACTTCACATGGCTCAACCTAGTCTGATTCTGCTAAATAAGGATGACTTCCCACACTTCTCAATTTCAAGAATCAAATAGACAAAGTACAATAATAGTGGGGAACTTTAACACACGGCTCTCACCACTGGATAGATCCTCCAAACAAAAACTGAACAAAGAAACTATAGAATTAAATAATACAATCAATGATATAGACTTAAAGGACATGTATAGAGTATTTCATTCATCATGGAGCGAATACACTTTCTTCTCAGCAACTCATGGATCATTCTCTAAAATAGACCATATGCTATGCCATGAAGAAGCTGTTAGTAAATACAAAAAAATAGAGATACTACCTTGTAGTCTATCAGACCATAATTAAATGCAATTAGAAATCAATCATAAAATAAAAAAACAAAACTACTCTTACACCCAGAGACTAAATAATTTGCTATTGAATGATGCAATAACAGAAGACATCAGCAAAGAAATAAAAAAGTTCTTAAAGGCAAACAAGAACGACGACACAACATATCAAAATCTCTGGGACACTCTGAAAGCAGTACTAAGAGGATAATTCATTGCATGCAGCACAATCAATAAAAGAAGGAAAAGTCAACAAATAAACAACCTAACATTACAGCTCAAAGCCCTAGAAAAAGAAGAACAGATCAACACCAAAAGTTGTAGAAGACAGGAAATAATTAAAATCAGAGCTGAGATCAATGAAATTGAAACAAAAGAAACAATTGAAAAAATTGACAAAATAAAAAGTTGGTTCTTTGAAAAAGTTAACAAAATGATAAACCCTTAGTCACACTAATGAAGAAAAGGAGAGAGAAAATCCAAATTACTAGAATTCGTGAGGAAAAAGGAAAGATCACAACAGACACCGTTGAAATATTTTCTGATATCTTCTTAAATATTGCGTTGTGGGGCTATTGAGTTCCTAACTCTTAACCATTCTCTAGAATAAAATTCAACCCTTTCGAATATTTTATAAAAACATTTCATCAACATTTTGAATGCATTTGCAGCAAATAATAATAACAATAATAAATATCTGGATACACATCTAAATTTACCAAATTTCATTTTTGTATTTGCTTTAAAGTTTTATAATTATTTATTATTTGCTTTTGTACCAGGGATCGAACACAGAGACACTTAACCACTGAGCCACACCCACAACCATTTACATATATTTATTTTTATTTTTAGAGAGTCTCACCCAGTTACTTAGGGTCTTGCTAAGTTGTTGAGACTGGCTTTAAATTTGTGATCCTCCTGCCTCTGCCTCCCAAGCTGCTGGGATTACAGATGTGCACCACTGCACCTGTTGCTTTGTAATTTTTGATGGAGTAAATCATTTGAAATGCAAGCCTTAAGATGACTGTCATCAATTCTATTCTTCCCTTCATGTGCAAATTATGGCATTATATGTCTTATGCAATGTTTAGATTATTACTACATGTGTATATATTTATACAATATATATTGTTATTTTCATGTTTAAACTTTGAACGATCCCATCATTTTATACTGAGAATTCTGCGGCAATTGTTAAATATTATGTTTAGCAATTTTTAAAAATCAAAAGAATAAATTTGGGTCATGAGCTACTCTATCTACATTATTATATAAACAGTGCAAGTTATCTTTTCCATTGATTGAAATTTAAGGTTGCTTTTCATTTACTTCTCCTGAAAATAATAGTTAAGAATTCTGCCCATTGTATACTTACATAAGAATGTCTTGAATGTACACACTGTGCAAGTGAAACTTTTCATGAAATAACAGCTTAGAGTAATTTCTACTTCTCCCTTACCATATTCTGCCAGATTGCTCTTCAAATGATTACAACAACTCACAGAACCGCCAGCATTTGAGAACTTGTTTTGCTAGATGCTCTTTATACCATTTGTTATTGTCAACTTTTTAATTTTCGCCAATCTGATGGGTATAAACTAATGTCTTATTGCTTTAATTTGCATTTAATGGATCGCTATTAAAATGAACATCTGTTTAAATGTTTATTAGCCATTTGGATGTTTACATCTGTGAAATGCTCATTAAATTCCTGTTTCATTTTCTATTGAAATGTTTGCCTTTTTCTTATTGCTTTCTTGGAATTCTTTATATATTCTGGATACCTAGTCTGTGTATTGTTATAGGTGTGGCAGTATCTAATTTGAGTCTATGGCTTATATTTTCATTTTGTTTACTGTGCACTTTGATATCCTGAGTATTTCGTCTGTTTCTGTATTCTGAAATGGACCAGTATGTCCCTTCTTTGATTTGTAATTATTTGTATTTTTAAATTAGTCCTTCCCTAATCCAATGTATAAAAATTATCTATGGCATTTTTTGTAAAAACATAAAAAATAGCCTTTCTCATTTATATCTTTAATCCACCAACAATTTATCTGCAATGCGAAGTATGGTTATTTTATTTTGCTATGTGAGTGAATTATTATTACTTGTGTATTATCTATGAAATATTCAATACAATGCTAAATTGTTTTATCACTTAACTATTTTCCATATATGTATCATTTTGTCTTTAAACTATGATGTCTACTGTGTGTGATATGTTTTCAAATAAATATTTGTGGAATGAATATCTTTAGGTGTGGATTTATTCTTCCTTGCCTACTTTTTCTTCAATATCTGACAAACTCTTCAATATCCTTTGTTCTTCCATGAAAGATTTTATACAGTTTGATTTCTGTGAAATACATTACTTGTAATTTAATGGGATTTATAGAAAATTTGGAGATCTCTTTCCTTTCCATGTTAGAGAATATCTCCCTCTGTGAACAAGAACCTGTCTATTTTTGGTCTTTTTATCATAACTTATATTAAGAATTTATATGTTTTATTCAGAAAGATCTTTCACATATTTTATTCTATATATAATTTGCCAATTTGTGAAATTACATTTAAAAATACATTTTCTGCATTTTTACATGAATTCAAGGCCAAATTAATTTTTATGTAACAGAATTAGACATTTGTTATTAGCTTCTAAAGAGAATTAGTTCTAAGTCTTAAAGAATCACCTTTTTATGTATATAATAATACTATAAGCAAAAAATGTCATGTATGTGCTTTTCTTTCAAAATGTTTTACTCTTATTCCCATATCACTGTGTAGATCAACACGTACTAAAAAATGCTTAGTAGGCTTTAAAGGAAATTGCTATAAATTTCAGCATCAAGATACAATATTTTACTACATTCCTTTTAATTTCTGAATGACTTAGATTTTTAATATTTTTCAAATTCTCTTCTTTCGTAATATAAACATCAAAGTCTATTCTGTGCCTTGTAAGTGATACTTTACTTATATTTAATATATTTTTATACATTTTCATTATGGTTCTGTATTAAATTATCTTTCATTACTATTACATATTTAAAAAAATAAAACTATAAGTTATGAGATTATTTTCTTCAAATAGATTTATATCTTTAATAGATTAGTATCTTAAAATATTAACTTTTTAACTTTGGGGAATGATGCTAAGCTACACTTAAAATGGATAAACCAGGGCCTTGAAGTACACAGGAGTATAATATTCAAATTCATACAGCTCATGCAGAGCATTCCATATCCCTGCATATCTCTGTGTCAGTAACACATTTTCCCCTTGTGCCACCTTTCAGTAAGTATGTCACCCTTGAAGAGCCCCAGTCTCATGCTTCCTTTTGAATTCTACTAATCAAATCCCAAAACTTTGGATTCTTGTCAGTAAATCTCATTTAAGAGATGTAGATGTCTCTGAACAGTAGTCCATAACCATCTAACATCACCTGGTGTAGTCAGAGTACAAGTCCATCGCTTGACTTTTTGTTCTTGGTGAATGGCTCCTTGAGGTACGCTCAAGAGCTTTTCAGCAGAGCATTTCAAACAGTGTTTATTGCACATATGTTAATTTTCATTTTTGTGTGTATGCTGTTGCAGCAGAATTTCAAGTTCTTTCTATTTCTATATTATTGGGTTCAAATGCCTCAGGTTCTCGTCTTATTCTTATTTGCCTTTCTATCAATAAGTGGAGCTTTCCAGCCCCAATGCCCATGTTGACATAGCTGATAGCAGTATCTTTTCTAATTCATGCTATGTGAAATAAGTCAATGTTCAATTCAAATGTCTGTGTTGCATCTAATGGTTTTTTTACCAATATCTTCTTCTTGTTGAACTGAAGTCCTGGTAAGAAGGTGAATTAATATTTTTTTTCTTGTGTACTTTACCCACCTCCTTAGTACCCAGCATCTGTGATTGCATAAAGATTTCTACAGATCTGACCACTGTCAGGAGGGCTGATGTTCTTCCTGGAAGTCATTTCTACTCTGAAGATTCTGGCTGACAACATGTGCATGTGCTGGGAAAAATTCTGGGCCTTGTGGATTGGGAAGTGGGGGTTCATAATTGATAGCAAAGGAGTTGTGAATCAGGGATTTTTAGTCACTGCACATTAACATATTATAGCTTATGATGACCCCGACCATGCATAAAACACATTGAACTAACTCAGATTTTGAAGGAGAGAATGTTTTCATCAGTATACTGTATTACATGACTCCTATATGCCTTTTTTTCCCCTAACTCTCAATTGCCAAATCACACTTATTCAGTTAACAAGAGTATGGACTTTGGATTCAGATATGTACCAATTGCAATCTTGTTTCCACCACTCACTAAGGTGACATTGGATTTTTTGTATCCTCTCTCACATATATCATTTAGTCCTTTAATGTCTGCTGCATTCTAGCTATTACACTAGATGACTTAGTAACTCACTATAGTCCATAATTACTTATAAATGGTCTGTGAGCCAAGTTCTATGATTCTTGTCAGATGATAACACTAAGTTCCCCAACCCCATATTGTTCTCATTTACAAAAGTATAAACTATAATAATTTTGTACCACTTTCTATAATGTGACCATTATAGAATTTGCAGTTATTTAGGAATAGGGAATATAATCTTCTCATATGAATAAACTTTAAAAATCGCATTATTTTCTGAACCATAGTTATAAAATATATTGCATTAATTTTAAATATATATATAGACATATCTATATATTTAGGAATGTCCCTATGCTATATAAAACAGCATTTCTGAACTGTTTTCTGTGGTTGCTAGTGTTTTCCTATTTATTAAGATAACTAATGATCATATAATTTTTAAAATATAGAATGAGGGTAGTTTTACTTTTATGACATGGTAGAAAACCATATCAAAAATAAAATTAATATATTGGTCGGGATCCGGGCCGAAGGCAAAGAAATATAACAGTAAGTTAAATGAAAAAATATAAAGCATCGGTAATAATTTAAAATTAGTTAACTGATAATGTAATTAAAGTGAATCCTGAGAAGAAGACAACTGGCAGGTGAAAAATATGAAAGCAGCTATTAAGTTTGGGAAGAGTAGGCAATGAAAGGACAAATGATGGAGGAACTTGAAGAAGGTCTTCCCCAGAGATGGACTCAGACCTCTTCAAAGAGGGCATGGCTACTACAGGAACACCCAGTATTCCTGTGGTGAAGGTAATTGTCAGAGAGCGAGGGGAAACTGCTTCAAGACCTGTTAATACAATTTGGAGAAAACTACCTGAGAATATGACTGGAACTACCAGGTAAATTGTCTCCAAAACTGTGTGTATGAACAAGGTTGGGTTGTATAATCCGCTGGTTCCCCATCTTGAATAATATAAAAGGAAGGTCTGAACCCAGAAGGGAAGTACTTGTCTGGGATGGTACTATTGCTGAGAAACATGCATGCAGTGACTTCTATTGACCAAAGTCTAACATTGCATGAAGTGACAAAGAAGAAATGCCTTATGGTGTAGCTCCAGTAACACAAATTTGTTGAAGAACTCCAAATTACCCAGCAAAGGTAAAGATGTATGTAATACCTTGAAAACATACCAGAAATATTTTCATAAAAGGCTCTCATGTATAGTTTCCTTTTATATTTGAATGATCATAAAATGGTTTTGCAAGACTGGCTAGTGAATTAGACCTTATTTTAAATTTAGAAACTTTCCTTCAAAGAACAGTAAAATAAATTAAGCTTCTTGAGGCATGAGTAACTTTAGCAATGAGGTAGATTTAAGATGGAAAGATTCTAATTTGAAGACACTTAATTTTGATATCCTTACATTAAAAAATATTTTTAGAAGAGGCAAAACTCTGGAGACAGTGTAGTAGCTGCCAGGGGCTAGGGAGAGGGGGGAACAAATAGGTTGAGCACAGAGGATTTTTGCAGCACTAAAAATACTCTGTATGATTCTATAATGATGAATACATGCCATTATATATTTTTCCAAGCCCACCTAATATACAATACTGAGTGTGAACCCTAATATGATCTACAGTTTTGATAATAATGGTGTGCTATTGCAGATTCATAAACTGTAATGAGCATACCGCTCCAGTGGGGGTGTTGATAGTGAGGGAAGCAATGTGTGGCAAATTTCTCTTCTGCTTAATTTTGCTTTGAATCTTCAATTGCTATTAAAAAATAATAATGGCTATACCTATCTGGATATAGTGTTAACCCAACTAATTTGATTTTCTATGCTGAAGCTTGATGATGACACTCTAAAAACAAAGGACTTATATACATTGTCAATCACATTTCTTCTTCTCCCCCTCCTCTCCTTCTTCTTCTTATTGTTTTAGTCAGCTTTTTTGCCACCATCACTAAAAGACCCAACCAGAACAACTGTAGAGGAGGAAAAGTTTATTTGCAGGCTCATGATTTCAGAGGACTCAGTCCATAGATAGCCAGCTCCATTCCTCCGGGCTCAAGGTCAGGCAAGACACAGTGGTGAAAGAGTGTGGAGGAAGGGAGGCAGCTCACATGATGATCAGAAAGCAGAGAGTCTCCACTTGTCAGATGTAAAATATATACCCCAAAGTCAGGACCCAATGTCCCACTTCCCCTAGCATACCCAACCTGTCTTTTGTCACCAATAAATCCCATTAAGTGATAACTTCATTGATTGGGTTAAGGCTTTTGTAAATCAATCATTTCTTCTCTGAACCTTTTTGCCTCGTCTCACACATGAGCTTTTGGGGGACACCTCACTCCAAAATCATAACAATTCTAGTAATAATAATAATTGTTATTATTATTAAAACACTAGGGATTGAATTTATGAGCACTTTAATACTGAGCTACATCCTCAGTTCTTTTTTTTGGATTAATATTCTGAGACAGGGTCTCACTAAGTTGCTGAAGATCCTGCTAAATTGCTGAGGCTGGTCTCCAACATGTGATCCTCCAGTCTCAATCTCCTAAGTGGCTGGGAATAAAAGCATGCACTATCATGTCTGGTAGTGTTTCTTCTTTTTAAGTTGATTATCTCCAACATCATGTAATAGTAATGAAAAATTGACTACACAAGTACATGTGCCAGTTTCCAGAGATATTCATCTGACACCTGTTCATTGGTCCTTGAGTGTTTACTATTTTTTTTTTTTTTTAGGTACCTTGCACTCCATATCTTGTGATGCACTGGGGCTAAGAGGGCACATTTTCCATGCGCTTAGATGCCCCCACTGGATGGCGTCCTGGTATACTCATCACTACTCTCCCCTTCTCCACATTCCACAAAGTGAAGAAAGAAGAGGCAGCCAGGTATGGTAGTAGGAATGCAAGAAGAATCAGGAACCCTAGGTTGTGATCCTAGTTTGGTCACAATGTCACCTGACCAAGTCCTGTCCCCTACTCTGTCTGGCTGCCATCTCCCTATCTTTGCCAAGAGGTGATCCAGTTGGATTATTTCTCAGGGCACATCAGCCTAACTCTGATGCTCTGTCCTAAATCCTTGCAAGGCTGGAAGACTGTCTTGTACCTGGTGGCCTACCAAAGGCTGCCCTCTAATGGGCCTAGAGTGCATTGCACCTACAGTCCCGTTCCTTCTATTTTTTTTTTCTTTTTTTTTTTTTAGCAGTTGATTATTTTAGTTTTATTTTAATTTATGTTTACAAACAAGTTTCTTTATGGGTCTGAATCTTTTTTTATTGTAAACAAATGGGATACATGTTGTTTCTCTGTACATGGCGTAAAGGCATACCATTTGTGTAATCATAAATTTACATAGGGTAACGTTGTTTGATGCATTCTGTTATTTTTCCCTTCCCCCCCCACCCCTCCCACCCGCCCCACCCCTCTTTTCCCTCTATACAGTCCTTCCTTCCTCCATTCTTGCCCCCTCTCTAACCCTATCTCTAACCCTAACACTAAACCCTCCCTCCCCCCATTATGTGTCATCATCCACTTATTAGTGATATCATTCTTCCTTTGGTTTTTTGAGATTGGCTTATCTCACTTAGCGTGATATTCTCCAATTTCATCCATTTGCCTGCAAATGCCATAAATTTATCATTCTTTATGGCTGAGTAATATACCATTGTATATATATATTCCACAGTTTCTTTATCCATTCATCAATTGAAGGACATCAAGGTTGGTTCCACAATCTGGCTATTGTGAACTGAGCAGCTATGAACATTGATGTGGCTGTATCTCTGTAATATGCTGATTTTAAGTCCTTTGGGTATAGGCCAAGGAGTGGGATAGCTGGGTCAAATGGTGGTTCCATTCCAAGTTTTCTAAGGAATCTCCACACTGCTTTCCAGAGTGGCTGCACTAATGTGCAGCCCCACCAGCAATGTTTGAGTGTACCTTTCTCCCCACATCCTCGCCAACACCTCTTGTTGCTTGTATTCTTGATAATCGCCATTCTAATTGGGGTGAGATGGAATCCTAGGGTGGTTTTGATTTGCATTTCTCTTATTACTAGAGATGTTGAACATTTTTCCATATGTTTGTTGATTGCTTGTAGATCTTCTTCTGTGAAGTGTCTGTTTATTTCCTTAGCCCATTTGTCGATTGGATTATTTGCATTCTTGGTGTAGAGTTTTTTGGTTCTTTATAGATTCTGGAGATTAGTGCTCTATCTGAAGTATGATTGGCAAAGATTTCCTCCCACTCTGTAGGCTCTTTCTTCACATTGCTGATAGTTTCCTTTGCTGAGAGAAAGCTTTTTAGTTTGAATCTATTCCAGTTATTGATTCTTGCTTTTATTTCTTGTGCTATGGGAGTCCTGTTGAGGAAGTCTGGTCCTAAGCCGACATGTTGAAGCGCTGGACCTACTTTTTCTTCTTTAAGATGCAAGGTCTCTGGTCTGACTCCGAGGTCCTTAATCCATTTTGAGTTGAGTTTCGTGCATGGTGAGAGATATGGGTTTAGTTTCATTCTGTTGCATATAGATTTCCAATTCTCCCAGCACCATTTGTTGAAGAGGTTATCTTTTCTCCATTGCATATTTTTGGCACCTTTGTCTAGTATGAGAAAATTGTATTTATTTGGGTTTGTGTCCATGTCCTCTATAATGTACCATTGATCCACCTTTCTATTTTGGTACCCATACCATGCCGTTTTTGTTACTATTGCTTTGTAGTAGAGTTGAAGATCTGGTAGTGCAATACCCACTGCTTCATTCTTTCTGCCAAGGATTGCTTTAACTATTCTGGGTTTTTTATTCTTCCAGATGAATTTCATGATTGCTTGCTCTATTTCTGTAAGGTACATCATTGGGATTTTAATTGGAATTACATTGAATCTGTATAGCACTTTTGGTAGTATAGCCATTTTGACAATATTAATTCTTCCTATCCAAGAATATGGGAGATCTTTCTATCTTCTAAGGTTTTCTTTAATTTCTTTCCTTAGTGTTCTGTAGTTCTCATTGTAGAGGTCTTTCACCTCTTTTGTGAGATTGATTCCCAAGTATTTTATTTTTTTCGATGCGATTGTGAATGGGGTAGTTTTCCTAATTTCTCTTTCTGAAGATTCATCACTTATGTATAAAAATGCCTTAGATTTATGTGTATTGATCTTATATCCCGCTACTTTACTGAATTCACTTATGAGATCTAAAAGTTTTCTGGTGGAATTTCCTGGTTCCTCTAAGTATATAATCATATCATCAGCAAATAGGGATAGTTTGAGTTCTTCTTTTCCTATTCGTATCACTTTAATTTCTTTGGTCTGTCTAATTGCTCTGGCCAGGGTTTCAAGGACGATATTGAATAGAAGTGGTAAAAGAGGGCATCCTGCCTTGTTCCAGTTTTTAGAGGGAATGCTTTCAGTTTTTCACCATTTAGAATGATATTAGCCATGGGTTTAGCATAGATGGCCTTTACAATGTTAAGGAATGTTCCCACTATCCCTATTTTTTCTAGTGTTTTGAGCATGAAGGGGTGCTGTATTTTATCAAATGCTTTTTCTACATCTATTGAAATAATCATGTGATTCTTGACGATAAGTCTATTGATATGGTGAATGACATTTATTGATTTCCTGATGTTGAACCAACCTTGCATCCCTGGGATGAAACCCACTTGATCATGGTGCACTATCTTTTAATATGTTTTTGTATGCGATTTGCTAAAATTTTGTTGAGAATTTTTGCGTCGATGTTCATTAAGGATATTGATCTGAAATTTTCTTTCCTCGATGTGTCTCTGTCTGGTTTAGGTATCAGGGTAATATTGGCTTCATAGAATGAGTTTGGAAGGATTCCCTCCTCTTCTATTTTATTTTGAGAAGTATTGGAATAAGCTCTTCTTTAAAGGTTTTGTAGAACTCGGCTGAGAACCCATCTGGTCCTGGCTGTTCTTAGTTGGTAGGCTTTTGATGATTTCTTCTATTTATGACTTGAATTTCGTCTATTTAAATTGTGTATGTCCTCCTCGTTGAGTTTAGGCAATTCATATGTCTCTAGAAAGCTGTTTATGTCTTCGAAATTTTCTATTTTGTTGGAGTATAGATTTTCAAAATAGCTTCTAATTATGTTTTGTATTTCAGTCGTGTCTGTTGTGATAGTTTCCTTATTCATTCCGAATTTTAGTAATTTGGCTTTTCTCCATGTTCTCTTTGTTAGTGTGGCTAAAGGTTTATCAATTTTGTTTATTTTTTTCGAAGAAACAACAATTTTTTTTACAATTTTTTGTATTGTTACTTTTGTTTCAATTTTGTTGATTTCAGCTCTGAGTTTAACTATTTCCTGTCTTCTACTACTTTTGTTGTTGGTCTGTTCTTCTTTTTCTAGGGCTTTGAGCTGTAGTGTTAGGTCGTTTATTTGTTGAGTTTTACTTCTTTTATTAAATGCGTTCCATGAAATAAATTTCCCTCTAAGTACTGCTTTCATAGTGTCCCAGAGATTTTGATATGATGTTTCCTTGCTCTCATTTACCTCTAAGAATTTTTTAATTTCCTTCCTAATATCTTCTGTTATCCATTCATCATCTAATAGCATATTGTTCAATCTCCAGGTGTTGGAGTAGTTTCTGTTTTTTACTCTTTCATTTATTTCTAACTTCCATCCATTATGATCTGATAGAATACAAGGTAGTGTCTCTATCTTCTTGTATTTGCTACATTAGCTTTGTGGCATAATATATGGTCTATTTTAGTGAAGGATCCATGTACTGCTGAGAAGAAAGTGTATTCGCTCTTGGTTGGATGGTATATTCTCAAAATGTCTGTTAAGTCTAAATTATTGATTGTGTTATTGAGATCTATGCTTTCTTTGATCAATTTTTGTTTGGAAGAGCTGTCCAATGGTGAGAGAGGTGTGTTAAAATCACCTAGTATTATTGTGTTATGGTCTATTTGGTTTCTGAAATTGGAAGGATTTGTTTGACATACATGGATGAGCCACTGTATGGGGCATAGATGTTTATGATTGTTATATCTTCCTGATATATGCTTCCCTTAAGCAGTATGAAATGTCCTTCTTTATCCCTTCTGACTAACTTTGGCTTGAAGTCCACATTATCTGAAATGAGGATGGATACTCCAGCTTTTTTGCTTAGTCCATGTGCATGGTATGTTTTTCCCCATCCTTTCACCTTTAGTCTATGGTATCTCTTTCTATGAGGTGAGTCTCTTGCAGGCAACATATTGTTGGATCTTTCTTTTTAATCCAATCTGCCAGTCTATGTCTTTTGATTGATGAATTCAGGCCATTAACATTCAGGGTTATTATTGAGATATGATTTGTATTCCCGGTCATTTGGTTCATTTTTAAAATTTTATTTATTTATTTATTTTTTTGACACAATTTGGTTCCTCCTTTATTTGACAGTTCCTTTAGGATAATTCCTCCTTTTGCTGATTTGCTTCTTTGTTTTTTATCTCTTCCTCATGGAATATTTTACTAAGAATGTTCTGTAATGCTGGCTTTCTTTTTGTAAATTCTTTTAGCTTTTGTTTATCATGGAATGATTTTATTTCATCATCAAATTTGAAGGTAAGTTTTGCTGTGTATAAGATTCTTGGTTGGCATCCATTTTCTTTCAGATCTTGAAAAATGTTGTTCCAGGCCCTTCTAGCTTTTAGGGTCTGGATTGAAAAATCTGCTGATATCCGTATTGGTTTCCCCCTGAATGTAATTTGTTTCTTTTCTCTCACAGCCTTTAAAATTCTGTCTTTATTTTGTATGTTAGGTATTTTCATTATAATGTGCCTTGGTGTGGGTCTGTTGTAATTTTGTGTATTTGGAGTCCTATAAGCCTCTTGAACTTGATTTTCCATTTCATTCTTTAGATTTGGGAAATTTTCTGATATTATTTCATTGAATAGATTGTTCATTCCTTTGGTTTGTTTCTCTAAGCCTTCCTCAATCCCAATAATTCTCAAATATGGTCTTTTCATGATATCCCATAGCTTTTGGAGATTCGGTTTATGATTTCTTACCATCTTCTCTGTTTGTTCGACTTTGTTTTTGAGGTTAAATATTTTGTCTTCAATATCTGAGGTTCTGTCTTCCAGGTGTTCTATCCTATTGGTTATGCTTTCTATGGAGTTCTTAATTTGGTTTATTGTTTCCTTCATTTCAAGGATTTCTGCTTGTTTTTTTTTTCAATATCTCTAACTCTTTATTGAAATGATATTCTGATTCCTGTATTTGCTCTTTTAACTTTCAATTGGTGTGATCATTCAATGCCTGCATTTGCTCTTTCATCTCATCGTTTGCTTCCCTGATCATTTTAATTATGTACATTCTGAACTCCCTTTCTGTCAATTCTTCTGCCATGCTGTCATTGGATTTTACTGATGTAACATCTAGATTTGTTTGGGGCATTTTCTTCCTTTGTGTTCTCATATTGTTCAGGAATCAGTGGATCATTAAGATATTGCAGGTTTCCTCTATTGTCTTATAATGTCCCTGAAGATTGCTAGTATATCCCCTCTTATCCTTCAGTAGCCTGAAGTCTTGGAGGAAGTTGATAATGCGGTGTTCCACAAGGAAGCTGCCTCTCTAGGGGTGGTGACCCTCAGGTGGGGTATATTCCCTGATAGTGGGCAGAGGTGCCTCCACTTGTTGACCAATGGTCATCCAAAGGGGAACTAGGCTGCAGGCTGAGGCAAGGCCTGTTTGTGCCTGTGTCTCTGGTTTTATTGTCCTTGTGGGAAAACCTCACCTGGCAGGGAAGACTCACCCAGTGGGGAGTTCTCACTCATCAGCTTCCCTCCTAGAGGTTCCCCTCAATTTATAACTACTGCCTGGGCTGGACTGCCTTCCTCTGCAATGTTCCCAGGGGCCGGACCTACCTCCTGGGCCTGGGAGCCTCACCCTTCACAGACGTGTCTCCTTAGGCTGCCTCTCCTCAGAGAATCTGCCCGCAGTCCTGGAACCTTCGCTCTGCCCCTAGGCGTGTCTCGGTGTGGCTTTTCCACCAAGAAACCGCCTACGTCCTGGGTCCCTGCTCTGTACCTAATCGCCTGGCTATGCGGCCCCTCCGCTGAGCCGCCACCTGGAGCCCCGTAAAGTAGCTCCGAGTCCCAGAGACCCGCCACACACCTCTTCCTCCGGACAGCCACCCGGTGTTCCGACGCAGTCACTAGGAGTCCAAGCAACTCACTTCGCATCTCCTCCTCCCGCCAACCGCCCGTAGCCGTAGGCAGTCACTCTGAGTCCAAGTGACCCACCCTGTTCCTCCTCCTCCTCGGGGCAACCCCCCGGTGTTCAGAAGCGGTCATTCTGAGTCCAAACAGCTCACCACGGAGCTCCTCCTCAGGCAGCCGGCCGGAGCCCCAGTGGTTGCTCCGAGTCCAAGTGCTGTGCTGAGCCGCCTCCTCTACGATGTTCCCAGTTGTCCGTGTTTACCGCTCCAGCGGGGGGAGGGGCGTCTCGCTGGGCAACTCTACTTCACAAAGTTCTCTGCCTTCTGGGAACCGCCCCATCCGGGATGCCTTCCCAACGGGAGAGACTCACCCGGCGGCTTTGAGTTGGTCCCAAGTCTCTCACTATCTCCTCTTTTGAATCCTGCGTCCTGGAGCAACATGAAATGCAGCCGCCCTCTAGTCCGCCATCTTGAAACCCAAGTGTTTACTATTTAAGCATTATTCATACAGTTTGTGGAACTGGAGCCTTTAAAATAATAGACACTGTAGAAACAGAAATACTAAAAAAGGTGTCCTTTATTTTCTTGTGAATGTGTATATAAATGTGATTCAAATATTTTCCTGATAGGGAAAACAATGATAAAGGATAAATATACAGGCAACTATGGAGAGCTGACAAATGAGCACTGCACAGTGGAAAAATTGTTTTAAAATTAAGAGAAAGAGGGACCAACAGACCAACAGTAAGCTTGATACATTTGTTTTTATTTGGGAATTCCTTTAAATCCCAGCATCTATCATCTGGTAACAAGTATGAAAACATAACAAATTATGTATATATATATATATATACATATATATATATATATATATATATACACATGCATACATATATACATCACCTCTAATAGTGCATAATGTATAAATAGAGTAACCTGTAAAGCAGAAAACTAAACCTAGTAATTTCTTAATAAGATTGCTTCACTTAGCTGAAGAGTGCAAAGGATTTCTGAGGCAGTGACAGTGTTCTTACTTCTTTATTCAGTGTTTCTAACAGTACTCCCATTTCTCTGAAGAGAAGATGTGACTGTCTGGACACTAAATTTATAGAAATTCTTTGAGTGTTTTCATTTTTTTTTTTTTTTTTTTTTTAGATCTGTAAGGTCTTTTTCCTGTTCAGTTTTTCAATAGAGGCAAGTGTTCATTTTTTTCTTTTTTTTTTTGACTTACTTATTTCTTTAATTAGCTATTTTGGGAAAACACAAGGGAGAAAGGTTGGAAGTAGTGGGTTAGATAGTAAAGACAAGATATTAAAGATGGGAGAGGAAAATATAAATGTAGTATGATGCTGATACTTGGCCAATTGATTCTGCACATTCTTTAAAGTTGAGGCTTTTTTTCAAGTTAGCCATCTATCATGTGAACACATGTCAAAAGAACCTGTTGTACATGACAAAAGAATATGACATATGTGAATTTTTATTGGTTGTTTGAAATATTTTTTGAAAAACAATATCATGGGGAGGAGACCAAGATGGCGGACTAGAGGGTGAATGCATCACATGTCCCTCCAGAACTCAGGATTCAAGAAGAGGAGGTATTGAGAGACTTAGGACCAACTCAGAGCTGCCAGGTGAGTTGGTTTTCCAGCCAGGTTGGTAGTCCCGGAACACAGGGGACTTTGTGGAGAAGAGTTGCCCAGTGAGACTTCCATGCTGGAGCGGTAAACCCAGACAGCTGGGAAAGTCACAGAGGAGGGCTGCCCAGCAAGAGGCTTCCACACAGAGCTAGGCTCCCTGGCCCAGGCAGTAGTTCCGAACTTCTCGCAGGAGAGCTCCCCAGTGAGACCTCCACACCAGGTGAGACTTCCCCTCCGGGCGAGGCTTTCCCACATGGGTAGTAGAACCAAAAACCCAGGCTCAGACCAGCCATACTCTAGTCCCCAGTCTAGTCCCCCTTTAGCTGACCATCAACAAGTAGAGGTGCCTCTGCCCACTAACAAGGAATATACCCCACCTGAAGGCCCCACCCCTAGAGGAGCAGCTTCCTTGTTGAGCACTGTATTATCAAGTTCCTCCAAGACTTCAGGTTACTGAAGGCTAGGACGTGAATTATTGGAAATCTACAGGGACACTATAAGTCAACAGACGAAGTCTGCAATATCTCACAGTTTCACTACTAGAGGGGAAGATTCCTGAGCAATATGAGAAAATGAGGGAAGAAAATGTCACAAACAAACCTAGATGTTACATCAATAAAATCCAATGACATCATGGCAGAAGAAATGACAGAAAGGGAGTTCAGAATGTACATAATTAAAATGATCAGAGAAGCAAATCAGATGAAAAAGCCAAATGCAGGCTTTGAATGATCATACCAATCAACAGTTAAAAGAGCAAATGTGGGAGGCAAAATGTCATTTCAATGAAGAGTTAGAGATACTGAAAAAGAAACAAACAAACAGAAATCCTTGAAATGAAGGAAAATAAACCAAATTAAAAACTCCATACAAAGCATAACAAATAAAATAGAACACCTGGAAGACAGAACCTCAGACATTGAAGACAAAATATTTAACTTTGAAAACAAAGTTGACCAAAGAGAGAAGATGGTAAGAAATCATGAACAGAACTACAAGAACTATGGAATATCATGAAAAGGCCAAATTTAAGAATTATTGGGATTGAGGAAGGTACAGAGAAACAAACCAAAGGAATGAACAATCTATTCAATGAAATAATATCAGAAAATTTCCCAAATCTGAAGAATGAAATGGAAAATCAAGTTCAAGAGGCTTATAGGACTCCAAATACACAAAATTACAACAGCACCACACCAAGGTACATTATAATGAAAATAATTAACATGCAAAAATAAAGACAGAATTTTAAAGACTGTGAGAGAAAAGAATCAAACAACATTCAGGGGTAAACCAATATGGTTATCAGCAGATTTTTCAATCCAGACCCTAAAAGCTAGAAGGGCCTTGAACAACATTTTTCAAGCTCTGAAAGAAAACAGATGCCAAACAAGAATCTTATATCCAGCAAAACTTACCTTCAGATTTGACAATGAAATAAAATCCTTCCATGATAACAAAAGCTAAAAGAATTATAAATAGAAAGCCGGCACTACAGAACAGTCTCAGCAAAATATTCCATGAGGAAGAGATGAAAAACAATGATGTAAATCAGCAAAGGGAGGAACTACACTAAAGGAATTGCCAAATAAAGGAGAAACCAAGTCGTGTCAAAAAAAAAAAAAAAATGAGCCAAATGACCAGGAATACAAATCATATCTCAGTAATAACCCTGAATGTTAATGGCCTGAACTCATCAATCAAAAGACATAGACTGGCAGATTGGATTAAAAAGAAAGATCCAACAATATGCTGCCAGCAAGAGACTCATCTCTGAGACAGAGATTCCCACAGACTAAACGTGAAAGGATGGGAAAAAACATACCATGCACATGGACTCAGCAAAAAAACCGGAGTATCCATCCTCATATCAGATAATGTGGATTCCAAGCTAAAGTTAGTCAGAAGGGATAAAGAAGGACATTTCATACTGCTTAAGGGAAGCAGAAATCAGCAAGACATAACAATCATAAACATCTATGCCCCAAACAGTGGCTCGTCCATGTATGTCAAACAAATCCTTCTCAATTTCAGAAACCAAATAGACCACAACACAATAATACTAGGTGATTTTAACATGCCTCTCTCACCACTGGACAGCTTTTCAAACAAAAATTGAACAAAGAAACCATAGATCTCAATAACACAATCAATAATTTAGACTTAATGGACATATATAGAATATACCATCCAACAAATAGTGAATACACTTTCTTCTCAGCAGCCCATGGATCCTTCTCTCAAATAGAACATGTATTATGCCACAAAGCTAATGTTAGCAAATACAAGAAGATAGAGACACTACCTTGTATTCTATCAGATCATAATGGATTGAAATTAGAAATAAATGACAGAATAAAAAACAGAAACTACTCCAACATCTGGAGATCAAATAATACACTATTATATGATGAATGGATAACAGAAGACATCAGGGGGGGTAAATAAAAAAATTCTTATAGATAAACAAAAACAAAGATACATCACATCAAAATCTCTAGGACACTATGAAAGCAGTACTTAGAGGAAAATTTATTTCATGGAGCGCATTCAATAAAAGAAGAAAAAATAAACAAATAAATGACCTAAAACTACAGCTCAAACCCTAGAAAAAGAAGAACAGACCAACACCAAAAGTAGTAGGAGACAGGAAATAGTTAAACTAGAACTGAAATCAATGAAATTGAAACAAAAGAAACAATTGAAAAAATTGACAAACTAACAAGTTGGTCCTTTGAAAAAATAAACAGAATTGATAAACCCTTAACCATACTAACAAAGAGAAGGAAAGAGACAACTCAAATTACTAAAATTGTCTGATATTGTGATACCTCCTGTTTCACTTTTTCTATTCAGGATTGTTTTGGCTATTGGAGGTCTCTTGTTCTTACAGATTAAGTTCATGATTGCTTTCTCTATTTCTATGAGGAATGTCATTGGAATTTTAATTGGAATTGCATTGAATCTGTCTAGTGCCTTTGGTAGAATGGTGATTTTGACAATGTTAATTCTGCCTATCCAAGAACATGGGAGAACATCTTCTACATAACTAGAAGCTACTTTGAAAATTTATACTCCAACAAAATAGAAATATCAAAGACATCGACAAATTTTTAGAGACATACGATCTCCCAAAATGAATCAGGAAGACATACACAATCTAAACAGATCAATTTCAAGCACTGAAATAGAAGAAGTCATCAAAAGCCTACCAACAAAGAAAAGCCCAGGACCAGATGGATTCTCAGCTGAATTCTACAAGACCTTTAAAGAAATACTGATGCCAATAGTCCTCAAAGTATTACAGGAAATAGAAAAGGAGGGAACCCTTCCAAATTCATTCTATGAGGCTAGTATCACTCTTATACCAAAACCAGACAATGACGCATCAAAGAAAGAAAACTTTAGACCAATATCCCTGATGAACAAAGATGCAAAAATCCTTAACAAAATACTTGCAAATTGCATACAAAAATATATTAAAAAGATAGTGCACCATGATCAAGTGGGGTTTATCCCAGGGATGCAAGGTTGGTTCAACATCTGGAAATCAATAAATGTAATTCATCACATCAATAGACTTAAAGTTAAGGATCACATGACTATTTCAATTGATGCTGAGAAAGCATTTGATAAAATACAGCACCCCTTCATGCTTAAAACACTAGAAAAAATAGGAATAGTAGGAACATACCTCAACATTGTAAAGGCTATCTATGCTAAACCCACAGCCAACATAGTATTATACATAAAAAAAATTACTAAAATTCGGAATGAACAAGGAAATATCACAACAGACATTAAGTGAAATATAAAACATAATTAGAAGCTATTTTGAAAATCTATACTCCAACAAAATAGAAAATCTCAAAGGCATCAACAGGTTCTAGAGACATATGAATTACATAAACTGAACCAGAAGGACATACACAATTTAAATAGATCAATTTCAAGTAATGAAATAGAAGAAGTCATCAAAAGCCTACCAACAAAGAAAAGTCCGGGACCAGATGGGTTCTCAGTTGAGTTCTACAAACCTTTAAAGGAGAGCTCATTCCAATAATCCTCAAAGTATTCCATGAAGTAGAAAAGGAGGGAACCTTTCCAAACTCATTATATGAAGCCAATATCACCCTGATACCTAAACCAGACAGACACACATCGAGGAAAGAAAATTTCAGACCAATATCCTTAATGAACATAGATGCAAAAATCCTTAACAAAAACTTGCAAATCGCATACAAAAATATATTAAAAAGATAGTGCACCACGATCAAGTGGATTTTATCCCAGGGATGCATGTTTGGTTCAACATTCTGAAATCAATAAATGTAATTCACCATATCAACAGACTTAAAGTCAAGAATCACATGATTATTTTGATAGATGCAGTAAAAGCATTTGATAAAATACAGCACTCCTTCATGCTCAAAGCACTAGGGATGCTGGGAACATTTCTTGACTTTTTAAAGGCCATCTATGCTAAGCCCATGGCCAATATCATTCAAAATGGTGAAAAACTGAAAGTATTCCCTCTAAAAACTGGAACAAGGCAGGGATGCCCTTTTTCACCACTTCTATTCAACATTGTCCTTGAAACTCTAGCCAGAGTATTTAGGCAGACCAAAGAAATTAAAGGGAAACTCAGGAAACGAAGACTCAAACTATCCCTATTGCTGATGACATGATTATATATTTAGAGAAACTGGGAAATTCCACCAGAAAACTTTTAGACTCGTAAGTTAATTCAGTAAAGTATCAGGATGTAAGATCAATGCTCATAAACCTAATGCATTTTTATACATAAGTAATGAATCCTCAAAAAGAGAAGTTAGACAGCTTTGCACAGTGGCAGTATCATAGCCAATGAGGTTTATCCTTGGTGTGATTATTCATAAAAAAAAAGAAAAAGAAAAGAAAGAGAAGTTAGAAAAAACTACCTCATTCACAATAGCCTCAAAAAAAAAATAATTGAAAATCAATCTAACAGAAGAGGTGAAAGACCTCTACAATGAGAACTACAGAACATTAAAGAAGGAAACTAAAGAAATCCTTATAAGATGGAAAGATCTACCATGTTCTTGGATAGGCAGAATTAATATTGTCAAAATGGACATACTACCAAAAGTGCTGTACAGATTCAATGCAATTCCAATTAAAATCCCAATGAAGTACCTTAAAGAAATAGAGCAAGCAATCATGAAATTCATCTGGAAGAATAAGAGACCCAGAATAACTAAAGCAATTCTTAGCAGGAAGAGTGAAGCAGCGGGTATCACAATACCAGAACTTCAACTGTACTACAAAGCAATAGTTAACAAAAATGGCATGGAATTGGTACCAAAATAGACAGGTAGATCAATGGTACAGAACAGAGGACACAGACACAAACCCAAATAAATACAATTTTCTCATACTAGACAACGGTGCCAAAAACATGCAATGGAGAAAAGACAGCCTTTTCAACAAATGGTGCTGGGGAAACTGGAAAACCATATGCAGCAGAATGAAACTAAACCCCTATCTCTCACCCTGCACGAAACTCAACTCAAAATGGATTAAGGACCTCGGAATCAGAGAAGACACCCTGCATCTTATAGAAGAATATGTAGGTCCAAGTCTTCAACATGTCTGCCTAGGATCAGACTTCCTTAACAGGATTCCCATAGCACAAGAAATAAAAGCAAGAACCAATAACTGGGGTAGTTTCAAACTAAAAAGTTTTCTCTCAGCAAAGGAAACTATCAGCAATGTGAAGAGAGAACCTACAGAGTGGGAAAAAATCTTTGCCAATCATACTTCAGATAGAGCACTAATTTCCAGAATATATAGAGAACTCAAAAACCTCTTCATGAAGAATACAAATAACCCAATCAACAAATAGGCTAAGGAAATGAACAGACACTTTACAGAAGAAGATCTACAAGCAATCAACAAACATATGAAAAAATGTTCAACATCTCTAGTAATTAGAGAAATGCAAATCAAAACCACTCTAAGATTCCATCTAACCACAATTAGAATGGCAATTATCAAGAATACAAGCAACAATAGGTGTTGGTGAGGATGTGGGGAAAAAGGTACACTCATATATTGCTTGTGGGGCTGCAAATTTGTGCAGCCACTCTGGAAAACAGTGTGGAGATTCCTTAGAAAACTTGGAATGGAACCACCATTTGACCCAGTTATTCCTCTCCTTGGCCTATACCCAAAGGACTTAAAGTCAGCATACTATAGTGATGGAGCCACATCAATGTTCATAGCTGCTTAATTTGCAATAGCCAGATTGTGGAACCAACCTAGATGCCCTCAATTGATGAATGGATTAAGAAACTGTGATATATATATATATATATATATATACACACACACACACACACACACACACACAAAGGAATATTACTCAGCCATAAAGAATAATAAAATTATGGTATTTGTAGATGAATGGATGAAATTGGAGAATATCATGCTAAGTGAGATCCACCAATTTCAAAAAACCAAAGGGTGAATGATCTCGCTGATAAGCAGATGATGATACATAATGGGGGGTGGGAGGGAGGCAAGAATGTAGGAAGGCAGAACTGTATAGAGGGAAAAGAGGGGAGGGAGGGGTAGGGGGTAGGAAAAAATAACAGAATGAATCAAACACCATTACCCTATGTAAATGTATGATTACACAAATGGTATGCCTTAACTCCGTGTACAAACAGAGAAACAACATGTATCCTATTTGTTTACAATAAAAAGAGAAGAAAAACAGTATCATCATTGAGAGAACTAAGTACAGGTTATAAGGGATTTTTCTGCATTATTGATTATAAGTGTAGAATCTGCAATTATTTCAAAACATGTTTAATTTTATAAAGTGAAAGGAAAAAAGAAGATTTCAGATTTTAAAAGTTATTTGTTCTATTTAGAACATTTGGGTACTTATTATAGTTTGGATATTAATGCATCCATCCAAATGAACAGTTCTAGAAATGTTTTTCCTATTATGCAGCTCGTCTTTTCACTCTGTTGATTGTTTCCCTGGCTTTGCAGAAACTTTGTAGTTTAACATGATCCCCTGTGTCCACTTTTGCTTTAGTTGCTCTTGCTTGAATGTTTTGTCCAAAAAATGATTGCTTATACTTATGACTTCAAGTGTTTCCCCTGTTTTCTTCTAGTGGTTTCGTAGTAATGGGTCCTATACTATGTCTTGGATTCGTTTTGAATTACTTTTCGTATAGGGGAAGAAACAGGAGTCAAGTTCCAATCTTCTGCATGTATTATCCATTTTTCTCAAAATTATTTGATGAAGATGCTTCTTTTCTCCTGTGCATATTTTTAGCATCTTCATTTTGACTGTAAGTGCATAAGGTTATTTATGGATATTCCATTTGTTCTCTTGTGTTGTGTATTCATTTTTATGCCAATTCCATGCTGTTTTTATTGCTATAACTTTGCAGTGTAGTTTGAGGTCATATAGTGTGCTGGCTCCAGCTTTGTGGTTTGTTGTTGTTGTTATTGGAGATTATTTTGGTTTTCTGAGGTTTGCGCTTTCATATGAATTTTAAAATTGATTTTTCTAATTCTGTGAAGAATGCAATGGGGATAATTCAACTAAAATTGGGCAAATTATATGAATAGACACTTGTCAAAGGAAGAAATTCAAATGATCAACAATTGTGCAAAAAAATGTTCAATGTTGCTAGCCGTCAGGGAAATTCAATCAAAACTACAGTGAGATATAATCTTAATCCATTGAGAATGGCTATTATAAAAAAGGCAAAAATAGCAAATGCTGATGAGAATGTAGAGAAAATCAAACTCTTACACATTGTTGGTAGGAATGTAAATTAGTACAGCCACCACAGAAAACAGTATTTAGTTTCCTCAAAAAATTAAAAAAAAAAATAGATCTACCATAAGATCCAGTTATCCCACTTCTGGTATGTACCATAGAAAATAAACTCTGTTTACCATATAGATATGTGTATGCCCACATTTGTTGCCATACTATTTATAATAGGTAAGAAATGAAATAACCTAGGTGCCCAACAATGGATGAATGGAAAAAGAAAATGTGCTGTATATACAGTAATGATTTCTTATGTCAAAAATTAATGCCAAATGATGCAAAATATTAAGTTACCATTTTCATAAACTAGAGTAATTAAAAACAAAATTCAACCTTTTAACCCTTTCTTTTTGTATCAACACTTAACATTTCAGTCAATCTCATTGGTTCCCTCAGTCACTGGTCCCATAGACAATGCCTATTCCTCTTTCCAGCATTTACCTATCCCTTTTTCATTCTCTCAGAGCCCTAAGGTAACAACTGACAAGCTTATTGCCGGGTATCTCAGAAGACAGCAATGATCTTGGTCCCAGGTCTGGATATTTTATGTAGCATGTAGAATCCATACCTGATTTTCGTTTTAACTTACAAAAAAAAAAAAAAAAAAAAAAAAAAAAAAGAAAGAAAGAAAGAAAGAAAAAGAAGAGAGAGAGAGAGAGAGAGAGAAAACACCAAGATTTTAGGCCGAGGTTAGGATAGTGTTAAGATAGAAGTTAAGACAGAGCTACCTGACATCAAGCAGAAGCTACCAGTACCCACTGCTTCTACCTCCAGGATATTATACTCAGCATCTTCGAGTATGTAAATGCCTGGACAAAATGTCCTGAGGAATTTGAATTACTCAGTTTTTAGTGTCATAATTACAAAACGCAGTTTAAGGACACATTTTCAAAAGATTCTTTAACAGATTACAATTTTTTTTCTTTGGATGGACATTTAAAGCATCTGTTGTTAGCTTGAGGAAACTGGCTAACCTCAGGGGAAACAATCCTGAAAATAGGCAAGATGTTTTGAACCTAGATAGAGAAGAAAGGAGACTTGATTGCTCAATATATAACTAAGTAGGAAGGGATGTTATCGGCAATTAACTACAAAGCTTGATTGCGAAGGAAAAAAAAATAAAGTAGAAACATTTTTTAAAAGTTGAAAACACTACAGGGAGCTCCACAGGGTTTAGAATTTCTAAGAGGCCAGAATCAATTCATATTTTCTTGTTTCTAGGCAGTATTCAGCTTTTGGCAATTTTATGGGAATGTGGGGGGATACAACTGCTGAGAATATATTTTCAAATTAAAATAAACCAGAATGACCCCAGAGGTTTCATCTGTCTCTCTTTTCCCCCCTTTCCTCTCATTGTGCTTTGCAAATAAGTTATCACCACAAGCCAAAAATGGAAATGAAACATTGCAGTGCAAGGCTTCATTAAAAATCAAACAAAATCCAATTGCTTGCGGTACTCATGACAAGATTTATGATTAACTGCTAAGTCACTCAAAAAAGGGATGACCTAAAGAGAAATAAATGTGGAAGGAAGAAAATGCTAAGTAAATAAACCAGGGTTGTTTGCAATTTGTTAGAGATGTTGCAAAGGAAATAATGCTGTATTTAAAAAAAAAAAAAAAAACTATATTTTTTCCTAATGAGAGGAAACCTGATATTTGCCAGAATTTTCCTGTCTTCTACTAATGCATTTCCTGATAATCTCAGAGTTAAGAAATCTGGTAATGGTCAAATGCATTTTCCCAATTAGGTTTATGGGACCAGCTGTATATCAGAGAACCACAGAGAAGGGCAGATTTGTTTCAGGCATCTGCAAAAAGGAAAATACACACATTTGCATTAGAAACAGTCTGAGTGTCCTTAGGTACATCACAGCTATGGTATAGGAGTTCAGGCATTGGTATGCAATCACATTCTCCAAGAGTAATTTATTATGACCCAATTATTATCATCCTAGGATTTCTTACGTGTTCCAGAACCAGTTTGTATATTTTAGTCTGTCAACATAAAGACATAGTTCTAAAAACCTAGGATGTTAAGAGATGGAGAAGTGCATAGATTTGGTGGTATCTACTGCAAATGATAGTTCTTCTTATTTCTTCACATTTTATTTATTTTCTTCAAATGTCAAAATGGCAATGGAAAACAATTATAAATATTAATCTCTTAACCAACAGAAACAGCAAAGAACATCTTTTTCCCAGCTCAACTTTTCCTAGTATCCAGACTCAGGTGCCTTACAAACCAGAATCTAGCCACATCTAAATACTTAATACTTTGGAATAAGGTCATGCACGCTCCTCCTTCCTTTCTGGCAAGTGTGGATGGGTTCTTTCCCACCAGTAAACCACCCTACCTTATGGACATCAAGCAGGCACTATAGGAGATGAATCTAGCTGTCGAATATGGTGCCTCTGAAATTACAGAGCAGAAGATAAATTAGGCCAGCCTGACTTTCCATTACAATTCATTTATTCTATTGAGCATGCAATGCCTGGCAGATTTACAGGTGGCAAAAATAAAAGATTAATTATTTGACTTTATTTATGTCTGGAATGTAACTGAGGGCTAAATAATTTGATTCCCATCAGTAATCTGTTTCCTTTTGTCATTTCCCAACACCTGTCATTCTGTTAATTCATCCTTCTGCTTTTAAATGCTGGACACTTGAAGGAAAAGCATGTACTTTTCATTCATCCATGTTCTACTAGTAACTTGGGAAATTTTCCTCTTTGCATTCGATTTCCCTCTAGTAGGAAAAAAAAAAAGATAAATCCTAAGAAATATTTTGGTCTTCATCTTATTATATGATAAGACAAAAAGATATGGGAAGAGGTACAGGGAAAGGGAAACAAAGTGGGAAAAGACCACAACTGTGAGAACCACAATATCTTACCTCCGTTGCCAGTTTTTGTGAGTCTAATCCTTATCTGGATCTAATAGCAAGGATTATGTAGACATGAAAAGATGGCCTGCCTTTTCTTTTTGCCCCTTCTTTTTGTCATTTTACAGGAGCAAAATTGACCTGACGTTTTTTCTTACAGTTTTCTTGTCTTGAGCCTAGAAAAATTTTAAAAAGAATGTCAGTTATTAAATCTGTCAGTCATTTCCAACCATTTTGTTGTTGTTGTTGTTCCTTTTTGATATACATGACAGTAGAGTGTATTTTGACATATTATACATACATGGTGTTTAACTTCCCCTTCTTGTGTTTGTACATGATGTGGAGTTACACTGCTGGTGTATTCATATGCAAACATAGGTAAGCCATGTCTAATTCATTCTACTGTTTATCCTGTTCCCAAATCCCATTCTTTCCTTCATTCCCATTGTCTAATCCAGTGAACTTCTATCCTTCCCTATACTGTATGTTAGCATCCACATAAAAGAGAGAATATTTGGCTTTGGTTTATTGGGATTGGCTTATTTCACTTGGTATGATAGTCACCAGTTCCATCCATTTACCAGCAAATGCCATAATTTCATTTTTCTTCACAGCTGAGTAATATTCCATCATATGTCCAGATATTTATCACATTTTCTTTATCTACTCATCTGTTGAAGGGCACCTAGATTGGTTCCACAGCTTAGTTATTGTGAATTGAGTTGTTATAAACATTGATATAGCTGCATCACAGCAGTATGCTAACTTTATAACCTTTGGGTATATATCAAGGAGTGGGATAACTATGTCAAATGGTGATTCCATTCCAGGTTTCCTCAAGAATCTCCATACTGCTTTCCATAGTGGTTGCACCAGTTTGCAGTCTCATCAGAAATGTTTGAGTGTACCTAATTTTCCCTATCCTTGCCAACAGTTATTTTTGCTTGTATTCTTGATAATTGCCATTCTGACTGGAGCAAGATGGAATCTCAATGTCATTTTAATTGGCATTTCTCTACTTGCTAGAGATGTGAAACATTTTTCATATATTTGTTGAACAATTGTGCTACTGCTTCTGTGCCTTTTCAGTTCCTTTGGCCATTTGTTGATTGAGTTTTATTTATTTATTTATTTATTTATTTATTTATTTATTTATTTATTTATTTTGGTGTTAAGGTTTTTCTTTATCTATCCTGGATATTAATGCTCTGAAGTGCTGGTGGCAAAGATTTTCTTCCATTCTATAGGCTCTCTCTTCACATTCTTGATTGTTTCCTTTGCTGTGTAAAGCTTTTTAGTTTGATACTGTCCCATTTATTGATTCTTGATTTTACTTCTTGCACTTTAGGGATCTTATTGAGGAATTCAGTTTGTAAGCCAACATAATAGAGAGTTGGGTCCAGTTTTTCTTCCAGTAGGCAGGATTTCCAGTTTGATCCTCTTTGAGTTTTATTTATCCAACCTCCTGAGTCCTCAATCTGCTTTGAATATCCATTATTAATATCTAGTAGAGTCTACCCCCCGCCCCCTTTATTCACACACCTTGCTGATAAGCTGCTTATCTTCTTTCTTGTTTTCATGCCACAGAACAGCCAGGAAAGCGACCTTCTCTATTCTGAAATCTTGAAATCACCCATCCTAATCTTATACCATGTTTACAATGGTAATCCTGTTTCATAGACTGAAAGGGTCAAGCCCTATATATTACATGGCTCTGCTCAGCTGGCTACAGCCATATATCTTAAACGTGTTATCACCATTCACATAATAATCCTGGTATTACCTATAGATAGAGCTGTTTATCAAAGGATACATATCCTAAATGTCAGAACTGGCAATATCTTCCTAGTCTTCATTCAAGAACCTACTGCCTCCATAAAATATTTGTCTTTTTCTAAAAGCCTAACTAGCCCTCCCAGTGTCCTACTTAGACCTCAGTGATCTTTCCAGGTGAATGAGATGTCTAAACAGAAAGAAAGAGTTAGTACTTTCTCCTGGATGCATATGCTATTCCAGATTTGATATCCAACTTAACAGTTTTATTTCTTTCCTTTTTTTTCTTCCTTAATAAGATGTCTTTGACTTTCACTTCTCCTTTAGCTCTTGGTGAGCTTGCCATCAACTTTTAGAACATGAAATGTGATGAGCTGGAGAAGTGGGGAGAGATGAGGCTAGCTAGAGAACCAGAGATCAAATCATAAAAGGTCTGATGTGATAAAATTTTGGATATTGTCCTAGAGTTAATGGAGCAAAAAGTCATTTGAATATAAGTGATCAAATTTGTGATGTGGATAATTTTGACAGCAGGGACAAGGAAGTTTGGGAGAGACTAAGGGAAGGAGAAGGAACATTACAAAGTGATGCTATTGCAGTTATTCAAGCAATATATGTGGAGGGAGTACATTAAAAAAAAATCAGAAATGTAAAGAGAGAGGAGGGGGTAGAGTCCAACCACATTAGAATCACTGATTGAATTGGAATAGGTTACCATTGATATATGGGATAAGCAGGAGGAATAAATTAAAAATAACTTCCAGTATCTGACTTGAGTTCTTGGAAGGTGACCAAGATAAAGGAAAGTTTCAGAAATGAGTTCTGATTTTGTGAATTGTGTCCAAAGTTTGGAAATTCAAGTGAAACTGTCTAGTAGGAATTCTATAATATTGTTACATAGAAGAACTATGAGCTCAAGATAAAGATCTGCAAAGAATTAATACTTGCTAATTGTAATAATCATTAGTTGGATGAATAATCCAGAGACTATCATGAGTATTGAAACTCTTCATACATATTGTTTTCTTCTTTTTATTCACAGGAGATCATCATACTGACCCATCCCCACTCCCTTTGAAGTTAGCCTTGACCATATTACTCACTTTGGTCAACGAAATTATGTGAAGGGATTTATTCCTCTTTGAGGCAGAAACTTTTAAGAGTTGATACAGAATTTCTGGTGTTTTGTCCCCTCTGCCACTGTAACCAGGAATATCCTAGGTGTTGGAAATTCTTTAGCCTCAGTCCTGGAATGAAAACAATGTGAAGGAAGGCTTCAACTGAACTGAGGTGAACAGGTGAGATGAACAGAAAATAAAGTGTGATTGGACTTAGCCACTGAGAATGTCGGGTCGTAGTTGTAACTTATTCTGATTTGATAGAATGATAGAGGACAAGGAAGACCTAGAGGACAAATCTTAGAAGAAGGTAGCTTGTAAGCAAGAGATATTGAAATAAGGGTCTTCAGAAAAGACTGAGGATAAATAGCCAGAAGAGGTAGTAGTAGGAAGAACACAATAAAAAATGTGTACTAGAAGCCTAAGGAAGACAGATATTCTCATAGGAAGGAAAAGTGAATAATGTGGGTACTAATTACTAAGCATGGCAAGGAGTGTGCTAATCTTTAGCTGGAGTGTGGTGAGGAATGAAAATTGTAATGTACTTAATTGTAATGACTTAATTGTAATGTACTTTAAAGTAGCTTGACTGTCTTTGAAAGAAAGAAAAGAAGTATTATAAAAAGCAGAGAAAAGACTTGGAAAATAATTTGATTTTGTTGTTATTTATTGATGAGCACCATCTTTGTAAACTTAAAGGAAAAAATAGGGAAAGGTTGAAGAGAAAGGTAAGAGAATTGCAAATGACCTCTTACATGTAAACCACTGGTTCACTTGAAGGGGAAATACTGGAAAAAAATACAGGAGGGTTTGAAATGCCCACTCTCCTGAAAGACAGTACTCAGGTAGGCTTAGCAAGTATACATCCCCTCAGTGAACTCTCCTTCACTGAGTTGACTCAGTGGCCTAGACTCTGCAATAGAACAAAAGATACAAGAATGCTATGAAAAAAAAAAAAAAAAAGAAATCATACAGTCATGATTTCCTACTCTGGTAGTCATGATTTCCTACTCTGGTATTTTAAAAAATAGTGGATTTTCCAAATTCATTCTATTATCATATGGAAAGAAAAAAAATTATTTTGAGATTAACTACATCTATGCTGCATTTTTCCCCCCACAGGTCTTGGTGGTGGTGATGGTTGGGTTGGAGGTGCAGTGATGTTTAATTTGAGATTGTACACTAAGAAAGCAGATTATTTTTTAATTTCTTGCTGATATAAAACACCTGTGCCTCACTTTTCCTAAAGGAATATATAGATAAAACCTTAAGTTTCTCTTTAGGAAATTAACATATTATGAATGTGATTATATTCAGTTCTTGTCCTAAATATATTGTGCTATTCCCTGTTGGAGTTATTTACTATGTATATTTGTTCTGGGAAGGAATGTACTGCATAAATAGTAAGGATACTTAAAAATTTTTTTTCCCACATGCTTATTTACATTTAGTGTTTAATGATTACTGTGCTAATCCAAAGTTTATAATTCTTTTAGATGAGAATTAATGAGTTTTAGGTAAAGGCTTGAAAGATTTAAAGTTCAATTCTAATTTTCTTTTATGTTGGTCTTCTTGAATGCAGGGAATCCAAGAATAAAGATTTTAATGTTTTCTTAATACTACTATTTTAATATATGGTCAGAAATTGTATAATTTCTTGTCATTCAGATTTGTTTTATACATTATCTCAATTTATTTTTAAATTTCCTCTTAAGCTTCAGAAATTCTTTGTAGTTTGTTTGCATTATAATTCAAACTAAAGTTATCTAAAATTTCTTTACTTACTGTATCATGAAAAAATGATGTAATGATAGTGATATACCATTATCCTTCTAAATAAAGAGGAATTACGTCAGTTTTTTAATGTAAGACTAAGACATTATTCATCCAAAATGTTATGACCATTTGATTCTATACATATGAATATTACAGAAAAGACGTACAATGGTACAATGGTAAATCTAGCCTAGAAATTTGATATTCAAAAATAAAACAGAAGACTCTGCAGAGTAGCTTGGTATGAGAAAATGTGTGGTAGTTCACTAGTTTTGGCTAACAGCTCTCACTTTACTATCACATCTAACATTCTTCTCAGCATACTTTCATAGTTAAAGGTGATTGTCTTGTTGGGAGATACCAGGGACCCTTCTAGTTTTATGTGTAAATCTTGATGAGTTCTAAAGTTCTGCCTAATATTAGATGATTCCATTAATTTAATCCTCAGCCCTCAACTGTCTGATCTTCTAGCAGGTCACTCCAGCTTACATTTGATTCTGTGATCCTCCCTTAATCATCTCTATAAACTTTTCCCTTGTCCACTGAATTATTGTTTATGTAATTTAAATCACTAAGCTTGTGCTTGATGATAAGATAAAACTAAGTTATTTATACAAAGTAAACTAAATGATGTTTCAAAGTAATCACAGAGGATAATTTGCAGGATTGATAAACTTCCATTCTCTTTTAAAATGCCTGGAACAATATTTCAAAAGCACTGCAGAAGTTCTTTTAGCAGGGTCACATGAACTTCTACCAAACCCATCTCCCTGTCGATACAATATACTATATATACTATAAACAATTACTTTCAGTCTCTAGAGAGTCAATGGCAGTAGAAGAGACAAATTCTAAAGGGGACACTCATTAGGGGTAAGTGTTTCCATTGTTTTCAGCTTTAACAGATTTCATGGCAAACTATAGCCACTAGAAAGTAAAAAATAAAATCCAGGAAACAAAGTAACTGATGGGGAAACACCCAAACTGTGCACATTCTGTATCCATATCCACCCAACCTAAACTGCAAAGCACAGATCATACTATGAATAATCAGCTAAGGAAATGGAAAAATATACATATATCGGATGCTTGAGCTATTTATAAGCTCAAGCTCACAGTTACCCTTAACCAGTTAGGTTTCACCACCTGTATCATTCCTCCTATTATAAAAAACGTACAGTCATTTTGTATGCATTGATACCCTAAACCTGAAGGTGGTCCCCAAGCACACATTCATCACAGACCTAGGTGTTACAGTTTGGGTCTGGAAAGTCTCCCAAAGACTTGTGTGTTCAATGCTTGTGATCCCCAGCTGGCGGCACTACTGGGAGATTGTGGAAATAATGAGGTGGGGCCTAGTTGGAGGGAGTAGGTTAGGGTGGGTGTGTTTTTGAAGTTCTGTCTTGTTTCCAAACCCTTCCCTATCCCTCTCTGCTTCCTGACTGCTCTCAGGTGAGCAGCTCTGTTCCACAACACCCTCTCTGGCATCAAACTCTGCCTCACCACAGGCCTAAAAGCAATGAAGTCAGCCAAATATGGACTGAAACCTCTGAAATCATGAGCCAAAGAAAATTTTCCTGCTTGAAACTTTTTGTCACAGTGATGAAAAACTGACTAACACACTAGGTATCTTAGAACTCAGATGATGATAACCTATGTTTGAAGGAATTTGCTGAACATTTTCTGTCAATCCTACACAGGAAGAATTTAAGAAGAGAGACTAATGGAGCTGCGAAATAAAAAAGTTGGCTCAAATTTTCTTTAGAATACAAACTAATCATTGACAATGATTAAAATATGCTGTGTAAAATAAATGAGCTATACTCCTGAAAAAATATGAGTCAATCATTCTCAAAAGTGCATAAATCTATTGTGCTGTCAAAATATATGTTCTGAAACTCACCTCAAGTCCATTTGAAAACACATTAAAAAAATTAAAGATCATGTAACCAGCTTGCTCATGACAGTAGCAGTCTCTCCCTAACTATATGTGAAGATAGATAGTTTTTTTTTTTTTTAACAACAAAATCATCAGGAACAAAAACAAATGCAACTGAACAGGCATCTAACTACTTCCCCCTGCTTAAAAAAAAAGAAAAGTAATAAGATCCATGTGTTTTAATGAGGTAAAGAATCAGACATAAAATATGCAGGTATAATTGGAATTTTGTCTTTAAATCAGCATACAATTTCAGTGCCTGAATAAATGATAGCAGAAGTTTAACACTAATTAATAGTCAAAAGAATTTCACAGTTACTAAAAGTGCTTCATGCACTGGTACAATCAACAGAATAACTCAGGCACAGTCAATATCAATGACTATCAAAGTCAAACAGACCCATACACAGCAGTGGGAAAAGATGAGAAGAGGACAAAATGATAGTGTCCTTGTTCTCAAGGCATTGAAAGATGCAAAGATATAAGTTTTCAAATAAATTTCAATTCATATAAGAAATGTAAATGCAAAGTATTTTATGGTACAGTATCGAAACTGATTCATGTTGACCAGGGTCATGACTAAAGAATCATTAGAGCAATTTGACATTTGAATGTATAGATCCTAGAAGTGTTTGTATATCACTAAAAGTGAAAATATGTTCTTCTTGAAAAATGCTAAAATGTCTTTTATTTATATTCATATTCCTCTATAGAATGAGATATTTAGTAAAGTCATTTGTTCTGATTAGTCTAGTTATAATCTAACCCTTGATCTTTTTCATAGGCAATTGAATGTGATCATGCAATTCAGGGAGTGACAAACTCACATTTAGTTTATGAATTGAGAAGTATTGTTGAGTGCTTACTCTATTTTAGTTCTTGCACTTTTCTGAAACTAGCAACAACCAATAAGTAATCAATCATCTGACCTTTGTTTTGACAGCTATGGGCATGGGAAGTGACAATTTTAATTGACAAAAAAACTTTTCATTACACTTGAATGAAACATACTTCCCTGTATCTTTCTTCATTCATCCAGTAATGACTAACTGTTTTATAGCAGGCATACAGGACAAAGAGGATGGCAATTCATATAATGCTTATATCTGACCCAGGGAGCTAGCAATCCATGCCTACACTGATTAATCCTGATTCTATCATGAATCACATAAACAGGGGTTCCTAACCTTGACTCTCTAATTGTAAATACTTGGAGATTCTTTAAAATGCTGATCCTCACGGGCCACTCCTTACTCTTATTCAGCAGTTCTGGGATAGAGTCCTGATTTCTGTATTTTTAAAAATTTTGTAAGTTTACCAAAGTCAATCAAATTCTTCATTTGGAAAAAAAAAATAACACCTCTTACATTTTACCCATTTAGTCACATGAAATGGATATTCATTACCCCAGTTTTCGTTTCCTCTTCTGTGCTTCATGTGATAGGGTTTTCAGTCCTATGATCATTATGGTCAACATTAATGACTCAATCAATAAGTTGACAATATCAGTGTTTTCTTAAAATACATCTGACCATATTGAAAGAATCTACTATACATTATACATTTCCCCCCTCCTATCATCATTTAGTTGTTTAAACCTAATATCATACTAATAGTACTATAAATGGAATTAATTTGGCAGCTATATGCCTGATATTTGTCATCCTTCAAAACAATGCAGGTTGAATTGTACCAGAAATTTTATTTTAAGTACATTAACTAATACATGCAAGAATACATGATAACTATTTTCAGGAACATTAAAAACAACCACTCGTAAATATTACTTATGCTAAATCAGAATTAATTATTATTCATTAATATTTATCCAAAAAAGAGCCTTAAACAAATGTTTGGGTTTGATTTATTTTTAATTTGTTAAACTAGAATAGGGAAGACAAAGAATCTTCAATTAAAAATAATCTCACTAGGAAGTAATTTTAACCATGTGGTATACTTTTTTCTTAGGTAAAAAGCTGAATTAAAGTAATGAAAACAGCTAGATATCAATAGATGCTTCAAAAGTTAAGGAAACATCAATTGCTTTAAAAATAGCAAAAATGCATTATGGACACAAGAGACCAAATTTAGAAAACTGTGTGTGCTAGACTACTAGCAGCATTTAACTTTTTACTTCATATATGTAATTTTTCTCTTCTGATTTACAGAGACCCTGAACCACAAAAAGTTAGTAATACCATTTATGAATCATGCATGCTGAGCTAACCTTGTCACTAGATGAAGTGAATCATGGTTTCACAGCTGAGCCAGCAGGGGTACTCTGACAAAGACCACCTTGAATCATCACTGCCTCCTGGGATGCACTCTACCAAGGGGAGCCGTAAAGAATCTGCAAAAGATTCAACTCTACTTATGTTAAGGATATGGGAGAAAGGGGATATGAAGATTAACTTAACAAAGCCTCTCTCAAATGATACAGGTAAAATTTAATTCTAATACTGAACCTTGCAGTGACAAAGACCTTCAAGGCTCAGAAATTAGCCATGTGGCACCAAAGTCCTATCTAAAGACAAGTATTAAGCATTAAAGCATGAAGACATAGTAGGAAAAATTATTTCATCAAAATAAGAAATTTCTCTTTTAATACATTATTCCACACTTGTGGAAAATAGACATTCATCATCATCCATATCAGCTATTTTAAACTTCTGGGTAAATAATATACATTTAAAAATTCTTCTTCCTTTAGGGATTTCAGGTTGTAAAATTTTATTGCACATTTTTTGAAAATGAATATTTTCATTAAAGGAAAATGTGAGATATCAAAAAGTGTCACTGTAACTCTGTATAATAATATATGCTTGGTCAAAATATTTTTTATTAAAGAAAGTATGTGTATGAGTCAGCTTTTTGTCACTGTTGACCAAAATACATGACAAGAACAATTTAGGGTAGGAAAAGTTCAGTTTGGGCTCTGGGTTTCAGTGGTCCAGTTGATGGTTGACTAACTCCATTGCTCTGGGCAAAAGGTGAGGAAGAACATCATGGTGGAAGGGATGGAGGAGGAGATCTGCTCAGCTTGTGGCAGACAGGAAGCAGAGAGAGAGAGAGAGAGAAGACAAAAAGCCAGGGACAGATATGGTTCAAGGGTGCGCCCCCAGTGATCTACTTTCTCTTGCCACACCCCACCTGCCTATAGTCCCCACCCAGTACTCCATTTAAATTATTAATCCGTCAAATGGATTGATCCACTGTTGAGGGTACAGCTCTCATAATGTCAATCATTTCACCTCAAACATTTGCAATTGCCTAACACGAGTTTTTGATATTTTGCCTGCAAAATTATTAAAATATATTAAAATAGTATAAACATTCTGAAAGTGTCAGTTTTTAGGTAGAGTGCTATGATTTTCAGTAAAAAGGCTAAGTGTGATTTCCTCATTCAATATAATGCAAGTCCTTTCCTAAGTAGAAATAAATCCATATTTGTAATTTTGTTATAATACAATCATTTTATGTCTACCATTTATCTGTCATTGCCATTTTAACACTGTTGTCCTTAAGGGACAGCCACTTTCTGCCTTGATCTTTCTCATCTGCCCTTTCCTTTCCAACATGGACTTGATTTCATATTTAAAAGAGCCTTGCTCTTCTGAATCATTTTCAGAGCTCAGAGGAGACTGGGACACAATACTACCTGATTTCAGTATTTTCTAAGGATCTGTGAATAATAGGGGCTTCCAAAATAAAGAAGTCAAAAAACCATCCACACATCATAGGGAGTAGATGCATAAGCAGCAGCTCTATCAACCTGTGGTGGTTTCTAAAAAAGTCAATAACAAATTCCAGGGTCATCACATTATTAATGGAATGACCTGTTTCTCCCACCGACCACTGCTCTGCAATGCATTAGCAGGTCATAAAGTAAGCAAACAGCTTTACACTTCAGATTTAAATCCCATCATTCTAATTACAGCACTCTGCATCCTCAGCTGTCATTTAACCTGAACTAGCTAATGTCCCCAGCAGATGGAATGTGCTTAAATGAACAAATAGTGGCCACGTTCATGTGGCTCTGTGGATCAGACTCTGTCAACCTCATCCTCCCTTTTATGAAGATGTACTTATTGCCTTAGGGTTGATACTGCTTTATGAACACACTCTCAATTGACCATCACCACAATCATGAGCAGGAAGAATTGAGAGACTAATGCCACTAGTTTAATCAACACTAATTCAAATTCTGACCCACAAATATATCTCATCAACATAACTCTGCATATACTCCCAGGCAGAATTTTTCTTTTCTAACTCATTTCCACTCAGCTTCTTCTGTTGTTGTTGTTGTTTTCTTTTTCTTTTCATTCTTCCTTCTTAACTCCATTTCCTTCATCATGACCTTCTCTGGATTTTTTCTCTCCTTCAACAAGTCTAAGCATCTCCACAAATTATGTAGCAAAATAATTTACCTTAAAAATAATCATTTTCCTTTTTCACAAAACAAGTTTTTATTTATACAACCAGATCAATCCTCATTGAAATCTTCCATGAAATTTCCATTAGTTACTTTTTAGACATAAGCAACTTGTTCAAAGTCAAGACTCTAAATCCAGATATGAAAGCTCTACTCCCCTCTGGATGTGTGTTAAGGAAGAGGAGGTCTGATGAGGATAATGTTTAATCCAAATGAGTGAAAGTTTCAGAAGTAGAACTTCATGCCATAGAGATGCTAATCACTAGTGTTACTATTCTTTTGTCACGGCACTGTGTGGCGTGCCTCAAGCTGTACCACATGAGGTAGGCTCCCACTTCAAGCAGCTTTGATCTCATGTTGCTTTGCAGTTTATGTTAAATGCTCAAGAAATTGACAGCAATCTGATGGCCAACAGACTAAAATAACTCACAACATATGCACATGAACTAAAGTTAGTGCGGACTGAGTCATTATGGCTGGGGGTACCTAGAATAAAAGTAAGAGGAAAATTAAATAGTAAGTCTTTGTCTTTTCTGGAGATTTGTCATTTTTTGGTAAAGAAATAAATTGTTGATCAATGTAAGGAAGATAAGTAATTCATTATGGATCCTCCTCTTTATAAATTTTATGTTGTAAAATTTATGCTTTATGGTTACTTTGGTGAAATGATCTCAAAGTTATGCTAGACAAAAACTAGACAACCAGAATCTACAAAGTTCGCATTCTTTATTTTGAGGATAGTACAAATGTTTGAAGGGGAAATGAAAATATTAAATAGGGAAGAATAAACCTCTGTTTGACATGAAAGAGCTTGTGGCCATGTCCTTTTTATTCACTGATACCTTCATTAGAATCACAAATTCCTAGGTCAGAGCCCAGAACATTTAGAACTGGCATCTCTAGTAATGGGGTATAGGTCAGTGGTATGCACAGGGTCCTGGATGACCCCTAGCAATAAAGAAAATGTGAAAAAAAAAAAAAAGAATTCAAATCTCTAAAAGAGACAGTTATCTTAATTTCCTTTTTGGGATAGTAACTCATATTCAATCTAAGTATTAGTACTATTGGTATTAAGAATTTCATCAGAAATCAGTACAACTAAAACCAAAACTTTGTTAACATGACATTTTATATATTCACATACATTTGTGTGTATGTATATATGTGTGTACATTTGTGTGTCTGCATATATATGTATACTACATATATGCACACTTATACATATGCACACATATACACACATATCCCTGTAAATTTTGCTTTTATTAGTACTTATTAATTATTTATACAAAATTTAGAAACAGTTTCAGTATTCATCTAACTTGAGCAACAATTTCTGCACCATATTGAGTGAAAACAACTGACTTTTTGTCAGTGTGATTGCTTGTCTTTGTAATTATCATATATATTTCCCCTCCCCTTCTTTCTGTCAGGTAAAAAGGTCTTCTACATCTTATTTCCTAAATATCCTGTTGGATAATTTTTTAAGTGCTTAAGTGCCTATTATTTTTATACATCTGTAGTGTGAACTGAATGGCAAAATGGAAAGATCTGAAATGTAAAATGTGAAGTCAGGAGACAGGAACATTTCATGCCAAGGACAGACCAGAAGATACTGGATTCAGTAAGAACAGACGATTCTAAAGTTTCTAAATGGATACTTTATATCCCTAGTAAAATGTAAATTATAGCAATCTCTTTTCAAAAAGTCTGGGGCATTGCAGAATTGGCATAAGGTAGATATAAAAGTAGCAATTCCCTGACATATGCTAGTACTAAATTAGATTTTTTTTTAGAAGGGTTTTTCCCCACTTTGGAAGGAAAAAAATATATAAAGAAGTCCTTTTAAATGTAGTCACAGGAATTAAAACAAAAAGCTTTGCTAATAATTGGAAACAGGAAACAATTTCTACAGTCTTTTGAAATTAAAAAATAGAAATAATTCCTAAATTCAATCAAAATATATTTAAATTAATCTATTTCAAATTATAGCTTAATGCTACATATTTGCCAATTAGTGGTCCCCGAAACTAATACACTGACATCAAAATTATTTTTCAATAAACCAAAATGAATTTCAAAGGAAAGGTAGGAATATCGCTAAAGAAAGACTTCCATACATCTTTGAAGGTCAAATACAGAGAGGGATAATAATCGAGCATTACACAGAGAGCTCAAGCTAAGCTCAAGTCCTCTTGTGGAGAGACAGTGGAAAAAATAATGAGAAGATAACCAATTTGAGAATGATTCAGATATGTAGAAGGTGGAAGTGAAGCACAATCTAAAAATAGATATGCTGAAAAAAATTTAAAAGAGTCATCAGATGTCCAGATCTCCAAATATGCCTTGTTTCCACAAAATGCCCATTTCCTAAAGCAACACCCTAAACTTGAAGATATAATTCACAGTGTAATGAATGAAGCCCAAAACCAAACACAAGGAAGTTAACTCCAAATTTGTAAAATGAATGTCAGGAACCTTGGTCCAATCTGTTAACCCCATAGAAAAAATCAAAAAGTGTATCTTTAGAAAAGTTAAAGTATCAGAAAGAAAATAGAAGACTCCTACAAAAGTTTGTTGGTAATAGCCATTCTAATTTGAGTAAGATGAAATCTTAGAGTTGTTTTAATTTGCATTTCTCTAATTTCTAGCCATGTTGAACACTTTTTCATATATTTATTAATCACCTATATATCTTCTGTAAATTGTCCAATTCCTTGGTCCTTTTATTGATTGGGTTCTTTGTATTTTTGGTATAAAGTTTTGTGGCTATTATGAAGAACACAAGCAATAATAGATGTTGGCATGGATGTAGGGGAAAAGGTACACTTTTACTTTGCTGATGGAGTTGCAAATTGGTGCAGCTACTCTGGAAAGCAGTGTGGAGATTCCTCAGAAAACTTGGAATGGACCCACCTTTTGATCCAGTTATCCCACTCCTTGGTTTATACCCAGATGACTTAAAATTAGCATACTACAGTAATGCAGCTACACCAATGTTTATAGCAGCTCAATTCACAATAGCTAGATTGTGAACCCAACCTAGATGCCCTTCAACAGATGAATGGATAAAAAAAACTGTGCTATATATACACAATGGAATTTTATTCAATCATAAAAAGAAAAAAAATTATGGCATTTGCAGATAAATGGATGGAATTGGAGAATATCATGCTAAATGAAATAAGCCAATCCCCAAATCTAAAGGTCGAATGTTTTTCCTGATAAGTGGATGATGATATATAATGGGAGTGGGAGTTGAGGGTGAGAGAAGAATGAAGAAACTTTAGATTATGTAGGGGGAAATGAGAGGAAGGGGGTTATGAAAAATGGTGGAATGAGACAGACATCATTACCCTATGTACATGTATGATTACATGAATGGGATGACTCTACATTGTACACAATAGAAATGAAATGATGTACCCCATTTGTGTACAATGAATCAAAATGCAGTCTGTAAAAATAAAAATCAAAATAGTTTGTTGGTTTTGGTGGTAGTGACAGAGTTAACTATAAAGATAGTGTTATCCTCCGATCTCACACTGGTGACCTTAATGTGGGTAAAGCCCATCCCACTAACCCAATGCTTGCACACAAACACAAAGTTCTCAATGAAAACTTTTAAACAAACAAACACTTTTGTTTTGTTTTATATTTCTCATAGTGGAAGTTAATTTTACATGTCCACTTAATTGGGTTAGAGGATACCTATACTGCTGCTAAAATATTATTTCTGGGTGAATATGTGAGGATGTTTCATGGGGAGGCCAAAAGGCTGAGGAAGGCAAATCCTCTGTCTTTTTAGGCTAAGCCATCCATATTCTTTTGTCATTATTTATAGGAGCTCCTGGCTCTCAGACCTTTGGAGTCAGACTGAATTACATCATTAGCTGCTCTGGATCCCCACCTGGTAGGTGACTTTGGGAGATCTTCACATCCATAATCAGGTGAGAAAATTCTCATAAGTCTTCTCTTATACAGGCATATCTATGTAAACTGCAGGTTTTGTTTCTCTGTAGAAACCTGAATACTATCACTTTTGAATATGAACAAATTAGCAAGAATCACCAGACATATTGAGGTAAAAAAATAAAACATTCAACATGAGAGACAAAATAAACAAAAAAGAAAAAAAAAAAAAAACAAGGAAATAGACACAATTCAAGGAACTGGAAAACTTAGAAAAGGCAGCAACTACTCTTGATATTTTGAAAATAAAAAGACAATGCACTCTTGAGAAAAGAAAGGGATTTTGTGGGGGGGTCTAGTTTGTTCTTTTCTTGTTCCTCGAGGGGTATTATTAAGTTGTTTGTTTGAGATCTTTCTACTTTCTGAGGAAATGTTTATGGCTATAATTTCCTTCTAAGAACGACTTTTGCCATAACCCACAGGTTTTTATATATTGTGTTTGCCTTTCCTTTGTATCAAGGAATTTTTATGTTTCCTTTCTAATTTCTTCCTTGACCATTTGTTGTTCTAAATCATGTTGTTTAATTTCCATGTATTTGTTCAGTTTCCAAAATTCTTTCTGTTATTGATTTCTAGTTTTATTACACTGAGGTAAAAAAAAAAAGATACTTGATATGATTTTGATTTTTAAAAAATTGTTGATACTTGCTTTTGTAAACTACATATCATCCACCTTGAAAAATGCTATAAAGAAGAATGTGCATTCTTCAGCTGTTGGAGGGAATGTACTGTAAATGTCTGTTAGCTTGAACTGGTGTAAAGCAGTTTAATTTGCATATTTCCTTGTTCCTTTTCTGCCTGGATGATCTGTCCATTCCTGAAAGTGGAACATTAAAATCTCCTACTATTATTGTACTGCAGTCTATCCCTTCTGTTAGGTCTATTAACATTTCCTTTATATAGCTAGGCGCTTTGATATTATGAACATTTATATTTACAATTGTGATCTCTTGCAGTATCATTATCATTATATAAAGGTTTTTTTGTATTGTTTTACTGTTTTTGAATGAAAGTCTATTTTACCTAAGTATAGCTACTCCTGCTCTATTTATGTTTCCATTTTAAAATTTTTAGTTGTAAATGGACACAATACCTTTATTTTATTTATTAATTTTTATGTAGTGCTGAGGATCTAACCCAACCTCTCTTGTGCTAGGCAAGCAAGCAGTCTACCACTGAGCTACAAACCCAGCCTCTACGTTTCCATTTTTATGGAATTTTTTCCCATCCTTTCACATCTGCTTACTTGTAGAAGGTAAGAGATGATAGAAAACAGCAGAAATCAAAAAGAGATTTAAAAAATACATGAATCAATGAAGCAATTAATTGGATTTTTTAAAAGACAAATGAAATTGAAAAACTTAGCTGGAATAAATAAAAAAGAAGATTCAAATAGAAAAATCAATTGTGAAATTCATTTGGAAAAAATAAGAAGCCCAGAATAGTCAAAGCAATCCTTAGAAAAGTGAAGCTGGAGACCTCACAATACTAGACCTTCACTTATTCTCCAGAGCTATAGTAACAAAAATGGCACAATATTAACACCAAATCAGATATGAAGACCAACGGAACAGAATAGATGACATGGAGACAAACCCACAAAAATAGTTATCGCATACAAGACAAAGGCATTATAACACATTGGAGAAAAGATAGCCTCTTCAACAAATGGTGCTGGGAAAACTGGAACTCCGTATGTAGCAGAATGAAACTGAATCCCTATGTCTCAACCTGTACAACACTCAATTCAAAGTGGATCAAAGACCTAGGTATTAGCAGAAACCTACACCTACTAGAAAATATGTAAGCCTAACAACTCACTCCATCATGTCAGCTTAGGAACTGACTTCCTCAACAAGATTCCTAAAGCATAAGAAGTAAAATCAAGAATCAGTAAATGTAATGGTATCAAACTAAAAATCTTCTTCACAGCAAAGGAAACAATGAAGAATACAAAGAGAGTGCCTATAGAATGAATTAATAAATAAAAATAACCCAGTTAATAAATGGGCCAAGGAATTCATTAGACACTTCACAAAAGAAGAAAAACAACAAATAAATGAAAAAATGTTCAACACTCTAGCAATTAGAGAAATGCTAATTAAAACTACACTGAGATTTCCTCACTTTAGTCAGAATGGCAATTATCAAGAATAAAAGTAACAATAAATGTTCGTGAGGATGTGGTACACTCATACTTTTCTGATGGGACTGCAAATTGGTGCAACCACTCTGGAAAGCAGTGTGGGAGTACCTCAAAAAAACTTGGAATGGAACCACCATTGACCTAGTTATCTCACTCTTCAGTATATATCTAAAGGATTTAAAGTCAGTGTACTACAATGATGCAGCCACATTCCTTAATAGCAGCTCAATTCACAATAACTAAGCTATGGAACCAACCTAGATGCCTTTTGACGATGAGAAGATAAAAAACAAATGTGATACACACACACACACACACACACAATGGAGTATAACTTAGCTATGAAAAGTAAAAGTATGGCATTTGCAAATGAATGAATGGATCTGGAGACTATTATGCTATGTGATATAAGCTAATGCCAAAAAACTGAAGGTTAAACATTCTCTCTGATATGGGGCTGATAGCACACAAAAGCAGTTGTGGGGGATGAATAGAAGTTCAATAGATTAGACAAAGTAGAATGAAGGGAAGAGAGGAGGAATAGGATTAGGAAAGAAAATGGAATGAATCTGACTTAACTTTCCAACGTACATTTATCAATACTCCGCAGTCTATCTTTATATCCTGTATAACCACAAGACTAGGATCCTAATTAGAATTAGGTGTATTCCATGTTTATATAAATATGTCAAAATACACTCTACTGCCATGATAATTGAAAAGAACAAAATTTTTTTAATGATTTAAATAAGTAAAATCAAAGATACAAAGGAGACATTAAAACTGAAATAAAAGAAATACAAGCATCATAAGAAATTATTATGAACAATTATATATCAACACACTGGAAAACCCTGTACAAATAGGTACATTTCTAGGCATAAAAGACCTACAAAAATTTAACCATGAGGATGTTGAAAACATGAACAGAGAATAATGAGTAATGAGATTGAATCAATAATACAAAGTCTCCCATCAATAAAAGTCCAGGACCGGATGGTAACAGACAAACAAAAAGTAATGAGATTAAATTAGTAATAAAAATCTTCCCATCAAAGAAAATCTCAGGACTCAAGGGCTTCACTGCTTAATTCTACCAAACATTTAAAGGAAGAACTAACACTAATTCTTTTTAATCTCTCTCTCTCTCTCTCTCTCTCTCTCTCTCTCTCTCTCTCTCACACACACACACACACACACACACACACACCCCGAAGGGAAAAAAAAGCTAAAGAAAAATTTTCCAAATTAATTTTATAAGGAGAGCATCAACCTGGTACAAAATCTGACAGAACACATGAAAGAGAAAAAAAAAAAAAAACCTAGAGTACAATACCTCTAATGAACATAGTTGCAAAAATTCTTAACAAACTACCAGCAAAGAAAATTCAACAGCACATTAAAAAGGTCATACACCATGATCAAGCAGATTCGTCCCAGGGATGCAAAGATGGTCCAAATTGTGAAGACCAACAAGCAGGATGCATACCATTAACAGAATAAGGACAGAAACCCTGGGACTTTAATAAATGCAGAACAAAGCATTTGATAAGTCACCATTTCTTTATGATAAAAAATACTATCACTATATTAGGTATTGGAGGAACGTATCTCAACACAATAGAGGTTAAATATGACCAATTCATTTGGGTTCATACCGAACAGGAAAAAGTTAAAAAGCTTTCATTCTAAGATTTGGAACAAGTCAAAGATACCCAGTTTCACTTTTATTCAATATAGTAATGGAAATTCTAGTGAGGGCAATTCATCCTAGGAAAAAACAAAGGACATCCAAACCGAAAAAAAGGAAGTCAAATTGTGTTTCTTGACAGATGCCATGAGCTTACATATAAAAATAAACTATATTAAAATAGTATGTATCAAAAACTTCAGAACAAAAATTTCAGTAAAGTTTCGGGATACAAAATCAACATGAAACAGCCAGTATACATACATGCCAATAGTAAACTATATAAAAAAGAAATGAAGAAATCAATTTCTTTCATCATAGCTATAACCTGCATAAAATATATTAGAGTAAATTTAACCAAGTTTGGTAAAGAACCTACAATGAAAACCATAAATGACCGGTGAGACATTGAAGATCACACACACACATACACACACACACACACACACACACACAATGGAAATACAGCTCATGTTGATGGATTGAAAGAATTAACATTATTAAAATGTTCATATTACCCAAGGTGATATACAGAGTTAATAAAATCCCATCAAAACATCAATCACATGTTTTATGGAAATAGCAAAAACACTCCTAAATTCATATGGCAACACAAAAGATTCTAACATTCAAAGTAATCTTGAAAGAAAGAGCAAAACAGGAAACATTATACTACCTGACTTCAAAATATACTACAAAACTATAGTAACCAAAACTGCTTGGTATTGGCATAAAAACAAAAAGAGACCAATGGAACAGGATAGAGAGTCAGAAATACATGCATGCATCAACAGCCAACTAATTTTCAACAAATATGCTAAGAACAGACACTGGGAACAGGAGAGACTCTTTAATGAATGGTTCTGGGAAAATCATTTATCCACATGAACAGAATGAAACTACAGTACTACTTCACCAGTTTAAAAATCAATGCAAAATGAAGAAAATACTTAAATGTAAGATGGAAACTATGAAACTACTAGAAAAAAACATAAGAAAAATGCTTCATGAGATTGGGGCAGTGATGATTTTTTGATAAAACCCCAGAAGCATAGTCAACAAAAGAGAACACTGGTACATGGAGTCACATCAATCTAAAAAGCTTCTGTACAAACAAACAACAACAACAACAACAAAACATGGAGCAAAGAGGCAAAATACAGAATGGTAGGAAGTATTGGAAAACTACATATCTGATGAGAAATTAATATCCAGAATACACAACAAACTCAAATAATTCAAAAGCAAAATAATAGCAATAATAATCTAATTAAAATTGACAAAATACCTGAATAGATATTTCTCAAAAGCAGGCACACACATAGTTAAAAGTACTTGAAAAAAATCTTCAGCAACTCTTTTAGTTAGTTTTTTTGTTCCTGTGACCAAACACTTGACAAGAACTACTTATAAGTATAATAGCATTCCAAAATATGACTTGTCATAATTTATTTATCTGTAATTGAAAGTGCCTTCCAAATATTATCATGAATAATAATCTGATATTTAAAATTTAGTCCATAGTTATAATTAGGTCGTAGTGGTAGATTCTGAAAAACGGAATTAGTAAATTATGGAGTGTGACATCTTTGAGATTCTAGATACATGCTGTCAAATTGGTTTCTAAAAAATCTGAAATAATTTATATTTGCCAATACTAAACATAGCTGCCTGTCTTCTAGGAATAAATTTTTGATTTTTTAGTTTAATTTTCATCAAGTCATCAGGAGAAAATTTCTTTTATATTTATTTATTAGATATTGCTATTGCTGTCTTAACAGATTATCATCATAACTTTGGAGTATTAGAGCAAAACCCATTTGTAATCTCAGATTTCCACAGGTCAGAAATCCAGGCACAATGTGACTCAGCTAGTTCTCCATTTCTAGGGGTTTCCAAGGTTGAAATTAAGGTCTTGCCAGCACTGTGCCCCTTGCTAGAAGAATTGGGAAGGAGTTCACCTCAAGCTCAACAAAATTGAATTAAAATTGGTAAAATAGCTCAGGTCAAAAGAATGCAATTCCATGTCGTCACAGGACTGAAGTTCCAGATGATTTGTTGGCCTTCAGCTGTGGTTCCACCTCATCCTTCAGAAGCCACTCAAATGTTTTGGCTAGACCATTTGTCCACCTTCAAAACAGGAAATGCATGTGAAGTCCTTCTCCAACTTCCACTCTCCCTCGAGTTCCTTGTGTTTCTCATCTCTCTCTCCCTTTGCCATATTTCTGATTGATCTTTTTGCCTTCTGGTGCTTTTAAAGACTTAGGATATGATTTCATTGAGCCTATCAGCATAATATATTCCTATTTTACTTTTCATCTATGGGTACAGTAAAAACTACTTTTTATAGTTTTATTTTTTGTACATGTCATCTATTGTACTGTGAGCAAAAAGTTTTAACATTTGCTAATTTCATTTGGGTTAATGACATCTTACTCCATTTTTAGATATTATAATTTTCTATAGTAAGAATATCAAATCATTCTTGCTTTTATAATATAAAGTTTCACAGTTCATATTTTAATGCTTCTTGGTTTTACTTTTATGTTTATGAGGTAGGTAAGTGTCAAATATGATTAGTTTTAAACAGCCAATTTTCCAATAATCTTTTGTGGACTGATTCATTCATTGTTTAAGAGAAGTATTTTATCACATATTTCACTATCTTTTTAGGAGCTACCTTTATGTTTCATTGATCTGCTTATATCTTTTTGCTTTACTATCATTGTACATAAAACACTACAGCATTATCCTAAACAAAAGCTGTCATGTTTGCTGTTCACGTTTGTTTCAAAATTCATTCTGACATTTTTCTTTGATTTTAATGTGGTACTGTCTGTTCCCTTGATCCATTAAAATGGTGTGGAGACTTCAATCATTTTATATGGGAATTTAAGATAAACTTTACTCCTTAAAATGTGTTTCCTCCTTTTAAAGGATCCTTTTATACTATAAATGAACATGATTCTCTCTCTGCATATATATAATATGTAAAATATTGTAATTGTTTGATATGTATTATATGATAGAATTTATACAGAAATATACATAAATATAATATGTAAATATATTATATACATATATAATCATCACACCCAATTTCTATTAAGGTTATTTTGAATATTTTGGTTCATACCACTATTAATGGAGTTTTTGCTTTTATATAGAACAATTTCTTTATTTAGCTTTTTGGTCTGGATTTTTATAAATGTTTAAATTTCAGAATCATTCTACTGATTCTTTGGATATTCTATGTATGACTATGTATGTATTAGTGTACTGTACAGAAGACATTATTGTTTTGGTTATTTTGATTTTTGCTTCATAAGGATCTGATTTAATTATGTTTATTTTTGCTTTTTGATGATTTTTCCTTTATTTTTTCCTGCTCTGCAAGACTATTATCGATCAAAAAATTCAGTTTTGTTCAACTTTATTGGTCATATTATGAGGCCATCTGCAATCACTTAACTTGTGTATTTATTGTCAGAAAGCTGATGATGTTTTGTTAAATTAATGCAAAATTTCATTTTTATCATTAATGGCTTACATTTTTAATAATATTTGCTTTTCTTTTTAAAGCTCTGTTATTTAAATCACAATGCCTCATAAATATTACATTTACTTGTACATTGTACATTTTATGAATATAAAATTATCTTTGTTCTCATTAGCGCTTCTTGATATGTATTTTACTTTACATAAAATTAATAATGGTTCTTTCCAACTGATTAGAATTTATTTGATGAAACTATTCCATTATTTCCATTTTGAGAGTTCTCAGAAATTTTAATCTTAACTCAAAGAAGCAGTACTGATTTTTATTTAAGAGTATATCAGAAAAACACGGACAACTGGGAACATCGTAGGGGAGGCGGCTCAGCACAGTGCTTGGACTCGGAGCAACCACTGGGGCTCCGGGCGGCTGCCTGAGGAGGAGTTGTGTGGTGAGCTATTTAGACCCAGAACTAAGGCTTCTGAACACCGGGGGGTTGCCCAGAGGAAGAGGAGGAGCGCGGCGGGTCACTTGGTCTAGGAGTGACTGCATCAGAGCTACAGGGGTTGCCAGAGGAGGAGCTGCATGGCGAGCTGTTTGAACTCAGAGCGAGCACATCTGAACACCGGGAGGTTGCAAGGAGGAAGAGGAGGAGCGCGGCGGGTCGCTTGACCTAGGAGTGACTGCATCAGAGCCACAGGTAGTTGCCAGAGGAGGAGATGCGTGGCGAGCTGTTTGAACTCAGAGCGAGAGCATCTGAACACTGGGGGGTTGCCCGGAGGAAGATGAGAAGTGCGGCGGGTCGCTTGGTCTAGGAGTGACTGGATCAGAGCCACAGGCGGTTGCCAGAGGAGGAGGCAAGTGGTGAGTTGATTGGACTAAAAGCGACCGCTCCTGAACACCGGTGGCCTGCCTGGAGGAGGAGCGCGGTGGGTCACTTGTTCTCGGAGCCACCGCTCCTGAATACCTGGGGGGCTACCCTGAGGAGGAGGAGGAGGAACAGGGTGGGTCACTTGGACTTGGAGTGACTGCCTAGGGCTACACGCGGTAGGCGGGAGGAGAGACGCAAAGTGAATTGCTTGGGCTCCTAGTGACTGCGTCGGAAACTCGGCCGCTGTCCGGAGGAAGAGGTGTGTGGCGGGTCTCTGGGTATCGTAGCTACTGTACGGGGCTCCAGGTGGTGGCTCAGAGGAGGGGCCGCATACCCAGGTGATTAGGTGCAGAGCAGGGTCCCAGGAGCTAGGTGGCTTCTTGCTGGAAGAGCCGCACCTAGACATGCCTAGGGCCAGAGCGAAGTTTCCAGGACTGTGGGAAGATTCTCTGGGAGAGGCAGCCTAAGGAGACTCGCCTGCAAAGGGTGAGGCTCCCAGGCCCAGGAGGGAGGTCCGGGCCCCTGGGAACGTTGCAGAGGAAGACAGCCCAGCCCAGGCGGTAGTTGTAGATTGAGGGGAACCTCTAGGAGGGGAACTGACCAGCGAGACGTCCCCACTGAGTGAGTCTTCCCTGCCGGGTGAGGTTTTCCCACAGGGACGGTAAAACCAGAGACACAGGCACAAACAGGACTTGCCTCAGCCCGCAGCCTAGTTCCCCGTTGGATGAACATTGGTCAACAAGTGGAGGCACCTCTGCCCACTAGCAGGGAATATATGCCACCTGAGGGTCACCACCCCTAGAGAGGCAGCTTCTTCGTGGAGCTCCACATTATCAACTTCCTCCAAGACTTCAGGCTACTGAAGGATAAGAGGGGATATACTAGCAATCTTCAGGGACATTATAAGTCGATAGAGGAAATCTGCAATATCTTAATGACCCACTGATTCCTGAACAATATGAGAAAACAAGGGAAGAAAATGCCCCAAACAAATCTAGATGTTACATCAATAAAATCCAACGACAGCATGGCAGAAGAAATGACAGAAAGGGAGTTTAGAATGTACATAATTAAAATGATTAGGGAAGCAAACAATGAGATGAAAGAGCAAAGGCAGGCATTGAATGATCGCACCAATCGACAGGTAACAGAGCAAATTCAGGAAGCAAAAGATCATTTCAATAAGGAATTAGAGATATTGAAAAAAAACCAAACAGAAATCCTTGAAATGAAGGAAACAATAAACCAAATTAAGAACTCCATAGAAAGCATAACCAACAGGATAGAACAGCTGGAAGACAGAACTTCAGATATTGAAGACAAAATATTTAACCTCGAAAACAAAGTTGAACAAACAGAGAAGATGGTAAGAAATCATGAACAGAATCTGCAAGAACTATGGGATATCATGAAAAGGCCAAATTTAAGAATTATTGGGATTGAGGAAGGCTTAGAGAAACAAACCAAAGGAATGAATAATCTATTCAATGAAATAATATCAGAAAATTTCCCAAATCTGAAGAATGAAATGGAAAATCAAGTCCAAGAAGGTTATAGGACTCCAAATACACAAAATTACAACAGACCCACACCAAGGCACATTATAATGAAAATACCTAACATACAATATAAGACAGAATTTTAAAGGCTGTGAGAGAAAAGAAACAAATTACATTCAGGGGGAAACCAATATGGATATCAGCAGATTTTTCAATCCAGACCCTAAAAGCTAGAAGGGCCTGGAACAACATTTTTCAAGCTCTGAAAGAAAATGGATGCCAACCAAGAATCTTATACCCAGCAAAACTTACCTTCAAATTTGACGATGAAATAAAATCATTCCATGATAAACAAAAGCTAAAAGAATTTACAAAAAGAAAGCCAGCATTACAGAACATTCTCAGCAAAATATTTCATGAGGAAGAGATGAAAAACAAAGAAGCATATCAGCGAAGGGAGGAATTATCCTAAAGGAACTGTCAAATAAAGGAGGAACCAAGATGTGTCAAGAAATAAATAAATAAATAAATAAAATTTTAAGATTGAACCAAATGACCAGGAATACAAATCATATCTCAGTAATAACCCTGAATGTTAATGGCCTGAATTCATCAATCAAAAGACATAGACTGGCAGATTGGATTAAAAAGAAACATGCAACAGTATGTTGCCTGCAAGAGACTCACCTCATAGAAAGAGATACCCATAGACTAAAGGTGAAAGGATGGGGAAAAACATACCATGCACATGGACTCAGCAAAAAAGCTGGAGTATCCATCCTCATTTCAGATAATGTGGACTTCAAGTCAATGTTAGTCAGAAGGGATAAAGAAGGACATTTCATACTGCTTAAGGGAAGCATAAATCAGCAAGATATAAAAATCATAAACATCTATGCCCCAAACAGTGGCTCATCCATGTATGTTAAACGAATCCTTCTCAATTTTAAAAACCAAATAGACCATAACACAATAATACTAGGTGATTTTAACACACCTCTCTCACCATTGGACAGATCTTCCAAACAAAAATTGAACAAAGAAACCATAGATCTCAATAACACAATCAATAATTTAGACTTAACAGACATTTATAGAATATACCATCCAACCAAGAGCGAATACACTTTCTTCTCAGCAGCACATGGATCCTTCACTAAAATAGACCATATATTATGCCACAAAGCTAATGTCAGCAAATACAAGAAGATAGAGACACTACCTTGTATTCTATCAGATCATAATGGATTGAAGTTATAAATTAATGAAAGAGTAAAAAACAGAAACTACTCCAACACCTGGCGATTAAACAATATGCTATTATATGATGAATGCATAACAGAAGATATTAGGAAGGAAATTAAAAAATTCTTAGAGGTAAATGAGAACAAAGAAACATCATATCAAAATCTCTGGGACACTATGAAAGCAGTACTTAGAGGAAGATTTATTTCATGGAGCGCATTTAATAAAAGAAGTAAAACTCAACAAATAAACGACCTAACACTACAGCTCAAAGCCCTAGAAAAAGAAGAACAGACCAACACCAATAGTAGTAGAATACAGGAAATAGTTAAACTCAGAGCTGAAATCAAAGAAATTGAAACAAAAGAAACAATACAAAAAATTGACAAAATAAATAGTTGGTTCTTCGAAAAAATAAACAAAATTGATAAACCTTTAGCCACACTAACAAAGAGAAGATGAGTGAAAACCCAAATCACTAAAATTCAGAATGAACAAGGAAATATCACAACAGACACAACTGAAATACAAAACATAATTAGAAGCTATTTTGAAAGTCTATACTCCAACAAAATAGAAAATTTCGAAGACATCAACAGATTTCTAGAGACATATGAATTGCCTAAACTGAACGAGGAGGACGTACACAATTTAAATAGACCAATTTTAAGTAATGAAATAGAAGAAGTCATCAATAGCCTACCAACAAAGAAAAGTCCAGGACCAGATGGGTTCTCAGCCGAATTCTACAAAAACCTTTAAAGAAGAGCTCATTCCAATACTTCTCAAAGTATTCCATAAAATAGAAGAGGAGGGAACCCTCCCAAACTCATTCTATGAAGCCAATATTACCCTGATACCTAAACCAGACAGAGACACATCGAGGAAAGAAAATTTCAGACCAATATCCTTAATGAACATCGACGCAAAAATTCTGAACAAAATTTTAGCAAATCGCATACAAAAACATATTAAAAGGATAGTGCACCATGATCAAGTGGGTTTCATCCCAGGGATGCAAGGTTGGTTCAACATCAGGAAATCAATAAATGTCATTCACCATATCAATAGACTTAAAGTCAAGAATCACATGATTATTTCAATAGTTGCAGAAAAAGCATTTGATAAAATACAGCGCCCCTTCATGCTCAAAACACTAGAAAAAATAGGGATAGTGGGAACATTCCTTAACATTGTAAAGGCCATCTACGCTAAGCCCATGGCTAATATCATTCTAAATGGTGAAAAACTGAAAGCATTCCCTCTAAAAACTGGAACAAGGCAGGGATGCCCTCTTTCACCACTTCTATTCAATATCGTCCTTGAAACTCTAGCCAGAGCAATTAGACAGACCAAAGAAATTAAAGGGATACGAATAGGCAAAGAAGAACTCAAACTATCCCTATTTGCTGATGATATGATTGTATACTTAGAGGAACCAGGAAATTCCAACAGAAAACTTTTAGAACTCATAAGTGAATTCAGTAAAGTAGCGGGATATAAGATCAATGCACATAAATCTAAGGCATTTTTATATATAAGCGATGAATCTTCAGAAAGAGAAATTAGGAAAACTACCCCATTCACAATAGCTTCGAAAAAAATAAAATACTTGGGAATCAATCTCACAAAAGAGGTGAAAGACCTCTACAATGAGAACTACAGAACACTAAAGAAAGAAATTCAAGAAAACCTTAGAAGATGGAAAGATCTCCCATGTTCTTGGATAGGAAGAATTAATATTGTCAAAATGGCCATACTACCAAAAGTGCTATATAGATTCAATGCAATTTCAATTAAAATCCCAATGATGTACCTTACAGAAATAGAGCAAGCAATTATGAAATCCATCTGGAAGAATAAAAAACCCAGAATAGCTAAAGCAATCCTTGGCAGAAAGAGTGAAGCAGCAGGTATCGCAATACCAGATCTTCAACTCTACTACAAAGCAATAGTAACAAAAACGGCATGGTATTGGTACCAAAATAGAAAGGTGGATCAATGGTACAGAATAGAGGACATGGACACAAACCCAAATAAATACAATTTTCTCATACTAGACAAAGGTTCCAAAAATATGCAATGGAGAAAAGATAGCCTCTTCAACAAATGGTGCTGGGAGAATTGGAAATCCATATGCAACAGAATGAAACTAAACCCATATCTCTCACCATGCACAAAACTAAACTCAAAATGGATTAAGGATCTCTGAATCAGACCAGAGACCTTGCATCTTATAGAAGAAAAAGTAGGTCCAGAGCTTCAACATGTCGGCTTAGGACCAGACTTCCTCAACAGGACTCCCATAGCACAAGAAATAAAAGCAAGAATTAATAACTGGGATAGATTCAAACTAAAAAGCTTTCTCTCAGCAAAGGAAACTATCAGCAATGCGAAGAAAGAGCCTACAGAGTGGGAGAAAATCTTTGCCAATCATACTTCAAATAGAGCACGAATCTCCAGAATCTATAAAGAACTCAAAAAACTCTACACCAAGAATGCAAATAATCCAATCAACAAATGGGCTAAGGAAATGAATACACACTTCACAGAAGAAGATCTACAAGCAATCAACAAACATATGGAAAAATGCTCAACATCTCTAGTAATAAGAGAAATGCAAATCAAAACCACCCTAAGATTCCATCTCACCCCAATTAGAATGGCGATTATCAAGAATACAAGCAACAACAGGTGTTGGCAAGGATGTGGGGAGAAAGGTACACTCATACATTGCTGGTGGGGCTGCAAATTAGTGCAGCCACTCTGGAAAGCAGTGTGGAGACTCCTTAGAAAACTTGGAATGGAACCACCATTTGACCCAGCTATCCCACTCCTTGGCCTATACCAAAAGGACTTAAAATCAGCATATTACAGAGATACAGTCACATCAATGTTCATAGCTGCTCAATTCACAATAGGCAGATTGTGGAACCAACCTAGATGTCCTTCAATTGATGAATGGATAAAGAAACTGTGGTTTATTTATACAATGAATATTACTCAGTCATAAAGAATGATAAAATTATGGCATTTGCAGGCAAATGGATGAAACTGGAGAATATCATGCTAAATGAGATAAGCCAATCTCAAAAAACCAATGGACAAATGATAACGCTAATAAGTGGATGATGACACATAATGGGGGGTGGGAGGGGTTAGTGTTAGGGTTAGAGTTAGGGTTAGGGAGGGGGGCAAGAATAGGGGAAGGAAGGACTGTATAGAGGGAAAAGAGGGGTGGGTGGGGTGGGGGGGAAGGGAAAAAGTAACAGAATGAATCAAACAACATTACCCTATGTAAATTTATGATTATACAAATGGTATGCATTTATGCCATGTACAAACAGAGAAACATCATGTATCCCATTTGTTTACAATAAAAAAAGAAAAAGAGTATATCAAAGTAGAAAAAAAATCTTATTTATTACCATAGTATATATGCTTGTGAATACTTCTCCTTGGGGACAAATTTTTCTTATTTTCAGGCTTCCTTCCTTCACTTTTTTCATTCTTCAACTTTCATTGTATCTAATTTTTAATTTGTCTTTATTCAATGTTTTGAATGTTATCAATGTTTACTGGAGTTCTTATTTATAATTCTTCACATTAACATTTTCAAAAATACATTTTAACATTTATTGTTAAACAAAATTAGGTTGAAAAGTGAAGTATTTGTTACATTTTTATTTTCCACCCATTTACATATACATGGGTTTTTCTAAATGTCATGTATACCTTAATATGCAGCCCATCTTTAAGTTATGTACATTCCACATATTTTCACAATAATAAAGGTGACATTGTTGTTCAGATATGTACTGAATTTATTTTTAAATATTTTAGATGTGATTTTATTTAATTATTTTAAACATTTACTTCTTATTCAGGTACAATGGTAATCTTTCACTCCTGCATTTCTGATTTTGATTAAATTCTTAGTTGACAGAATTATTTTCCAGTCATTATGGTCAAGAATTACTCAATCGTGGGGCTGGGGAGATAGCTCAGTTGGTAGAGTGCTTGCCTTGTAAGCACAAGGCCCTGGGTTCGGGTTTGATCCCCAGCACCCAAAAAAAAAAAAAAAAAAAAAAAGAATTACTCAGTCCTCATTCCTCATGTTTCTGAGCTCTTATTTTTTTTTTTTTATTGTTAGCAAAACCTTTTTATTTCTTTTTCTTTCTTTTTTTTTTGTAAACAAATGGGATACATGTTGTTTCTCTGTTTGTACATGGAGCCAAGGCATACCATTTGTGTAATCACAAATTTACACAGGGTAATGTTGTTTGATTCATTCTGTTATTTTTTTTCCTTCCCCCCACCCCTCCCACCCCTCTTTTCCCTCTATATAGTCCTTCCTTCCTCCATTCTTGCCCCTCTCCTTAACCCTAACCCTAAACCTAACCCTGACCCTAACACTATCCCCTCCCACCCCCCCATTATATGTCATCATCCGCTTATCAGCGAGATCATTCATCCTTTGGTTTTTTTGAGATTGGCTTATCTCATTTAGCATGATATTCTCCAATTTCATCCATTTGTTTTTGAGAGGGTTTTTCTCTTTTCTTCAAATATCAAAACCAATTAAACTAGATCCAAGATGGCGGACTAGAGGGAGGCTGAGTTCCTTGTCGCTCCGTAACTCCGTTTCAAGCAGAGGATATCTGTTTCTTGGTGAGGCAGTTTTTGCTGCTTATGGATCCCCTGCTGTTTACCCTTTTTGTCTACTGTGATCACCTGCAGGCTGCCAGCATATCGACGCCTTTTTTGAGTGCAGATTGCTCACTTTCAGGCACCTATCATCCACCATTTGCCTGCCTCTTGCCTGTCCATCACCTGCCTTTCACCTACCCATCACCCCACCACCCGAGGTTCACCTCCCGATCGTCTGACAGCTGCCAGCAGACTGACAGCAGACTGCCAGTGGAGTGCCAGCTGCCTGCTGTTGCCTGGAAGTTCTCTGTCACAGTGCCTGCAGGTTTGGTTACACGTGACTGCCACCATTTTGAGACAATAGCCAGGCCCCATAGGACCCCTGGCCAGACTGACTGAGCCCCGTCTCCAGGACCCCTCAGCCCTACTGATCACTCCCTGCCTCCAGGGCCCTCACATCGACTGATTGCTCCCTGCCGCCAGGACCCCCAGACCAACTGACTGCGTTCTATCACCAGGACCCCAGACCGAACGATTGCACCTGGCCTCCAGGATCCTGGAACCACACCAAACACACCTGACTTCCAGTACCCCTGCCTGACCAAACCCACCTCACCTCCAGGACCTCCAGCCAACCACATCCACACCCTGAGCTGCAGCTCCCCATTTGCCAACACATTTGGAAGCCAGAGTGGTCATTTTGGATAATCCTGGAAACCGTAGCTCTGATCTTTAGGTGGGGCAAATCCCATTGTGAGACACCTGCTGGAGACTTGAAGCCCATTGTCAGGTACCACTCATGCATCAGGCTACTGAAGACTGGGAGGTTTGAATACTATATGACTGTTATAGTGTAGATTTTCTTTCTTCTCCTTATTGAACAATTTTAAGTTTCTATTTCTTTACTTTTCTTGCTCTCTTTTCCTTTTGTTTACCTGTTCCCTCGGAGTCTCTTTCTCCCTTTTTGCATGCTAACATCCAATCTCTTTTGATTACACTCTCACCCTTTCTATATCCAGAACGTCTGTATATTCTTTTCTTATCCCATTAACAGTTACATCCTACATCCCTCTGCATCCTCTTTGTCCTCCATTAGAAACTGCAGACCTTATTGCAAAACCAATTAAACTAATATAGAATTTTACTACATAGAATACTAAACTCTCACCTCTCAAAACTTTATAGACACTTAGTATCATACATATTTTATTGTGCATAGAAAAACAAAAGCAGTTTGATTCTTGCTATTTTCATGTTCTTTCTTTTTTATTTTTGCAGACTGCATTTTGATTCATTGTACACAAATGGGGTACATCATTTTGTTTCTATGGTTGTACACAATGTAGATTCATACCATTCATGTAATCATTCTTGTACATAGGGTAATGATGTCTGTCTCATTCCACCATTTTTCATACCCCCGCTCCCTCCTCCCTCAAATTTCCCTCTATGTAATCTAAAGTTCCTCCATTCTTCTCTCACTCCCCTCATCACCTCCCCCATTATATATCATCACCCACTTATCAAGGAAAACATTCAGCCTTTGTTTTGGGGGATTGGCTTGTTTCACTTAGAATGATGAGAATCCACAAAGTTCTGCTAGAAAACTTCTAAGAACTAATAAATGAATTCAGCAAAGTATCAGGACATAAAATAAAAATGCATAAATCTAATGCATTTCTATTCATAAGTGATGAATCCTCTGAAAAAGAAATTAGGAAAACCTTTCCATTCACAATAGCCTCAAAAAAAAAAAATACTTGGATATCAATCTAATAAAAAAGGTGAAAGACCCCTACAATGAAAACTACAGAACACTAAATAAATTGAAGAAAACCTTAGAAGACGGAAATATCTCCCATGTTCTTGGATAGGCAGAATTAATATTGCCAAAATGGCCATTCTACCAAAAGGTGCTATACAGATTCAATGCAATTCCAATTAAAATCCCAATGACATTCCTCATAGAATTAGAAAAAGCAATCATGAACTTCATCTGGAAGAATAAGAGACCTCGTATAAACAAAATAATCCTGAGCAGAAAGAATGAAGCAAGAAGTATCACAATACCAGACCTTAAACTATACTACAGAACAATAGTAACAAAAACAACATGGCACTGGCACCAAAATATACAAGCAGACCAATGTAACAGAATAGAGGACACAGAGATGAACCCACATAAATACAGTCACCTCATATTAGACAAAGGACCAAAAACAAACAATGGAGAAAAGATAGCCTGTTCAAAAAACGGTGCTGGGAAAACTGGAAATCCTTATGCAGTACAATGAAATTAAACTTATTTCTCACCCTGCGCAAAACTCAACTTAAAATGGATCAAGGACTTAGGAATTAGACCAGAGACTCCGCACCAAATAGAAGACAAAGTAGGCCCAAATCTTCATCATGTTGGCTTAGGATCAGACTTCCTTAACAACACTCCAAAGCACAAGAAATCAAAGCAAGAATCAATAAATGGGCTGGACTCAAGCTATTTTCATTTTCATTGAGTTTTTAAGGAAAGTTTAAGAAGATTTTTCCTGGTATCTGTTTTCATTAATTTGACCTATGCATAATAAGCTCTCTCGTGCTGCATACTTAAAATATTTTAAAGCATCATGAGAAATTATTTTATCTTTGATTATTGATCTTATTCTATTGTTGCCCTTTCATTATCAGAAACACCTTTAATTCTGGTTAGCTTCTGCTTTCTGTCACTCTTATCCTCTTGTGTATAACTGTTTTTTTTCCAATTTACTTATGGTTCATGTAGTAAATACACTTCAGAACCTGTAATTTGTTTAAGTTTCAGTACAATGAAATATACCCCTTATCCTTTCAGAATATTCTTTACAGAACCCACAAGTGATTTGTTTTATCTTTTTTAGTTTTATATGAAATTCAATGGGGGGATATTTATGTAGACCTATGCTCTTCCACAAGATTGCCAATAGTCACACATACCAATTTACAGTTAAATTATATTAAATTAGTAATTAAATTTCTTTGCCATAGGAAACACAGGCTTCCTATTGCTAATGACATCTTTGAACTAAAATTCTCTGAGACTGCTAATTTTTTCTACTGGAGATTCTGAAGACATCCCTTTGAGTTTTGTACCTGTTGCTTTCTTGACATAGCTAACAGTCACAACTTTTTTGAAAAGAGACTTGTTACTGGATTCTTATTGATATTGAGTGTCTATCAAAAATTCTTAATTCTGCACTGACATTTAAGGGCAGGATTAGTCTTTCTTAACAGGAACATTGGGTCAATATGGCTAATTTTCTACTGTGTGGCAACCTGGCAAAAGGCAGCATAGGTAATTGAAATTTAATTTTAGTTTGACCATCTGGCCCTTTTGCTGAACTGATATGGTAACGGATCATAAATATAATGACAACTAGGGTTGAGCACACTGCCCTCCAAGTCAAAGAGAAGGACATAATAGGTCTCTGTGTTTTATAAAAATACCCTTGTCCCTCACACGTGACCTCACTATGTGAAAGCTCTGCATGGTACTGTAGATGTACCTTAAATTTAACTGTGTGCTCCATTGGCTGCCCCAGTTAGACAGCTCTGCACACACTTAGCTTGCCTTTTCCCGTAACCCTCTCAAAACATATTTCACATAATAGCTCTGCACCTCCCACAGAAAATTCTCAACAGCTCCAGAATTCTTCCCTTTCTACAACTTAGTCATTTCATAGGGCAAATGGACATTACCCATTGATAACATGAACAAAAAAAGACAAGTTGAAATGACTGATCTCTGTCACTCCAAAATTGGAGACTAAACTCAATCCTAAAATCTACCAGAGAGCCTGGACAATATTAGAGGTCAACTTGTGTCTCAAAATGATTTGTTGGAGATCTCACAAATTTTATGATATAGTTCCCACACACTGGCATATTACATGCACTTCTAGAACCATAGTCCTTGTGTGCATTCTAAGCATTATCTTGCCTGTTTGAAAAACATTGTAAATTGTGCTGAGTGCAGTTGTATACACCTGTAATTCCAGCAATTTGAGAGGTCAAAGCAGGAGGATCACAATTTCAAAGCCAGCATTAGTAACTTAGTTACTAATATCTATCTATCTATCTATCTAAATAAACATATTTAGATAGATAGATAGATAGATAGATAGATAGATAGATAGATAGATAAGAAAGACTGGGGATGCAACTCAGTAGTTAAGCACCCCTAAGTTCAATCCTGGGTACAAAAAAATTGTAAATTATACTTTTGAGGTGGTCATAAGAGAACTTCATGTCTCTAAGAATTATGAGGAACCAGAAGACTGAGGATATTGCTCTAGAATAAGGTTACCCTTTGTTACTTTAAGTAGATTTTTGAAGGAATAACTGACTCCTTATTTATTTGTGCCCTTTCAGCATTTAACCCTACCTTATGAGTAATCAAATTAGAAAAGAAAAATGGTACCATATTTGTCCTGGGCTTAAAGTGATGAGTGAGACTGCCATGAAATGAAGATATTTGGCTCAGGCTCGCCTCACTACCTAGAGATATTCAGAATTTTGGGATTTCTGAAAATATCCTTTTCATTGGCCATAGCAGAGTCTTCACTATTGCTCACATATCTGTGTTAATGACTCAGCCTAAGAAAAAATGTCATTGCCATCTGGCTTCCTAAGGTTGACCCAAATAATTCATAGGTTTTGTTCAGCAGACTGGTTTTAGAACCTGAGTGGGCACATCTGAGGTCAATACCATGACTGACTTCTTTTGTTATTTGGAGTACTTTAGATGGTGCACTTAATTTAATGCTATATTAGGTAAATTGAATAGATTTGATACTCACCTCTGCTGGACAGATAATCTAGTGACTAACAGAGTAATATACTCATTAGACAATTCTCCAGAAGCCAAGGTAATGTAATAAACAAAGGATATATATTGTTGGAAGACAATTTTCCATTTGTTTCTTGCACTTTTCATACTTAAAAGAGAGACATGACTTCCTTTGCTCCAGATTCTTTCAAGGATATATCTGTAAAAGTGGCTGCATTAATTTCCTAGGGCTCCTGTAATAAATTACCTGAAAATAAATGACTTAAAATAACAAATTTATTGTCTTACAGTTTTGGAGGCACAAAACTTGAAATCAAGTTATCAGCAGACCCACACCCTTTGGGGGTTCTAGAGGATGTTCTGATCTTTGCCTCTTCCAGCTCCTACTAGAGGCATTACTGGACATGTGACTGTGTCATTCCATCTCTGTCTTGGAGATCACACTGTCTCCTCTCCAGTCTGCATGAAATTTCCCTCTGACTTTTATTTATATTGATATTTGTTATGGTATTTACTGGGCCCAAAAATAATCCAGGGAAATGACCTCATCACAAAATCTTAAACACCTCTTAAAATATCTATGTTTTCTAAATAAGGTAACATTAGCAGGTTCTGTGAATTAGGACTTGAAATCCTTGGTGACCATTATTAAACCTGCTGTAAGGGGATTTTATACTTTCAGTTAAAGATTGATTCAGACGATAATCAAAATATTTGGAAAAAATGTAAACAATCTAGAAATATAATGTACGATTTTAATATTATCAAACCCTGACATCTACTATTCACATGACTTATACAATCTTTATTTCATATAATTTCTGATATATTAACCTATGGTAAATTAGAAAATTATATATTTGTATTAGATGATTATGATATCAATACATATCCATAATCTCTTATTCAAAATCTTTTGTCAAAAGTGATACACATTTATTAGCTCTCTGGAGTTTGGAACTTACAGATACATTGAAATTAAAATTGATCAAATTCCAGATACAATCCTCATAGCATTAGTACATGTAATAGCTGATTCAATCTAAACATTGTCCCCAAAGGCATCACTACTGTGTGATGTGGGTTAAATTAGGTTTCTAGTATTTTGTCCTAGGCATGGTTATTTCTGTCTAAAGTTCCTATTAAAGAGAGGAGGATACGACAGATGATTTCAAAGTTCACCTTGGATTAAATTGGTTCTCATTTCAGGCTTCTATTACTAAGAAGAAACATAATATTTTCAATGCATTCCTGAATGCTACGTTCCCCACATTTTTGTAGAACTTAGCATTTATTTTTCATATTTGGGAAAGGATGTTTAGTCCCTGAACTTTTTTCACAGTTGCAGAGGAAAAATTTTCAATTCTAAGACCTTGCAATCTTTAGTAGTATAGCTCTGTGCAGGAAAGGAGATAATGCCTTAAAATATTTCACCTAGTTTCTTGAGGATTAAAAGATTAATAACAGAATAACAGATAAAAGACATGTAATTCCAACCATTTAGAATGAAAGCCCAATTCTTGAACACTATTGGGGTCTAATTATATGTAAGGAATTTGTTGGGTCAAAGAGCTGAGGACTAATAAACAAATTTTATGTAGCTTAGTGTTTTCTTAAAGACCTTCCTTTTGAGATTAATGATAATACTAATATTACAGTGTTTTTCAAACACCCGTTCAGTCATAATGAATTGTGATTTGCTTAAATGGCATTTCATAGGCTCTCTTTTTTGGAATTCGGATGTAAAAGGAATGCCCTAGGGGTTCTGAAAGAGGAGGATTAGAGGAAGGGGACACTTTCCAGTTACTTCAAGGCTCAAGATTCAAGCAGCAGGAGTATTCTTTTTGGCAAAGAGATGACTGAGAGAATTCACTGAAATTTAATATTGAACAGTAAAATAATCATCGAGACAAAGAAACTCAGGAGTTTTGAATAAAGAACAAGAAATAACATGTTGGAGACATGCCAGTTTTGCGGCCACTGGCAGTGGTGGTGTTAGTACTACTGTTTCACTACAAGAGGAGGCATAACAGTCACAAAGAGAGTAAAGTACTGTGAATTAATTTGGCACCAGATAACCATGGAACAGAGAGGGAAGCTCATATTAGCTGACACAGAGACAGAGCAGCAAGCTGTGACTGGGAAATGCTCTAGCAAGTAGGGAGTTGAGAAAGGAGTGATTTGCAAGTGGACTCAAGGCAGCTTTCAGTGGTGGGATCTCAGGAGTTAAAAAAAAAAACGAATCACCAGACTGTCACAACAAATGCCTGTGATAGGGTCCAGAGTGTGCCTGACTTGGTGCAAACGAAACAGGCATAGAGAGGATTGTGCCCAGAGGGATCCAGGCTGGGGATACTAAGTAAAGAGGCTTGATTTCCCTTTGTTTCTAATGGCTCATGTGAACAGCTGGGGAGACGTCATAATTTGGCCAGATAGGCATGTCTGCACTCAGGTGTGATCGTGGGAAGTCCAAATCCATGGCAGTGGAATATGTGAGACCTCTGAAGAGATAGTTTGTTTCCCCATCCTATGAGTAGAATTTTCAAGAGGTTGCTGAAATTCAGACATCCAGCAGAGCTGGGCATCTGCCCAGCAACAAGGGGTGAATATTTAATCTCCAGGAGTAAATACCACCCAACAAAGACAAAGGGCAGTGAACTGAACTCCAGTTGCTGGAACTTGCCACTTACAACTCTACATCTAGCCCTGCTTTGGAAGTGTATTGACCTAGTCGGTCTAGACAAAACTCCAATGATCAGTAATCCCTAGTCTGTCCTGCTTTATGCTATGAGATTGGAAGGTGAGAGCTATTACAACCGGTTCTGACTCCGTGCCACACCAGCCGACAACTTGATGAGAAACACTAAGAAATAATTTTTTTTACAACACCTAGTCCTTGATTCAAGGGGTTCATAGCCCAAAATAAGTGGAAAGAGGGACACAACAGCATAGACAGTGAACATCCATTCTTGTCAACTGTTTTGTCCACTTCAGCAGATAAGCCCTTCTCTTTTTAGTAAGAATTATTTGTCTTATTTTTTCCACTTTCCATTATGTATGTGTGTGTGTGTGTGTGTGTGTGTGTGTGTGTATGTGTGTGTGTTCAAGCTGTATTGATTGGTTCAAGGAAATATATAGTATTATATATATATGTCATACATATAATATTTCATACATTTTTATCATTTTTACTATAAACACTTATTATTCAGTCTTATTTTGACATTAAATCTCAGACCCCAATACAATAATAATGGGTGATTTCAACACACCCTGCCCACACATGGACATGTCATCCAGACATAAAATGGATAACAATATTTCCAACCTAAATAGCATTATAAATCAAATGGATATAGCCAATATCTATACAATATTTTATCCAAAAATAAGTGAAATCACTTTTTCACAGAAAGCTCATGAAACCTTTTCCAAAACAGATCATTTATAGGTTATAATGTAAGTCTTAGAAAATACCAAAAATTGATCTAATCCCTTGCATCCTATCAGATCATAATGAAATAAAATTAGAAATTGATAGAGAGAAAAATTAGTGAAACCACATAAATGCATGGAGAATGATTGAGACTCTTTTAAACGGGGAATAGATCAAAGAAGAAATAAGGGGAGAATATTTTAAAATCCTAGAATCAAACAAGTACAGTGATACAACACATCAAATTCTCAGTGACATTATGAAAGCAGTTCTAAGAGAAACATTTATGGCATTAAATGCCTATATTAAAAAACAATAAAACAAAAAAACTCAGAAAGATCCCAAATAAACAATCTAATGTTATATCTTGAGACCCTAAGAAGTGGAAACAACCTAATTCTAGAACCAACAACAGACAGAAAATAAGAACCAAAGATCAATGAGTAAGATCAGAACCAAAATTAATGAAATTGAGATTTGAAAAAGACACAAATGATCAATGCAACAAAGATTTGATTCTTTGAAATGATAAACAAGATTGATAAACCCTTAGTCAAAATAAGAAAAAGAAAAAGAAAATACAAATGAACAAAATTAGAGGTGAAAAGAGAGATATTACCATAAACATTGCTGAAATCCTGAAGCTCATAGGTACTATTTTGAAAATACACATTCCAACAAATTAGAAAATCTAGTGGTATGGGCAATTTATAGACACCGTGACCTACACAAATTGAACAAAGAGGATATAAAAAAAATTCAAACATACTAATGGAGCAATGAGATTGAAGTAGTAATAAAAAGACTTCCAACATTGTAAACCTCAGGAGGAGATGGATTCTCACTGTTCTATCAAACCTTTAAAGAAGAAATAATACCAACCATCCTCCAATTATTTCATTAAATGGAAAGAGAGGAACACTTTCAAACTCATTCTATGAAGACAGTAGCACACTAATACCAAAAGTAGATAAAGACACACCAACGAAAGCTACAGATCAATATCACTGATGAGCAAAGAAGCAAAAAATCTTTAATAAAATATTAGCAAAACACATTCAACAACAGATTAAGATGATTATTCACCATGACCAAATGGGTTTCATCCCATAGATATAAGGTTGGTTCTATATACATAAATCAATAAATGATGTCCATAATATAGATGACATCAAGGACAAAAATCACATGGTCACTCCATAAATACAGAAAAATAAATTGATGAAATACATATTTATTTTAAGAACACTAAAGAAACTAGGTGTAGAAGGAATATACCTGAATACCAGAAAGACTTTGTATGACAAACCCATAGCTAACATCATAAAATCCGAAAGCTTTTCCACCCGCATGAAGAACAAGATAAGTATGTTTACTCTTACCACTCCTATTCAATACAGTTCTCGAAAGTTTAGCCAGATAAATCAGGCAGGAGAAGAAAATTTAAAAATACAAGAAAAGAAGAAGTTGAACCATCTCTGCTTGCTAATGGTGACATGATCCTATTCATAGAAGACACAAAAACTTCTTCACATACTTCTATAATTCACAAACAAACACAGCAGTTGCAGGATTCAAAATCAACACATTGCCATGAGCAGCACAGCTAAACTTGTTTTTTCCGATGAGGGGCAAAAGAGGATTAGAAAATTAAAGATTCATAAACACAGGTTTTGAATATAAAGTTGGGATCAGGTGGAGCACTGCTCTCTGATGGAGATACAGATCTAAAGAATTATGCCAGCAATCTTTATTTATATATATCTCATTATCAGGTTAAAGACTATGCAAGTACTAGTCTTTGCATTCAGGGAAGTTACAAAAATTAGGACACCTATGTAGCTTTTCCTCAGTTGCAATCCAGAGTTACAAAGTGCAATGTTAGGAACTTGGTGCAGCTCTCAAGAAAGTCCATTGTTAAAAGTTACCGTAAAGCAGGCAGGCTCAGGAGAAGTGAAACTGGTGAAACATTGTAGTTGTCTACCATAAGAATTCCTTTATTCCCAGGAGCTATGTGCCTGAGATCAAGGTCAGAGCTGATAGGACTCTTGGAAAGAGCCTCCTCATGCTGGGCATAATCACAGCAGCTAAGCATCCTGTGCCCTTGCACAGGAATATTCTCAGGAACCAGGCACACCACAGACATGAGGTCATCAGAGGCCCCCAATCTCAGTCACTGCTCTCCCATTCTCTGTCACCACTCTCCACAACACATACAAATAAACACCTCTCCTATACTTCAATTATGAATACACTGATAAGAAAACTATTTCATTCACAATATTCTCAAAAAATAAACCTTAGGAATAATAAAATAAATAAGGGAGTTAAAAACCTCTACATTGAAAATTATAATATCATGAAGAAAGAAAATAAAGATGTTAGGTAGAAAGACCTATCATGTTCATGGATAGGTAGAATTAATATTATAAAAATGGCCATAATATCAAACAATCTATATATTCAATGCAATCCCCATCAAAATATCACTGACATTCTTCACGGAATTAGAAAAAATAATTCTGAAATTTATATAGATTTTTAAAATACCTAGAATAGCCAAAGCAATATCAAACAACAGTGATGCTTGAAACATTATACCTTATCTCTGATACTACAGAGCTATAGCCACAAAACAACATGATATTGACATCAAAACAGATATGAAGTATGAAGACCAGTGGAATAGACTATAAGATACAGCACCAAATGCACACAAATATGGTTCTAATCCTTGACAAAAGTGCCAAAAGGATAAGTTGTAGGAAAGATAGCCTCTTTAACACACGGTTCTGGGAAAACTGAATAGCCATGTGTAGAAGAATAAAATTAGATCTCCACCTTTCACCCTACACAAAGGTCAACTCAAAATGGATCAATGACCAAGGAATTAGACCAGGAAATATGCAATTGCTTGAAGAAAGCACAAGGCACAGGTACTGACTTCTTTAATAAGATTCCTAAAGCTGAAGAAAGAGAACCAAGAATTGATAAGTATGACGGCATTGAAGAGCTTCTGTACAGCAAAGAAAATAAGAAAATGAAGAGAGAGCTACAGAATGGGATAAAACTTTAGCCAGCTACTCTTACAACAGGGGTTTAATAATCAGAATATACAAAGAACTAGGAAAACACCAAAAACTAATAATCCACTCAAAAAAGTGGAAGATCTAAAGAAACATTTCTCAAAAGAAGAGATACAAATGGCCAAAAAAATCTATGAAACAAATGTTCAATATGCTTATCAATCAGGGAGATGTAAATCAAAACCACACTAAGATTTCCTGTCACCCTAGTCAGAATGGCAGTCATTAGGAATATAAATAATGATAATTGCTGGTGAGAATGTGGGGGAAAAGGTTCACTTACATGTTGTTGTTGAATAATTATTTGAATTATTACATCCTCTCTGGAAAGCAGTATGGAGATTCCTAAAAGTTTAGGAATTGGACCCACCTAAAAGTTTAGGAATTCCTTGGTATTTTCCCAAAAGATCTAAAATCAGCATACTATAGTGATATATGCATACCAATGTTTTATAGCATCACAATCCACAATATCCATGTTATGGAACCAGCCTAGGTGCTCATCAATAGATGAAAGGATAAAGAAAATGTGGCACAATGGACTTCTACTTAGCTGTAAAAAATGAAATTATGTCATTTGTTGGTAAATGTATGGAAATGGAGAACTTTATGCTAAGTGAAATATGCTAGACTCAGAAAGTCAAGCATCAAATGTTTTCTCTCATGTATAGAAGCTAGGAAAAAATAAGGATTAAAAATGTGAATCTCAGAAAAACAGTAGGGAGAGCAATAGCATTAAACCAAATAGGAGGTAGGATAAGAGGAAATGGAAAAGAACTGAGAAATAAAATTGACTAAATTATGCTAAATGCATATATTAACTTATCACAATACATTCCAAATTTGTATATGACTATAGTGTACAAATTAAAAAATAAATAAATAAATAGAAGGAGGAGAAATAGAGTAAAGGAAGAGGATTAGGGATAGGGAAAGGGGGAGGGAACCAGACAGTACAGGAGAATGAAATGGAGGAAACTGTCACATGCATCTATGAATGTGTTGAAATGAACCCCACTTTATGTATAACTATAATGCACTAAAGATTGACCTTGTTATTGGAGTGACAAGGACAGAAAATTTGTGATTTCTGAAAACTGTAACATGTCATTCCAAAAGGCAGCCACACTTGCTAACTAATGAGAGAAGTGAGTTTTCCTAATCCTTCAGTCTGCTAAGCTTTACTAAAGATTTACAAGAATATTAACAAATATCAATATGGAAAGGTGCCAAAATTTTAAGTCAATTTTTCTTTTTAATGGAATCTTTTTAACTTGAAAATATTTTTAGTAAACATGATACAAATGTACAATATTGATTAGTGGATACAGCATAGCCAAGAAACAAGCAAAACCTATTCACAATAGATCAGGATAAACATCCTTCACAAATCATGAAATCAATGAACCTGACAGACTCATTTTTAAATGCCTTTAGATTGACTGAAGTCAATATTTTAAAAATTTTTTCTTTGGAGTTGTTTTTCTATTCATATGTCAATTGTTGTTGTTTGTGACTTGAGCCCCTAGTGATATGCAAAATTTATTAGTTGAGTAACCACCTTAAAGGGTCACCACAAGCTATTCTCTAAATTTCCACTGTACAATTCCTATGATCACCATGATTTTGGAGAATACACAGTGTGATCTGTTATGATGGACCTGAACACCAGCAAACCCCAAACTCAAAATGCATTTGTACCCAAAGTATACACTGGGAAGATATGCTGAAACCCGAGGATAGATAAGACAAACTGAGAGAGTTCCCTAATGGTAGATGGAGACTACCCCTCCTGCAAGGTAGCAATCTGCTAAAGGATACCTAAGCAGGAGAAATTGCAAACACTCCTCCCCAATTTCTGTATCATCACTAAGTGCAAGGCAATGGTCACTAATCCTGGGGACAAGTTACGACCTGATAAATCCCTCTGCAATTTCCAGACATTCACTACCTCCATCCAAAGACATTCTAAAGACTGGGAAAAAAATATGAGAAACAGAAAAATTTTCTCTGAATTTTCCAAGGCCATCACTGAGTGCATGATGTACGTTCTTCAAAGGTTGGTGATGGAGTTGCAGAATAGAAAGAAACTGAAGGACAGAAAGCTGGGGAATAAACTAACCACCCCCAAACTGTCGTCCAACTGTAAAGCAGTTAGAACTCTTCTGTGGTTGGGGTAGTTGGTAGCTCAGTTACACAGAAATATTCTCACTGATGTTCAAATCCCAAGACCGCTGTAGGGGAAAATGCAATCATAGTCAAAATATTTTAAGACATTGATGAAGTGAATACATCTAAAATGACAATAAAGTCTAGATGCAAATCAACTTTAAATTACATTCACTCACTTCCTACATCAATAGTCTAATAAAATAAAACGTAAATATTTAATGGTAAAAACTATTTTCATTTCTGTTTACTGTAGTTTATAAAATATATATGACCCAAAATTGCAAGACATGAAAATGCAAGAGAATGTGAGCATTAGGCAAAAGAAAAAAAAATGTAGATATGGCCTAGAAGTTAAAATTATCAGGTAGGGAATTTAACTATGATTAATATGATAAAGGATATAGCATTAAAAATAGAAAATATATTTAAATAAATGAAAATATTCAATAGATGTAGGACCAAATACTATCAATGTTATATCAGATACAATATGCTCTATCAGATATCATAATTTATTTTTATAGTCTTTCAGAATACTGGACAAAGTAAAATCTCAGTGAACTTAAGCATGAATCAACTTAAGCAAACTCAAAACACTTACGTTGGAAAACTGGAAAAAAATTGATGAAATGTGTGAAACAATATTGAACAAGCAAATATGCAAATAATGAGGGTTCTAAAAAGAAGGAAAGAGCCAACTACAGCACTACATGCCTGTAATTCCAGTGGCTCAGGAGGTTAAGGCAGGAGGATTCAATGTTCAAAACCAGCTACAGTAACTTAGTGAAGCCCTATGCAATTTAGTGTGAACCTGTCTCTAAATAATAAAAATTAAAAATTAAAAAATTAAAAACAGACTGGGAATGTGACTCAGTGCCCCCGGGTTCAATCCCTAGTGGAAAGAAAAAAAGAAGAAGAAGAAGAAGAAAGAGAGAAATGGGACAAAATAATTACTTGAAGAGAAGACAATAAAGGATCCCAACAAATAGCACAAAAGATAAATAGAAAACAAAACTGCACCTAGCACCATGAATGATAAAATGACTGAACAGAAAAGAGAATGAAAACATCAATAGCTGGAAGAACATAAGGACACATTAAACACAATATAAGAACTATGCAATTTAATGAAAAAGATTGAAATTAAATGGCATCTTTTTTAAAGTGCTAAAGAAAAAAAAATATATCAGTCCAGAACATTATGCATAGTGAAAATATACTTCAAAAGCAAATGTTATATAAAGACATTTCAAAAAGTCAAAGCTAAGAAAGTTGAAATCCAGAAGTCCTGCAATGCAAGGAATGCTGAAAGATATTCTTCTAGCTGAAAATAGATGATATTGGATAGAAGATTAGATCTGTAGAAATGGCAAAATTAGACATACACATGCTTAAGTTAAAAATAATGTATGGGAATTTTCAGCATTATCAGGAGAAAAATATAATCAAAAGAATTCAGAAAATTAGAGAGGTCAAGTTGGAATGAAAGTCTGAAAAGTTTCTTAAGTTCTTTATTACCATTTTTGTTGTTGTTGTTTATGGAAGGGCCTAATAAGTGCTTACAGTTAACTATTAAAACTTAAAAACAATATGATCCCTGGAGTAACAACTACAAACATGCTACAAGAATAGATTAAAAGTAAAATAATCATGTACAACTAATTAGACAAATTTTTAAAAGTAAAAGGAGATAAAATTGAATATCAAGAAGTATTTGATCTACTCAAAAGAATGCAGAAAAATAAATAAGGGATCAGAGAATATATTTTGAATAAAAACATAGCAAGATGATATAACTACTTACAAGTATGTCAACAATTACATTAATTATAAATGGATATTATAATTAAAAGCAAGGATTAAGAGATAAACAAACATAAATCTAACTAGAAATATAAAAAGCTTTAAGATGAAAGTATAAAATTGGAAAATAAAGGAAACACGGTGATATAAGGTTGATGTAACTCTACTAATATCAGACAATATTGACCTCAAGACAAAATTATTACAGGTATATTTAATAATTCCATGAAAATAAATTTTTAGTGAAGAATTTATAATAAGTTCATAATATTTAAGAGTTTAGATAATTCACTAATAAAAGAGAGATGGACAAAGAATAGCAATTTAAAATTAAGAAAGAAATAAAGAATAATTTTAGATGAATTGGGGAAAATTCACCCATGGGTTACAGCTGAGATACAATTTAACCTACATATTCCAATAGTTTTGTCTAGATTCCATGCCATATGACCCTGGGTGTTTCTCTAGAGATTCCTCATTTTTTTGTCCTTTAAGTACTTAAAAGTTAGTGGAAATATATCTCTACAATTATTTTAATCTTTCCATGTAATGGTTTAATGAAAACCAGAAGGTTATCTGTATGAACAGATAATTCAGATGACTCAATCAGGTCCTCTGATTTCAAGTTATCTCATTTTGTAAATGATGGTTTGATTACTTCAGTCACTACTATATTATCATATGAAGCACTGAGAATTCACTATATTAAAAGGAAGTGAAAAATAATTTGGTAAACAGCAAGTTAATTTTTCTAAATTGTGGTCTATGAGTTATTCATCTGAAAGATACTTAATTAAAAGAAATGGAAAAAAGTTCATTGTCAAGCAAATTTGGGAAATGCACTAGTATCCTGAATTCAGAAATATCGCTAGGGTGGGTGCATCACTGGTTGGTCTCAGTCCCGGAGTCAGCTGGCAGATGAGTCAGGTCACCTACATTGTGGAGGTAAGTGGCGGGCAGATAACCCGCCCAGCCTGCAGTCCAAGGACAGACTTCATAAACTGAACAACCCCGCCTGACCTGCACCTACGTCGGTGCCATTGCTGGTTGGTCGTAGTCGTGGAGCACGCTGAAGGGCGAGGCAGGCCACTTGCATCACAGAGGTAGCAGTTGGGCACCCAACCCATCTGCCTTGCAGAGCTGGGTGGCAGGTAAGCAACCCGCCCAACCACCAGGCCAAAGACAGACGCCACCACTGAACAACCCAGCCCAACCACCACACTGAGGTTTGGTGCCATCACAGAGTTAGTCAGAGGTTTCTTTGTAGGCTAGTGCAGGCATTTTGAATTACTCCTGAGGGCGTGGCCATCATCATTGGAAGGGCAACTCCCTTCCTCAGACACCTACAGGAGGCTAGAGGACCTTTGAAAAGACCCAGGAGCCAAGAAAAGGAGATATTGAGAGACTCAGGACCAACTCAGAGCCACTGGGGAATACAGCCCACCTGAAGGCCACCACGCCAATAAGGCCAACTTCCTAGTACAGCACCATATTATCAAGTTCCTCCAACACTTCAGGCTCCTGAAGGCTAGGACGTGAGTTATTAGAAATCTACAGAGACAATAATAGTCAATAGAGGAAATCTGCAATATCCCAGAGATTCACTACTACAGGGGTAGATACCTGAACAATATGAGAAAACAAGGGAAGAAAATGTCCCAAACAAACCTAGATGGTATAGCAATAATATCCAATGACAGCATGGCAGAATAAATGTCAGAAAGGGAGTTCAGAATGTACATAATCAAAACAATCAGGGAAGCATACGAGGAGATGAAAGAGCAAATGCAGGCATTGACGGATGAGATGAAAGGGCAAATGCAGGCATTGAATGATAGCACCAATCAACAGTTAAAAGAGCAAATACAGGAAGCAAAAGATCATTTCAATAAAGAGTTAGAGATACTGAAAAAAAAAAAAAACAGAAATTCTTGAAATGAAGGAAATAATAAACCAAATTAAGAACTCCATAGAAAGCAAAACCAATGGGATAGAACACCTGGAAGATAGAACCTTAGATATCGAAGACAAAATATTTAATCTTGAAAAGAAAGTTGACCAAACAGAGAAGATGGTAAGAAAACATGAACAGAATCTACAAGAACTATGGGATATCATGAAAAGGCCAAATTTAAGAATTATCGGGATTGAGGAAGGTACAGAGAAACAAACCAAAGGAATGAAGAATCTATTCAATGAAATAATATCAGAAAATTTCACAAATCAGAAGAATGAAATGGAAAATCAAGTACAAGAGGCTTATAGGACTCCAAAAACACAAAATTACAATAGACCCACACCGAGGCACATTATAATGAAAATACCTAACATACAAAATAAAGACAGAATTTTAAAGGCTGTAAGAGAAAAGAATCAAATTACATTCAGGGGGAAACCAATATGGATATCAGCAGATTTTTCAATCCCGACCCTAAAAGCTAGAAGGGCCTGGAACAACATTTTTCAAGATCTGAAAGAAAATGGATGCCAACCAACAATCTTATACTCAGCAAAACTTACCTTCAGATTTGACAATGAAATAAAATCCTTCCATGATAAACAAAAGCTAAAACAATTTACAAAAAGAAAAACAGCATTACAGAACATTCTAGGCAAAATATTCCATGAGGAAGAGATGAAAAACAATGATGCAATCAGCAACAGGAGAAATTAGACTAAAGGAATAGCCAAATAAAGGAGAAACCAAATCATGTCAAAAAAAAAAAAAATGAGTCAAATGACTGGGAATACAAATCATATCACAATAATAACCCTAAATGTTAATGGCCTGAACTCATCAATCAAAAGACATAGACTGGCAGATTGGATTAAAAAGAAAGATGCAACAGTATGTTGCCTGCAACAGACTCATCTTATAGACAGACATACCCACAGACTAAAGGTGAAAGGATGGGGGAAAATATACCATGCACACAGACACAGCTAAAAAGCTGGAGTATCCATCCTCATATCAGATAATGTGGACTTCAAGCCAAAGTTAGTCAAAAGGGATAAAGAAGGACATTTCATACTGCTTAAGGGAAGCAGAAATCAGCAAACATAACAATCATAAATATCTATGCCCCAAACAGTGGATCATCCATATATGTCAAACAAATCCTTCTCAATTCCAAGAATCAAATAGATCACAACACAATAATACTAGGTGATTTTAACACACCTCTATCAAAACTGGACAGATCCTCCAAACAAAAATTGAATAAAGAAACCATCGATCTCAAAAACACAATCAATAATTTAGACTTAATGGACATTTATAGAATATACCATCCAACAAAGAGCGAATACACTTTCTTCTCAGCAGCACTTGGATCCTTCTCTAAAATAGACCATATATTATGCCACAAAGCTACTGTTAGCAAATACAAGAAGATAGAGATAATACCTTGTATTCTATCAGATCATAATGGATGGAAATTAGAAATAAATGACAGAGTAAAAAACAGAAACTACTCCAACACCTGGAGATTAACTAATACGCTATTGTATGATGAATGGATAACAGAAGATATCAGGAAGGAAATTAAAAAATTCTTAGAGGTAAATGAGAACAAGGATACATCATATCAAAATCTCTGGGACACTATGAGAGCAGTTCTGAGAGGAAAATGTATTTCATGGAGCACATTCAATACAAGAAGAAAAAATCAACAAATAAACGACCTGACACTACAGCTCAAAGCCCTAGAAAAAGAAGAACAGGTCAACACCAAAGTAGTAGAAAACAGGAAATAGTTAAAATCAGAGCTGAAATGAACGAAATTGAAACAAAAGAAACAATTGAAAAAATTGACAAAATAAATAGTTGGTTATTTGAAAAAATAAACAAAATTGTTAAACTCTTAGCCACACTAACAAAGAGAAGAAGAGAGAAACCAAAATTACTAAAATTTGGAATGAAGAAGGAAATATCACAACAGACACAACTGAAATACAAAACATAATTAGAAGCTATTTTGAAAATCTCTACTCCAACAAAATAGAAAATCTCGAAGACATCAACAGGTTTCTAGAGATATTTGAAGTACCTAAACTGAATCAGGAGAACATACACAATTTAAATAGGCCAATTTCCAGTAATGAAATAGAAGAAATCACCAAAAGCCTACCAACAAAGAAAAGTTCTGGACAAGATGGGTTCTAAGCAGAGTTCTACAAAACCTTTGAAGAAGAGCTCATTCCAATACTTCTCAAAGTATTTCATGAAATAGAAGAGGAAGGAACCCTCCCAAATTCTTTCTATGAAGCCAATATCACCCTGATACCTAAACGAGTCAGAGAGACATCCGAGGAGAGAAATTTTCAGACCAAAATCCTTTATGAACATTGATACAAAAATTCTCAACAAAATTTTAGCAAATCGCATACAAAAATATATTAAAAAGATAGTACATCATGATCAAGTGGGCTTTATCCCAGGGATGCAAGGTTGGTTCAACATCTGGAAATCAATAAATATAATACACCATATCAAAAGATTTAAAGTCAAGAATCACATGATTATTTCAATAGATGCAGAAAAAGCCTTTGATAAAATACAGCAACCCTTCATGCTCAAAACACTGAAAAAAATAGGGATAGTGGGAACATTCCTTAACATTTTAAAGGCCATCTATGTTAAGCCAATGGCCAATATCATTCTAAATGGTGAAAAACTGAAAGCATTCCCCCTAAAAACTGGAACAAGGCAGAGATACCCTCTATCACCACTTCTATTCAACATTGTCCTCTAAACTCTACCAGAGTAATTAAACAAAGGAAATTAATGGGATACGAATAGGAAAAGAAGAACTCAAACTATCCCTATTTGCTGATGATGTGATTATGTATTTAGAGGAACCGGGAAATTCCACCAGAAAACTTTTAGAACTCATAAGTGAATTCAGTAAAGTAGCAGGATATACAATTAATGCTCATAAATCCAATGCATTTTTATACATGTGATGAATCTTCAGAAAGAGAAGTTAGGAAAACTACCCCATTCACAATAGCTTCAAAAACAAAAATAAAATACTTGGGAATCAATCTAACAAAAGAGGTGAAAGACCTCTACAATGAGAAATACAGAACACTAAAGAAAGAAACTAAATAAATCCTTACAAGATGGAAAGATCTACCATGTTCTTGGATAGACAGAATTAATATTGTCAAAATGGCCCTACTACCAAAAGTGATATACAGATTCAATGCAATTCCAATTAAAATACAATGATGTACCTTAAAGAAATATAGCAAGCAATCATGAAATTCATCTGGAAGAATAAGAAACCCAGAATAGCTAAATCAATCCTTAGCATGAAGAGTGGAGCAGACGGTATCAAAATACCAGAACTTCAACTATATTACAAAGCAATAGTAACAAAAATAGCATGGTATTGGCACCAAAACAGACAGGTAGATCAATGGTACAGAATAGAGGACACGGACCCAAACCCAAACAAATACAATTTTCTCATAGTAGACAAAGGTGCCAGAAACATGCAATGGAGAAAAGATAGTCTGTTCAACAAATGGTGCTGGGAAAACTGGAAATCCATATGCAACAGAATGAAACTAAACCCCTATCTCTCACCCTGCACAAAAATCAACTCACAATGGATCAAGGACCTTGGAATCAGACCAGATATCCTGCATCTTATAGAAGAAAATGTAGGTCCAAATCTTCAACTTGTTGGCTAAGGTTCAGACTTCCTTAACAGGACTCCAATAGCTCAAGAAATAAAAGCAAGAATCAATAACTGGGACAGATTCAAACCAAAAGGCTTTTTATCAGCAAAGGAAACTATCAGCAATGCGAAGAGAGAACCTACAGAGTGGGAGAAAATCTTTGCCCCTCATACTTCATAGAGAGCACTAATTTTCAGAATGTATAAAGAACTCACACGAAGAATACATAATATTTATATTTAAATATTTTATAATATTTACACAATATATAAAAAACTCTATACCAAGAATACAAATAACCCAATCAACAAATGGGCTAAGGATATGAACAGACACTTCACAGAAGAATATCTACAAGCAATCAACAAACATATGAAAAAATGTTCAACATCTCTAGTAATAAGGTAAATGCAAATCAAAACTACCCTAAGATTCCATCTCACCCCAATTAGAATGGCGATTATCAAGAATACAAGCAACAATAAGTGTTGGCAAGGATGTGGGGAAAAAGGTACACTCATACATTGCTGGTGGGGCTGCAAATTTGTGCAGCCACTCTGGAAAGCAGTGTGGAGATTCCTTAGAAAACTTGGAATGAAACCACCATTTGCCCCAACTATCCCACTCCTCGGAATATACCCAAAGGACTTAAAATCAGCATATTACAGAGATACAGCCACAACAATGTTCATAGCTGCCAATTCGCAATAGCCATTTAGTGGAACCAACCTAGATGTCCTTCAATTGATGAATGGATAAATAAACTGTTTTATATATGTACCATAGAATATTACTCAGCCATAAAGAATAATAAAATTATGGCATTTGTAGGCAAATGGATGAAATTGGAGAATATCATGCTGAGATAAGCCAATCTCAAAAAACCAAAGGACAAATGATCTCACTGATAAGCAGATGATGACACATAAATGGGGTGGGAAGGGCAAAAGGATGGAGGAAGGATGGACTCTACAGAGGGACAAGAGGGTTGGGGGCTAGGGAGAATGGAAAAAAATAATAGCATGAATCAAAAACTATTACCCTGGGTAAATGTATGAGTAAACAAATGGTACGCCTCTTCATGTACAAACAGAGAAACAAAATGTATTCCATTTGTTTACAATAAAAACAAATAAAAAAAAAAAAAGAAATATCCCTAGGTATAGTAACCATTTAAGTTAACCTGGTATTTCCAAAATTTCTCTTACCTTGGGAAACTTTCACTCAAAGATTTCATAGAGACATATATTTTTAAATACCATCATAGAGCAATTTCTGGGACACAGAATATATTTTGAAGAAAGATTGATAAAGGCAATAAAACAGGTTCTTGCACCAACAGATTGACTTTGAATCTAGTGTCCAACATTCACTAGATATATCACATTATTTATGTATCTAGAAGTTCCAACTTTTCTTATTGGTTAAATGGAGATAATGAGGAAAGTCACAGACATGAATAAAAGCTCTGGAGATAAAATACCTGGATTCAGAGGCTTTATTCTCCATACAGTAGGTGTGTGACAGGAATGGAGATATTTAACATAATTGAGCCTCATGGGTAATCCAAGCACCTATTTTAGAAGGTTGCTGTGTTTCATTTTAAAATATATGAGAGGTACTTAAATTAATACTTATAAAAACTAAGTTTTCAATAATAAGAGGTGTTGTTATAATATCTTAGGTTGTTGGGATTGGATGAAGCTTCATGAAATGTTTAGAAGACTTCCTATCATGGTTTGGACTACATAGATGTCTTTGCTTCTTCCCTTTTGCTCTGAACTGGCATCCATTTTGGAATTTCTAAAGGTGAAGTTCTAAAAATAATTATTTTAATGGATGACACTTTGTTTCCAAAGAATTTGGAGAAAACAAATAGATATGAATCAGGTCAAATTAAGCCTGAATTTTGGAAGTAAAATTGTCGGGAACTGTTAGAACAATGCATAGTAATACATCCCCAAAATTGCCTGAAATAGGTAGTTTTCTGAAGTTGCTAGAAGCTGAAACAAAGAGGTGAACAAATTCAGTTATAATCTTGACACCTCTGCAACTAAACTTCAGGCATATTGAAAGTTTTCTCCTGTAAATGGTTGAATCTACTTTAACACAGAGATAAAATGGGTAAAGTATTTGCCTGTAATCAATTTCAATGATCTTTGGGTAAAAACATACCAAAGTAAAAATTACCAATTGCTGTTTAAAAATTCTTAGTAAAGCACCCTACTGTATTGACTGTTCATTGTTTTGGATTGTGTTTTCATGTATATTAATTGTACGTAATCTCTGTAAAAAGACGGGCTAAATATCGTCCCTTTACACACTAAATGGTGATTTTAGTTTGAGAATAGCCTTCTTAAACCAGTGTTCTGACAATATTTGGTAGTAAGATACTCTGAAGTTGTGTTTAGTAAGTGAAAATAAATCATATCAATATGAAGAAAAATATACAATATTCTTTCCTCAAGAAAGGAGAACATGTACTCAAATGATCTGGGAGTATTTGTGAGTTAATAATATACAAGTTTAAGAGAAATAGGTTATGACATATCTTTGTTTTATACCACTGGAAATTGTTAACTTATCCTCATGTGGCCAGTTCTATTGACTTTGATCTTCTCGGCATATTAAGATGTGGTTTCAGTTTGAGCAAGGATAATCAGGGGAATATTTCTTTTATAGTATTTCTATTCCAATTGGAAACAGTCAATTCAAAAATGTTTAAGAGTGCATTTTATATTATCATGGAACTTAGTTTAGATAGACCAGAACATTTGCAAATTTATAAGGGAAGATCTTAAATGTCATAATTGATAGTAAAAGCAGTGATAACAGTGATATTAATGTAATAAGAGTACATTTTAATATTCTGTATTTGATATGAGGCTGTTCAATATATCCAAGAAAGTAATGTTACCCAATTCAAGCTCCTTTACTATAAAACACAAGCTGTTCATTTTAACATGTAATTTAATTTGAATTCTAAGTAAATGAAATTCTTAACCAGGAAATATTGCAATCATTAATCTAGAATAATTAAAAAATGATTTCCTTTAAACGCTACACAGTGGATAGATAACATGTAATTTGGAATTAATTTTAAAAGGAGCATAATGGGTACACCAAATCACAGTGGGTTCAATATGGATGGAAAATTGATAGTAAGAGAGTAGATGTGCCTTTATTTGTAATCCCAAAAGCATATCATGGTTCATCTGGGGGGAAAAAAAACCTTAGCTTTACTTAATCATTGAAAGAGGTGAGAAAATAGGCAGACTACACTCTTGTACTTTGGTCATCTTCAAGTGGACAGCAGCCAGAAAGGCCACCCTTTAATTCATCCTTTAATTGATTTGGTCGTCTTTAATTCTGACCTCCTTGCAAATAAAGGGAAGAACATACTTTGCATTAATATGAAGAGCATAATAGCCTCATGTGCTCTGTGGAAAAAGGATGAAGAAGACACAGAGGGTAAAAAGGAAAGAATGGCTACATCCCCACAGAATGTCATTATACACATGAAATCACTATTTTGTAGTTACTTTGGATTGTACCATCTAAATTACTTCTACTAATCAGAATAGCTTAAAAAGTCACATTTAAACTCTATTGTTTTGAGTGTGTGAATCCAGCCCAGTGGTGACTAGAAAGCACTATTTTTAAGGAGCTATTCATTCTAACAGTGTTAGAATGCTATATGTTAAAAAATAAATAAATAAATAATCATATCATTTACTTTTCTTATTCGTTTTTAATTCAGTGAGTAGTCATCAAAGCCCTACTATGCGAAGAGGAAGGACCTGAAAACACTCAATCCTTCTAGAAGAAATCAATGTAGTTTTAAAAACATAACCTGTGGAGTCACTGTGATCCACTTTGTGTCAATACTCAGTGAAGGGCTAAAGGAATTCTCCAGTTGACACAGACAACAGACATCTGAAGAGGGGAAGTCAGTTACCGATGGAACAGTAAAAGAAAGCCTCACCAAGGAGCGGGTACTGAGTACCAGCACTAGGACACGGTGTTTCAGGTAAGACGGACTTTGGCCTCTGGACAACAGACTGAGGAAGTATACCCAGCAGGACCAGACAGAGTCAAGAAGGAAAGTTCACACAGATTGAGGGAAGCAGGAATGGGGTTCTGCAATGACATGCAAAGTGGGGGCATTATTCTACTGGCAAAGGAGAAATAATGATACAGGAAGAGTGTCATTTTTAATTAGCAAGCAGGATCATTTCTGTTCCTTGCTCCCCTAAAATCAGTTATCTATCAAAACTTCCTAAAAAGATTACAGGGTGCTGAGATATTACCCTTCAGAGCAGTTGGTTGGGGCTTTGGTGGACTGAGCAGGTCCATGCATACTCTGGTTTACACATGGAGTCATTCAAATATTAGCTTTTGATGTGTGTCATATTATAAAAAGGCTGAGAAGCTCTAGTTTATAAAATAGCAGCATTGTAAATTGATATCCTGATTCTTTATTCATTAATTCACTCAACAAATGTCCCCTTCAGAAACATTTGAGGTGCTGGATACTTAGACTTTTGTGGCTTTTAATGATCAAGAAGGCCTTGCTGGGCAAAGAGTGCACACCTGTAATCCCAGCAGCTCAGGAGACTGAGGTAGGAGGATTGTGAGTTCAAAGCCAGCCTCAACAATTTAGGAAGATTCTAAGCAACTCAGTGAGACCCTGTCTCTAAATAAAATACAAAATAGGGCTGGGGATGTGGCTCAGTGGTTGAGTGCCCGATTTCAATCCTCTAATCCCCAGTACCAAATAAAGAAAAAAAAAAAAGTGGCCTTAACATCATCTCAAGTTTGAGTAAACTTTACACAGGTTTCTTCCTGATTCTAGTCCCTAACTTCCTTTTTCTGAGAACCCTTATTTTAGAACACTTTTCACTGTAAATCTTCTTTTCTGCCTATTTGAGATGTTGATCTTTTTAAAGCCTCCTGATAATTTTTTACCTGTAGGAATGTTATATTCCATTGAAATATAATCATCAAGGAAGGCAGGCCCCCATCTCTCAGTTTGTGGAAGATTAGGAGTCTAACTTCTGTGAGACTCCTTGCTGCTATCTCTATCAAAGGGGAAAAAGTTTATTTTTCCTTGAACTAAACTCAATTACTAAACACAAATGGCTTGTAATTTCTTCCTCATCCATGCTCCTTCTGTGGGTTAAACCTTAGCATTATGCTTCCTGGAGCTGAGTTCAACCTGAGTTCTCATCTCACTCTCCTATTGAAATGACCTTAAATAAAGTCTTCCTTATTATCCTTTAGTGCAAATTTTGCTTTCACAAAAAATTTGCCATTCATTCCATTATGAATCCTGAAATCTCACTTTCTGTTAAGCATGTGTTAAGAACTCTATGTGAGATCACATGTGATCTCATTTGTATCTGGTTCATTGTGGTAATCATTTTAGAGAAAAATGTTTTGTGTGCTTTTCCCTTAAAGTTTATCACTTAACCATAATCTAATATTTCAGAAGAGACTCTTATGAGATAGTACAGTTCACACAATATTGTACCTAACAACCATCACTGTGTGTGTGTGTATGTGTGTGCATATATGTATTTGGTAATGATTGAATAGACTTAACCATTGAGCCACATCCCTAGACCTTTTTCATTTTTATTTTATTTATTTTGAAACAGTGTCTCACTTGCTTAGAACCTCACTAAGTTGCTGAGGCAGGTTTTGAAACTGAGATCCTTCTGCCTCAGTTCCTCAAGCCACTGGAATTACAGGCATGAGTCACCCAGCTATATATTCTTATATATCTATTTGATAATAGTCTTATCATTCATACAGTTTATCAAGAGTTTTCCTATAACCGATATAAATATAATGTTCTGAAAGCATATTTGCCTTGGCCTTCATAGGAAATTTTATTACACAGACTATAGCCTATCATAATTCATCTAGATCACAAAAAGATGAAAATACATGGTGTGACATGATGTCTTTTGAACTTTCTATTATCCTACTCTCAAAAGGATCAATTTCTATATTTATTGACCTCATTTATAACATCTAAATATTCATTCATACTGTTCATTTCTCCAGTCTGTTTACTCATTGTTTTCCATTCAACAGAAGTTTTATATCCATATTAAGAAAAAAAACACTTCAATTTGTGGATGAATGTTACATTCTATATGACTCAATTACTTGCTGAGCATATGTTTTCTCTAAATGTTACTATTCATTTTAACAAATATACTGTATTAATTTATGGAGAAATGCACAAATCACCAAAACACCATACAACAATATCATAATATGCTTCTCAAGAGCTGTTTATCCATTTCATTGCTTTATTTATATGAAGCAGCAGTGACATTTGCAAACCAGCTGTAGTGATAACAGGTGTGCATGCCCCCTGGATATCCTACGGATATATTCCTGCTAAGTGGTAGTCTAATCACCCAAGCTCCATGGAAGACTAAATTTAAATCAGATGTTAATTGCCTCCAGAGATCAGCTGATCTTTGCATTCAATTATCTCCCCCAAAGTCAAATGAAAAAATGCTTAGACTCAGGAAATTGTATTAAAATAATTTACATCTGCTATAGGAAACTCGGTTTGCAAACTGTGTACACTTAAAAAGAGAGACCTCTTAACCTTTCCCAATTCTAGTCTTTCTTCAATATCCTTTCTGATGTTGGTTTCATGAAAAGATTTCTATGATATCTATCTAGGCAATCTCTAATTTATAGCTCTATGTATCATCGCATGTTGTTTTAATGAAGGACAGAATCTTTACATCTTTTAAGTTGAGCGTCACTTTGCAGAATCTGTTGCCCACAGAAGATGCTCCTCAGCTCCACGTCTACGCCAGTCTCCCTCAGAGACTTGCTATAGACATTCACTTCATCAAGTTGTTTTCTCAGCTCTCCTCTTTCCCCAGTGAACTCATTTCCTAAATTTTCCAGTTCCTATTCTTCCTTCTTCCCCACTGTAGACACTGTGCAGAATGAATAATTGATAGCATTACTGTGTGCTCTTTAATCCCTCTGTTCCTGAACCAATATTCCTAATATCACCTCCATAAGATGGCATCAACCTTTATTATCTGCAGCCCTGACCCTCCCAAGGTCCACTCCCAGTTTTCCAACTCCACATTGGACATACCAGAGTATCTTTATGGCACTAATTCTGTGCATCAAAAACCTCCCCATTTGGATGCTGTCTTATTTTTTCTATACACTGCTATTGTGAATTATTTGAATTCACACTTTCAGAAGCAGCTTGATTCCTTTCACTATTTTTCCCTATGCTCTCTTAACCCTCAAATGTCCCATCTTTATTTAATCTATTTAAGCTTTCTAATTTCTTTTTCTTATAAGATTTCTAATCTTAATGATCTTCATAGATGTGTTACCCTGTGAAGAAATGTTTTTTTAATTTTTTTTTTTATTTTTACAGACTGCATGTTGATTCATTGTACACAAATGGGGTACATCATTTGATTTATATTGTTGTGTGCAATGTAGACTCATACCATTTGTGTAATCATACATGTACATAGGGTAATGATGTCTGTCTCAGTCCACCATTTTTCATACCCCCTCCGCCCTCTCATTTTCCTCTGCCTCATCAAAAGTTTTCCCATTAACATGTATTATGCTTCCAAATTTCACAATGGGGCATCTTAGTTTTGGCAAGCAAAAATGGGTTAAAATTGCATATGTATCCATGTCATATTGTTTTCCTTATGCTTGTTCACTTGATTTATAATCAGTAAAAATATTTTAAAAAGTTCTTTAATTGTTCTAATTTACAATTTTTATTAGGAAAAAGAAGAAAATAGTTTCTTCTATTTCAGTGGCATTCTAAATACTTATTCTTTAAAAGCACATGCATGAAAAGTGTTAAATTTCTGGGCAAAATAAAAAAATCCATACCATTACAAATGTTTATTTTAATAATAAGCAAAATTAAAAGCCAGGAGTTGCCAATATTCAGAAAAAGAATGATCAATCAACCCACTTGTGAAAATCAATTGATGAGGGCAGATATTTTACTAAATACTCTATACCACACAACCACACAATGAGCCCTGGTTTACACACAACTTCTTTGTGAGAGAAAAGAAAATACAATTAATATAAGCCCTTCCAGTTACCAGAAGCCTCTCTCATACTCTTGTTTCTATCATGAACCACATGTCTATAAACCCATCTTTTTATTTATTATTATTATTACTTTTTACATTCAGACAGTCACTGAGTAAAAAGAGCTCTGATGTAATAGAAGATTGGAAATACCAAGATTTTTCTTTAAACTTTCATAACATAAAACAGGCAAACCAATTTAAACTAGATTTAGAAAATAAAAAGTTGCTGTCTGCCTAGTTTAATCCCAGCGAATTTTATATCAGAACAATAAATCCCCGAAAATGCAGGCTTCCAATGGAACCTTGTTAAATATTTAATCATAGGCACTAGGCCCATAACCATAAGCTCTGTTCCTTATTCTTATTTATTTCAACAGTAACTTTTATTCTTTTTATGGAAGAAGAGATCAAATGATGAGGAATAATCACTCATGTGAGCATATGTGTGCTTACCAATACCACTAGGGCAATATTGCTGCATACAGATTCAGCTGTGTACAGTCAGATTTGTAGTAACGATTACTTCTGCCACAGAAAGGGAAGAAAAATCTCTCTCCTCTAGACTAAATGAAGAAGATTATAATAAAATATAACATTGTGAATTGTTCTAGATTTATATTAAAATCAACAATGATGATTTCAGCTGTCAGAAGGCAGCAATTAAATACCAAAGAATACCCAGCACTACTACAGGAACAGTGCATACATTAAAGTTAATTCATCATGTAGAGCTTAGTTTAAATGTTACCTCCTTATGGAAGTTCCCTTGGAAACTCCAGAATAGCTTTCTTGTTCCAATATATGTTCTATACATTCTCAGTGATAAAAAACCTTATTAATACATACCCTACTTGTGCCTGTCTTACTATGTTAACATTTGAAGAGTTATAAAACCATTGATAACTAAAACTGTTTCCTTAGCATGAACCAAGACAGAGGTTACCAAAATAAATTAGCAGTCTTTCAATATGCTCTACCACCATATACTTGAAGGAAAAAGAAAGTTATTTTCACACATGGATACCCTTGATGATGTAGAAAAGCATTAATTTTATGAATCCAAATTCCTTCAGTATTCATCTTTTTAGCATTCTAAGTGATAAGCCAGGAAGTATACATAAAGTGTTGTTGTTATGGGCTAAATTATGCCACTCCACTCTAGATTCATTGATTGATGCTCTTCCCCCAAAACCTCAAAGTATAACTATATTTGAAGACACAGTCTTCATTGAGGTGTCTTAGGTTGGGCTCTAATCCAATATGTAGGTGTCCTTATAAAAAAAGATTAGGAAACATGCACACTCTCAAACTCAGAGAAAGGTAGGGGGAGAACAAAAAAGAGAGAGTGAGGGATCAGACATACACATGCACAGAAGAAAGTTCATGTGAGTATGTGCCACATGAGATGAAGATGGTCATCTGCCAGCAACGAGAGAGGTCTCAACAGAACTCTAATTGGAAACATCTTCATCTTCAACTTCTAGCCTCCAGGACCACAAAGAAATAAATTTTTGCTGATTAAGGCACCCAGACTGTGGTCATTTTTATGGCAACCCTAAGAAAATAATAAGCAGCATATTAATATACGAAATTTGTCTTAAGGAAAATCACACAGTTCAGTTGGAGACAAACTATGGTTCTTTCATAGAACAACACTTTTACATGAAAGAAAGACTTAAAAATCTCTGGTTATTAAGCATTAGATATTTGGAAGAGATTTCTTGAAAAATAAAGTGTTATGTCAAAGAAAATAATTTATAGCACTGATTTTTAATGATAAATTTGGGGCTTTTATCTGCTACTATGAACTTGATAGCATCCCAGGGCTTTTCGGATGAGATATGTGATAATTTAAATGGATGAGATTTTTAAATATTTTATAATTAAATGCATCAGCATTTGAGAGATCTGTTTGGCCTAGTGAAACAATATATTTGAAATTACCTGGGCCTGATATTACAGAAATATTTCATGGATGAAAGAGTCATTGAATATCTAGTCAAGTGCAAGACAGAACAGCAGATTATAATATAAAAGAGTTAAAAACTTACTAATAGAGTTTCAGGTTTCACACTGCAACTGAACTTTTAGAAAATATCTTTTATTCAATTTCAGTATACAACCAGAATATTCACAAATGCTGCAAAAGGCTGCTAAATATTCCTCTCTTTCCTAACTACATCCATATGAAGTCAGAATTTCTTCATAAACCTCAATTAAAACAACATGCTGCATCTTTGGATGAAGAAGCAGATATAAAAAAAAAAATCCCTAAATGTTCTTTACTAAGTCGAATATGAAAGGGTTTGATAAAGACACAAAACAATATCACACTTATTTTTTTCCTTGTTTTGGAAAATACAGACTTTTATGAACAAAGCTATATATGCTACCCATGAAAGAGCTTATCATTGCTATTTTAAACATATAAATGCTCTCAAAGTTTGTTGAAATTTTTAATTTTATGAGAATTAATGGTTATAACTGCATATAGATACTTTGGGTTCCCAGAAATTTTTAATCATATATAAATATTTTGAAACAAAAAGCAGTCTGAGAACTGTTGTTTCAGATGTTCTAGACTGCAGGGTTTGAGTCATCCTCATCTTTGAGATGTTCCCTGCTGAGACAACAACATCATGGAGGAGATGCTGGACTTTTCCTTAGGGGATTCCTCACCCACAGAATTCATGACCATAAAAATGATGATGGTCATTTTATGGCACTCATTGTGGGGAGGTTGGTTCTATGAGAGAACCAGCTCATTATCTCCTAAATAAAACACCAGCTCATTATCTCCTGGCTGTCCTGCCACACCCTAATTCTTTCTATACCCCTGTGTTATTGTCGTGCATCCTTCAGACAAGGTGAAAGCTAATTTCTTAGATCTCTCCCACTGCCTCAGCCCAGCTTTCTGGGTGACCAAGTTTGATTAGGTGGCTCATGAAAACTTCAGATGTGTTTTTCCAAATTCCATAGCCAGAAATTTAACTCAGGAATTTATCATTCTCATCCTTGTGATAGCCACAGCCTTCAAATTACTCTCCCTTTCTCCAATTGCCCTTGTAGGTGTTACACTTGCACTTTAAAGAATGGTGTGTGTGTGTGTGTGTGTGTGTGTGTGTGTATGTGTACTTTTTTTTCCTTCTTTTTTTTAAAATTTATTTTTATTGTACACAAATGGGATATATACTGTTTCTCTGTTTGTGCATGAAGTGAAGGCATACAATTTGTGTAGTCATACTTTTACATAGGATAATAGTGTTTGATTCATTCTGTTATTTTTTGCTCTGCCCCCCACCCTCCCATCTTTTCCTTCTATACAGTTCTGCCTTCCTCCATTCTTGCCTCCCTCCCACCCCCCATTATGTATCATCATCTGCTTATCAGCAATATCATTCGCCCTTCGGTTTTTTGAGATTGGTTGATCTCGCTTAGCATGATATTCTCCAATTTCATCCATTCGCCAACAAATATCAAAATTTTATTATTCTTTATGGCTGAGTAATATTCCTTTGTGTTTATATATATATATATACCACAGTTTCTTTATCCATTCATCAATTGAAGGGCATCTAGGTAGGTTCCACAATCTGGCTATTGCAAATCAAGCAGCTATGAACATTGATGTGGCTGTATCTCTGTAGTATGCTGATTTTAAGTCCTTTGGGTATAGGCTAAGGGGTGGGATAGCTGGGTCAAATGGTGGTTCCATTCCAAGTTTTCTAAGGAATCTCACACTGCTATCCAGAGTGGCTGCACAAATTTGCAGCCCACTAGCAATGTATGAGTGTATTTTATTCCCCACATCCTTGCCAACACCTATTGTTGCTTCTATTCTTGATAATCACCATTCTAATTGGGGTGAGATGGAATCTTAGGGTGGTATTGATTTGCATTTCTCTTGTTACTAGAGATGTTGAACATTTTTCATGTATCTGTTGATTGCTTGTAGATCTTCTTCTGTGAAGTGTCTGTTCATTTCCTTAGCCCATTTGTTGATTGGATTATTTGTATTCTTGGTGTAGAGTTTTTTGAGTTTTTTATATATTCTGGAAATTAGTGCTCCATCTGAAGTATGAGTGGCAAAGATTTTCTCCCACTCTGTAGGCTCTCTCTTCACATTGCTAATAGTTTCCTTTGCTGAGAGAAAGCTTTTTAGTTTGAATCTATACCAGTTATTGATTCTTGCTTTTATTTCTTGTGCTATGGGAGTCCTGTTGAGGAAGTTTGATCCTAAGCTGACATGTTTAAAATTTGGACCTACTCTTTCTTCTGTAATATGGAGGGTCTCTGGTCTGATTCCAAGGTCCTTGATCCATTGTTAGTTGCGTTTTGTGCAGGGTGAGAGATAGGGGTTTAGTTTCATTCTGTTGCATATGGATTTCCAGTTTTCCCAGCACTATTTGTTGAAGAGGCTATCTTTTCTCCATTGCATATTTTTGGCCCCTTTGTCTAGTATGAGAAAATTGTATTTATTTGGGTTTGTGTTCATGTCCTCTATTCTGTACCATTGATCTACCTGTCTATTTTGGTACCAATACCATGCCATTTTTGTTACTATTGCTTTGTAGTATAGTTGAAGTTCTAGTATTGTGGTACCCTCTGCTTCACTTTTCCTGCAAATGATTGCTTTAGCTATTCTGGGTTTCTTATTTTTCTAGATGAATTTCATGATTGCTTGCTCAATTTCTGTAAGGTACATAATTGGGATAATTATTGGAATTGCACTGAATCTGTATAGCGCTTTTGGTAGTATGGCCATTTTGACAATATTAATTCTTCCTATCCAAGAACATGGGAGATATTTCCATCTTCTAAGATTTTCTTTAATTTCCTTCTTTAGTGTTCTGTATTTCTCATTGTAGAGGTATTTAACCTCTTTTGTTGGATTTATTCCCAAGTTTTCATTTTTTTTTCAAGGTTATTGTGAATGGGGTAATTTTCCTAATTTCTCTTTCTGAGGAGTCATCACTTATGTATAAAAATGCATTAATTTATGAACATTGATCTTATATCCTGCGACTTTACTGAATTCACTTATAAGTTCTAAAATGTTCTAGTGGAATTTCCTGATTCCTCTAAGTATATAATCATGTCATCAGCAAATAGGGATAGTTTGAGTTCTTCTTTTCTAATTCGGTTCCTTTTAATTTCTTTGGTCTGTCTAATTGCTCTGACGGAGTTTCAAGGACAATGTTGAATAGAATTGGTGAAAGAGGGCATCCCTACCTTGTTCTAGTTTTTAGGGGGAATGCTTTCAGTTTTTCACCATTTAGAATAATATTAGCCAAAGGCTTATCATAGATAGCCTTTACAATGTTAAGGAATGTTCCCACTATCCCTATTTTTTCTAGTGTTGTGAGCATGAAGGGGTGCTGTATTTTATCAAATGCTTTCTCTGCATCTATTGAAATAATCATGTAATTCTTGACTTAAATCTGTTGATATGATGAATTACATTTATTCATTTTGGATGTTGAACCAACCTTCCATCCCTGGAATGAAACCCACTTGATCGTGGTGCACTATCTTTTTAATATATATTTGTATGCGATTTGCTAAAATTTTGTTGAGAATTTTGCGTCGATGTTCATTAAGAATATTGGTCTGAAATTTTCTTTCCTCGATGTGTCTCTGTCTGGTTTAGGTATCAGGGTAATATTGGCTTCATAGAATGAGTTGGGAGGGTTCCCTCCTCTTCTACTTAATGGAATACTTGGAGAAGTATTGGAATGAGCTCTTCTTTAATGGTTTTGTAGAACTCTGCTGAAATCCATCTGGTCCTGGACTTTTCTTTGTTGGTAGGCTTTTGATGACTTCTTCTATTTTATTACTTGAAATTGATCTATTTAAATTGTGTATGTCCTCCTGCTTCAGTATAGGTAATTCATATGTCTCTAGAAACCTATTGATATCTTCGAGATTTTCTATTTTGTTGGAGTATAGACTTTCAAAATAGCCTCTAATTATGTTTTGTATTTCACTCATGTCTATCGTGATATTTCCTTGTTTATTCAGAATTTTAGTAATTTGAGTTTTCTCTGACCTCTTTGTTAGTGTGGCTAAGGGTTTATAAATTTTATTTTTTCAAAGAACCAACTATCTTGTCAATTTTTTCAATTTTTTCTTTTGTTTAAATTTCATTGATTTCAGCTCTGATTTTAACTATTTCCTGTTCTACTTCTTTTGGTGTTGCTCTGTTCTTCTTTTTCTAGGGCTTTGAGCCATAGTGTCAGGCCGCTTGTTTGTTGATTTTTTCTTCTTGTGTTGAATGTGCTCCATGAAATAAATTTTCCTCTAAGTACTACTTTCATAGTGTCCCAGAGATTTTGATATGATGTATCTTTGTTTTTGTTTACCTCTAAGAATTTTTTTATTTCTTCCCTGATATTCTGTTATCCATTCATCATACAATAGCATATTATTTAATCTCCAGGTGTTGGAGTAGTTTCTGTTTTTTACTCTGTCATTTATTTCTAATTTCCATCCATTATGATCTGATAGAATACAAGGTATTTTCTCTATCTTCTTGTATTTGCTAACATTAGCTTTGTGGCATAATATATGGTCTATTTTAGAGAAGGATCCAAGTGCTGCTGAGAAGAAAGTGTATTCACTCTTTGTTGGATGGTATATTCTATAACTGTCTTAAGTCTAAAATATTGATTGTGTTATTGAGATCTATGTTTCCTTTGTTCAATTTTTGTTTGGAGGATCTGTTCAGTTTTGAGAGAGGTATGTTAAAATCACCTAGTATTACTGTGTTGTGGTCTATTTGGTTTCTGAAATTGAGAAGGATGTTAGACATACATGGATGAGCCAATATTTGGAGCATAGATATTTATGATTGTTATGTCTTGCTGATTTCTGCTTCCCTTAAGCAGTATGAAATGTCCTTCTTTATCTCTTCTGACTAACTTTGGCTTGAAGTCCACATTATCTGAGATGAGGATGGATAGCCCAGCTTTTTTCCTGAGTCCATGTGCATGGTATGTTTTTTCCTCATCCTTTCACCTTTAGTCTGTGGGTATCTCTTTCTATGAGGTGAGTCTCTTGCAGGCAAAATACTGTTGGATTTTTATTTTTAATCCAATCTGCCAATTTATGTCTTTTGTTTGATGAGTTCAGGCCATTAACATTCAGGGTTATTATTGTGATATGATTTGTATTCCCGGTCATTTGACTCAATTTTTTTTTTTTTTGACATGACTTGGTTTCTGCTTCGTTTTGCTATTCCTTTAGGATAGTTCCTCACTTTGCTGATTTACATCATTGTTTTTCATCTCTTCCTCTTGGAATATTTTGCTGAGAGTGTTCTGTAATACTGGCTTTCCTTTTGTAAAATTCTTTTAGTTTTTGTTTATCATGGAAGGATTTTATTTCATCATCAAATCTGAAGGTAAGTTTGCTGGGTATAAGATTCTTGGTTGGCACCCGTTTTCTTTCAGAGCTTGAAAAATGTTGTTCCAGGCCCTTCTAGCCTTTAGGGTCTGGATTGAAAAGTCTGCTGATATCTGTATTGGTTTCTCCCTGAATGTAATTTGAATCTTTTCTCTCGCAGCCTTTAGAATTCTGTCTTTATTTTGTATGTTAGGTATTTTCATTATAATGTGCCTTGGTGTGGGTCTCTTGTAATTTTATGTATTTGGAGTCCTATAAGTCTCTTATACTTGATTTTCCATTTCATTCTTCAGATTTGGGAAATTTTTCTGATATTATTTTATTGAATAGATTCTGCATTCCTTTAGTTTGTTTCTCTGTACCTTCCTCAATTCCAATATTTCTTAAATTTGGCCTTTTCATGATATCCCATAATTCTTGGAGATTCTGTTCATGATTTCTTACCATCTTCTCTGTTTGGTCAACTTTTTTTTCAAGTTTAAATATTTTGTCTTCAATATCTGAGATTCTGTCTTCTAGGTGTTCTATCCTGTTGGTTATGCTTTCTATGGAGTTCTTAATTTGATTTATTGTTTCCTTCATTTCAAAGATTTTTTTTTCAATATCTCTCTTTATTTAAACGATCTTTTGCTTCCTGTATTTGCTCTTTTAACTGTCGATTGGTGCGATCATTCAATGCATGCATTTACTCTTTCATCTCATCATTCAATGCCTGCATTTGCTCCTTCATCTCATCGTTTGCTTCTCTGATCATTTTAATTATGTAAATTCTGAACTCCCTTTCTGTCATTCCTCTGCCTTGCTGTCATTGGATTTTATTGATGTAACATTTAGATTTGTTTGGGGAATTTTCTTCCCTTGTTTTTTGATATTGTTCTGGTATTAGTGGATCTCTAAAATATTGCAGATTTCCTCTATTGACTTATAGTGTCTCTGAAGATTTCTGGTATATCACCTCCTAGCCTTCAGTAGCCTGAAATCTTGGAGGAACTTGATAATGCAGTGCTCTACAAGGAAGCTGCCTCTCTAGGAGTGGTGACCTTCAGGTGGGGTATATTCCCTGCTAGTGGGCAGAGACGCCTCCACATTTTGAGCAATGCTCATCCAAAAGGGAATGAGGCTGCAGACTGAGGCAAGGCTTGTTTGGGCCTGTGTTTCTGGTTTTACCGTCCTTGTGGGCAAACCTTGCCCAGCAGGGAAGACTCACCCGGTAGGGATGTCTTGCTGGTCAGCTCCCCTCCTAGAAATTCCCCTCAATCCACAGCTACCGCCGGGGCTGGGCAGCCTTCCTCTGCAATTTTCCTGGGGGCCTGGACCTACCTCCTGGGCCTGGGAGCCTCGCCCTGTGCCAAAGAATCTCCTTAGGCTGCCCCTCCTCAGAGAAGCTGACCACAGTCCTAGAACATTTGCTCCGCCCATAAGCGTCTCTCTGTGCCTCCACCAAGAAGCCTCGTAGGTCCTGGGACCTGTGCTCTGTCTCTAATCGTCTGGCTGTGTGGCCCCTCCTCTGAACAGCCGCCTGGAGCCCTGGTACAGTCGCTGGAGTCCAAGTGTTGTGCTAAGCAGCCCTGCTCTACAATGCTCCCAGTTGTCTGAGTTCACTGCTCCATCAGGGGGAGGGATGTCTCGTTGGGCAACTGTACTTCACAAAGTTCCCTCCGTTCCGGGACTACTGCCTCATCCAGGATGCCTCCCCAATGGGAGAGACTCATCCGGAGGCTTTGAGTTGGTTCCAATTCTCTCAAAACCTCTTCTTCTTGAATTCTGAGTCCTGGAGCAACATTAAATGCAGCCCCTCTCTAGTCCGCCATCTTGAAAACCCCTGCATGTGTTACTTTTAAGGGTACATTTGACATCATTAGCTCTCTTCTATTTTTTTTAATATATTTTTATATTTGTTCCAGTTGGTTATACATGACAATAGAATGCATTTTGACACATCATGCATAAAGTGTAACTTCTCATTCTTCTGGTTGTACATGAGGTAGAGTTACACAGGTCATGTAATCATATCTGAGCATAGGTTAATATTGTCTGATTCATTCTACTATCATTCTTACCTTCATGCTCCCTCCACTCCCTTCACTCCCTTCTGTCTAGTCCAAAATACCTCTATTCTTCTCCCACCCCTTTATGGATCAACATCCACATATTAGAGAAAACATTTGGCCTTTGCTTCTTTGGGATTGACTTATTTCTCTTAGATAATATTCTCCAGTTCTGCACATTTACTGGCAAATGCCATAATTTCATTCTTCTTTAAGGCTAAGTAATATTCCATTGTGTATATATACTACAGTTTCTTTTTCCATTCATCTGTTGAAGTGCATGTATAGTTTGGCTAGGGTTCCATAGTTTGACTATTGTGAATTGAGCTGCTATTAACCTTGATGTGTAGTATGCTAATTTTAAGTCCTTTGGGTATAAACTTAGGAGTGGGATGCCATTTGGTCTCTTCTGAAAAGCATTCAGTAACTGATCATCATCTTCACTATGAAAAGTCAATTCTTTATGGAGGCAGATACAGCTTACCTACTCTGACTTGAACTATCCATTTGATCAAAAGCTCAATAATTTTCAGTACTAGCAGTAGGTTCCAGAATAATCTAGGACCCTAAAATCTCTGCTGTGTATTCACCTTTGTATCTTTTATATCCTGTTGACTTTAAAGATCCATATGAAAAATGTTCACTTGAAAGCAACATTTGATTCAGGAAAAATGAATTAGGTTTATTCTCTGTATATTGATATTATAATGTATAAACCTGTATATACATTTATTTTTAACTTTTATCAGCATATATAACTTATACTATACTGAGAGCTCACTAAGATAAGAAATTATGTTCCATTTTTGTATTTTTGAAATCCCATTACCTATCACAGTGATGAACAAATATCTGTGTAATGAATAAAGGAATTGGTTTTTATATAGTATATATTCCCATAAGTAGTTGAAAATAATGTAGTCATCTTTAGTTGGAACACTGTATTAAGCAAAGATTCAAATTTAAAGGATTGTAAATAGTCTTTAAACAAGTTGATAATAACTTTTTAAAAAGCAGATCATTCATAGTCAAGGTAAATGCTATTAATAAGGAAAACAACACAGGTTTATTAGATTTAATCTAAAAATTGTACCCTATCTTTTTTACTATTTATTATCCACTTACTCCACCATCCCAGAGCTGATTAATGCTTTCATGCCTTCAAAGATATAAAGCTAACATAGTGACAGTTAGCAACTTAATTCTATGCTCAAATGTGTTTTCAGGGCAATATTCATGCTTCAAATATTTATACAGCATTTTAGTTTAGTGCAGCACAATTATTCTCTGTATATTACCAACTGAAAATCTATCTGCTTCCTTAACAAACTTGGCTTCAATTTGTAATACAGAAAAAGCAGAAAGAGGAGTAGGAATAGAGAAGGTTTTGAGCAGAGATAATACCATATGACTTAGATTTTTAAAACTTATTTTGGCTACAGCTTTTCTATAGAGGAGATAAAATGTCTTTCATCTCTACCTTCAGGTTTATTTTCTTCCCTTCCCTATCCTCCTTTCTGTCCAAGAGGTTGCCCACGTGAATGGCATCAACTGACTTCCTTTCTACTGACTGTTGGCTATGTCCAGTCAAGGTTTATCAGCCACCTCTTTAGTTCAGCTCCATGGGCTCCCCTTCACAGCAGCTGACTACTGACCTGCAGACTCTGACCCACTTCCGTTTAGCAGTTGATAATTCAGTTCCAAGCCTTGATGTTGACTTACCTTAGCATGAGACACCAGCAGCAGCCCACATGATAACTCTGCAAGTGGTCTGTAAACGTAAGCTTGTGCATGGGCATAACTGTCAAATCACAAGAGATGGGAATGATGGGTAAATATTTTTCCCTGTTAATCTTTGCTCGACCCATTTTTGGAGCCATTCTGTGTGTACCCGAGGTGTTCCAACAAGAATCAAGCACCACCTGCCTCTGGAGGGGACCAACTCAGTAATGTACACTTGTACTGACATTTCCTCTTCTTATATTTCATTCTTTCTGGTTCCTCCTTTTGGCTTCGTTTACCATAGTTCGGAAGTCACTCCCGCCATACTTTGGGTGTCACCCACTGAAGGGTTCATGTGTTAGCATCTTAGTCCCCAGTGTGACAAGGTTAAGAGTTGGTGAGATCTTAAAATGTGGAGCTTAGTAGCAGGTCACTGGGGGTGCTACCATTGGAGACAATTACTGTATTTCTTTGGGGACCCTGGATAGCATTCATGAAGTGTCATTATAAAAGACCAAGACTTGCCTCTCCCTTTCTCTCCAGTTTCTCTCAGTATGATCTCTTCCTCTTGCACAAACTTCTACCATGAAATCATATACCATGTGGTGGTGCAGCCATGGGAATCCTTTCCACTATCCTGTTAGCACTTGTGTCTCCAAAGGTGTAAGGTGAATAAATCTCTTTTCTTTATAAATTAGCCAGTGTCTGATATTCCATTATAGCAACAAAAATAGATACCTATTGAATGATATACTTCTTTACTATTTGTTTCAGGTTCTTCAGGAGGCAAAGATTAAGACATTGGAGTGAGGGAATGAGAAAATATTCAGAAGTTGTAAGAAGAGTAGGGTCTAAGCTGGGCATGATAGCACAGGCCTGTAATCCCAGCAGCTCAGGTGGCCAAGGTAGGAGGGTCATGAGTTCAAAGCCAGTCTCACTGAAAGGGAGGTACTGAGTAACTCAGTGAGACCCTGTCTCTAAATGAAATACAAACGAGGGCTGGGGATGTGGCTCAGTGATTGAATGCCCCTGAGTTCCATCCAATACCCATCCCTAAAAAAAAAAAAAAAAGAGCAAGGTCAAAATATCTGTTTCTTTGACTTTTCCAAGAAGTCATTGTGGATTTACACCACCTAGCTACTACAAAGCAACTACAGATTGAGAGTTTTAATTCTCCCTGTTGAATATAAAAGATTTCCCTCCCTTCTCCTTAGAGTATTTATTTTAGAAAGCATGTGTTTTTTGTCTCTGTCTTAAATGCATGCAAATCATTTAAGAGTTAGATAAGCCTCTTGCCAGCTTTTACCCAAGAAATATCTTTCTTCAGGACCTGGAAACCATCTCTTTTAAAATTCATCCAAGAAAGATAGTGCCCTTAATTCCAGATTTTTGCAAATGTAGGAGCCTAACTAACATTAATGGGCTCATCACTTCAATTTGCCAAATATCTTAGGTCATAAAGATACAAAAGATTTGTTTATTTCTTTGTAAAAAATCAATCAACTGACACAGATTATCTCAATTACTAGGTGAATTTATGATGAACTATGTCACAAATAATATTGTTAGGTCCTCTTACTTGAAGACTAGTTACTGTTTCTCTTGAGAATATATACAAAATGAATTTAATGTTTTACCATATAAAAGATGACATATATTTGTGTCTTTGTGATCTCCTAGAAGATCGCCTATGATACATATCACATTCTAGTTTAATGCTTATTCAATAATAGAAATATCTTCTTTTTATCTTTGGGTTGGTGGGACAACGTGTTTTTAACTATATTTTCCCAACACTTCCACAAGTGTTCTCCCTGTCCTGATAACTGTTTTTTCTCCTAGAACCTTCACCCTAGGTATCATAATGCCTCCTTGCTATTAGAAGTCTGCAACATTTGCAACCTGTGTTGTTGCTTTCCCCAAACCACCCCAGCAACTTTTCCAACAGTCATTTTATTAAAAACTCCTAAAATTAAACATCTGAATGAGTCATTTGTTTCCTTTCAGGATTTTGAAATAACAGGAGAGACTAGAAGCAGGGAAATTAGGTAGAATTTTACTGTGATACTCCAGCAAAGATGATAGTGCTGGTGTATAATTATGAGAGATTTATTAAATGGATGGATTATTCTTTAAAAATAAGAAAGAACCAGTAAGATGTGCTGTTAAATTGCAATTTAATGTGGTGTGAAAAAGAAGAGAGTAAGCAAGGATAACTCTAAAATGTTTGTACTGTTTGAAGTTTTGAGGTTTTCTTATACTGAAAGGGGAAATAGTTGGAGAGAAACATTCTTTAGAGTAAGGAAAAGCAAAATATTGTGCTTGTGCTTGCTAAATTTGAAGCAGATATATGATATCCAGGTATAGACCATCTTATGTATGAGTCTAAATGTGAAGGGAGAAATCACAGTATGAAGACTGAAGATAAATGCACCTACAGAGAGATGATATTGGAAATCTTAAAGATCACCATAAGAATGTCTATGGACAAAAACAGAGGATGCCCAAACACTGATCCCGGGGGGCACTCCCACATTTTAATCTTGGGGATAAAACTGAAAAGTGCAGGTGGTCAATGAAGTTGAAGAAGAAGAAAAGCAGAGTAGATATATGAGAAACAAAGTAAATAAAGGAAGAAGTATTCAGACTTGTCTCATTTTTAATCATGTTTTAGTAAGACAAGAACCCACTGAATTTAACAACTTTAAAGTAACTAGTGTCCTTGACATGAGCATTTTTCATGAAGTGTAAGGGACAACCATTCACTGGAGACTGCAGAGACAGAAAGTATAGATGGATCTTTTAGAAATAGTTTTGTTTTGTCCTTTTTTTTTCTTTGAAGGTGAAACAATTTTATTTCACAATTGTCTTTAAAACCCCAAAGACACTATTGTCTTCATATAAAAACACTGGTATACCTATACTTTCTAGAAATGATTATATAGACCCTTTCAAAGAAAAATGTACCCCATTATATAATTTGGGGAAGTTGCTTGGAAAAAACACATTTGGACTGATTCCTAAAATCAGTGTTTGGACTGATAGCTCCACCCCTGCATCTTTTGGTTCAAAGTACACATTACTATCATCAGTATGTGTTTCTGCATTCTCAAATATTCAATAATACACATAATGTAAGTTTACCCCTTAATGTTCCATTGGTTCATCAGTCTTTTCTGCAGGTTCACCAGCAGGTTGTGCAGACTGTACCTTTCTCTGAGGTCATTCTGCAAGACCTTCCAGGAATGGAGACACAACATCATCATCATAGATTGTAAACTCCAAGTCTTTACAACAATTCCAATAGAAACATTCTTTGTAGTTAGGTCCTGCTCTGCAGGAAGTGTCTCTCTTAAGGTACTAAGACCACGTTTAACCAGTTCATTTAAGTTGCACTCCATAAACTCAGACATATGTCTCTCCAAGTAAGTACGAGTTGATTAAGAACAGGCTCCAATGGACATAGCTCTGCAGCCAAAATAAATAGCAGATTGACAGGTTTGGAAAATGTGAGGGCCCATATCATCATAACCAGCAATAAGCAACCCAACACCATAGGGTCTTGCTTCCAATTAGAGATACAAGACGAGACACAGGAAGTGGTCTATCAAATACAAATCTGGAATCCAAACATTCCTGGTGCATAAAGTTACATAACAGTCTAACATCAGCAGTAAGCCTGGCAATTGAGATACCAATATGGTTGTCAACGTGGAGAGTATTTTTCTGGTGAGCTGCAAGCTCTGACTGTGCCCTCTTCAGTGCAACCAACACTGCGTAGGTTTTCGATTTCAGACCAACTGTGGCTGAACCTTGTTTAACAGCTTCCATTGCATATTCAATTTGATGAATCCTTCCCTGAGGGCTCCAAACAGTGACATCATTGTCATACTGGTTGGGAAACATAATTCCGGCGCAGACCTGGCTGGGAGCTCCAGCAAAGCTGGCGAATCCAGGAGCGCTCTCCTTTTTTTTTTCTTACTGAGAAATGGGACAAGAGGAAATGATATTCCATGCATCTGTGGAGAACTGAGAGGGACAATTTATTCATAATACAAGCACAAAAGCCAGATTGTATAGTCTCCCATGACTTTGATAGATGTGTTCATGGAAGCATGGTGAAAAATGTCTCTGATTTCTTTATTTACTAAGTAAGAATTAAAATCTCCTTAAACTGAAGGTGATGGAAGAAAAATTGCAAATTTGATGGGAGAGAAGAAATTGATGATTTACTGGAAAAGTGAACAAATAAATGGACTAGAAAAATGTAGCATATTTGCATAGCTCTACTGGGGAAAAACTTGGGGTTAGTGATCATGAATTAGGTGTGACATTAGTCAGCATGGTTGTATATCTTTTTCAAGTGGTAGTTCCAGGCCAGGCATGGACTAGTCTAAGAGTTGTATTTGACCAGCATTAGGTTTTTAGGAAAGTGCTCAGACAGAGGGAAAGGTGGGACAAGAGAATTGATTCAAGAGACCATTCAAGAGACCAATTTTAGTGATTATGAAATGTATACTGAATAGTAAAGGAAAAATGTACATGAGATTAGTAAAGAACAGGCAAAAGAGTATGGTATGTAGACTTTAAGTCCTAATTGATTTAAAAATATTGTCATCAAAGTGTTAGAGGAAAGTATCAGTTGGAAGAAGGAACTTGCTAGCAAAGTGCATGAAGTCATATTACAATAAACCAAAGTATTTTCTTAATATTGTCATGGGGAGATAGGAGGCAGGGTTATTTATGACTAATGACCTTATTAAGAAGCAGTATTGTGTAAATCTAATGATGGGAGATAGAAAAAATTATACATACCTCCTAATAGATCTTCATCTGTGAGCATATCACTTTACCTAAGAGCCTGTTTCCTCGTGTGCAACCAGGAGATAATAGTAGCTACTTCAACAGATCCTTATGATGATTAACTGAGGTAATTATAAATTGTTTATTAGAGTATCTGGCACATTGTAGACACTCAATAAATATTCATTACTCATACTGACATACAAGCTTTTATCCAATAGTTTTCTGATGTAGAAAATTTGATTTAAATTGCATTTCTAAATGTGATTTAGAAATTAAAGCAAAGTCTTACAATCATATTTGGTAGCTCCAAGTTAATGCCAAGTAAACTTTATTATTACTATACACATAATAATATTTTCAAATATATCCATTTCTGAGAATACGTATAAAAGCACATTTAGTTAATTTAATAAGATGGTGACTTTGTTCTGGTTATATCTGTATGAATTAAGGATAAAAAAACAATTATGAGAGTTTTATTTTGAAAGTCCTTCTAACCTTCATTCCTATAAAGATAAGATAAAGTGCCAGGCACCATGGCACATGCCTGTAATCCCAGTGAGTCTGGAGGCTGAGACAGGAGGATCATGAGGTTAAAGTCAACCTCAGCAATAGTGAGGCACTAAGCAACTCAGTGAGACCCTATCTCTAAATAAAATACAAAATAGGCCTGGGGATGTGGCTCAGTGGTTGAGTGCCCCTGAGTTCAATCCCTGGTATCCCCCCCACAAAAAGAAAAGAAAGGATAAAGAAAGTTGTTAGTACACATTACATGCATTCATTCATTCATGATCTCCTGTGCCCTAAACACGGTAGTAGGTATTGAGGCAACAGAAATACAAGAAAGATATGACATTTGATTTTAAATGGCTTGTATTCTAGTGGGAGAGAAAAAATTAAATTCCCCCTGAAAACAAACAACTTTTAGAGAAAAGAAAACAATAGGAAAAGGATTTTAAAAATATAAAGCATGTAAAAGAAGAACAAGAAAGTGGTTATGTTTGAGTCCACAACCTGGATAATGAGAAGGCTTCATCCATTTGCAGAAATGTAGAACAAAGGGATTTCAGGTGGTGGGAAAGGCAACATGGACCTAGTCAGTAAATTAGGGGTTCCTATCAGGAAAAAGAACTGTGGAAATTATGTCAGAAAGGGCAATGGGAATATCTTTGACACTGTTGTAATATGAAGTAGCACTTCTATTTTAGCTGTGTTATTGTTTGAGATCATTATTAGACATTCTTGCAAAGATGGAAGTAAGAAGTTAGAGATCTATTCTAAAGAATGGGCAGTCTTAACAATGCCATTTATCATCATATACAACAAGAAAGAACTCAGAATAATTCTGGAGTCTCTACTTTGTCTTCTACCTCAATATTTATGAAAATTCTAAGATTCTGCTTCTAGAACATACAGAGATCCAACAACTCTTCAACTCCTTGACTCCTAACACCTAAACAAGGAATGTCACTTCATCCTTGTTAATACAGTCTTTTTAGAGTGCTGTTTCTGCCTTTGGTTCTATATTTATTCTCGACACAGTGGACAGAGTCTTCCATTAAAAATATAGGGAAGCTAATGCTACTCTTCTGTGGACCTACTTCAGTGGCTCCACTTTTCACTCAGAATATAAACTGAGGATCACAGAATGATCCCAATGTTTATTTTGATCCTTTCAACATTATCTCTCCAACCTCATTTCTTACTACCCTCCCACCTGCTCATTCTGGCTTCCCTTAGCATACCTGATTACCTTAACTTCATTTGTTATTTTTAATATTTTGTCACCTTCTAAAATACAATGATTTGGAATTTTTAAAAAAATGTTCTCTTAATTTACACGGTGATAGCGGTCTTCCATATGAGGAAAATGGGCAGGCCTAGGACCCCACAAGATTAATAATCTGTGAAAATGTAGTTTACTAGCCATTTCAACTAAAGCAAAACAACTATTTGCTATGTAGATCCATCTCTCTTTCCAAATACAAATAGTTCCTGAGATACTTCTGAATCTACTTACTTTCTTGAAAATGCCTTCCCACAACTTCCCAAGATGTTGGAAGTCATACATCCTTTCCCTGAAAACCTCTTTCAAGAGTAGTGGGTGGGTGCTATAGTTTCCTCAAAGAATCATCTGTTGGTCAAGGAATGCTGGACCTAAACCATGTCAAATTGTTACCACATATTTAAGATAATTTCCTTTACATTCACTAAATGTATGTGGACAGAACTCCTACTCAAAGACAATAAAAATTGTAATTTATGACTTTTCAAGTCTTATGGAAGATGTTGGTCTTCCATGGCATATCTTTATTCTCATTTTGTCTGATCTTTGGACCAAGTCATTGTGTTTCCCAACAATTACCTAAGATTTTTTTTTTCTTAAATTCATAGTAATTATTTTACAGAGAAAAAAATTTATAAGTAAAATATCCATATTTGTGCACATTAGAATGGTGATGAGATTTATGGAGAATGCACACTCATATTTCAGACAAATACAGTCTAGATGGAAAAGAAGTACATTTTAGTGGCACATGAATGTAGACAATGTAGCCAGACTACCTGGGTTCATATCCCAACTCCACCACCTCATAGACGTGCATAATCACATAAAATTTATTTATTTGTGCCTCATTTTCTCATGATAGAGGTATCATAACTAACCTCACTGAAGAATTGTTCAAAGTAAATGAATTAATTGATCAGTCTGATGTGTGGTACAGAGAAAGCATTTAATATGTGTTAGCTACTAAACTATTATCTTGTTGGGTGAACCTAAAATCAATTTGTTGATTAATATTTTGGATAACCTTATATTTTTAAAAGTAGCAAAACATAGAGGTTATGAAGGTAGAGGTAATGTTCAGGAAGGTGTTAGAAACTATTTCTGCTTCAACTGTGACATACATGCAATTTTAAAACTGGAAAATAACTTGGTGAAAGCTCAGTTCTTTTTAGAAACATTTTTCTTCTATGACGACCTCCAATCTTTTGTTTCTTCTCTGCTTTTTTCAAGTTTAATTCTTTCACTGAAATAGATCTTTTTCTTGTGTGTGTGGTGACTATTAAATGTAACAGTTGACTGCTGCTGTATGTTCTACTAATGAGCCATAAGAAATTCTCTCTCCTGTCACTTTTACACAGTTGACTTCATTCACACTGCGTAAATGAACACCTAAAAACAAATCAGTGTCAGTTTTTATTAATATGTAGCAGTTTTCAGATTACAGTTATCACAACCAGAAATGTATTTGCTGGTGAAAAGTGAAGATTAAAAAATGATGAATTTCTGAGAATTATATTTCACTTTCAACCTTTCAGGGAAGTAAATACTGGAGATAGTCTAGTAAGGTGGAAAGAACACAGGGTGAGGCAGTAGAACTGAGTCTGAATACCACATTCTTCCCCTTTCAGGTTGTGTGAACTTGATGGGATATTTAATCTCACTGATTCTCAAATTTTCTACTTGTAAAACAGAATTCCATTCCCACTAAAGTCAGGCTATCTAAAGCAATGAGATACCATATTCAACACGCTAAGAGACAAGATATTTTACTAAGGGCAGGAATTTGGATGTTAAAATGTCAAATATTCGGGGGCTATACTGGATACAAAGGAGATGGATGTTTGGTTCGTAAGACTTCAGTCCACAAAAAAATTAGCACCCTGGGTTTCTGAGTTGTTGTCGTCTATGCACTAGCAGGCCATTGCTACTCTCCAAGGAGCTGTCTATTGGATGTTGGGTCCTGATGTTTCCTGCATACCTCTTCTTCTAGCCTTGAACCATGCTAGCCTTGAGCCATGTTTGGGGAACATTAGCCATTCCGTCTTAGTGCATTTGCATCCCACAACTACATCTCACTTGCAGACATCTGTCAGCTGGAATATCTTTCATTAGCCCATGCTAAAGTAGTCTACCTTTAATTTATTCTGCAAAATCAGTTAGTGCCATTCTAGCAAAACTCCCAACAGACCCATAGCCTCTTAACTTTGAATCAACTTCTCAAGAAAAATGAGAGGGATTGACAGGGGCAAACTGTAGTCTAACCCTTCTGCCCTTTCCTTTTAACTAGTCTCAATTATCCCATTCACAGGGGGGCCTTTGCACAAGTTCTCCTCCTTGTGACTTATCTCACTCTGGAACACGGTGAGCACTCCACACTCTCTGTACTTCCTTCATTTAATTGAATGTGTACCAAAGATGAGCCATGCCTCTGAGAATTCATACTTATATCTAAGCTGGGTCTACAACCCACCACCAGTGAACTGTAGTGCAAGTGGCTCCATGAGACTTGTGAGTTTGGGTAGGAAAAAACATGGTAGCTTCTGCCCTGGTCTTTGGAATGTCTTTTCTGAGGAAAGAAAGGCACCATGTAAGAAGGCTTAATACACTGAAATTACCCTGTATGGAACCCCAAGCTAGCTATGTTGAGTGGCCACATGAATAAATACTTAACAGATCTGAGCATTTCTGGCTATACTGAAACCAGATGTCAGATACATAGTGGAAGAAACCTTTCAAATACTTCAACTCAGACACTATCTGATTAAACATCACATGAGAACCATCAGGTTGAGCTTATCAGTTCCTTGAACAAAGAAGATAATATGCCAATGGGCTCTGGGGTGGAGGTATGTTCTATAGCAATAGATAAACAAGACATCTTTTTTTTCTTTAAAATACAGGAGGAACAATTAGACCACACATCTGCTCTCCTCATGCTTCTATCTGTTCTTTCTTTTTACAATTCTATGGATTATAAATGTATACAGCTGTACTCACAGTGCTGCTGGTTATTGAGGGGGAGTTTTATGTTGTTGTTTGGTTTTGTTTTGCTATTCTTAATAGTAAACTAGTTTCTGACCTCTATATTAATAGTCTCTAAGCTTTTTTTTATCTTCTGCTTCTACAAATAAAAAGACAAATGGGAAATTATTGTACAAATGATTTATTAAGGAAATGAAACCAGAGGGGGAAAATGACAGAGGAAGAGGTCAAAAAAAAAGTAGTTTTGGGCAATGTCTTAGGAGTATAGCTTTAGTCTGCTCCTGCAGAGTAACCCTGGAATATAAATTATATCTCAATAGTTTGGTTTAAGGAAGAGGAGATGAACTTTCATAATTCTTCCCTGGTTAGTCACTAGTTAAGGAATTCCTGGGAAGGGAACTGTGAAAAGATAAATTTCAAGGACCTCTGGTTTGGGGTTGAAGCAGGCAAATCAACTCCCATAGTAGTCATTTGAAGAAAGTCACTGGTATGTGCTTTTGAAAGAAAAATGAAGCAGATGCTGGGAAATGAAATACAGTGAGAAGAATCCAAGAGGATTTGGTTGGCACCAACAGTATCCATTACATCACTAATATGTGTTATAGTAGGAAAACATAAAAATACATAAAAGGCTGTTACAGACTACTAGACTTGTTTATAGAAAAATAAGTCCAAAAAATAAAATTTCTTTTTTCTTTTTCAGGTATCCTGGAAATTCAGTTAACAAATCAAAAACATATAAGACAACTTGGCAGTTAGTAATTCATTTTTCCTATTCCTTCCCTGTTCTTCAAGTCACACTGGTATAAAATTAACACTTGTAACATTATAACAAATCATGAGTTTAGTTCATGAAATCCTATGAGTTGCCTCTTCTCTATACTAAAAGTGTAGTTAATATGTTTACATATTTGTTTTAAATGGTAGAACCCATGTTGAACCCATAAGTATATGCTTACCAGTGTAAAATGGTCACAATATTGTTTATTTTCTTTTAATAAATAAAATAAAATACTTTTACATATGTGAAGTTGTTCAAACAGACATATAATAAATCAAATTAAATATAAAACATTGGGTTTTCAAAAATATTTCTCTAATCATGACAGACAATGTGATACCATCAATAGCTATTATTTCAAAGCACAAGAAATGTCAAGACTAGGTTATTTGATATGGTCTGAAAACAAAATCCAAATTTTAGATAATTTTTAATGTGTCAAAAATAACAGATTAATATTGCCTTCCTTTAGAATATGTTCTAGTATGTATTCATACAAAAAAGGTAGAACTATTTGTTTCTCTATATCCTTCTAGAAAGCTGTGCTATGAAGATAGGTTAATACAAGAAAAACCATCTTTAATTATATATGTACATATGTATGGGATTCCTGTAAAAATATAAGACTGAAAGAAAAAAATGGATGGCTGAAGCTTATATGACACCCTGAGCTATAGAAAGAAATAGGGATTTGGGACTACTGGTAGGTGATAGAGAAAAGATGTGGGACTATGAAGGGAATAGAAGAAAGGTGAGCAAAAGTTGTTTCCTTATAATGCATGTAAAAGTCTCTCTAGTAACCAAACTGTCCAGAGCAACTCTTCTTGATTGTGGTTTAGATATGAAGTGTACCCCAAAATCTCATGTGTAAGATAATTCAAGAAAGTTTATATATGAAATGATTGGGTTATGAGAGTTTTACTTAATCAGTGCATTAATCCTCTGATATGAATTAACTGGGTGGTAACTATAGGCAGGTAAAGAATAGCTAGAGAAGATGGGTAACTGGGGGCATGTCTTTGGGGTTTATATCCTGTCTCTGGCAAGCATAACTCTCTCTGCTTCCTGATTTCTATGCTGTTTTCCTCTGCCACGCTGTTCTACCAAGATGTTCTGCCTTACTTTGAGCACAGAAAAATGGAGTTGGTCATCTATGGACCAAGACCTCTGAAACTGTGATCCCCAAATAAACTTTTTCCTCCTCTAAGTTGTTTTTGTTGGGTCTTTTGGTCACAGACATGAAAGTTAATGAAACAGAAATTTGTACCAAGAAGTAGGATTGCTGCTGTGACTAACCTGACCATGTGGTTTGGAAGCATTTGGGGCTGGTTTATAGGGTGAGGAATTTTGCAAAGTTCTTCTAGAAGCAATCTAGAAAACTTTTGGACTGTTGTAAGTGGAGCTTAATGGACAATTCTGGTGGTAATTCAAAAGAGCAGAATGCAGACAGGACTGAGTACAGTAAAGATCGGGTTCATGAGTTTTCAGAAGTGAAGGAGATCTCTATCAGAAATTGGACTGGAGGCCATTAGTGCTATGTTCTGGAAAGACATTGTCTACATTTTGCCCATATCCTAAGACTTTTCCTGAGGGTGAATTAAAAGGTGTTGTACTAATTAATCTAGTGGAGGAAATTTCAAGGCAGCACAGTATTCATGTGATGGCATAGATATTGATGTTGACTTTTAGTCAAATTTAGTGTGATAACAAGGAGAAGAAAGCAGAGCAGAAAGAATTGAAAAACTTACAATTTGACCATAAAATTTGGAATATAACTGGGCTAAGAAGTTGTGATTGTTAAAGACATTACAACCACTAAAGAAATTCTAAGTTCTTGGCCCTAAAACAATAGGAAATATGACTTGAGGGCATCTCAGGCTCAAGTATATAAAAGTAAAAATTTCTTTGAGAGACCAGAGGGGCACCCTGCTTGCACAGAGGACCAAGAAGTTGTTTCATCATGCTCAGCTGCACAAGCAATTAGAGGCTGCTGCAGTCACATGCCCAAAAGGTTTGCCTACTGGTGGAGATGGTGGCAGACCCTGGAATCAAACACAGGGTGTTAGTTCTGCAGGAATGTATGATGTTGCAGTTTAGGGGGTCACTGAGCCTTCCACCAAGATTCTGAAGGAAGACCTGGGAGACTAGGCTACGTATAGTAAGGTCAGAGTGAGTCATGTATGAAGAAGTGAAAAAGGAAACTAAAGCTGTAGTGAAGATGCCCAAGATTAAGAGTTACCAGTAACATGGAACATCCACTGAGAAAAGCTGCAGGAATCAAGAAGAAACAAACCAAGAAAGAAAGTATGTGGGTTGCAACCATCAGGATTGTAGGGATAGAACTACACAAACCCTTTGGAGACAACATCACAATGCCATGTACCCCAGATACTGTACACAGAGCAACAGAACTTGCTTTTCCAACTGGTTGGATGTTTTGGCCCCATCCCTTCTTTCTATACCCTAATTTATCCCTTGTGGAATGAGAGTGTTTACTCTGTGCCATTATATGTTGGCTATATGTAACTTGCTTTTGATTTTTACAGGGGCTCTTGCTGAGAGTTTGCCATGAGTCTCTCAGGAGACATTGGATCTGGACTTTTGGATAATGCTGGAACTCTTAAGAGTATGATGACTCTGGAAGATGGACAAAATGTATTTTACATTATGAGATAGGCATGAGTTTTTGAAGGCCAGGGCAGAATGGTATGGTTTACAGATGAGGTTTCTTTCCCCAAAAGTTTATGCATCAGAAAATATCAGAAAGCTTAGATATGAAATGATTGGACTATGAAAGCCTAAACCTAATCAGTGCATGAATGAACTGATATGGATTAACTGAGTATTAACTGTAGGCAGGTGGAAAGTGGCTGGAGGAGGTGGGTCACTGAGGGCATGTCTTTGGGGTTTATATTTTGTCCCTGGTGAGTGCCGATCTCTCTGATTTCTAATTGCCATGTCCTGAGCTACTTCCCTCTGCCACACCATTCCACCATGATGTTCTGCCTCACCTTAGGCCCAGAGCAATGGGGTTGGCCATCTATGGACTGAGACCTCTGAAACTGTGATCCCAAAAAGCTTTTACTCCTCTAAAATTGTTCTTGTCAGGCCTTTTGGTCACAACAATTTTTTAAAAAGCTGACTAAAATACTGATATACATATATATATATTTACTAATAATTTTTTAGATAAATTTTCTCTCTAAAAGGACTACTTTCAGAGATGCTGATAATTCTGCAATTTCTGGAAATAATGCCAAAGAAGTATGTTTTGAAGTGACATACTCTGATTTTCTTTTAATCCATTTTGGGGTAGTGTGTCCTGTGTCCCCACACATTCATTCTACTTATTTCATGCTATTTGGTTTCTGGTCTGCACGTACTTGCATCATGGCAAAATTTTCTTCAAGGCATGTTCTCTTTGCATATATTGTTTAAGAAACATACACATTGCCTGAGAGTCTATTTGGTTGAAAGGAGGGGATACAATCTGTGAATTTGCTTAACAGGTACATATTACTATAATATTCTAATTTCTTCTGAGTAGTTCATGAAACATAGGGGAAAACTGACCCTCTAAGGTAATCAGAGGATATTATATATTATATATATGTATTATATATATTATATATAAAGGTACATATATATGTATACATATTCAATATCGATAAAGTATGATGGTTTACTAATTTTTAGATAATGTTTACACATAAGATCTAGTCTTTTATTCCTATACCCAAATCACAGTATCTTGTACAACCACAAGTATATATGATCTGCTTCTCTTTTCCCTACTTTCTTTCTTTCCAATTTCAGACAAACTATAACTAGATGAACATTTTATCCATCCTGGTTATATTTATGTCCTCCCTCTCTTTAATCTAACTTCTGAATTTGCTATTCTAACCATTTCCTGGGAGTAAAGTCCTGTGTGTGTGTGTGTGTGTGTGTGTGTGTGTGTGTACACTCTAAAATAACTGGGATTCTCTTCATTTTTTCTGGAATGGTATATTTTGTTGCCTTCCTGCTGAAAGTCCTGCCAGCCCAGCTTCTTTTGCTCTCATTCTTAACAAATGTTTGTTATATTTTCATGTAATTTTGAATTTGACTTTTGGTAATACTATGTAAAGTTTTATATGTTATAAAATACACATATGCAAGCATGTATAAATAGAACTTTTCCAAAATATATCTGAAAATATTGCTGCAATATGCCAGAAAATGTTTCTTCCTTGTATTAATAATGAAATAGCACATTCTACTAAATTTGCATATCTTACTGGAAGCTGAAGCATGCCAATTGAGCAATTCTCTTAATTAATAGTTGTTCAGTAAACCACAGTATATTGCATTTCATAAAGAATTAAGCTGGACTGCTGACTGTTCAATTCTATTTAGTTCTGACACAAGAGTTACAAATCATAGTATGCCACATTAAAATAATTAGCAAGTAATACACTCATACATACATAGACACACACACCCATATATATAATTCTGAGTAATTATTTTATATAATTTTTAATTGGAAAACAACAAATTTCCTCCTTTCTTTACTAGTAGATTTATTGAAAAATTTATTCCACAGACTTGTCTTCTTGAGAAAATGCTAGATTTCTTTGAATGAATTAACTGCATGTTTTACTTCAAAAGTTTAACTATAAATTCCACACTGAAATAAGACTTGCATTTTGAATACCAAAACCAGCTATTTTCCTTGGAGATGTGGTCACAGTATATGATCACATATTTACCAGATAAAACTGAAATAAACTGTTTTTTTTTCAACAAGTACAAAGATATGGTATGACTACTCTGATTTTTTTCTTAATGCTTTTAATTGTGAATCTCTATTATTAAACAGAGAAACATAATTCCTTCATGAGTGTTGTGAGTATAATTATAAGCCATAAGAAAATTGTGACTTGACAAGATTCACAACTTTGCTTTGCCTATAACATTGTGATAGAACACTGTGTGAATTTAACTCTGGGTTTGTTCATTATATTCTTATTTATCCAACTACAGCAATTAATTCTCTGCCAGGAAATTCAGTAAATCTTCTTTCATTTATCTCATTTAATCCTAACAACCCTTTGAGAATAGGTGCTATAATTATCAACATTATCTTATTTTTAAGGTGAAGTTCAGCCTCAGAGATGTTGAATATTTGTCCAAGATCACACAGAGATGATCTCCGGGATATTGTTTAGTTGGAGTAGATGGGTTCTCTGTACATCAGCATATAACCCAGCATGCTGGTGTCAGTGGTCATCATAATGATGGTACCAACTGTTGCAAACTTCTCTGCCTTAATTTCCCCACTTAAAACATAGTCTACTTTTGTGCATTAAAATTCTGTTTATAGATGGATGTTATTGTGGACCCTTCTATTTTTTTATTTACAAGAGAAGAAAAAAGCTTCTCTTGTAAATATATATGGTATTTCTTCTTTAAAAATCAGCATTAACATTTTCCATTTGGTTAAAAAATATCCCTCAATAAATCTCTGGATACATTATAATTTCCACACTCACAAATATCTTTTCTAAAGTTCTGAATTATGTAATGTATAATATTGTCAATATTGTTGTTCAAAATATTTCTACATTACATGATGTTTTCACATAAAACACAAAATACAGAATTTTCTTGCCTAAGTCTGTCCCTACTCCTTACCAAGGAAAATATAAATGCATCTTCTTTATTGATGTGTGAAGCCAGTTTTATCTCCATCTGCAAAGTTTTTTCTTCATTCATTAAATAGGACTGATGTGATCTTACATCTGTATAAACAGAAAAATGAAAGATTACACTATATTTATGTATGATCTATCAAAATGTATAAATGCATTCTACTGTCATGCATGACAAATTAGAACAAATTAAAACAATAAAAAATTAGAAATAAATAAAATAAATTGGTCTACCATTAAAGTCTGATTTTTAAAAACTCCTTTCTAAAACTGTCCTGTTTATGGATGCCATACTCCTCATAAGCCTTATCTTTCTTATCACAGAAATGATTCATAACACACAATAAAAGCAGTCAACCAGTAAGTCCTTGGGGAGATGATAATGGGGATAAGAGAATCAGGTTAGAGCTGGAGTAAGTGGTGACATACAGAAGCTGCCCTGAATGTGTCCCTATAAGAGATCTCAAAATGTCACTGAGAGAAAAATGTATTTACCAGAACTCCTTTATAAAACAATATTGTGTGTGCTTGAAAGGGAGACCTGCCTGGGTTTTCTAGTGGAGGGTGGGGGTAGGGAATAGACACTCCTTCAGGGAGTCTGCTTTTAATGGAATTCTTAGGAGAATAATGTCTCATGACTGGGCTAAACATGGTTCTTATCTATAGGCAGAAAATAGCTCCCAGTCTGTTTGCTTGTTCACAGGAGACTAGGACCATCAACCCAAAGTCAGCTGATGCCACACTCAAATTCTTACAATCCAATCTCTGTAAATAAAGTCCAAAGAAACATAGGTTAGCCATTTAAAGCCTTCTACTTTACATTTCCCATGAAACTTCACCTAACATCTGCCAACTAGAAATAAGATAAATACTATAGCTGTAAAAGATCTCAAATCACTGCTGCCCTTTGGAATTTTCTGACCAGAGACTCCCTGCCTTGCCGCTGAGTGTCACCATATGGCCATGGAAGCAGTCTCTCAGATTTTCCCTTCTCCCCTGAGAATTCCTTCTGCATGGTGGCCTGAACTTTCTCTCTGGAAGCCCTCCTGCTAGGAGGGCTCACTTCTCAATTAAGCTTGTGTACCTCTATGGTCCCATCTTTTCCTTGATTAACCTTAAGATTCTCAAATTTCAAACAGCACTTTTCCATTCTGTAGTGAAAATAACCTATAACTTAAAGTGCTTTCATGTTCTCCACGGAAAATTGAAGGAAAAATTGGGATCAGATTCACATTCCTTGGGTCCATAAGAACCAAATTCCATCAACAGGGATTTTCTTCTCTACCTCTCCTGCACGTTTCCTTTAGCCTCTTTACCAAATAAACACTAAACACAGATTTAAAGTACATTACTCTGAAGCAGTATCAAAGTACCAGCAATTTAATACCTTGGAGTGCTATTCCAGGACGGACATCATACTAAACCTTACTGTGCAATGAACATGAAGCCTGAGGGTAATGGGTACTTTAGGGTTACTGACACGAAATCATAAAGATAAAACAGTCACCCTCTAGGACTTTGAGCAGAGTTAGCCCTATCTGTAGTTTGTGTTGGGTGACTAAATTCATGTGAGACTTTTTCTTTTACATCATCATTTCTTTGAGATTATTACATCATATCTAATGTTAATGTGTTTCTTATGCATGTTATTGGTTAGGTCAGCTGTAGAAGGTATTATGGTGAAAATTTCAGTGTACACCTCTAATTTTGTCTATGTAGATTAGTTACCTGCAACAAGAAATATAGACAGGATATTCTCCTTTTGACATGAATGAAGCCTTTCCCTCTATGCACATGTGGACAGATATTTCAAAAACATCCTTTCAAAGGGTAAAGTCTATTTATTTTTGGACTAAGGACTTTAGGTTAAAAGGGGAAACTAGTAGTTTCATTTAGAAAACAGTGTAAGACCTCATATGATAAAGGGTAGTACTGGTGATGGAAGACACAGAAGTTCTCAGAAAAGTTTGGCAGGAAATTAAATGCTTCATCAAAGCTCATTTATCATGCATTCACCTTTAGCTCATGACACATTCCCAGTAAATGGTGACATTTGCAAACTAATTTAATTGCACACTCTTTATTTAGGTGAATACTATGGGACATATTTTTAAATAACTACAAAGTCATATTGGTCATCCATTTTAGTTGCTTCATTAGTGTGTGTGTGGGTGTGTGTGTGTGTGTGTGTGTGATCAAAAGAAAGAAAACTATTGGATAGTTTTTCTAGAAATTGAAGAAAAAATTAGACATTTAAATATGTCTTAAACATGGATATATGAGGGTAGAGAAACTGAATCCTAGAACTGAGGTGGAGCAGATGAGAAAGAGGAGTGGCTTTCCACACCAGGAACTGAAAGATTCAGACTTTTTCCTGAGTTTCTTCCCATGTTTCTCCATAGTTCTAGAAACCGAATTGCACAATGGTTAGAAGTTGTACACACTGTAGCAGGGAGATGTTCCTTAAAATGAATTTCACTGGACAGAGGTCACAGAACTTCCACTAATGACAAAAATGGAGGGAACCCACAACTCATTTGGACTAAAATATGGAAATCAACTCTAGAAATAAATTGTAACAGACTGATTCTGAAGAGAAACAAGTTTTGAGGTCCTAGTCACCCTACAATCAGTACTACCTTTGATTTGAGGACAGGCCAAATTGGTAAACTTAACGACAGGCATGAACACCAAAACATCCGAGGGAAATAGGGATTTTGTCTAGTTAGTGTTCTCTCCCTCCGTCCAGCACTGCTTCTTCCCCCAAGACCATGGATCTGAACAGTTAGAGTGGCGGTGGCTTTAGTTCTTCAAACTCAAGAGAAAACTATTTCTCAAGAGAAAATGAAATAGGAAAGGAGTTCTTATGGTACAAAAACTTTTGAAGTAATCTCTTACTTTTTTCTCTATCTTTTCTTTAAATGCTTATCTAAAGATGGATTTGTCAGGTAGAACTGCACACGAATATGAGTCTAAAATGCTAATAAATAAATACGTTGATAGATAAATAAATAAATAAATTCAACCTGAGAAAGGGACCTCTGGGAGCCTCCATGTGTAAAGGAAATCTGGAGAAGAAAGAGATAAAGCAGGGCATCCCCTAATCCTTTGCAAGAACCTGTACAATTCTCAGGTTCATCCCCAAATTCTATGCATATAATGCAGCTGAGAAACATATCGGATATTTGAGAATTAACTACAGCGTAATTTGCCATCTAAATCACAGAGTAGTAACTGGAAATAGCATGTCAGGGGCAAACCCAAACAACAGAGTAAAGGTTTTGACATCCAACTAACCACAGCATCTAAATAAGGTGAAACAGGACTTGTAGTCTAACGTATATATGTTTATTATCTGCTAAAACGACAACAAAGCAAACAATACCAAGGACTAAAGAAAATGTAAAGGAAGTAAAACTTTCATGCATAAATGAAGGAACACACTTTGAAATAGTTTGATAATTATAAATTTAAGCATACTCTTACCAGGTTACCTTCTAATCACATTCCTAAGTATTTCTCCATGTAAAAATGCAGGTTTTGGTCCATCCAAAATTCAACCTGTATCCTGCCCAGAAAGTTTATTCAAAACAACCTATAACAGAGAACAAACCAAATGTTCCCCAACTAAGGAATAAATAAACAAATGGTGATACTCCCATACAATGGAAAATTTACTCCACGATTAAAAGAAACAAACTGTTTATGCATAAATAAATAAATCTCAAGCGTTTAATGTTATATGACAAAGTCTACACTCAAAAGTCTATATATTGTAGAAGTACATACATGTGACATTTTGGAGATACCAACTCTGTAGAGGTAGAGATTAGACTACTGACCGTATATTCCATTCCATTATGAAGGAATGGAATGTTTAACTACAAAGGTGTAGCACAAGAGAGGTTTTCAGAGACGATGAAACTGTTCTCACTATTGTTGGTAGTGTTGAATGGAGCACATGAATATTGATTTGTGAAAACAAAGAACTATATGCCAAAAAGAGTGAATTTTATTTAAAAGACAAAATAGTACCTAAATATAGGTTAAATTATATTAAGAAAGAAAAAGAATACACAAATTGAAATATTTAAATGCTATCTATAAATACCAAACTAAATTGTTTGGAATTACATTAATTTGCCTGACAAGTCAGACACTCTAATTTACTAGTTAATAAAATGAGGTGATTAAGACAAACTAAAACCAAAGCATATAATGTTGCTTCAGTCAGTGAGAGAGCCAAGGCTTTGAACCCTTATTGGTTTTGCCTTTAGTACTACTGAGCAAACGGATAGTGTCATTGCTTTACTATGTGAGAAGCACTAATACCTAAGAAATTTTGTTTTTCTTGATAACAGTTTCTGGAAAACAGTGTCAGATTTTCACTTCACTTTATAAATTTCACTTTTACAGATTACCAAAAAATATACTGACAAACACTAGAAGTGGTTAGGATCATTTCCTGGTGCCTTTCCCTAAAGAAGTTTTAGAACTCTGGATAGTAGATGCTATAACACGTTGCTCCCTGCTCCCAACCTCCCTGAACTCTAGCACCAATTTCCCAGCCTCAAGAAGTTTGGGCAAATTCTTAGCCGGGAATTATGCTAGATGGAAGAGATGTACTTTGACTAAGTTTATAATTTCTCCTCAAAGGCAGGCCACATCCAGTGAAGGGTCATTGATGAAGTGTACGGGCCTGGTCCCCTTACCTCATATCAGAATAACTGTGAAAGACTCTTGAACTCTAGATCTCAGCATGGTGTCAGTCGAGGCTTCTGTGGAAATTGCATTACAGTTGAACATCTTCCCTTTACTTCCTTTCTGTTTCCTTTAATATCCACTAACATCAGTTTTAAAAGCAATCACTAATACATTTCCCACATGTAAATCTCCATATCAGAATATATTTCTCTGCAAAGCTGACTTATAGAGTCAGTGCCAGATAGGGTTCAAAGAAATAAATTCTGCAAGAAGATACTGGATGACCTTCTGACTAGCTATCAATGAGGAACCTGTCAATAATGGCATGTAGAGTGAAGCACTGATAATCCCTGGCATGCTGCAGTGATATGATTGCTAAAACTTCACAGGTGGAAGGAAATTCACTGGCAGGTGCAATGTTTCAGCCTGAGAAAATAATTTCAAGGATTGTAGAATTGGACAGATTATTCAATATGCTGGAGAAAAACAATGAAAGTCTGAGGTTGATTAATCACCAATTAAACTTTAAGTGTGAAAACCCTGGCAGCATATAAAAAGATTCTTATCTTTCATGACTGGAGGGATTAAGAAGCTGAGGATGCAGTTCACTTCTTAACCCTGATAGGCAGAAGACTTTGAAAGAAGGTTGAATTCTCAGTCTCAGAAGATCTTCTATGCCAAGGTGAGAGCCATGATTAGAAATTAAAATTGGGACAACTCTGCTTTTATGTATTTGAAAAATTACTACAGTCTCCTTAATGCTTGGACCTTCAGAAGTAGTTTGTTTTTCTCTGTTAAAGGCTAACATTCTCCTTTATTAAAGATGATGGAGATGATTTTTCTTGCAAGAAAATACATATTTCATCAGAATGTATTGCCCCTCACTCTTTTGGCCACCCGCATGTCCCAATATAACCTGACCATGAAAGTGCTCAGTCTATCAGAACAGATAAAGACCACCATCAATGGAGCTACAGAAGTTAACCAACATACATCAGTAGAATCTCACAGTCTGCATGGGACTAGATCCTAAGAGTGTAGAATCTTGGAGGGATGAAACCTAAGTTTAAATTTGAAACAACAATTTGTCAGTATAGAGGAACTTTACCATAGTGCAGAATTTCACACCCTAGCAAGAGCCCAGGAAACGTTGATGACATGTTACTAGCATGACACTTAAGAGCTTTTTTTTTTTCTTTAGAAAGCAAAAGACCATACTATTTGAAAGAGAAGTGCCAGAATTTTTGTCAAAAACAGTGAAAGAAGAACCTCAAAATGTTTGGAGATTCATCCTTGAGGAGATACTACATATGGCATCAAGTGACTGTTAGAAGTAAGATCTCTGAAGACACTCTACTCCTTAGTGATACATGGTACATGGACGAGAGGACAGCAGAATTAGTGAGAAGTTCAGTGGCAGTCATCTTTTGTAAGCCAGGAAAGATGGTGGAAGATGCTTTTGCAGAACTAAGTTCATAGATGGCAATGAGAATTATAGGATTCCAAAAATAAGAGAGACTTGGTGACAGTACATAATCACAGAATATGTGTGCTCAACGGCTGTGATAAACAGCAAAGTCAAAGGAGCAGCCAGAATATCCTGAATTATAGAAAGGTATGGTGTTCCTATGGGAAAGATAAATGAGCAGAAAACAAAGCTTGTTCCTCAATAGCAATAATAAAATAGTCAAGGCTGGGTAGTTTGGAGCAGAAGAACAGTACCTCAATAAAATGTCACAACAGTTTACCAACTTTCGGGATCCGAACCAAATCTCGGATCTGAAAACCATTAACAATAAGGTAAGTCCTGAAGAGAAGGGAATCTGCAATACTATATACAGCAATGAACTGCCATTGTCTTTCAATGTGACCTATGGCCACGACCAGCTTCATGAGTCGTGATCTGACTGCACTCAGAAGAGTCCTTTCATAATGCTTTGCTGTTAGCATCTTGAAATTCTTAGTAAGTGTATATTTGATAATGTGGTTTTTAAGATAAATATGATTTAACAAAAAGTATGTTAATAGAGACTAGATATGCACAATCTGTATGCTCTCTCACTCCTGCCTTTCCATGTACACATAATATTGCAATGTCACATAAGCATACAATTCTGACCCAGGAAGCATGGGGACTCAGTGAGACTCTGAATAAGAACAAGCGAGTTACACTTATGACTAGGTAAACTAAAGCTCCAAGGGCACACTCTCTGATTGAACACAAACTTGCTCTGAATTCAGAAAGAAGGTATTCTACAAGACACAAATGGTCAAGGAACCCTGTCAGGTCTTTCATTACTTTTGGCACTTGCCTATATTAAACAACTACTTATGCTGAAAATGATGACAAAGAAAATAGAAAAGACAGAGCAATCTAAGTTCATTTCCTTTTGTCTATCTCTTACTCATTAATGACCTGAAGGTAGAGAATGTTGGTAGAATGTGTGTATATAAAGAAGTAAAATACAAATAGTTGAGTTAGTTTCATGGAGCATTTCCTCTAGTTTGTAAAGAATGAAATGCATATGCATATATAAGCTACAAAATCAGAATTAGGTCATTTTGATGATTACACATGTATACTAAATGTTCTTTTATTTACCTTTAAAATTGGTCTTGCATGATATAAAGATAAGCAAAATAATATATACTAATCACACGATCGTTTGAAATATTTTTGGCATTAAATAGCAAATAAAAAATGCCCTAACAAATCCAAAGTAAAGGATAACTCCCAGGACATGAAGGATGTATAAAATATCTACTAAATCTCTTGAGACAGTATATTTCTCATTTTGCAATATTTCTCCTACCTATACTCCAAATAGTATAGCTTTCAACTTTGAGCAGGGTCCAGAACAGAAAAGGGCTCTGCAACAGATTTCAGCCTATATAATATACAGATGCAAAGGACATAGTTTTTAGTTTACAGCAAGTTCTCAGAGAAGAATCATAATTCATAGGGATCAGGATACTATAACTATAATGGAGAAGGACAAACCTTGGGAAAAACAGCTCCTGGTAACTACAGAGTCTGGAAAAATTGGAGCTTCCAACACTATTTATACAGACAAACTATTTATTCAGAATTGCCTATTAGGAGTTATATTATACCACACACCAAGTCATGATTGGTCAGGTATGACTAGGGACTATGAGAGTGATGGGCACACATAAGTAGAATTACTATCTGTTCCGGACACCATGCTAGTCAGCTATCTTGAACCAAAGCCTTTCCCTTTGCTCACACCAATGCCTTCTTCATTTGGGATTCCTTATAACCAAGCAGTCCTCTGTAGTAATGACATCCTGATTTTTTACAATAAATAGCCACATATAGCAACCATGGCTTGAGCAGAAGATGGTGACCAAAAGCTTGGATCTCATAGATATATATAAGATCATCCTACTAGGCAAGTCATCTAAGTCAACAGAGCTTACAGAGATGGTGTGGAAAATAAATGATGGGCAATAGAGGGAGATGAAGAATATACACAGCCTCAATACAAGCTGAAGGGTGGGTGGTAGCAGAACATGTGCAATTTACCTCACCAACATTTCCTGTGGTATGCTTAAGAAATTATGACCATCGAAACCCAGAAGGACTCTAAGAACATGTAGGACATGTGGGACTGTACAATGCAAGAAATGGATGGTAGTGGACACTTTGTTGAGCCATAGAGATGGCTTTCTATATCCCCAGGTCTGACACACTCATTTCCCAAGTTAATGGGAGTGTTAGTAGAGGACTAAGTCTCATGAATGGGGACTCTAGATCACAGGACTTTGCCCTTTTCCTTCCATTTGTATAAATCTGAAGGGACATCCCAGTGTCCTTGTGCTATCAGTTGAGGCCTTTTTATGACTGCATCCCCATCTGCCCAATTGTGCTTCTCTAGATCCACTATTCCATACTGTGGGTAGCCACCCATGGCTTGTGAAAAAGAACCGAACTTCCTTGAGCTATTAGGGAAATCTGGGCTCAGAAACTGCCTGAGTCACATGGTTTCCCCATGTTGGTTCACCGTGGAAGTTCAAATGCAGGCCCTGGATGTGGGAATGACTCACTAGAGCCAAATGGCTTGCTTAACTCCACCCCTTATCCTGTTTTTCACAGAAAAAGCTTCTACGGGCACCCTTTTGATGTGTACTGCTATAAATAAACCAAGTGCAGGCTCCTTCCTTTGTTGGAGCCAATCCCTTATGGACTGATCAATCGGTCATGCCCCTGCTTCAAATATAATTATGTCTTTTTTTGTTATGCCTGATAAATAAATTTCATTAGCTTTTTATTTCACAGCCAGCCCATCCCTTCTATAGGAACCCTTTCACTCACCCACACAGGATGTGTAGAGATACCATACAACAAACTGCCTGCCAGTCTTTGTCTCAGGTCGATAGATTGCTATCATTTCCTCCAACCAGAGAGCTACAACTTAGATATAAAATGTTGCTCATCACATACAAAAATCCCAGACTATACTCTAGCTGAACTAAATTACCACACAAATAAAATTCTTTCCTCATCATTGATTTAATAGAATAAATAATATGGGAGCTGAGGAAAGCTCCATTTGTATGCAATGTAAATGGAACAGAATAAAGAATTTCATTCATTCATGAGATGTCAAATTAAAAAGCTGATAGGAGCACTAAATGAGCTGAAACAGGATGTAGAGAAAAAAATATCCCACATTATCTTTTGATTGCTGGTCACATAAACACTATAGGGATTATCAGAAGTAGGCATTATTTAACAAGCTAATCATAAGGAAACAGAAATAGATGAGCATTAATTGCATTTGCATTTGAAATCAAGTACAGAGGAAATATTTTAGGAAGATGGGGAAATATAAGTGATCATGTTAAAATAGCTGAAAACCATTTCCCTAGCTATGTCTTACTCACATTTTCACATTATGTGGTCACTATACTCTGAAATTTCTCCCTGCTAAGAATCATATCATCTTCATTACTTCTGAATGTTCTCCTAGAGTACCTTCTTCTCAGGACTTATAGTTGCATTATTAGATGAGGCATATATTGTGTTAGGCACAAATCTAATCTAAGAATATTTTTAATCACCTGAAGTTGCTTTCATTAGGCCTGCATAAGCATTTTATATGAAGGGCATTTATGATGCACTCTTTTTATCCCTTACTAGATAAACCTTCTTTCTCTTGATGACAATCCTTCCAATGTTCATTTACTAAGGTTTTACCTTTCTTGGGCATGCAGGGGAGGTCAACTGCCCTACTAGGATACCTGGACTTATGTGGGAAGAAATATGATAGGGAAACTGCCATGTATTTTCTTTACATTTCTATCACATTAATGGCTAATATTATTCCAAAATTAGGCTACATAAAATATCTTAAAACTATGTTCACTGCATCCCAGTTTATTTTCTAGCTCTACGCTGAATGAGTTACTTACACTTTTCTAGACTCCCCTTCTGTAGTAGAAATATTATAACTGCACTAGATCTTATGTAAAGACTTTTAAAGGGATACGCATTAATTAATACAAATGAATTAATCCTAAATTCATATCCTCAGTAAAAAAAAAAAAATTCAAATTAAAAAATCAGAAAGCAATGTTGACAAGTCACTCAAATAAATGATAGTAACCCACAGTGACATATTAGATTTTCTGGGCCACTGGAAAAGGACAGTTATTTTTTAAATGGATGACCATCACAAGGAAACATTTTTTTCTTGTTTGGGATGTGAGGCTCAGTTTGGTCTTCTCTCCTGTGGCAAGAGGCAGAGTATATTTCTTGAGGTTTTCCAGTATTCCTTATCTTCACAGTAGAAAATAAATCAAGCCTTATAATGTAATTAAGATCTTTTTTAAAACGTTAGCTCAATGATTGATCATAAAATTGATTTGATGGCTGAAAATACCTTTCAATGTATATATGGAAATCACTTATTTTGACAGCTTGTTTTTCCATTTTGTCTCCACTTAGAGGTTGTGTTTGTTTTCCCCACTGGCATAGGACCATTGTTTATTTCATAACATCAGTGAGTTGCTATTGTATTGTCTCTATTTTCAGTTCAGTCCAATGAAGGGGAAAATTCTAATCAATGGTCCATAGATCATTGCATCCCGCTGCCAGAGCCACGTAGCAGTAATGATTAGAGAAGTTGTCAGTTCAGCCTTCAGTCTTAGGACCCACAGCCAGATTCTTTTATGCCCCATTACCCTGAGAGTTCTGCCTAAACACCTTTTTTCCTTCTCTTTGTTTTATTTAATGCTTCTCCAAACAGTATGCTTTCCGATAATCTTTTTTTTTTAATACAGTGGCTTAGGAAAGCAAAACAAAACAAAACAAAAAAATACCCCACCAGATTTTTGTTTGAATGTCCTTTTTCTCCCAACCCAAACTGCACACTCTTAACCTCTAACCCTGTACCAGTAGGCTTATTCTTTGAAGAAATTAAACTGACTCTAGTCTTCATTCTATAATACATCAGCCATAGCTGATTAAGCTCTACTCTAAAATAGGAATTAACAGTCTACAAGTTAAATGGGAAGGCCACCTTACCCCAGAAATTTGCAGCAGGGTAGTAGCCAGGATCCTAACTCCCAAGAGGATGTTAAAGGATCCTTTTGAATGAAACTGACTAAAAAAAAAAAAAATCTCCGGAGGTTGACATTTGGTGTCTACAAGAAATATCTGACAATAGTAATTGGACAGTGAAATACTAAATCAGAAAATAGTGAAGGGAAAGATTTAACAAAGCCTCCCAACATTAAGTGTATTCTTAATGCTTCAGTTTTAAATATAGAGCAGGGACTCACTAGTCCTTTGATGAAGGAATTATTATGAAGGACCAAGACCAAAAAAAAAAAGTTTTAAAAAAATGAAATAAAAATAAATAGCTATGCCAAGAGAATAACAACCACAAAAAGAAAAAAAAAATCTGTAACTAATAATTTCAAAGAATGAGAGCGAACACTCCACCCTTGAGATAATAAAGGAAGAATTAGAAAACTACCATGAAAAATAAGGTGGTCTTAGTAACTAAATAAATGATTGCATAATTTATAAAAATCAACAAATATTTGGAATACACAAAATCTGAACCATTTTGTGTTTTAACCTATTATTAGGTTTCACTATAATGAAATTAAAATGAAGTAGAAAATATGGGAGAAGAGATGGGAACATAAGAGGATAGCTCCAGAAAGTTGAATATCCTGTTAATGAGATTTTTTTAAAAAATATGAAATACAAATTATCAAAAAATACTCCTCATAAAAGGCCATTAACCATTACCCATTACCATGTAATTTAGGTCTCCATGGATAAAAATAGGATTCTATTAGCTCTTAGGGGGGAAAAAAGTTATAAATAGAAGAATAAGAATCAAAGAGCATCAGGCATATTAAGAGCAAGGGGAAACAGGAAAAAATTAATGCTCTGAAAATTCTGAATTAAAATATTCTCACCTTGAATCCAATATCCTGTATTCTCTTTATTTGTTAATCAAGTGTGAGAATTTTTTTAAAAGCATTTTCAGACATGCATTTTTTCCAAAAGTGTATCTTCATTGAACTCTTTTGTGGAAAACTCAAGGGAATATGTTCCAACAAAAGAAAGAGGTAAATCAAGAGAGTAGATGGCTCAAACTCAAGAATGCATAGGAGTGTCAAACCCACAATATATATGAAGGAAATTCCCAATGGAAGGGACTTTTAAGAGCAGCAAGTATAGGTTGAAGTAGGAATAGAAATGGCTTTAGGGACAGGAATTCCCAGTTTAAAAGAAGAAACGAAGGTAGATGCCTATTGCCATATTAAATGGGAGTTTGAAAATTTTTCTATACAGATTATCTTGAAGTAATAACTATTAATGATAGCTAATTAAAAGGATAGCACATTTTTAAATTAAAGCAATTATAGTTACATGACAATTCCCATGCTATTCAAGTTGTAAAGTATCATTGTCATGCTGTACAATAAAAATAGCAACAACAATTCATTTAGAGTCTTATATGTGTCAAACATATTTTAAAAGCAAATCCTGCCATTTCTGATAATGTGGGTGAACGTAGAGGACATTATGCTAAATGAAATAAATCAATCACAGAAGAACAAATGCTACATTTTTTAAAAAATATGAGGTATCTTGAATAGTCAAACTCTCAGGGGCAGAAAATAAAATAGTAGTTGCCAGGACTGGGGGACTTTTTCAATGAATTTAAAGTTTCAGTTACATAAGATCAATTAGGTCTAGAAATCAGCTCTTCAACATAGTGTCTGTAGTTAGTACAGTAGTGTGCACTTTAACTTTTGTTAAGAGGGTAAAACTTATTTTAAATGTTCTTATACAAAAGCAGAAGCAAAGGTAAAGGGACACAAGAAAATTTTGTCGGCATGGGTTGGTTATGTCTATAACCTTGAATGTGGTTATAGAATCATGGTCATTTGCATATGCCCAAACTCTTCAAATTGTACAAGTACATGAGATTTTTTGTAACTCAAACATACTTCAACAAAACTATTTAAGAAATAATTGTCACTGTTTTACAGAGAAACTGACACTCAGAGAAGCTAAATAACTTGCCCCAAGTCATCTTGCTAGCATGGCATAAGCTAGGACTCAGAACTATAACCTATGTTTTTTCCAATAAAGCACACTATATCAGAATACTGATATGTATGTATATTGTACACATAAAAAAGTAATGTTACAGACTACAAAATGTTGTTTTGCCCTTGGTTTCGCTATATAGATTTGTATGAATATATTTTCTCACTTAAATTGTATTTACTAGGGAGAGGTTTTATATCCCATATTCAAACTCACTATTTTAGAGGATTCTGTAAAACCTGGCAGAAAGCAGAAAGTGTGCAGGCTTTCAAATGTTGTTCATCTGCTCATACTTTTCTGAACTCTAAAGGAAATCTTTTGGTGTAAAAAAATATACAATATAGATAAGTGAGATAGTCTTTTTACTTATTTTTCTATTGGACTTTACTTTCAAGGGTTTTCATTTTCCCTTTAAAAATGAAGTACATATGGTAGGAAATCATTTTCAATTTTTTCTGTGCAAGGAAGGATACACCTATACAAAAGATTTTCAGAATCATCATGACTTTGGATATCATAAGATGAAATGTTAGAGTAAGATTTAATTATAATGAGTGCAAGTTTTCAGAAATTTATATGTCTAGGAAATGGCCAGAAAAGTGAGAGAAAGTGCCCACAAAGAAGCTTGGTTTTACAGAAGCTAAAAGAGGGTTTCCAAAAAGAAGAACTAATCAGTTTTGTAGAAAACTACTCTAACCATACCAATGGGTTTTACAGCATGAAGGCCATTAGTAATCTCAACAGTTATCTTGGGGTACATGAGATGGAAGCTGTAGTGGAGCATTCTGAGCTATAAGTGAAAAGTGATAAAGACAGAGGTAAGCAAGAATAAATAACTGAAGAAGTGTGCCTATGAAGGAATGGGAGATGAAATAAAGTAACTACTCAAGGGAGATGCAGGGTCAAGAGATGGCATTTTCTAAGGTAGAAAAGTCTTAAATTCTTTGAAATGGTGATGAGAAAAATTGAGATGAGAAAGTCAGGTTAAGTATACTGAGAGAGAAATATTGTATTGAAAATAAGATTTTTAAATAAATGAATGATAAATGAATCCCCAAAACATTAATGAAAGGTTTAATCTTCCCAGCTGTTGTGTTTTAAAAGTACTTGGTTTCCCTCTCAGCTGGATCTTAGCTCCTGAACCCATATTTATTTGAGACAGGAATTACTTAAAAAGAAAAAAGAAAAAAAAAAAAAAAAAAACAGAAAGTAAAATAAATAAAAAACAACCTGTCAGACTAACCCAGGGAAATAGACTGTAGAGTTGATAAACATGTTCCCATGTTTGCTTTGACTTGCTCACCAAATTTATGAGATGGTGAGACCTGTAATGACAAAGAGGGCCTTAAATATTAACCTCCCTGTGGTTACTTTCTGCCTTAGCATGCCATGAACTGACCATCATCAAGATTCTGATATATGTTTTTCTCATACAGCTCATTTCCTTTGTATGACAGAATTTCTTCTGTATGCTACCATTCCCCCTTATTTGCTTCTGGAGTCCAGAAGGACATTCCTAAACCCCAGCTTAGGAACTCAATCGCTTCTAATCTTGGGCAAACACCTTGACTGCCAGACACAGGCTTAGACTGTCAACTTGGGCTTGCTAGATATTGTACCCAGTGTGACAAGACCCTGCCCACATTTAGCCTTTCATATTCATTGTGTACTTATTTTAATGAGACATTCCTGCCAACCTCTAGGCAGCTACAAGAATGAGATGGCTATCTCTTCACTGTCCTTTTGCAAAGGATTCACTACTCTGTTTTTTACAACATCGTTTGATGGGCTAAATATTTTGTCTTTGGAGCACATACCCTCAGTACCTATGTAGGATGGACTCCACAGCCAATTCTTACCTTCTTCTCCATGATTGCTATGTGAAATTACAAGTTTAATATCCTGCTGAAACAAGAAAGAAGTACAGAGAATGGAACTGAATTAGGCACAAGCAAAATATTAATAACCATGTTTTATTGAGTGTTTGGTACATTTCTATTTATTCTTCTTAACTTCTTGGCATTTTAGTATATTCATCAATAAAACTGCAATAACAATCATAACTATCTGGTAAGGTTGTTGGGAAGGGCACTTTGCTAATGAAGACAAATAATTCAAATCATGCCATGTAGAACACACTCAATGAATGTTGACTGTTGTTGTCATTATTAGTTATTGATAATGTCCTTTCCCTTCATTCATGTACCTGCTCAAATGTCACCTTGCAAGAAAAGCTTTCTCTGTTCACCTAATGCAAAACTGACCCTTTCATCACTATCTATTCCTAATTCATGTATGGTACTATCCAGCAATATATTTTATAGCTTTTTATTTGTATATCCTATGATATCCCACTAGAATGTAAACTCCAAAAGGAGAGTTGTTTCCTTTCTTTCATTGCTCTCTCTCTCCCTCTCTCTCTCTAATGCTTATTACAATGACTGACAAAGGAGACATTCAACAATACTTTCATTTAATGAATTTTACATTCAACCATGTTCTAGAGCCTGTGCTTTAGGGGATTGGTTGTGGAATTTAAACAAAATACATAAAAATTTCTAAAGTTCGATAATATATGCATACATTATATATATATATATACATATATACACACATATGATCAGATACAAACACACACATACACGTATGAGTATCTATATATAGTATGTCAGGTATTAGTAAGTTCTGCAAAGAAATTTTAATTAGGAAAGGAGGATAGGGAATGCTGAAAGCAAAAGGGGTAGATTTGAATTTTCAATCTGACCAACATATCAGGGGCTCTCTCTAACACATTCATGTTTGCCCCCAAACATGAAGCAGTTGAGGAAGGAAGCCATAACAAAATCTGTGGGAGGATCATTCTGGGTGTAGGAAGACTAAATGCAAAAGACCTGATGTAAAATTGCACTTGGAATGTTTGAGAACTGGCAGGAATAGATGATTACTATTATTTGAAGTCTTTTCAAATATCTGATGAGGTAATTCCTAGTTCCTTTAAGATAATGAAATGGAGATTCAGAAAAGTCAATTGCTAAGTTAGCAATTTAGGTTTAGCAGTTAGGTTTCCTTTCACAATACCACAGTTTGCTATGGGCCAAGGTTTCTCAAGGATGGCTTTATTGATATTTTGGGCTGGACAGTTTTTCATTGTGGGAGGCCTCCCTATGCAACACCCACTAGATGACAGTAGCTCCTTCCACACCATCAAGGCAATCAAAAAATTTTCAGACATCATCAAATGTCCTCATGCTGTGAAATATGCCCATTTGTGAACCAGCGCCTTGGTAGACCAGATGACAGGCAAACTCATCATTCTAAATGACTTGCAGTGAACTTAGGCCCTATTATTAAGAAATGAACAAATTAATTGAGGCACAATGATGATATTTAAGCCTGTTAATAGTCAATTTGTGCATAATGATTGACTCCACCATGAGATAATTTGAATCAGCTGTGAAGATAACCCAAACATAAAACTGACTAGAGCTGATTCATGTCTTGCATTACTCAACAATGCCTTCTACAGGTGTAAAATTGAAATTACATCACATTACATTCTTCTGAGAAATTTTACTTAATTTTAGCATGAGAATTTTTATGCAGACATTTTACTAGCTAATTCACTTTGTTAAAGAGCATAGAAGATATTTTACATACAAAACCATAAGACAAATCTATCAGATTTTATTAATATTCCAAATAAACCCATATCAGTGTATTAACTCATAAGTATACCCTAACTTCACAGGATCTTGAGTTATTCAACTACAATTTATATACCCCTAAACTAAAAGAGGATATTTTCAGATAACATCTCTGCTAATTTATTGAAGATGTGGCTTGACAGTCTGTTAACTTAAACATGCTTGCATACCTTAATAAAGGAATGCATCATTGCAAACGGAGATACAATTGTCATCATTTACACTGCCACATACAACTTTTCCCTGTCTTCTAAAGGAAGATATTTATTTCAATTTTGGATTCATCCATGCCTAAATGATAAATGAATGTCATCATGAAACTGTTTAAACACTGTAGTAGGTGAAGCAGCTCTAAATGTACTCAGGCATGCACTGAGAAGTGGTAGTTCTGAGGCTTTTTGACTGGTTTTACATCTACAAATGTTTCTTCCCTGGTCTCCTGAGCACAGTCAGCTACTGCTGGGTCAAAAAGAGAAGTTTATACCTGGATTTGCCTTGTCATCAGGCATTAAAACTCTCCTTATAGAATGAAGAACTAAAAGCATGTTAGTATAGAGACTGTGCACTGGAGTGAGTCATTGTTTACACTATGATCTTAGCTAATTAAAAATTATAACACAGAAATTCTTGGAGAGCTTGGAAAAGAGTGGAATTATCATTGTAATGCTGTTTAATCAAACACCACATCATAAGTTCTTCTAAAAAATTGTTTTGTGCTCAAGATTTTTTTGTATTAGAATAATTACTTATAGACTCATATTTCCTACACACAGAAAAAAAATTATGAGGCATGTCATTTGTGATTTGACACTGTGTTTTTAAAAAGTAATGGGAGATGATTCAAGATGGTAGATCAGAGGAAAACTGCATTTGGAGTTGTTCCATGGCTGGGGATTCAAGCAGCATGAATACTGCTTCTGAGCGAGGTGGGTGAAAGAGATTTTGTTATAATTCAATAGCGGACAGAGTGTCTTAGAGACTCAGAAAGGCAGATTCATTGAAATAAGAAAGAGTACATGGGAGCCAAGCAAGTTGTAGCAGTGGCAGTGGTGATGGTTCAAACATAGAGAGGAGGGAGAACACAGAGAGTAACACAAAAGACAGATTTGGTATGGAAAATCCTGTAGATTAGAAAAGCAGCCTGAGCTTAGCTGATACAGATATTGTATTGCAAATTGGCGTTTGAATACTGCTATGTATTTCTCAAATAAAAAGTGGAGAACAGAGGCAGAAACCACTTTGAAGAGGCCACATTGCAGCTGCTGCAGGAGCTAGGAGATCATAACAAACATCCATATTGCCCTGATTACCGCTTAATAGTGTGTGGACTAAGGTATACCTAGCTGAATGTGGGTGAAACAGCCTGAGAGAAGATTGTATCCAGAGGGATTCAAATCAGAAAAACAGGAAAGTGTAACTCACTTTCCTTTTGAATCTGGTGGCTCATGTAAGCTGAAGAGGGTTGGGAGTCTGAAGAGGCAGTTGTGAATACACTCAGGTACTAAGACAGGGAAGCAGAACCGGTAGAGGATTTGTTCCCCTACCCCATGAATAGAATTCTTAAAAGGCTTCTAAGATCCAGACCCCTGAAAAAGATCAGCATCTGCTCAACCTTGAGGGGTGAGGGGGGGTTGATCTAATCTCTCCAGAGCAGATACCACCAAACCAAGTCCCTAAGGCCCAGTCAGATCTAAACCCCAGCCAAACCAAGTCCCTAAGGCCCAGTCAGATCTAAACCCCAGCCAAACCAAGTCCCTAAGGCCCAGTCAGATCTAAACCCCAGCCACCAGAACTCCCCTCATAGAATTCTGTAGCAGCCCCACCTTGGGAGTGCATCAATCTGGTCTGTACAGATGAAACTCCAACTGATATTACTTCCCATTCCATGCTACCTTATACTGATGAGAAGGGAAGGTAGAGCCATTTCAAACAGTTTTAGTCTTAGGCCCTCCAACTGGCAGTGGGAACAACACAAAAAGAGGAAAATTTTAACAATCCCAGAACCTCCAGTTCTCGCTCTTTCTCTTTCTTAGTTGATAGCCAAAGAAATGGACAGAAGGACAACTGGGCAAAGGCAGTGATCACCCATTCTCAGTGACTATTTTGACCATCTCTGTGGAAATGAATCTTTTATTTTTCAATAAGAATCTTTTTTCCGTGTGTGTGTGTGTGTGTGTGTGTGTTACTGTTATGTTGATTGGTTCATGGACATATATACCTATACATATTTATTTCTTCTTTTTCCTCATTTTTAGCAATTTAAAAATGTAGTTATTGTCCTCATCTTTTGCGGGTTAGGGTATTTGGTTTGTTTTGTTTTTGTATATTTCTCTTGTTCCTCTATCTCTCCATTCTTCTCCCAGTAGTAGCCAAATACTTTTGTTCTCTTCTTCTCTTTACCTTGTTTTTCCTATTTATTCTTCTCCTTCTTTATATCCATCACCTACTACATCTCTTCAGCATTCTCTGTTCACATTTGAACATGGTAAATCCTATTCTACCTTTCTTTTACATTTTCTTTTTGATGAACTGCATTTTTAATGTCTTTTCAAGCTAATTTGTTGAAATAACTCTTGCTCGCACCATTCATATTGTTGCATTATTACTGCAGTGGATGACATAGCTGACACCTGTTGTTTGCTTTAATGACAGATCTAGTTCATGGTTATTTATTGTTTTTTGCTGTTGGCAATTGCTGACCCAGCCATTCCTGTTTTTGTTGTAACTAATGTTATAGATGTTATTGTAGCAACTGGGTAATTATTCTACTGTCCTATATTGTTTACCTCAGTTGTTATTATTTGTTTGTCACAGTCTATCAGATCCTGGGAACTTACAGAGACAAAGGATAGAGACCCTGCTGATGAATTAAATTCAATCAAAATACAGCAAACCTTGCTCCACACACAAAAATGAATGATAATCAAATTTGAGTTATACTTTAATACAAAGAAGAAAAGACTGGGTCCCAAGTAAAAAAATGCTAAGGGTGGGCCCACAGGTCCCACTTGTGGACAGTCATTGCTAGAGCAAAAACAGAATTAACACAAAGGATGTGAATTTTTGGTCAATCTAGATCATTATAGGACACTTTGGCATAAGGTCATGCCCTAGAAAGGTTCATATATGAGTATGGAAGAGAAATTCATCCCAACTGATGCATAAAATCCAGCACAGTAATAAAAAAACTATGAAAAACAAGATAACATGATATATCCTAAAGTTCATAATTCACAAGCAACTGACCCCCAAAATATAGAAGTGCATAAAATACCACATAAAGAATTCAGAGTTCGGTGCCATCACTGGTTGGTTCCAGTCATAGAGTCAGCTGGTGGCTGAATCAGGTCGCCTAAATCGCAGAGGTAAGTGGCAGGCAGATAACCCGCCCAGCCAGCAGGCCAAGGACAGACATCATAACTGACAGACCCCGCCATCCCTGCACCTGGGTCGTGCCATCACTGGTTGGTCGCAGTGGCGGAGCCAGCTGGGAGGTGAGTCAGGTCACCTATCTTGGAGGTTGGCGGTGGGCAGCTGGGCCAAGGAAAGACGTCAAAATTTAGTGACCCACATGACCCCTGCACCTAAGTGGGTGCCATCACTGGTTGGTCGTAGTCCTGGAGCGAGCTGACAGGCGAGTCGGGCCACTTGCATCGTGGAGGTAGCAGGTGGGCACCCAACCCTCCTGCCTTGCGGAGCTGAGTGGTGAGTAGCCAACCAGGGGAACAACTAGGTCAAATACAGATGCCACTACTGAACAACCCAGCCAAACTACGACGCTGAGGTTTGTTGCCATCACAGACTTAGCCAGAGGATTCTTTATAGGCTGATGTAGGCATTTTGAATTACTCCTAAGGGTGTGGCCATCATCATTGGAAGGGCAACTCCCTTCCTGAGACACCTACAGGAGGTTAGAAGACCTTTGACAAGACCCAGGAGCCAAGAAGAGGAGGTTTTGAGAGACTCGGAACCAACTCAGAGTCACTGAGGAATATACCCCACCTGAAGGCCACCACCCGTAGAAGGCCAGCTTCCTAGTGGAGCACCACATTATCAAGTTCCTCCAAGACTTCAGGCTACTGAAGGTTAAGAGGTGAGTTATTGGAAATCTACAGAGACAATGTTAGTCAATAGAGGAAATCTGCAATATCCCAGAGATTCACTACTACAGGGGGAGATACCTGAACAATATGAGAAAACAAGGGAAGAAAATGTCCCGAACAAACCTAGATGGTATAACAATAATATCCAATGACAGCATGGCAGAAGAAATGTCAGAAAGGGAGTTCAGAATGTACATAGTCAAAACGATCAGGGAAGAAAACAAGGAGATAAAAGAGCAAATGCAGGCATTTAAAGGATGAGATGAAAGGACAAATGCAGGCAATGAATGATCACATCACTCAACAGTAAAAAGAGCAAATACAGGAAGCAAAAGATCATTTCAATAAAGAGTTAGAGATACTGAAAAAAAAAAACAGAAATCCTTGAAATGAAGGAAATAATAAACCAAATTAAGAACTCCATAGAAAGCATAACTAATAGGATAGAACACCTGGAAGACAGAACCTCAGATATTGAAGAAAAAATATTTAATCTTGAAAACAAAGTTGACCAAACAGAGAAGATGGTAAGAAATCATGAACAGAATCTACAAGAACTATGGGACATCATGAAAAGGCCAAATTTAAGAATTATCGGTATTGAGGAAGGCACAGAGAAACAAACCAAAGGAATGAGCAATTTATTCAATGAAATAATATCAGAAAATTTCCTAAACCTGAAGAATGAAATGGAAAATCAAATACAAGAGGTTTATAGGACACCAAATGTCCAAAATTACAACAGAACCACACCAAGACACATTGTAATGAAAATATCTAACATACAAAATAAAGACAGAATTTTAAAAGCTGCAAGAGAAAAGAACCAAATTACATTCAGGGGAAAACCAATACAGATATCAGCAGATTTTTCAATCCAGACCCTAAAAGCTAGAAGGGCCTGGAACAACATTTTTTGAGGCACTGAAAGAAAATGGATGCCAACCAAGAATCTTATACTCAGCAAAACTTACCTTCAGAGTTGACGATGAAGTAAAATCCTTAAATGATAAACAAAAGGTAAAAGAATTTACAAAAAGGAAGCCTGCATTAGAGAACATTCTCAGCAAAATATTCCATGAAGAAGAGATGAAAAACAATGATTTAAAAAAGCAAAGGGAGGAACTACCCTAAAGGAACAGACAAATAAGAAGAAATCAAGTCTTGTCAAAAAAAAAAAAAAAAAAAAAAAAAAAAAAAAAGAGCCCAAATGACTGGGAATACAAATCATATCTCAATAATAACCCTGAATGTTAATGGCCTGAACTCATCAATCAAAAGACATAGACTGGCAGATTGGATTAAAAAGAAAGATCCAACAGTATGTTGCCTGCAAGCAACTCATCTAAAATAAAGATATACCCACAGACTAAAGGTGAAAGGATGGGAAGAAACGTACTATGCACTTGGACACAGCAAAAAAGCCAAAGTATTCATCCTCATATCAGATAATGTAGACTTCAAGTCAAAGTTAGTTAGTTAGAAGGGATAAAGAAGGACATTTCATACTGCTTAAGGGAAGAGTAAATCAGCAAGACATAACAATCATAAATATCTATGCCCCAAACAGTGGCTCATCCATATATATCAAACAAATCCTTCTCAATGCCAGAAATTAAATAAACCACAATAATAGTAGGTGATTTTAACACATCTCTCTCTCTCACCACTAGACAGATCCTCCAAACAAAAATTGAACAAAGAAACCATAGATCTCAAAAACACAATCAATAATTTAGACATAACGGACATTTATACAATATACCATCCAACAAAGGGTGAATGCACTTTCCTCTCAGCAGCATATGGATCCTTCTCTAAAATAGACCATATATTATGCCACAAAGCTACTGTTAGCAAATACAAGAAGACAGAGATAATACCTTGTATTCTTTCAGATCATAATGGATTAAAATTAGAAATGGATGACAGAATAAAAAACAGAAACTACTCCAACACCTGAAGATTAAATAATACACTATTGTATGATGAATGGATAACAGAAGATATCAGGGAAGAAATAAAAAAAAATTTTAGAGGTAAATGAGAACAACGAAACAACATATCAAAATCTCTGGGACACTATGAAAGTAGTTCTTAGAGGAAAATTAATTTCATGGAGTGTATTCAATAAAAGAAGAAAAAAATCAAGAAATAAATGACCTGACTCTATGGCTCAAAGCCCTTGAAAAAGAAGAACAGAGCAACACCAAAAGTAGTAGAAGACAAGAAACAGTTAAAATCAGAGCTGAAATCAACTAAATTGAAATAAAAGAAACGATGGAAAAATTGACAAAATAAATAGTTGGTTCTTTGAAAAAATAAACAAAATTGATAAACCCTGAGCCACACTAACAAAGAGAAGAGAGAAAACCCAAATTACTAAAATTCGGAATGAACAAGGAAATATCACAACAGACATGATCGAAATACAAAACATAATTAGAAACTATTTTGAAAATCTATACTCCAACAAAATAAAAATCTCAAAGACATCAACAGCTTTCTAGAGACATATGAATTACCTAAACTGAACCAGGAGGACATACACAATTTAAATAGATCAATTTTAAGTAATGAAATAGAAGAAGCCATCAAAAACCTACCAACAAAGAAAAGTCCAGGACCAGATGAGTTCTCAGTCAAGTTCTACAAAAACTTTAAGAGCTCATTCCAATACTTCTCAAAGTATTTCATGAAATAGAAGAGGAGGGAACCCTCCCAAACCCATTCTATGAAGCCAATATCACCCTGATACCTAAACGAGACAGAGACACATCAAGGAAAGAAAATTTCAGACCAATATCCTTAATGAACACCGATGCAAAAATTCTCAACAAAATATTACCAAATCGCATACAAAAATATATTTAAAAGATAGTGCTCCACAACCAAGAGGGTTTAATCCCAGGGATGCAAGATTGGTTCAACATCCGGAAATCAATAAATGTAATTCACCATATCAACAGACTTAAAGTCAAGAATCACATGATTATTGGGATAGATGGAGAAAAAGCCTTTGATAAAATACAGTATCCCTTCATGCTCAAAACACTGGAAAAAAATAGGGGTAGTGGGAACATTCCTTAACATTGTAAAGGCCATGTATGCTAAGCCCATGGTCGATATCATCCTAAATGGTGAAAAACTGAAAGCATTCCCCCTAAAAACTGGAAGAAGGCAGGGATATCCTCTTTCACCACTTCTATTCAAAATTGTCCTCGAAACTCTAGCCAGAGCAATCAGACAGACCAAGGAAATTAAAGGGATATGAATAGGAAAAGAAGAACTCAAACTATCCCTATTTGCTGATGACATGATTATATATTTAGAGGAACCAGAAAATTCCACCAGAAAACTTTTAGAACTCATAAGTGAATTCAGTGAATTAGCAGGATATAAGATTAATGCTTATAAATCCAATGCATTTTTATACAAAAGTGATGAATCCTCAGAAAGAGAAATTAGGAAAACTACCCATTCACAATAGCTTCGAAAAAAATAAAATACTTGGGAATCAATCTAACTAAAGAAGTGAAAGACCTCCACAATGAGAACTACAGAATAATAAAGAAAGAAATTAAAGAAAACCTTAGAAGATGGAAAGATCTCCCATGTTCTTGGATAGGCAGAACTAATATTGTCAAAATGGCCATGCTACCAAAAGTGCTATACAGATTCAATGCAATTTCAATTAAAATTCCAATGACATACCTTACATAAATAGAGCAAGCAATCATGAAATTCATCTGGAAGAATAAGAAACCCAGAATAGCTAAAGCAATCATTAGCAGGAAGAGCGAAGCAGGTTGTATCGCAACACCAGACCTTCAACTATACTACAAAGCAATAGTAACAAAAATGGCATGGTATTGGCATCAAAATAGACAGGTAGATCAATGGTACAGAATAGAGGACATGGACACAAATCAAAATAAATACAATTTTCTCATACTAGACAAAGGTGCCAAAAATATGCAATGGAGAAAAGATAGCCTCTTCAACAAATGGTGCTGGGAATACTGGAAATCCATATGCAACAGAATGAAAATAAACCCATATCTCTCACCCTTCACAAAAATCAACTGACAATGGATCCAGGACCTTGAAATCAGACCAGAGAACCTGCATCTTATAGAAGAAAAAGTAGGTCCAAATATTCAACTTGTTGGCTTAGGATCAGTCTTCCTTTACAGGACTCCAATTGTTCAAGAAATAAAAGCAAGAATCAATAACTGGGACAGATTCAAACTAAATAGCTTCTCTCAGTAAAGGAAACCATCAGCAATGCAAAGAGAGAGCCTACAGAGTGGGAGAAAATCTTTGCCATTCATACTTCAGATAGAGCACTAATTTCCAGAATCTATAAAAAACTCAAAAAACTCTACACCAAGAATACAAATAACCCAATCAGCAAATGGGCTAAGGAAATGAATACACACTTCACAGAAGAAGATCGACAAGCAATCAACAAACATACAAAAAAATGATCAACATCTCTTGTAATAAGGTAAATGCAAATCAAAACTACCCTAAGATTCCATCTCACCCCAATTAGAATGGCGATTCTCAAGAATACAAGCAACAATAGGTGTTGGCGAGGATGTAGGGAAAAAGGTACACTTACACATTGCTGGTGGGGCTGCAAATTAGTGCAGCCACTCTGGAAAGCAGTGTGGAGATTCCTTAGAAAGCTTGGAATGGAACCACCATTTGACCCAGCTATCCCACTCCTCAGCCTATACCCAAAGGACTTAAAATCAGCATACTACAGATATTGCCACTCAATGTTCATAGCTGCTCAATTCACCATAGCCAGATTGTGGAACCAACCTAGATGCCCCTCAATTGATGAATGGATAAAGAAACTGTGGTATATGTATACCATGGAATATTACTCAGCCATAAAGAATAATAAAATTATGGCGTTTGCAGGCAAATGGTTGCAGTTGGAGAATATCATGCTAAGTGAGATAAGCCAATCTCCAAAAAACCAAAGTATGAATGATCTCACTGATAAGTGGATGATGACACATATAGGGGGTGCAAAGGGGGTCAGAATGGAGGAAGGAGGGACTCTATATAGGGATAAGAGGGGTGGGAGGGGGGGGAATAACAGAATGAGTCAAAAACTATTACCCTGGGTAAATGTATGATTACACAAATTGTATGCCTCTGCTTCATGTATAAACAGAGAAACAAGATGTATCCCATTGCTTACCATAAAAACAAATTAAAAAAAAAAAAAAGAATTCAGAGAATGATTTTTAAAAATCAATGAACTGTAAGGGAATGCAGAAAAATAATTGAATGAATTGAGGATGTTAGTGCATGATATGAATGAGAAATAAGAAGAGAGAGATATTGAAAAAGAACCTAACAGAACTTGGATATGAAAAACACAATAAATCAAATAAAATGTTTAAACTTGAAAGTCTCTCTAATAGAGTGGACCATGCTGAAGACAGAATCTCAGGGTTGACCATCATTAAACATTCAAACATTATTAAAGAAAAAATAATTAATCGGAACATACAAGAAATCTGGAACTACATTAAGAGACCAAATTTAAGAATCATCAGAATTGAGGAAGGTAATACAGATTAATGGTTTAATAAGACCTTCAGGAAAATAATAACAGAAAAATTTCCAAACCTTGAGAATGAGATGTACATCCAGAGGCAGGATCCATTCAGAACCCCAAATAGACAAGTTCAACAAAGGAACCTCTTCACAACACATTATAATTAAAATACCTAACATACAGAACAAGGGAAGAATTTTAAAACCCTCAAGGCAAACACATCAGGCCACATTTATAGGTAAGGCAATCAGAATTACTTATGCTTTCTTAGTACAAACTCTAAAATCCAGGAGGGTTTGAAATGATGTGTTCAAGTCCTGAAAGGAAGTAACTGTCCACCAAGATTGCTATATCCAGCAAAGTCATCCTTCAAGATTAAAGAGAAAATTAAAACCTTCCCCAGAAAGCACAAACTAGAGGAATTCATGATTCCTAAGTCAATACTATAGAACTTACTTAATGAAAGTCTCCCCATGGAAAAAGGAAGAAAACAACCCTAGAGCTCAGAAATAAACAAATCTCATTTGAAGAGTAGATAAGCAAATGAAAAACAGAACCAAATTAAATATTATAAATAAATCAAAATGGAAGGAATTAATATACATCTCTCTGTAATAACATTGAATGTGAATGGTATCAACTCTTCAATTAAAGGACACAGGCTGACAGAAGGAATTATAAACAAATCCCAACTATATGTTTTTGGTAAGAGATTCACGTTACTCGCAGAGACAACCACAAGCTAAAAGAGAAAGGATGGAAGTTAATATGCAATGCGAATGGAATCTGAAAGCAAGCAGGAGTAAGTACTTGAATATTTGACACAGCATACTTCAAAGCAAAATTAATCAGAAGAGACAAAGAAGATCAATTCATAATGCTTAAGGGAACAATCCAACAAGTTATAACAATAGTAAATATTTATGCTCCAAATATGAATGCAACTAGTTACATAAGAGACACTACTTGAATTAAAGACTCAGATAGGTACTGGTACAATATTGCTGGATGATTTCAACATTCCTCTATCACCAATAGATAGGTCACTCAGACATAAACGCAATTAAGTCTCTAGACTTAACAGACATATATAGAATATTTTATACAACAATTGCATATGCTTTCTTTTCAGCACTTCTCAAACCTTCCAAATTATATCATATTTTAGTCTAAAAAGCAAATCTCAGCAAATAAAAAAATGATATAATTCCTTGTATCTTGTTAGGTCATAATGGAATTAAATTGGAAATCAACACCAAAAAACACTAGAGAAATTAAACACATGGAGATTGAAGAATATTCTTTTGAATGGTGAATGAGTGCTAGAAAAAGTCAGGGGAGAAATTAAAATATTCTTAGATTCAAATGAGAACAGTGGCACAACATACCAGAACCTCTGGGAGATTATAAAGGCAGTTCTCATAGGAAATTTTATATATGTGATTGCCTATATAAGAAAATTAGAAAGATCCCAAATAAGCAACCTAATGATGAATCTCAAGGCGCTTGAAAATGAAGAACAAACCAATTCCCAAACCAGTAGAGGGAAGGAAATAATTACGATTAGAGCTGATATCAAAAAATTTGAGAGTAAAAATAATACAAAAGATTGATAAAATGAAGAACTGGTTCTTTGAAAAGATAAACAAGATTTATAGGCCGTTAGCCAAAGACAAAGAGAACACAGAAATTCAGAGGATCATTAGAGTCTATTTTGAATATTTGTATTCCAATCATTTGGAAAATTTAGAAGAAATGGATCTATTTCCAGACACATATGATTTTATATGACTCAAGAGGGACATATAAAACATAAATAGGCCAAAAACTAGCAATAAGCTAGAAGTAGTAATAAAAAGCCTTCTAACAAAGAAACACCCAGGACCTGATGGATTCTCAGCTGAATTTGACCAGACCTGTAAAGAATGAACTCCAGTGCCCCCAAAATTATTTCATGAAATAGAATGGGAGGAAACACTTCTAAATTAATTCTATGAAACCAGTATCACACTTATAGGAAAACAGATAAAGACACATCAAGGAGTGAAAACTATAGACCAATATCCTTGGTTGATGTTAACACAAAAATCCTTAATCAAATATTAGCAAATCATATTCAAAAACATAATAAGGAGATTGTTACATTATGGCCAAATTAATTTTATCCCAGGAATGCAAGGATGGCTTAACATATGCCAATCAATAAATATAATTTATAAAATATATTGAATTAAGGGTAAAAATCACTTAATAATCTGAATAGATGAAGAGAAAGCCCCCAACAAAATTCTGCAATCATTTATGATAAAAATACTGAAGAAACAAGGGAAAGAATAAACCTACCTCAACATCAAAAAAGCTACATATGAAAAACCCAAAGTCAACCTCACAGTTGACTAGGGAAAATCTGAAAATTTTAACTAAAATGTGAAACAAGACAAGGATGTCTTGTTTCCACTTGTTACCACTCCTATTTCATATATGGCTAGAAATTCTGCCATAATAATTAGGAAAGAGAAGGAAATAAAGAGATAAAAAAAGGAAGGAAAGAAATCAAATTAACACTGCTTACTGATAATATGACCTTATATCTAGAAGATGCAAAAAGTTTTAACCAAAAGACTTCTACATTTAAAAATAAGTAACTTTCCTATATACCAACAATAAATCTGCTGAGAAAGAAATTGGGAAAATAATCCCATTCATAATAGCCTGCAAAAAGATACCTAGGAATAAATCTAACCAAGAAAGTGAAAGATCTCTGTAATTAAAACTATAGAATATGGAAGAAATATATTAAAGAAGAAACCAGAAAGTGGAAAGACCTCCCAAGTGCATGGATAGGCAGAATTAATATTAAAATGGACATACTCCCCAAAGAAATATGCAGATTCAATGTAATCCTCATCGAAATACCAATGACATTCTTCATAATACTACAAAGAAAATAAAAGCAGTCCTAAAATTCATTGGAAAGAATTAAAGACCCAGAATAGTGAAAGCAATTCAAAGTCAAAAAAGCAAAGCGAAAGGCATCAAAATTTCAGGACTTCAAATTATACTTCAGAGCTCTAGTAACAAAAACTTCATGGCATTGCCATAAAAACAGAGACAGAGACCAATGGTTCAGCACAGCAAAGACTCAAAACCACATAGATTCAGTCATCTGATCCTTGACAGAAATGCCAAAAACATAAATGGAGAAAAGACATCCTGTTTAACAAATTAAGCTGGCACAACTGGTTATCTCTATGTAGAATAATGAAACTAGACCCTGATGTTTCATTTCACACACACACAAAATAACTCATAATTATTCAAAGACCTCAAAATTTGACTGGAAAGTATACAACTCCTAGAAGAAAGCATAAGGTCAACACTTCAGCATGGGGGCATAGGCAATGACTTTCTCAAAAGGATAACCAAAGTTCAGGAAATAATGCCAAGAATTAAAAAATGGGATGATATCAAATTAAAAAGTTTCTGCACAGCAAAGAAGAAGATTGGGAGAGCCCACAGAATGGAGAGCCCACAGAATGGGAGAAAATCCTTGCTGGCTACTCTTCTGACAGGAGTGTCATATTTAGAATGTACAAAAACAAACTCAAAAAATTTGACACCAAAATACAAAAACTGAACAAATAAATGGGCAAAAGAATAGACGGACAATTCTCAAAAGAAGAAATAAAAATGACCAACAAATACATGAAAAAATGTTCAACATCCTTAGCAATTAAGGAAATGCAAATCCAAACTACACTGAGATTTCATCTCACACCAGTCAGAATGGCATTCATCAAGAATACAAAGAACATACTGATTTTAAGTTCTTTGGTTTGTATAAACCAAGGAGTACAATAACTGGGTCAAATGGTGGTTCCATTTCAAATTTTCTGAGGAATCTCCATACAGTTTTCCATAATGGTTGCACCAATTTGCAGTTCCACCAGCAATGTATGAGTGTGCCTTTTCCCCCACATTTTTTCCAACATTTATTGTTGCTTGTATTCTTGATAATTGCCATTCTGATTGGAGTGAGATGGAATCTTAAAGTAGATTTGATTTGCATTTCTCTAGTTGCTAGAGATGTTGAACATTTTTTCATATATTTGTTGCTTGATCATATATCTTCTTCTGTGAAGTGTCTGTTCAGTTCCTTAGCCCATTTATTTGATTGGGTTATATGTACTTTTGGTACAAAGTTTTCTGAGTTTTTTGTATATCCTAGAGATTAATGCTTTATCTGAGGTGCATGTGGTAAAGATTTTCTCCCATTCTGTAGGCCCTCTCTTCACATTATATTGATTGTTTCTTTTGCTGAGAAAAAGTTTTTTTAGTTTGAATTCATCCCACTTGTTGATTCTTGAGTTAACTTCTTGTGCTTTAGGGGTCTTGTTAAGGAAGTCAGATCCTAGGCTGACATGGTAGATTTGGGCCTACTTTTCTTCTAGTAGATGAAGAGTTTCTGTTCTAGTGCCTAAGTCTTTGATCCACTTTAAGTTGAGTTTCCTGTAGGGTGGGGGATAAGGTTTAATTTCATTTTGTTACATGTGACTTTCTATTTTTCCCAGCACTTAAGGACTTTAAATCAGCATCCTACAGTGATTCAGCCACATCAATGTTTATAGCAGCTCAACTCATAGATAAATTATAGAACCAACCTAGGTGTCCTTCAATAGATGAATGGATAAAGCAAATGTGGCATGCATATATATATATATATATATATATGCAATATATGCACATATATGCATATATACACATATATGATGGAATAATACTTAGCTTTAAAGAAGAATTAAATTATGGCATTGGTTGGTAAATGGTTGGAGTTGGAGAATATCGTGCTAAGCAGAATAAGTCAAACCCAAAAAATCAAAGGTTGAATATTTTCCCTGATGTGTGGATGCTAATTTACAATAAGGAGGGAAGGGCATTGATGGGGAAGAATAGAGTTATTTTAGATTAGGTAGAGGGAATGAAGGGAAGGGAAGGGGCATGTGGGTAGGAAGGGTAGTAGAGTGAAACAGACATTATTACCTCACATACATATATGACTGCATGACTAATGTGATCCTACAATATGTACAATCAGAAAAATGAGAAATTATATTCCATTTATGTATGATTTATCAAAATGCATAAATGCATTTTACTGTCTTGTGTAACTAGAACAAATGAAAAATTACAGGAAAAAAGAATACAAATATTAATAAATGCTAGAAAGAACTGCAGAAAAAGAAACACTTATACTGTTGGTGTGATTGTAAATTCTTACAACCACTATGAAAATCAGTAGGGAGAGTCCTCAAAAGATGAAGCATGAAACCACCATATGACCCAGCTATATACCACTCCTCAGTATTTATCCTAAAGAATTAACATCGTCAAACTATAATGATACATGTATACCATGTTTATAGCAACACAATTCACAATAGCCAAACTATTGTTTGGAATCAGCCTCGGTTTCCTTCAAGAGATGAATGAATAGAGAAAATGTGGAATATATACACAATGGAGAATTATTCAGTCATGAAGAAGAATGAAAATGTGTCATTTGGAGGAAAATATATGGAACTTGAGAGCACTATGTTACATGAAATAAGCCAAACTCAGAAACTCAAGGGTTGCATGTTTTCTTTCATATGTGAAAGCTAGAGAGGAAAAAGGGAAAAATGGTGGGGGAATCTCATGAAAATTAAAGGAAGACTGGCAGAGGAGGAAAGGGACCAGTGGGAAGGGGGATGGAAGAGAAAGGGGAAATAGTAAGGAAAATATTGACCAAATTATATTGTTATATTATGTGCAGGTATGAATGTGTTAAAAATAAATTTCACTATAATGAACAATTACAATGTACCAATAAAATGTGGAAAAAGAAAACAATAAAGAGAATAATAGCCACCAGAAAAAAAAAGAATGAAAAACATTATAGAGATACATACTTACCAATGTTTATAGCAGCACAATTCACAATAGCCAAACTATGGAACCAGTATAGGAATCTAAAAATGGATGAATGGATAAAGAACATGTGGTATACACATACCATGGGATTTTATTCACCCATAAAGAAAAATAAGTTTATATCATTTGCAAGTAAATGGATGGAATTAGAGAACATTATGTTAAGTAAAATAAGCCAAACTCAGAAGGTTAGGGTCCTTTGTTCTTTTTTTTCACATGTGGAAGCTAGAGGAAAGGGAAAAGAAAGTTGTAGGAGTGTCTCACAAAAATTTGAAGGGATATAAATAGAATAGAGTAAAGGGACCAGTGGAGGGAGAAGGAGAGGGAAAGAGGAGATACTAAGAATTGATATTTGCCAAATTATATTTTATGTTATATGCATGTGTGAATATAAAACAACAAAGCCCACCATTACGCACAAATAATGCACCAATAAAAATGTGGAAAAATGAAACATGGTTGAGACATATATCTTATAATAAGATGATTTATGCCACAAAGTTTGCAAAGCAGAATCCTAAGGGGAAGTGATCTTCTTGTATTTATTCCTCCATAATGATAAAATTGAAGTTTATTTCCCAGTGATATGTATGGATATAATATTTTCTTTTCTTCTTAAAGCATTTATATTATTTAGTTTGAGTCCATTTGGTAATATAACTTTTTGATATTTCTCCAAAATGACAAAACCTTAATATTTGAATTTGTATAATGTATTTTCATTATTTTTACTAAACAAAATTTTAATGTTAACTGCTGGGTTTTCATTTGTTTTTGCTTTTGTGTTTTTCCTGTCCTTTCCTAGAGAAGAATGGAGGGGAATGGTCATGTATATCATTAAACAGGGACTTTGTTTATTGAAAATTATTTTCTTAACATACCAAAAGCTGGTATTTCAAGTAAAAGCATTTCTCAATTTTTATTACAGATTTCTAGATTACTAAAATACAGAGAGAAATTCTACATAAGTTGTGAAAAGAAAATAGAATTTCAAATAGGGGAACATTTCTGGTTGCAATGCTTTTATGAGATACTATGCATTCCAATGTCTCCCATAAGTGCAGGAACTCAAGCATAGCACAGTAAGTTCAGGTAATATCCACAAGTGAATAACTAATTTTTAAGCAAGTACAGTTTATATTACTATTGCAATAAACATAGTTACTAGCAGCAGGGTGAGGCAGTTTTGTAGTCTTTTTATTAAACTCTCTTCTGACTTTCTTACCTTCTAAAATTCAAAACAAATGAGAGATATTTGGTAATAGAATACACAGTCTTTCATTCATTCTGCAAGAAAGGGTTCAAATCTGGTATGCTCTGACAATTAATGAGACTCACCCTTGATTAAGATGCTTTGCAGAATTAGTAAGCATTTTCCTTTAAGCTGCTTAATTGCCAATTAGTCTTCAAGACTAAAAGAATATATTGTCAAAGTCCTGTTTTCTATGCTTTTCTTTTTCTTTTTTACCAATCCTGTAGAAATAATGTAAGCTGTTTCATCAAGATTTTAAAACAAGGAAACATAGTTACATTTCTGTCCTGATAGTCAAGTGAATATTAAAGGGTGTGTGTGTATGTGTGTGTATGTGTGTGTGTGTGTGTGTGTGTGTGTGTGTGTGTGTGTGAGAGAGAGAGAGAGAGAGAGAGAGAGGAAGATAGAGACACAGAGTGTTAAGATTTCTAAAATGCTTTGTTTGTACTGGAGTCTGATAAAGTTGCTAAGTTTTGGCATTCCAAGAAGGTTATTTGCCACATGCTTTATGACATAAGTGCTACTTCTGAGAGGACAGAAAAGACAAGGAGTCTTTAATGGTTGGCATGAATGTAAGCTGTCGAAACAGCAAATTCATCCAGAGAAAGATTGCCTTCCAAAGGCTGGACAAAAGAATGAGATAAAGTAATGAGGTGTGACTGACATTTCATACTGAGATTCATCATGTTGTCACTTCAACAGCCAAATGTTGACTCTCTTGGGGGTATGTTGGCAATTGTGCAATTATTGCTTGATTCACTTCTACTATTCATCTTACAGTAAATAAGAGGAAATATGGAGATTTTCTGTGCAGTTCCACCTTTAACCTACCTGTCACCTGACTGACCGTATTACACAGAAGCAAGGCATCTCTAATTATAGACATTTAGTTTGATAGTTGAATGGTCAGAAACGGTGGTATTTAATCAGTTAAATAAATATTGCAATAAACTTATTCACAAATACAATAAAGGCAACATCTTCTCCATTTTTACCTACCCACCCACTTCTATAACAGTCACAGAACTCATGGAGAAAGACAAAAAGAAACTACCTGGAATAACTGCAAATGGACTCAAATATTAACTAGAAGTCTGATCAAAAGACCCTTATTTAAGTTCACTGTTGTCTTAAAAAGAATTTGTCTATTATACTTTGAGTACAGCTGATGTACAATAATGAATGCATCTAATTTAAGGAATACAGTCAACCCAAAATCACATACAATATTTAAAAGAACTGAATCCCCTTTCTCTTTATTGCATAATAACCCTGCATATGATTCAGCTGAACTTTATAATTTGCTTTTGTTCTAATATTAAGAACTCAGAAGCATTTTCTCTTTGGTACATTAATATGCTCATAGTTGATTTACTTCAGATAGTATAAGGTTTTGCTCCTCATTTTCAAACAAAGGTGGGCAATCATTGTAATTGCAGTTTGGTGACACTTCTGTATTATGGAGAGATATAGGCAATATTTTAGTTAGTACCTGGAAAAAGTAATTATCCATTCCATTAAAGGGGTTTCCCAATAAATTTAAGTGTAGAAACTATTTTCTCTAGAAGCCTCACCTTTCAATTTTTGAATGTATTTTGATTCATTTGCAAGTGAATAGAAAAGCTGTTAAAATTTTTTAAAGAAATATTCAGACCCACATTGGGATTTTATAAAGTATGGTACACTGTACTAGACATTCTGAAAATAAAGAAAACTTGAGGTATTTATGTCAGGTACCCAAGGCTCAAAAGACAAATGCAATTACAAAGACATATTTTTATGATAAAGGGATTTCTAGTATATTATCTAATACATGAATTTTACTTATATCCTCTTTATTTGGTCAATGTCTTTACAAAAACAAATTAGTAAGAAAACATATCCCAAATTGTGATAGCATAGTCATAGTGATTCTTGAAAGAGAAAATGGAAACAATCTTTACTATACCTTTTTTCCTTATTTTTATTGTTTACCAAATTATTCCCAAACATAGTGACTTGGAAGAATCCATTATATTAAATTCATAGATCCTGTAGGTTGGGAACTGAGGCAGGGCATGAGGGGGTGTATTACTTCTGCTTCATGGTAAATGGAGTTTTAGCCAGAGAGATTCAGGCTCTGCATCACTCTGTGGCTGGGGTGGAACAAACTGGAGTTTATTCACTTATGCCTGGCACCTGGGCTAGATAGCAGGAATAATAGAACGTTGTTCAGAAGACCTACTAGAACATTTTCATGTGTCTTAATCTCCTCACCACTGAGTGACCTAAGATTAGTCAGATTTCTAACCCTTGGTCAGGGCTCCAACGGTGAATATTCCAGTGCATCAACTTATTTTATATTTTTAAACCAGTCTTAAAAGTCAAACAACTTCATTTCTACTTGTTTATTTTTTTGAAACAGTCACAAGTCCACCAAAATTAACAATGCCTATCACATGCCTATTGTCCTGCAGATATTATACAGTGTTCTTTTTTTCAATAATTTTTTATTAATAAATTGCTTTAGATATACTAAATGAATTTGAATACATTCTTTTGGAAAATATATGCAAGGATTCCTTTTGCTTAAACATAATCAAGAATAGATTCTTCCTGGATATATTTAATTAATATGAATATTCCTATGAACCTTTTTCTTAAAAACATCTAAGAAAACTAAATGATCCTTATGAGTCTCATCATTTAATGAATTGATGGTTATTTATAATATACCTAGAGTAAAATATACTCACTGAATATATTCAAGAGGACTTCTCTACGCTTTCTTAAGTGGGCTTCAAATCATTACCTTTATTTCTTCAACCACATGGGGATAAATTGTTAAGTGAGTTCTGCCGTGCATCTTTTTTTTTTATTGTAAACAAATGGGATACATGTTGTTTCTCTGTTTGTACATGGAGTAAAGGCATACCATTTGTGTAATCATAAATTTACATAGGGTAATGATGTTTGATTATTCTGTTATTTTCTTTTCTTCACCACCACCCCTCCCACCCCTCTTTTCCTTCTATACAGTCCCTCCTTCCTCCATTCTTGCCCCCCTCCTTAACCCTAACCCTAAAACTAACCCTAACTCTAACCCTAACCCCTCCCGCCCCCCATTATATGTCATCAACCGCTTATCAGCGAGAACATTCGTCCTTTAGTTTTTTGAGATTGGCTTATCTCACTTAGCATGATATTCTCCAATTTCATCCATTTGCCTGCAAATACCATAATTTTATCATTCTTTATGGTGGAGTAATATTCCATTGTATATATATGCTATAGTTTCTTTATCCATTCATCAATTGAAGGACATCTAGGTTGGTTCCACAATCTGGTTATGGTGAATTGAGCAGCAATGAACATTGATGTGGCTGTGTCTCTGTTGCATGCTGATTTTAAGTCCTTTGTGTATAGGCCAAGGAGTGGAATAGCTGGGTCAAATGGTGTTTCCATTCCAAGATTTCTGAGGAATCTCCATACTGCTTTCCAGAGTGGCTGCACTAATTTGCAACCCCACCAGCAATGTATGAGTCTACCTTTTTCCCCACATCCTCGCCAACACCTATTGTTGCTCTCAGCAAAGGAAACTATCGGCAATGTGAAGAGAGAGCCTACAGAGTGGGAGAATATCTTTGCCACTCATACTTCAGATAGAGCACTAATTTCCAGAATATATAAAGAACTCCAAAAACTCTACACCAAGAATACAAATAACCCAATCAACAAATGGGCTAAGGAAATAAACAGACACTTCACAGAAGAAGATGTACAAGCAATGAACAAACATATGAAAAAATGTTCAACATCTTTAGTAATAAAAAAATGCAAATCAAAACTATCCTAAGATTCCATCTCACCCCAATTAGAATAGCAATTATCAAGAATACAAGCAGCACTACGTGTTGTCAAAGATGTGGGGGAAAATGTCTGTTTTAAAAATGCTGATGATATACTTCAGTTTGTTCAATTTAACTAATATTTTTAAGAAATAATTTCGACACCGAAGTCAGACGCCATCGCAGAGCCCGCCTGACCACCACACCTAGGTCAGACGCTATCACTGAGCCTGCCTGCCTGCCCCCCTATTGCTGAGGGACACTGCACTTGCCTCTGTGCTGACTCAGCGCACCCTCGCTGGGGCTTCTCAGCTTCCTTGGAGGCTAGTGCAGGCATTTTGAATTATTACTGAGGGCATGGCCATCATCATTGGAAGGGTAGCTCCCTTCCTGAGACACCTACAGGAGACTGGAGACACTTTGACAGGACTCAGGATTCAAGAAGAAGAGGTATTGAGAGATTCAGGACCAACTCAGAGCCACCAGATGAGTCTCTCCGACTGGGTGGGGCTCCCCGATGGGGCAGTAGTCCCAGAATGCGGAGAACTTTGTGGAGTAATGTTGCCCTGTGAGACTCTCCATTGGAGCCGTGAACCTGGACAACCAAGAGCATTGTAGAGGAGGACCACCCAGCAAGAAGCTTTGGCACAGGGCGAGGCTCCCTGGCCCAGCAGTTAGAGCCATCCCCTGGGAATGCCGCAGAGGAGGGCTGCCCAGCCCAGGCAGTAGTTCTGGACGAAAGGGAACTTCTCGGAGGAGAGCTGCCCAGCAAGACTTCCCCACTGGGTGAGTTTCCCTGCTGGGAGAAGATTCCGCATCAGGGTGGTAGAACCAGAGAAATAGGCCCAGAGCAACCATGCCCAACCGCATTCTAGACCCCCTTTGACTAACCATCAGTCAATGAGTGGAGGTGCCTCTGCCCACTAGCAGGGAATACACCCCACCTGAAGGCCACCAGCCCTAGAGGAGCAGTTTCCTTGTGGAGCACTACATTATCAAGTTCCTCCAAGACTTCAGATTACTGAAGGCTAGGAGGCGAGTTATTGGAAATCTACAGGGACAGTATAAGTCAATAGAGAAAATCTGCAATACCTCAGAGTTTCACTACTAGAGTGGTAGATACCTGAGCAATATGAGAAAACAAGGGAAGAAAATGTCCCAAACAAACCTAGATGTTACATCAATAAAATCCAATGAAAGCATGGCAGAAGAAATGTTAGAAAGGGAATTCAGAATATACATAATTAAAATGATCAGAGAAGCAAACAATGAGATGAAAGAGCAAATGCAGGCTTTGAATGATCACACCAATCAACAGTAAAAAGAGCAAATGCAGGAAACAAAAGATCATTTCAATAAAGAGAGATACTGAAAAAAAAAAAAAAACAGAAATCCTTGAAATGAAGGAAATGATAAACCAAATTAAGAACTCCATAGAAAGCATAACCAATAGAATAAAAAACCTAAAAGACAGAACCTCAGATATTGAAGAAAAAATATTTAATCTTGAAAACAATGTTGACCAAACAGAGAAGATGGTAAGAAATCATAAACAGATCTACAAGAATTATGGGATATCATAAAAAGGCCAAATTTAAGAATTATCAGGATTGAGGAAGGCACAGAGAAACAAACCAAAGGAATGAACAATTTATTCAATGAAATAATATCAGACAATTTCCCACATCTGAGGAACAAAATGGAAAATCAAGTACGAGAACTTATAGGACTCCAAATATACAATATTGCAACAGACTCACACCAAGGCACATTATAATGAAAATACCTAACATACAAAATAAAGACAGAATTTTAAAGGCTGCAAGAGAAAAATATCAAATTACATTCAGGGGAAAACCAATACGGTTATCAGCAGATTTTTCAACCCAGCCCCTAAAAGCAGGAAGGGCCTAGAACAGCATTTTTCAAACTCTGAAAGAAAATGGATGCCAACCAAGAATCTTATACCCAGCAAAACTTACCTTCATATTTGATGACAAAATAACAGGATATAATATCAATGCTCACAAATCTAATGCATTTTTATACATAAGTGATGAATCCTCACAAAGAGAAATTAGGAAAAGTACCCCATTCACAATAGCCTTGAAAAAAATAAAATACTTGGGAATCAATCTAAGGAAAGAGGCAAAAGACCTCAACCATGAGAACTACAGAACACTAAAGAAAGAAATTAAAGAAAACCTTAGAAGATGGAAAGATCTCCCATGTTCTTGGATAGGCAGAATTAATATTGTCAAAATGACCATACTATCAAAAGTGGTATACAGATTCAATGCAATTCCAATTAAAATCCCAATGATGTATCTCACAGAAATAGATCAAGCAATCATGAAATTCATCTGGAAGAATAAAAAACCCAGAATAGCTAAAGCAATCCTTAGAGGGAAGAGTGAAGCAGTGGGTATCACAATACCCAGAACTTCAACTATACTATAAAGCAATAGTAACAAAAATGGCATGGTATTGTCACTAAAATAGACAGGCAGATTAATGGAATAGAATAGACACAAACACAAAATAAATATGGTTTTCTCATATGAGACAAAGGGACCAAAAACATGCAATGGAGAAAAGACAGTCTCTTCAACAAATGGTGCTGGCAAAACTGGAAATCCATATGCAAAAGAATGAAACTAAACCCCTATCTCTCACCCTGCACAAAACTCTACTCAAAATGGATCACAGACCTTGGAATCAGAACAGAAACCCTCCAACTTTTAGAAGAAAAAGTAGGTCCAAATGTTCAACATGTCGGCTTAGAATCAGACTTCCTTAATAGGACAAGAAATAAAAGCAAGAATCAATAACTGGGATAGATTCGAACTAAAAGGCTTTCTCTCAGCAAAGGAAACTATCAGCAATATGAAGAGAGGGCCTACAGAGTGGGAGAAAAGTTTTGCCACTCATACTTCAGATAGAGCACTAATTTCCAGAATATATAAAGAACTCAAAAAACTCTACACCAAGAATACAAGTAATGCGATCAACAAATGGGCTAAGGAAATGAACAGACACTTCACAGAAGAAGTTCTACAAACAATCAACATATATATGAAAAAATGTTCAACATCTCTAGTAATAAGAGACATGCAAATCAACAGTACCCTAAGATTCCATCTCACCCCAATTAGAATGGCTATCATCAAGAATACAAGCAACAATAGGTGTTGGTGAGGATGTGGGAAAAAAGGTCTACTCATACATTGTTGGTGGGGTTGCAAATTAGTGCAGCCACTCTGGAAAGCAGTGTGGAGATTCCTTAGAAAACTCGGAATGGATCCACCATTTGACCAAGATATCCACTCCTTGGCCTATACCCAAAGGACTTAAAATCAGCATACTACATTGATGCAGCCACATCAATGTTCATAGTTGCTCAATTCACAATAGCCAGATTGTGGAAGCAAACTAGTGCCCTTCAATTGATGAATGTACAAAGAAACTGTAATATATACATATAAAATGTATGTATATTATATATATATATATAATGGAATTATATATGTATTATATATAATGAGTATATTCCATTATAAATATATATATAAATATATATATGTATATATATTTATAATTTATGTATATTTATATATATATTTATAATGGAATATTACTCAGCCATAAAGAATAATAAAATTATGGCATTGACAGGCAAATGGATGAAATTGGAGAATATTATGCTAAGTGAGATAAAGCCAATCTCAAAAAACCAAAGGCAAATGATCTCGCTGATAATCAGATGATGATACATAATGGGGGGGTGGGAGGGGGGTAAGAATGGAGAAAGGTAGGACTGTATAGAGGGAAAAGAATGGTGGGAGGGGTGGGAGGAAGGAAAAAAAAACAGAATGAATCAACACCATTACCCCATGCAAATGTATGATTACACAAATGGTATGCCTCTACTTCTTGTACAGAGAAACAAGTTGTACTCCATTTGTTTACAACAAAAAATAAATAAATAATAAAAGAAAGAAATAATGTTACAAAGTAATATATCCATAGATATATCTATGATTCTATTTATCTGTCCATCTCTACCAATCATTTATTTTTCTCTATTTATTATTCAGTATTTTGCTTGAGTTGATTGATCTATTTTGTAAAAAATTATAACATTGACCAAACATACACTGATAAGAAATGTATCACCATTTTCCTTAACTAAACCATCCAGAAAATTTAGACACTTAGAGAAAAACACATGGCTTATATATTTATTCAATTCAAACTTGCTAGGAGAATCAGTTAGGAACCAGTCAGTTGCAGACTGACTAAACAAAAAATTTCGGGCACATTTTCAAGTGACATCATAAATCACTGCAGTTTTCATGAGCCCATTCTTTTCTGTTGTTCACAAGGGTAAAGTAGTGCTTGCTTCTTATACTCCACAGACTGTCGGAGTTCTCACCAGGACCTCAACAATTCTTCTGCAAGGTGGCCTGCTACATTTGACTCAAGAAAGCAGATTCTGAATATGGTGATCACAAGCACTTATCCCAAGCCTAACTTACACAGGTTTATCATCTAGGATTGGGCAAAGATTTAGATGTTATTGAAATACACAAAAGGGCTGGATATGTGGCTTAGTGGTAGACTACAGTTCTTGTCTTGTATGCAGGAAGCACTGGGTTCAATTTCCAGCACCGTTAAAAAAAAAAAAAAAAGTGAAATCAAATCTGAAAAAATTTTACCAACTACATACATTTTATGTCTGTATAAGAAAAAGAAAATAATTTGTGGAACAACAACAATTTTTTCTAGCCCTCAGTACTTATCTTCTACCTCCTCACCCACTCTCACTCCAATGTGTTCATTCATAGCACTATCTGTGACTCTCCTCCATCAGTCCAGGAGCTGTGTGTTTTATTCATTATTATGTCTCATGATAACCCAGTATATCAATTTGCTCATTTAATTATATAAATAGAAAAATAAATAACATCCTCAGTCATTTAAAATATCAAACTGCCCCATACTTTGGATTTCTTTTTTATTTGTGTTTTGTTCAATATGTTTGAACACTTTTATCTCATTTTGATTTTCCCTCCATGTGAAAATGTCCTTTGTTTTTCTTTAATTCCTAAGTGAGACACATTATCCTGGTGAATTTATACACTACAATTCTGACTGTAGTGAGTTACAAGTTGGAGTTGTTGCCTTCAATTGAACCTTCAATTTAGGTTTAACTATGAGCAAGAATTGAACCCTGCTCTGAGGTAACACCTTCAACCTGTTAACATACTGTCAAAGCCAACAGCTTTCCTTTCTCTGTCATCTCTCTAGTTAGTCCTTCAATGGCTATGACAAAGGAGAACCAGGTTCTCTGGGAACAGGCACGCAGTCTTTGGGAACAATTTAATGCATTGATACTTCCTCACATGCTTTAATTCTCATTCACACTTTACTTTTAGAAACTGTCCCTTCTCTTTAAACACCAAATAAAATTCAACCTCTCCTATCATAAAAAGAAAAAAATACCATGTGTATGTGGTTATGTTTGTTGGAATTTTAACGTGGTGCTATACTGTTTGTCTCCCTCAATTGACCATAATTTTCACAAGAACTAGGACTTTCCATAATTGTTCACTGACTCATCACTAGTTCTAGAAAGAAACTAAGAAAGAAAAGTTCTAGAAAGAACTAAGCATGCATTACTTACACTGAATTAATCATCAATGGATAGACCGCTTCAAGAGAAGATCAAGACTATAATATTTAGGGACTGATCATCTGTCAGAATCAACAACATATTAATTTGTTTGTTTTTCTTAAGAAGAAAGTGGAAACAACTAATTTAGTAAGGCACAAAAATTCATGGATAACTGCAAAGACACTGGGTCATATTTCCAAAAAGAACTATAAGGATGTTTAGTTCAAGTACAAAAACATAAACTATCATTATTGTTATATAATAAACTTTGTGATAATATTCCAAAACATCACTCAGATAACTATTTAAGGAGAATTTTTAAGACATTTCTCAGCAGATGATGATGTATTGAGCTTTTATGACAGTATATGCAAAAAATTAATTTAGGCAAACAATGTAAATAAAAGAAAAGAAATATTCATGAAAATGAGGCTAAGTGCAGACAAATTTGCAAAGAAAGAATGAGCCTTTTTTAAATGTTGGCAATAACATTTTTTATTGGTGCATTGTAATTATACATAATAATGGGTCTCTTGTCTTGTAGTTCATTCTTCCATTTTTTTTTAATTTTTAATTTTTTTTTTATTTTTACAGACTGCAGAATGGAGGAACTTAAGATTATGTAGAGGAAATGAGAGGGAAGGGAATATGAAAAATGGTGGAATGAGATAGACATCACTACTCTATGTACATGTATGATTACACAAATGGTATGAATCTATATCATGTAGAACCAGAGAAACGAAAAGATGTATTCCATTTATGTATAATGAGTCAAAATGCAGTCTGTAAAAATAAGAATGAAACTTTTCTGATACATGAGAGCAAGAAGTGAAAAAAAAATTAAGGAGAAAATAAGTAAATAAATTCTAGTTCAAGAACCAAAGACTGTTAGAGAGGTTTTGTTGGTAAAAGGGGAAAACCATTCAGGAAATGCCAATGTTATGTGGAAGATGCTGAATTTGATTTAGTTTTATTGACTTTCAGGGGAATATTCAAGAAGTAATATTCTATTAATAACTGAAAATATTTGACTGGTATTGAGTAAGGGGCTAGAGGATTTAGCTACCATAGAAACCTATAGATGTGAACACCCAGCCACCCACACATGAGATTCCTATTCTCTTATTATTCAGTATGACAGTAATAAAAATAAAGACTTTCATGGTAAAGATTTTGAAGCTGGAATTAAGGTTATTAATCAGTTTCTCTTAGGAGAGGAAGGATTTTCTGGGTAACTCAGGTGAACCCAGTGAAATTACATGAGCAGAAGAGGAAAGCAGAAGAGCTGTTCCAAGTCAGTGGCAGGGGAGAGGTGTAAGAGAAGACAGCCAGAGAGATGCACAGCATAGATCTGGCATATCCACTCTGCTGACTTGAGTAAGGAGGCCCCCTTCCAAGGAATAAGGAAGGCCTTTAAAAGACGAAAGTGATACCCTGCCCAACAGCAAGCAAGGAAATGGGTACCTTTGTAATACAGCACAGAACTGAATTCTGACAACAAACTCAAAGAATCTGGAAGAGGTTCATCCCCGAGCTTGCAGGAAGAAATACAGACATGCTGGCACATTGATTTTGTGAAGTTAAGAGCAAAGAACAAGCCAAGCCACACTGAGCCCACACTTCTGACCTACAGAAATGCATGTTGTTCTAAGCCCCTAAATTTGTAGTGATTTTTTACAGCACCAATAGGAAACTAATAGGGTTGCTGACTCAAAAGGGATTCATACAGATCATTGAAGTAATCATAAAACTGAAGCACACAGAAAAGAGAAAAGAGTTTATGGCTTAAATTTAAGCTTTGGGAGTCCTACTTAAAGTGAGGAGATGATAGAAGAAAGTGGGGTCAGGGAAGCCGAGCAGAGCAAGATGGAGACTAGGGAATGACTGAATGATTGGTGATCAAAAAGGCATTGACAATTATAGGCACTCTTCAGGGTCATGCAAATAAAAGGAGCTCCACAAACAGAAGTAAATAATAAATAAGTCCAATGTACAGACAAGTCAAGCAGATCAAGATTAAAGAAGAAATCATGATGAAGAAATAATTGGAGTTGGAAATCAAATTTTAGGAATAGGAAAGAAGTGGCGAGGAAATAGTTTTAGCAAGTATAGAGTGCTCAATTTAGGTGTTTTGATGGGATGTATATGAAATAGTGAAAAGTGTTAGGAGCAATGACATAAGAAATGCAAGTGATTTTAGTACTGAAGATTATCGGATTTCAACAATGGTCAACATTAATCAGCAAATGTTTTCATTAATATGTTAGGTGACTTTCTGCACAGAACCAGCTCCAAGTCTCAGAGACAGCGGAGAGCTCCGGCCCGCAGGCAGCTCTGGGACCAGGGCAGAGCAGCCAGAGACTTCTCCAGGAAGCCCTGCTCCCTCTGGCGGAAGGCTCTTTCCATGGGGCAATCCAAGATGATGGACTAGAGGGTGACTGCATCTCCTGTTGCTCCAGAACCCAGGATTCAAGAAGGGAAGGCATTCAGAGACTCAGACTAAATTAGAGCCACTGGGTGAGTCTTCCCCACCGGGTCAAGCTCGATCTGGGCGGCAGGCCCGGATACGGGTGGCTTCTCAGAGCAGGGCAGGGCAGCTAGAGTCTTCCCCAGGTAGCCCTGCTCCCTCCGGCAGCGGGATCCTTCCACATGGCCTGCTCTGAGAAGCAGTGAGAGCCTTTCTGCACAGAACCAGCTCCAAGTCCCAGAGCCAGTGGTGAGCTCAGGCCCGCAGGCAGCTTCAGGGACTAGGACAGGGCAGCCAGGGACTTCCCCAAGCAGTCCTGCTCCCTCAAACGGCAGGCACCTTTCACGGCTAGTTTCTTGGAGCAGACCGCCCAGTGAGACCCTTTCTACACGGAGCCAGCCACAAGTCCTGGAGCCAGCATAGAGCTCCAGTCCACAGGCAGCCTCTGGGACCAGGACAGGGCAGCCAGGGACTTCCCCAAGCAGCCCTTCTCCCTCCGGCGGCAGGCTCCTTTCATGGTCAGCTTCTCGGAGCAGACCACCCAGTGAGAGCCTTTACGCACAGAGCCATCTCCAAGCCTTGGAACCAGTAGCAAGTTAGGGGCAGCTTTCTTCAGAAGCACTGCATTATCAAGTTCCTTCAAGACTTCAGGCTACTGAAGGCAGGGAAGTGATATACTGGAAATCTACAGGGACACTATAAGCCAATGGAGGAAATCTGCAATATCTCAGAGTCCCACTAACATCTGACCAATATGAGAAAACAAGGGAAGAAAATGTCCTAAACAAACCTAGATACTATATCAATAAAACCCAATGACAGCACATCAGAAGAAATGTCAGAAAGGGAGTTCAGAATGTACATAATTAAAGCAATCAGGGAAGCAAACAAGGAGATGAAAGAGCAAATGCAGGCATTGAAGGAAGAGATGAAAGAGCAAATGCAGGCATTAAAGGATCACACCAATCAACAATTAAAAAAGCAAATACGGGAAGCAAGAGATCATTTCAATAAAGAGTTACAGATACTGAAAAAAAAAAAAAAACCAGAAATCTTTGAAATGAAGGAAACAATAAACCAAGTTAAAAACTCCATACAAAACATAACCAATAGAAGACAACACCTGGAAGACAGAAACTCAGACATTGAAGACAAAATATTTAATCTTGAAAACAAAGTTGACCAAACAGAGAAGATGGTAAGAAATCTAGAACAGAATCTCCAAGAATTATGGGATATCATGAAAAGGCCAAAGTTAAGAATTATTGGGATTGAGGAAGGCACAGAGAAACAAACCAAAGGAATGAACAATCTATTCAATGAAATAATATCAGAAAATTTCCCAAATCTGAAGAATGAAATGGAAAACCAAGTACAAGAGGCTTGTAGGACTCCAAATATACAAAATTACAACAGACCCACACCAAGGAACATTATTATGAAAATACCTAACACACAAAATAAAGACAGAATTTTGAAGGCCGCAAGAGAAAAGAATCAAATTACATTCAGAGGGAAACCAATAAGAATATCAGCAGATTTTTCAATTCAGACCCTAAAAGCTAGAAGGTCCTGGAAAACATTTACTAAGCCCTGAAAGAAGATGGATGCCAACCAAGAATCTTATACCCAGCAAAACTTACTTTCAGATTTGACAACAAAATAAGATCTTTCCATGATAAACAAAAACTAAAGGAATTTACAAAAAGACTGGCATTACAGAACATTCTCAGCAAATTATTCCATGAGGAAGAGATGAAAAACAACAATGCAAATCAGCAATGGGAGGAACTAGCCTAAGGAATAGCCAAATAAAGGAGAAACCAAATCATGTCAAAAAAAAAAAAATGAGTCAAATGACTGGGAATACAAATCATATCACAATAATAACCCTGAATGTTAATGGCCTGATCTCAGCAATCAAAAGACATAGACTGGCAGATCAGATTAAAAAGAAAAATCCAACAATATGCTGCCTGTAAGAGACTCATCGCATAGAAAGATATACCCATAGACTAAAGGTTAAAGGATGGGAAAAAAACATACCACACACATGGACTCAGCAAAAAAGCTGGAGTATCCATCCTCATTTCAGATAACGTGGACTTCAAGCCAAAACTAGTCAGAAGAGATAAAGAAGTACATTACATACTGCTTAAGGGAAGCATAAATCAGCAAGACATAACAATCATAAATATCTATGCCCTGAACATGGGCTCATCCATGTACGTCAAAAAAATCCTTCTCAATTCCAGAATTCAAATAGACCAAAACCCAATAATACTAGGCGATTTTAACACACCCCTCTCACCACTGGATAGATCTTCCAAACAAAAATTGAACAAAGAAACCATAGATCTTAAAAACACAATCAACAATTTAGACTTAACATACATATATAGAATATACCATCCAACAAAGGGCGAATACACTTTCTTCTCAGCAGCACATGGATCCTTCTCTAAAATAGACCGTATTTTATGCCACAAAGCTACTGTTAGCAAATACAAGAAGATAGAGATACTACCTTGTATTCTATCAGATCATAATGGATTGAAATTAGAAATAAATGACAGAATGAAAAACAGAAACTTCTCCAATACCAGGAGATTAAATAATACACTATTATATAATGAATGGATAACAGAAGACATCAGGAGGGAAATAAAAAATTCTTAGAAGTAAACGAGAACAAAGACACATCATATCAAAATCTCTGGGACACTATGAAAGCAGTACTTAGAGGAAGATTTATTTCATGGGGTGCATTCAATAAAAGAAATAGAAATCAACAAATAAATGACTTAACACTACAGCTCAAAGCACTAGAAAAAGAAGAGCAGATCAACACCAAAAGTAGTAGAAGACAGGAAATAGTTAAAATCAGAGCCAAAATAAACGAAATTGAAACAAAAGAAACAATTGGAAAAATTAACAAAATAAATAGTTCGTTCTTTGAAAAAATAAACAAAATTGATAAACCCTTAGCCACACTAACAAAAAGAAAGAGGGAGAAAACTCAAATTACTAAAATTCGGAATGAACAAGGAAATATCACAACAGACACGAGTGAAATACAAAACATAATTAGAAACTATTTTGAAAATCTATACTCCAACAGAACAGAAAACCTCGAAGACATCAACATGTTTCTAAAGACATATGAATTACCTAAACTGAACTAGAAGGATATACACAACTTAAAGAAATCAATTTCAAGCAATGAAATAGAAGAGGTCATCAAAAGCCTACCAACAAAGAAAAGTCCAGGACCAGATGGGTTTTCAGCTGAGTTCTACAAAACCTTTAATGAAGAGCTCATTCCAATACTTCTCAAAGTATTCCATGAAATAGAAGAGGAGGGAACCCTCCCATACTCGTTCTATGAAGCCAATATCACCCTGATACCTAAACCAGACAGAGACACATCGAGGAAAGAAAATTTCAGACCAATATCCTTAATGAACATCGACGCAAAAATTCTCAACAAAATTTTAGCAAGTCGCATACAAATATATATTAAAAAGATAGTGCACCACGATCAAGTGGGTTTTATTCCAGGGATGCAAGGTTGGTTCAACATCCGGAAATCAATAAATGTCATTCACCATATCAACAGACTTAAAGTTAAGAATCTCATGATTATTTCAATAGATGCAGAAAAAGCATTCGATAAAATACAGCATCCCTTCATGCTCAAAACACTAGAAAAAATTGGGGTAGTGGGACCATTCCTTAACATTGTAAAGGCCATCTACGCTAAGCCCATGGCCAATGTCATTCTAAATGTTGAAAAACTGAAAGCATTCCCCCTAAAAACTGGAACAAGGCAGGGATACCCTCTTACACCACTTCTATTCAACATCATCCTTGAAACTCTAGCCAGAGCAATTAGACAAACCAAAGAAATTAAAGGGATACAAATTGGAAAAGAAGAACTCAAACTATCCTTGTTCGCTGATGACATGATTATATATTTAGAGGAACCTGGAAATTCCACCAGAAAACTTTTAGAACTCATAAGTGAATTCAGTAAAGTAGCAGGTTACAAGATCAATGCTCATAAATCCAATGCATTTTTATACATAAGTGATGAATCTTCAGAAAGAGAAATTAGGAAAACTACCCCATTCACAATAGCTTTGAAAAAAATTAAATACTTGGGAATCAATCTAGCAAAAGAGGTGAAAGACCTCTACAATGAGAACTACGGAACACTGAAGAAAGAAATTAAAGAAAACCTTAGAAGATGGAAAGATCTCCCATGTTCTTGGATAGGAAGAATTAATATTGTCAAAATGGCCATACTACCAAAAGTGCTATACAGATTCAATGCAATTCCAATTAAATCCCAATGATGTACCTTACAGAAATAGAGCAAGCAATTATGAAATTCATCTGGAAGAATAAGAAAACCCAGAATAGATAAAGCAATCCTCAGTAGAAAGAGTGAAGCAGGGAGTATCGCGATACCAGAGCTTCAACTCTATTACAAAGCAATAGTAACAAAATGGCATGATATTGGCATCAAAATAGACAGGTAGATCAATGGTACAGAATAGAGGACATGGACACAAACCCAAATAAATACAATTTTCTCATACTAGACAAAGGGGCCAAAAATATGCAATGGAGAAAAGATAGCCTCTTCAACAAATGGTGCTGGGAAAACTGGAAAATCATATGCAACAGATTGAAGTTAAAGCGCTATCTCTCACCCTGCATAAAAATCAACTCAAAATGGATCAAGGACCTCGGAATCAGACCAGAGACCCTGCATCTTATAGAAGAAAAAGTAAGTCCAAATCTTCAACTTGTTGGCTTAGGATCAGACTTCCTTAATAGGACTCCCATAGCACAAGAAATAAAAGCAAGAATCAACAACAGGGACAGATTCAAACTAAAAAGCTTTCTCTCAGCAAAGGAAACTATCAGCAATATGAAGAGAGAGCCTACAGAGTGGGAGAATATCTTTGTCACTCATACTTCAGATAGAACGCAAATTTTCAGAATATATAAAGAACTCAAAAAACTCTACACGAAGAATACAAATAATCCAATCAACAAATGGGCTAAGGAAATGAAGAGATACTTCACAGAAGAAGATGTACAAGCAATCAACAGATATATGAAAAAATGTTCACATCTCTAGTAATAAGGAAAATGCAAATCAACAGTACCCTAAGATTCTATCTCACCCCAATTAGAATGGCGATCATCAAGAATACAAGCAACAATAGGTGTTGGTGAGGATGTGGGGAAAAATGTACACTCATACATTGGTGGTAGGGCTGTAAATTAGTGCAGTCACTCTGGAATGCAGTATGGAGATTCCTCAGAAAGCTTGGAATGGAAACACCATTTGACCCAGCTATTCCACTCCTTGGCCTATACCCAAAGGACTTAAAATCAGCACACTACAGAGATACAGCCACATCAATGTTCATTGCTGCTCAATTCACCATAACCAGATTGTGGAACCAACCTAGATGTCCTTCAATTGATGAATGGATAAAGAAACTGTGGCATATATATACAATGGAATATTACTCCATCATAAAGAATGATAAAATTATGGCATTTGCAGGCAAATGGATGAAATTGGAGAGTATCATGCTAAGTGAGATAAGCCAATCTCAAAGAACTAAAGGACGAGTGATCTGACTGATAAGCAGATGAGGACATATAATGGGGTGTGGGAGGGGTTAGTGTTAGGGTTAGGGTTAGGTTTAGGGTTAGGGTTAAGGAGGGTGGTAAGAATGGAGAAGGGAAGGACTGTATAGAGGGAAAAGAGGGGTGGGAGGGGTGGGGGGGGAAGAGAAAAAAATAACAATTAATCAAACAACATTAACCTATGTAAATTTATGATTACACAAATGGTATGCCTTGACTCCATGTACAAACAGAGAAACAACATGTATCCCATTTGTTTACAATAAAAAAAAGAATTCTCAACAGTAAAAAAAATATATGTTAAGTGATATTGAAATCTTTTCTTAATTCTTTTTATTTTTGCTTATTCTTTTCTTCTGCAGTGCTAAGCTACCACTGAGCTATATATTCAGCACATTTTTCTTTTTATCTTGAGACAATGCCTCACTAACATACCCAGGCTGTCTTCAAATTTGCCATCCTCCTGCATCAGCCTCCCTAGTATGTGGGAATACAAGTGTGTGCCACTGCACCAGGTTCCTTTGTTCATTTAAAAAATATATATTTATATAACTTCTTTTAATGTATTTTCAATGTGTTTAATGGTGAATTTTTTAATTGACAGATAAAATTGTATATATTTGTTCTTTTAAATATATGTATGTGTGTATGTGCTATCTATACATATATATATATATATATTTATATATATTCTGGAATTACTAAATGTAGCTAATTAACTTATGCACTACTTTATATAGTTATCATTTTTTCCATATATCCAAAAGTATATTCATTTTTTTAGTTACCATTTGGAGACAGAGGTTGATCCCAACCTAATTTTATTGTAAGAGAAAGTTGGAAATGATACATAAAAAGCTTGCTTCTCCTTCTCCTCCTTCTTATGTCCTTTAATCCTTATTCACTCTTAAAGTGCTCACACATGTACAGGGGGAGGCTGAGCAAAAAGAAACTCTACTGGGGTAAACCTGAATTCAAAAAGCCTGAGCAAACTCTTTAATATTCTCAGGTTTCAGCTCCCTTGACAAATACAAAAGACTCATAATGCATGTTGCATAAGCTTACCATAACAATTACATGGAAAAATATGCGCAAACCACCTAACAGATTCAACAATCTGAGCCAGCCTCAAAAGCCCTAAATGTATTATCATTCTTAATGAAAGGGCAGCCTTAAAGTGTGTCCTGGAAGAGTTTTGAGAATAGAGAATATTAAATGGTCTCCAGCTGCATTAAAAGCAAGGGTTTGTTCTGGATAACAAACTGGAAATACTCTTCCAGTATTTCCTGATATAAATAAACAGGGATGCTCCTCCTTAATAGCAGTACAGTAGCCTTCAATAGTGCTACTATGACTTCTTATTTGTTCTCCTTTGCTTTCCTTCTTGCAGATTCCTTTGAACAAGACTTTCTCAAGGTCTACCTTGAACAACTTTGTAGTTGCCATCTGATCAATTTCCAAGAGTCACAGTATACATTCACAATTTATGTGAATGACTCTCCCTGGAACTGTACAGTGCACCAAAACAGCAATATTTTGTGACAACACCTTCACATTTAATATTATAATACTACCTATTACATTATAGCTTACTTCCTGGTCCTAAATACATGAATTTTAAAAAAGATACTCTGTGATTTTATGATTAGATTTGAGAAAAACTTATTTTAGAATAATTTGCTAGAATTTTAGTCTCCTTAAAGATTAAATGAAAGTTGCACTCAGAAAAAATTTCCCTTAGAAATCATCACTGTGGACTCCACAGATGTACAAATAAAGTCATGTGCCTAAATTAACCTTATGTCATCACTTGATGAGCTACAAATTGCGAATATAAAGATTCACTTTATTTCAAAGTGTTGAGTATTAAAATATCTATTTCCTGAAAGATTAATTTTATTTAGAATTGTGCTATAAAAAAACCTCCATTAACACTTTTGATAACTTTGCAGAACATTTAAAATTAAATAGTAATGTTATATTTCAAGTAGCATTTTAAGTAGATTATTTCATTTTAATATTCTAAGATGTTAGGTTTTCACTCTGTAGGAATCATTGAGGCTATACTGTTTTCAAAAAGTCACTTGTATTTTTTAAAAACTTGTAGTAGTGCATTATAGTTATTCATAAGAGTTGGGTTCATTTTGACATACTCATATATGCATGGAATTTAATTTGCTCCATTTCAGTCCCCAGTGCCTCCTCTTTTCCTCCACTCCTCCATCCCCCTATTCCCTTCCTCTACTATATGGGTGTCCCATCCATATATTTATTTATTTGCATTTGGTATTTTATAGATATATACAAAGGTGAAGATCAATGTGGTATATTTATAGAAGTACATAGTGTAATTTTGCTAAATTCATTGTACATTTCCTCCCCTTTCCTTGCTTTTCTGCTTCTACCCCACTGATCTTCCCTCTACGTTTATGACATCTGATCTCCCCCACACACATTTTTTTCCCCTTTGCTGTAGCTTTTCTACGATAGAAATCATTCAGTCTTTGATTTTCTGAGTCTGACTTATTTCACTCGGCATGATGTTGTTTATTTACATCTACTTACTAACAGATGTCATAATTTCATTCTTCTTTATGGCTGAGTGGAACTCCATTGTGTATATATACATTTTCTTAATACATCAATCTGTTTATGGGCACCAGGGCTGTTTCCATGATTTGGCTATTGTGAACTGTGCTTCTATAGAGAGTGGCGTAGTTGTGTCACTGTAGAAAGCTGATTAGATAAATACTATGGAATGAGATAGCTGAATCCTAGAGTGATTCTATCCCTATTCTTTTGAGGAGACTCCATATTGCTTTCCATAGTGGGTGTACTCATGTGAAGTACCTCCAAAAAGGTACAAGGTATGTGATTCCTCACATCCTCAACAGTATTTATTATTTTTTTAATTCATTTTTATTGTAAACAAATGGGATACATCTTGTTTCTCTGTTTGTACATGAAGTAGAGGCATACCATTTTTGTAATCATACATTTACCTAGGGTAATAGTTGTTGATTCATTCTGTTATTTCTTTTCTCCCTCCCAACACCTCCCTCCCCTCTTATCCCTCTATAGTCCCTCCTTCCTCCATTCCTGCCCCCTTCCCACCCCCTATATGTGTGATCATCCGATTATCAGTGAGATCATTTGTCCTTTGGTTTTTTGAGATTGGCTTATCTCACTTAGCATGACATTCTCCAATGGCATCCATTTGCCTGCAAATGCCATAATTTTATTATTCTTTATGACAAATATTCCATTGTGTGTGTGTGTGTATATATATATATATATATATGTGTGTGTGTGTGTGTGTGTGTGTGTGTGTGTGTGTGTGTGTATATACCACAGTTTCTTTATCCATTCATCAATTGAGGGCATCTAGGTTGGTTCCACAATCTGGCTATGGTGAATTAAGCAGCTATGAACATTGATGTGGCTGTATCTCTGTAGTACTCAGATTTTAGTCTTATGGATATAGGTCGAGGAGTGGGATAGCTGGGTCAAATGGTGGTTCCATTCCAAGTTTTCTAAGGAATCTCCACACTGCTTTCCAGAGTGGCTGCACTAATTTGAAACCCCACCAGCAATATATGAGTGTACTTTTCCCCCACATCCTCGCCAACAACTATTGTTGCTTGTATTCTTGATAATCACCATTCTAATTGGGGTGAGATGGAATCTTAGGGTAGTTTTGATTTGCATTTCTCTTATTACTAAAGATGCTGAACATTTTTTCATATGTTTGTTGATTGCTTGTAGATCTTCTTCTGTGAAGTGTGTATTCATTTCCTTAGCCCATTTGTTGATTGGGTTATTTGTATTCTTCGTGAAGAGTTTTTTGAGTTCTTTATAGATTCTGGAAATTAGTGCTCTATCTGAAGTATGAGTGGCAAAGATTTTCTCCCACTCTGTAGGTTCTCTCTTCACATTACTGATAGTTTCCTTTGCTGAGAGAAAGCTATTTAGTTTGATTCTATCCCAGTTGTTGATTCTTGCTTGTATTACTTGTGCAATGGAAGTCCTGTTAAGGAAGTCTGATCCTAAGCTGACATTTTGAAGATTTGGACCTACTTTTTCTTCTATAAGATGCAGGTTCTCTGGTCTGATTTCAAGGTCCTTGATCCATTGAGTTGATTTTTATGCAGGGTGAGAGATAGGGGTTTAGTTTCATTCTGTTGCATATGGATTTCCAGTTTTCCCAGCACCATTTGTTGAAGAGGCTATCTTTTCTCCTTTGCATATTTTGGGCACATTTGTCTAGTATGAGAAAATTGTATTTATTCGGGTTTGTGTCCATGTCCTCTATTCTGTACCATTGATCTACCTGTCTATTTTGGTACCAATACCATGCTACTTATGTTACTATTGCTTTGTAGTATAGTTGAAGTTCTGGTATTGTGATAACCCCTGCTTCACTCTTCCTGCTAATGATTGCTTTAGCTATTCTGGTTTTCTTATTCTTCCAGATGAATTTCATGATTGCTTGATCTATTTCAGTAAGGTATGTCATAGGGATTTCAATTGGAATTGCATTGAATCTGTATAGCACTTTTGGTGGTATGGCCATTTTGACAATATTAATTCTTCCTATCCAAGAACATGGGAGATCTTTCCATCTTCTAAGGTTTTCTTTAATTTCTTTCTTTAGTGTTCTGTAGTTCTCATTGTAGAGGTCTTTCACCTCTTTTGTTAGATTGATTCCCAAGTATTTTATTTTTATCAAAGCTATAGTGACTTCTCTTTCTGAAGATTCATCACTTATGCATGAAAATTCATTGGATTTATGAGCATTATTTTTATATCCTGCTAATTCACTGATTTCACTTATGAGTTCTAACAGTTTTCTGGTGGAATTTTCTGGTTCCTCTAAACATATAATCATGTCATCAGCAAATAGGGATAGTTTGAGTTCTTCTTGTCCTATTTGTATCCCTTTAATTTCCTTGGTCTGTATAGTTGCTCTGGCTAGAATTTTGAGGACAATGTTGAATAGAAGTGGTGAAAGAGGGTATCCCTGCCTTGTTCCAGTTTTTAGGGGGAATGCTTTCAGTTTTTCAACATTTATAATGATATCGGCCATGGGCTTAGCATAGATGGCCTTTACAATGTTAAGGAATGTTCCCACTAACCCTATTTTTTCCAGGGTTTTGAGCATGAAGGGATACTGTATTTTATCAAAGACTTTTTCTGTATCTATTGCAATAATCATATGATTCTTGACTTTAAGTCTGTTGATATGGTGAATTACATTTATTGATTTCTGGATGTTGAACCAATCTTGCATCCCTGGGATAAAACCCACTTGATCCTGGTGCACTATCTTTTAAATATATTTTTGTATGCAATTTGCTAATATTTTGTTGAGAATTTTTGCATCAATGTTCATTAAGTATATTGGTCTGAAATTTTCTTTCCTTGATGCGCCTCTGTCTGCTTTAGGTATCAGGGTGATATTGGCTTCATAGAAAGAGATTGAGAGGGTTCCCTTCTCTTCTATTTCATGAAATACGTTGAGAAATATTGGAATGAGCTCTTCCTTCAAGGTTTTGTAGAACTTGGCTGAAAACCCATCTGGTCACGGACTTTTCTTTGTTGGTAGGCTTTTGATGACTTCTTCTATTTCATTACTTGAAATTGATCTATTTAAATTGTGTATATCCTTCTCGTTCAGTTTAGGCAATTCATATGTCCCTAGAAACCTGTTGATGTCTTCGAGATTTTCTATTCTGTTGGAGTATAGATTTTCAAAATAGCTTCTAATTATGTTTTGTATTTCATTCGTGTCTGCTGTGATATTTTCTTGTTCATTCTGAATTTTAGTAATTTGGTTTTTCTCTCTTCTTCTCTTTGTTAGTGTGGCTAAGGGGTTATCAATTTTTTTTTTCAAAGAACCAACTGTTTATTTTGTCAATTTTTTTCTATTGTTTCTTTTGTGCAATTTCATTGATTTTAGCTCTGATTTTAACTATTTCCTGTCTTCTACTACTTTTGGTGTCGGTCTGTCCTTCCTTTCCTAGGGCTTTGAGCTGTAGTGTTAGGTCGTATATTTGCTGATTTTTTCTTCTTTTATTGAATGCGCTCCATGAAATAAATTTTCCACTGTAAGAACTGTTTTCATAGTGTCCCAGAGATTTTGGTATTTTCTTTCTTTGTTCTCATTTACCTCTAAGAATTTTCAAATTTTCTTCCTGATATCTTCTGTTATCCATTCATCATACAATAGCATATTATTTAATCTCCAGGTGTTGAAGTAGGTTCTGTTTTTTAATCTGTCTCTTATTTCTAATTTCAATCCATTATGATCTGATAGAATACAAGGTATCATCTCTATCTTCTTGTATTTGCTAACAGTTGCTTTGTGGTATAATATATGGTCTATTTTAGAGAAGGATCCATGTGCCGCTGAGAAGAAAGTGTATTCACTATTTGTTGGATGGCATATTCTATAAATGTCCATTAAGTCTAAATTATTGATTGTGTTATTGAGATCTATGGTTTCTTTGTTCAATTTTTGTTTGGAGGATCTGTCCAGTGGTGTGATCGAGAGGTATGTTAAAATCACCTAGTATTATTGTGTTGTGGTCTATTTGATTTCTGGCATTGAGAAGGATTTGTTTGACATATATGGATGAGCCACTGTTTGGGGCATAGATATTTATGATTGTTATGTCTTGCTGATTTATGCTTCCATTAAGCAGTATGAAATGTCCTTCTTTATCCCTTTGACCAACTTTGTCTTGAAGTCCACGTTATCTGTTATGAGGATAGATACTCCGGCTTTTTTGCTGTGTCCATGTGCATGGTATATTTTTCCCCAACCTTTCACCTTTAGTCTGTGGGTATGTCTTCTATAAGATTAGTCTGTTGCAGGCAACATACTGTAGGATCTTTCTTTTAATCCAATCTGCCAGTCTATGTCTTTTGATTAATGAGTTCAGGTCATTAACATTCAGGGTTATTACTGAGATAATTTGTATTCCCAGTCATTTGGATTTTTTTTTTTTGACACGACTTGATTTTTCCTTTATTTGGTTGTTCCTTTAGTGTAGTCCTACCTTTGCTGATTTACATCATTGTTTTTCATTACTTCCTCATGGATAATTTTGCTGAGAATGTTCTATAATACCAGCTTTCTTTTTGTAAATTCTTTTAACTTTTGTTTATCATGGAAGGATTTTATTTCATTGTCAAATCTGAAGGTAAGTTTTGCTGGGTATAAGATTCTTGGTTGACATCCATTTTTTTTCAGATTTGAAAAATGTTGTTCCAGGCCCTTCTAGCTTTTGGGGTCTGGATTGAAAGATCTGCTGATATCTGTATTGGTCTCCCCCTGAATGTATTTTGATTCTTCACTCTCACAGCCTTTAAAATTCTGTCTTTATTTTGTATGTTAGGTATTTTCATTATAATGTGCCTTGGTGTGGGTCTGTTGTAATTTTATGTATTTGGAGTCCTATAAGCCTCTTGTATTTGATTTTCCATTTCATTCTTCAGATTTGGGAAATTTTCTGATCTTATTTCATTGAATAGATTGTTCCTTACTTTGGTTTGTTTCTCTGTGCCTTCCTCAATCCCGGTAATTCTTAAATTTGACCTTTCATGATATCCCACAGTTCTTATAGATTCTGTTCATGATTTCTTACCATCTTCCTTGTTTGGTCAACTTTGTTTCCAAGATTAAATATTTTGTCTTCAATATCTGAGGTTCTGTCTTCCAGGTGTTCTATCCTATTGGTTATGCTTTCTATAGAGTTTTTAATTTGGTTTATTGTTTCCTTCATTTCAAGGATTTCTGTTTGTTTTTTTTCCAATATCTCTAACTCTTTATTGAAATGATCTGTTGCTTCCCGTATTTGCTCTGTTAACTGTCAATTGGTGCGATCATTTAATGCCTGCATTTGCCCTTTCATCTCATCCTTCAATGCCTGCATTTGTTCTTTCATCTCCTCGTTTACTTCTCTGATCATTTTAATTATGTACATTCTGAACTCCCTTTCTGACATTTCTTCTGCCATGCTGTCATTGGATATTATTGTTATACCATCTAGGTCTGTTCGGGACATTTTCTTCCCTTGTTTTCTCATATTGTTCAGGTATCTCCCCCTGTAGTAGTGAATCTCTGGAATATTGCAGATTTCCTCTTTTGACTAATATTGTCTCTGTAGATTTCCAATAACTCACCTCTTAGCCTTCAGTAGCCAAAGTGTTGGAGGAACTTGATAATGCAGTGCTCCACTAGAAAGCTGCCCTTCTAGGGGTGGTGGCCTTCAGGTGGGGTATATTCCCCAGTGGCTCTGATTTGGTCCCGAGTCTCTCAATATCTCCTCTTCTTGGCTCCTGGGTCTTGTCAAAGGTCTTCTAGCCTCCTGTAGATGTCTCAGGAAGGGAGTTGCCTTTCCAGTGATGATGGCCATGCCCTCAGGAGTATTTCAAAATGCCTGCACCAGCCTCTAAAGAATCCTCTGGCTAACTCCGTGATGGCAACAAACTTCAGCATGGTGGTCGGCCGGGGTTGTTTGGTGTTAGCATCTGTATTTGACCTGGTGGTTGGACGGGTTGGCTACCTGCCGCCCCGCTTTGCAAGGCAGGCAGGTGGGTGCCCGCCTGCTACCTCTGCAATGCCTATTTATTATTATTTGTATGTTTAATGTTTGCCATTTTGATTGGAGTGAGATGAAATTTCAATGGAGTTTTGATTTTCATTCCCCTGTTTTTCAGGAATTGTATAATTGTTCATATATTCATTGCCATTTGGGAAGAGTCTATTTAGTCCTTTTGCCCATGTATTGGTTTATTTATTTTTTTTATTTTTTATTTTTTTGGTGCTAAGTTATTTGGGTTCTTCATATATTCAGGATACTAATACCCTTTTGGAGGAGTAACTGGCTAGGATTTTCTCCCATTTTGTTGACTCTCTCTTCATTCTCTTGATCTTTCCTTTGCTGTGCAGAAGCACTTTCATTTGATAGACTCCTACTTATTGATTCCTGGTTTTATTTCTTGAGCATTAGGGATTTTGTTACAGAATTTAATGCCTACTCCAATATATTGAAATGTTGAACCTGTATTTTCTTCTGCCAGTTGCACAGTTTCTGTTCTAATTCCTAAGTAACTCTGATCTACTTTGATTGACTTTTGTGCAGTTTGAGAGATCGGGATCTAATTTCATCCCCCTATGTGAGAATATCCAATTTTCCCAGAATCATTGGTTAAAAGTAGGCTTCTCTATGGTTGATATATGTCATATATATATGACATATATATGTTAATTAATATGTGTACGTATATCATACAAACTATGTAATTACATTTAATTAAACTACAATTATCACTATGAAGATTTAATAAGCAAAACATGGGTTCTATTTAAGCTATTATAAATTTCATTTTCTTACTTTAACACTTTTGATTATTTTTATGTTATTAAAACTTCTGGCATTCTGCAATTTCCAGTATCTTACCAAGTCACATGAAAAATATTTTTGTTTGTTTATAAATGTTACTTCAGTATTGCTTTAGCATACTGTTATGGTCTTTGACTCCAGGGTGATAATTCATTGATTCTCCATCAATTTTATGGTGACATAACAAGTTTCTTCGAGTCTCCATATTCCAATTTTCTTATCTGTCTAATGTACTTACTGCATCAGATTGAAGTGAGGAGTTTATTCAGTATATATTAAAGTAAGTGGAATATAACAAACTAACAGTACTTTTGATTATTTCAGCTGTTTATTAATATTTAGCTGTTTATTAATATTTAATTTAAACCTGACAACAGTTTTATATAAACAACTCTAATCTTAAAACAATAAAACACTAGAGTCTGTTGCAGTAAAGTATTTCATTCTATGTAATTTGGTGAATAGTGGACTGATCTGACTTGGCATCTGATGTGCCATCTTCCCACCTCAGACAGCAGGATTAACAGAAAATTTATAAAATTAAAAGGAACTAAATTTATAACTTATATTGAAGGAAGAATATATTTGTGTGCTATTTAAATAGAAGGAACTAAATCCAGAGTCATCAGATCATCTGAAGACTTTCTATGGTGACTCATCCAAGATGTTCCAAATATTAAACAAAATGTAAAAGGCTGAGATTATAATGCCTATAAGAGTGGTGGCCCCCAAGAGCATCAGAGGAGTGCTTTCCTTGTGAAAATAAGACACAAATAAGTACTTACATTAAAAAAACATTATTTTTAAAAATTCTATCACCTCCTAGTATTATAGGAATAAAAGAACAGAAACAAGGCCCTATTTATGAGTCTGAGAAAGAAGCAATAACCCCAAATAAATAAAGACTCAAGATTCAACCGGACTCGAACTAGCTAAGCTAACAGGGCATCAGTATGGGAAAATGTAACTTACCTTGTATAAATAATTTCATAAGTGAAAAAATGTAGCATTAGTTCAGAAAGCAATAAATATAGCATTAGTTCAGAAAGCAATTTGTTCTGCAAATTAGACTATAAAAATGAAGAAACAGAAAATAAAATGGATGACTGTGAGAAAGAGCCAGCACACACATCTGAGAAACATTAGCATGCCAGTCATTTAAGTAGAAATTTTAAAATATGATTTAAAATGCTTAATTAAATGTGGATCATAAAATTAATGTAAGGACATGCAGTATAAATCACAAAAAATGACAAGAACCAAATATAACTTCTAGAAATTATACATGCAAACACATGCATATGTTTATTGTTACTGAAGTTTTGAAGAGAAATATATGAAATAATATAAGACAGATGAAGTAAAAAGAGAATCATTGTATTATTTTCTTCTCGTTGGAACTTTTGAAAGTATTTTCCAAATACGTTAAAATTGTTTGGAAGCACTTTCTTACTTTCCTAGGTCCAAGTCTTTTAAACCAAGTAAAATGAAAACAGCAATAAAACAAACAAACAAACAAAGAATGAAAGATAAAGAAAGCTAGAGGATATTTGGTCTTGAATTTAACATAGAGACTAAAAAAGCCCTGAGAATTAGAATGCTGATGTATTGTGACAATATCAATGGACTATGATAGTATACAGAAATTTAATAACAATAATATACAATGAAAAAATCATAAAAGATAAAGATAGCCTATTTCTTAGAAAAAAAAAGCAATCCAATAAGGTATATTAATTGCAAATATGTGTATAACTATCAGTATATCCATAAACTATTTAAATAAATGAAATATAGAAACATATATACCAATAATTTTAATTGGAGATCTTATATTTATCTGAAAATTTTACATTAATCTAATATATGTAGTTAACAAAAATGTAAGTCAAAAAATAGGAATGAACAAAGAAACAGAAAGCAAACACTTTAAAGAAATAAGCAATATGCGAACATGCATGCAAGTCTTATGTAGAGATTATACATTATATTTGTTGAAAATGATGTATCAGAAATATAAAAACAGCAACATCTCTTTTGGAGATTATATATGTTTATATATATTTATATATATATATATATATCAGATTACATACATTAGCAATACACACATATTTAAGGACATTACACACATTATATCTATCACATTACATGTGTAAATAGCAGGGAACAAAGGTCATATTTGATAACATCTAAAACACTGACAACCCAGTGCATACATAAAGGACATTAAAGTAATCCAAATAATTTTAATAAATGAGCATTATACAGAATGTCATAAAACTAAAATATAAGGAAAGTAAACTTTTACTAGAAGCTAAAGATTAATTGAATTTATACTAAAAAGGTGAAGGGAATATAAAATGGTTTAAACTACATTACAATAAAATGACTGCACATCAGATTAATGAATCCAATTCAGTGGATAGGGGCAACTTCATACTTGCAAGTACGTTTATCAGAAAAAAGAGAGAATGAAAACAAATTAACTTAGTGCCCAATTCAAAGTTCCATAAAAGGGCAACAAAATGATTTTAACTCAACATTTTACTTGCTGTCCTGGCTAATGCAACAGGACAAGAAAAGGGAGGAAAAGGCACTGAGATTGAGAAGTAAGAAATTATCATGTCTTTGGTTGCAGGTGACAGATCTTATTGAAGAAGAAAATCACAAAGAATCACCAAAGTTTTCTTTACTCAAGTGATGGTTTTTTTTTTTTTTTCAAAAAAATTGTTTAGATGTTGATAGACCTTTATTTTGTTCATTTATTTATAAGTGGTGCTAAGAATTGAACCCAGTGCCTCACACATGCTGGGCAAGCTTTAACCAAGTGATTATGCTAGGTTTCAGGATACAAAGATGATATAGAAAAGTCAATTATTTTCTACATTCCAGCAATGAACATGATATTTGAAATTTAAAAGACAGTATCATTTAGATTGGCTTCTGAAAATTTGAAGATGAGGAGTAACTCTAATAAAAATATGTAGAAAATCTGAGGAAAACCACAAACTGATGAAAAACATCAAAAAAATGTAAATCTTTTTTTTTGGAAAGATGTTCTATTTCTATATTTTACCAATTAACAATTAGAATTTGGAATTAAAACACAATACACTTCACATTATCTTCCAAAATTGTAAAGATTAAGAGTAATTCTAGTAAAATATGTACAAAATATATCAGAGAACAACTATAAATTTTGATGAAGGAAATTAAAGAAAATCTAATAAAAGGAGAGATGTTCTATCTACATGAATAGAAAATTTTAAGATGTCAGTTTTTTCCTAACTCAATCTATAGATTTGACATTCCCAATCAAGATCCCAGCAAATTATTTTGTGGATATTGGCAGATTTAAATATTTATATGGAAAAAAAGACTTAATGCAATAATAAAGGAAAATAATATAAGATGTCAGATATCACCCAACTTGAATATTTATTATAAAGTAACAGTAACAAAGACTGTTTATTATAAATAGTAAAATATTCCTATCCAGGGATTAGTTCAGTAATAGGGTTAAGACTTTTATAACCCAAGCATTTCATGTTTAAACCTTCTTACATTGTCTCACACATGAGCTTTTTGGTGACAACTCATATCTAAACCACAACAGCATATGTACATATATATATTCAGGTACTTAGTTTTATAACTTGAATAGATTTCTTTTTATTTATATAAAATTTATTTTACTTTAAATGTGGTAATAGTGTTTTATGTTTATTGTGTGTACTTTATGTGTTACTTGGTATTTAGTAAATTAATTTCATGGTTCAATTTCAGTAGTGACATGTTTCTTTAAAAAAATACATTTATATAAATAAAATTGATTTTAAGGAAATATTTTAAATACAGGTGGTGGCTGAATATGGTAGAAGTGTAAATGTGGTAAACGAATGAGGGCCATTTGGAAAACAGAGAAAAGAGATTATTCATTATATTCTTCAAGCACTCTTTCATACATAGGGCTTAAAATTGCACTTTTGGAGGCTGTTGCTATGCAATAAGTTTGAGATGATATTTTTGAAGTGTACTTTTTCAGTATTCCATATTAAAGATAGAAACCTCCATTAATATTCAATTAATTGTGAAAAGGGATTCATAGAGAAAAATGAGACAACTGATATCAGTTGGAAACTATCCATTCCCACACAGAAGCCACACAGAAAATCCCATAGCATGATCTAAATCATTCTATTTTTGTAGGGGGTTGCCACAGATGGAACTCAGGGACACTGGACCACTGAGTCACATCCCCAACCTTATTGTATATTTTACTTAGAGTTATTTAGCACCTTGCTTTTGCTGAGGCTGACTTTGAACTCTCGATCCTCCTGTCTCAGTCTCCTGAGTCACTGGAATTACAATTGTGCACCACCGTGCCCAGCCTAAATCATTCTTATTATAAGTGAAATAAGACATAAAGGGTAGAATTGCATTTCTCCATTGCCTCAATAGTTTTAATTTTAAATCTATGTGAAATCTTATATAAACAATGCCCCATCTATTTATTATTTAATAATAGTAATTATGTAGTAACCAGGTTAAGAAAATTTTCACTTTATATGCTCAATAAGAATAATTATTCATAAATTTAATTATTCATAAAATTATCACAATAAATTAATGATGCATGAGCATAATGTACATTCCCCACCTTGGCTGACGTTTCCCAGGATATTTTCTCTAACAAGTGAAATTTAGGATATTATAATTCTAGTGACAAAGTGACTAAAAATGTCAGTAATTACTAAAATACTGTCAGTACCACAGAGTAGCAATAACTCTCAGTATCTATAAAACCATCTCCATTTGTCTAATTATTAAACTTGGTTGTGGTTTGCTGTGTCAAAAAGTTAAAGAAAATTCTTTATTCACTGGCCAAATTCTTGCCTAATATTCCTGGGGCTCAGTTCTCACTCGTTTTAATAAGTACATTATAAAGCATCTGGTTTTATTGTACACTATGTGTCATCTCCCACTTTTCATATCATCAGATATTGTCACAGAACTCATGCTTAATTTTAGCAACAAGATGCTTTATATATTTCTCAAAAAATGGTGCACACCTGTGAAGATCTGTAATGACATCAAAGAGACATGGAAAATATGAGAACTAACACTTTGGAAAACAAGATAGTTTGCTTCAAATATGAAAGTTCTATAACCTCATCCATGGTCTTTGGGCTAAATTAATAAGCAACAATGTTCAGTAGACCTATTGGGCTTCCAAACTGAATGTATTTTTATTGTTCTTTAATTTTTTTATTACCATCTGTTCTACTACCATCTATCATATTATATGAGGTAAGTCTTTCAGTATGTTTAGAGATATTATTATTAATGTTGCTTTATAAGACATATGTCATACATAACATATTACAGATGTGTACCAGGTACTATCAGAGCCCAGACTAAATCCTTTGAATGATATTATATCAATGTTAACTTGAGGGCTTCCCAGTTCTATTCTCTGCATCTCTACTCCTGAGAATTGATGGATTGGTTGGTTGATTGATTTTCTGAAGATATGGAAGACTATTCTACTCAAGCATATGGCAATCTCTAACTCTTAGGTTATTAATCCCCTGGAAGCAGCTCTCAACCAGTGAGTGATTCCTAATATATGTATGAATTATTTATGAATATTTGTGTATATAAACCCATTCCTATGTAAGAAAAACCCTTAAAGACAGGATTAGCATACTCTCATCTTTATATTTCTTAAATATTCAGCAGTGATTTACTTATGAACAACTATCAGTCTAACTCTTGTGAATCAGCCAAAATATATAAATCCTGTAAATATTATTCAATAAGCTTCCTTTGAACTTTGTCCCCATTTCTATATTCCTGCTGTAACTATTTAGAATCTACAGTCTTATCTAGTAAAATTGAAAAGCCTACTGAAATAATTACACCTCTAGTCTCAATGAACTATGCCTATTTTATATTATATATGAATTTGATGTGGTTTATTTTGTAGCTCACAGCAGTAAGTTATTGGTATTCTCCTGTCATCCAAATACATTCTGTAAGAATCTAGTTCCTTGTTAGAATGTAAGAGTCTGGAGGATAGATAACTATGTAACTAAATTGACTTACTGCCTTGCATAGAATTTTACTCAATGATTGCTTTATTTTGATGCCTTTTGTCACTTGCAGGACCTATTTGTAGGTAAAATTTATGCATGGAAGTGGAGCTGGGGTGTTTATGCTATTCAACACAGGAACCAGGATTTCATTGAATTTCTCTTCCACTTATTAACTAAGTAGATGTTTATATAGAGTTGGTCAAATATAACCCTAGATATTTTCACTTGAGATCTCAGTTTTTGAACTTTTCAGATTTGATTCACATTCTTATGTATTGCTTATTTACCCTGCTGCATAATCAAATAATAGACCTATTATCTTTCTCAATTTTTATAATTTTCTATATATAGACTATAAGGAAGAATCACTAAGTTGATTTTCATACTTATAAGCATCCAAATGATCACTAAATTCTTTTTAAAAATCTAACAAACTATGACAAAATCTGAGTTTATATAACCAAAGATAACATTTAAAAATGTGTTTATTAATTCAGGCTACATATTTTTAATGCATTTTTGCTTTGAGATATCAAATGATAGATTTATTTTCTTCAATATGTACCTAAAGTTTCAGTCAAATCTGTGGTGAGCTATCATCTCAAAATCTTGCTGAACTATATGATATTAAAGAATATATCTGATTTTCTCAATTGGGATGAGTAAACAAATTTCTAATATAATTTCTGAGTATTGACAGTAATTTAGTATCACATGTATTAAGTCCAAAAGTATATTAGGAATTAAAGTTCAAGAAATAATATCTAATCATTAGTTAACTAATCTGCAAAACCATATGATTATATGCATTTTGTTATTCATGCCTACTAACTTAAGATTTTTAAATTTCAAAACAGAAAATGTAGTCTTACTTTTTAAAATCTTTAATTAAGGACAGAATATTCAGAAGTGTCTAACACCTGCTTTATAATAAGTAGAGTATTATTTCAAATGCCAGATGGACCAATTAAAATATTCTTTTAGATGATGCAAAAGCTTGTGATGTAGGTCATCTTTTTAAATCCAAATTTAAATATGCACTAAGAATTGAAAATTATCTAAGTACATGTTAACGAAATAACTTAATTTTTACCTGGAAGATAATAAAAAGAAACTAAGTCATTTTTTTCTTGTTTTACTTCTCCAGGATGCCCTCCTCATTTTTGTCTTTCAATTTAACTAATATTCTAACATTCATGTTCTTTTTTCCCCTGTGATTACTGTCGCTAGAAGCAGCCCATGTTTTATGTGGAAAATCAGCCCCCCTTGCCCCAGAAAAAGAAGGATTACAGGATTTTAACCTGAAAATAATTGGAAATTAAAATTAATAGAAGATAAAAGATATAGAAACCATAGAACTGATTTTGCATATTAAAAACTTTATAAAATCTGTACCTTCCTATACACATATATAAATGTATTACTATGAATCCCAATAGTATGTATAATTATAAAACACTAAAAAACATTTAAAAATTCAAAAGAAAACCCCATAACTTCATTCCATTCATATACTTACACAAACTATTTAAACACAAATTATTTTATTTATATCATAGAAACCCCACTTAAAGACTCCTCCACCTGAGCCAAATACCTAGGACATATTTTCAACATTCTCAAGTTCACGTCTCTAACCCCTTTCTTCAGTCTACATTTATAAATAGCTCATTTTGCTTTAAGTGATTAGGGCCCCTATGTCTGGCCACTAATTCAGAAAAAACTTTCATTATAATCAGGTAAAATGATGGTTTACATCTGTTGTCAATGGGAAGTGTTTATATCTAGCTGACAGTAAGTAATACCTTTCCTTTAATTTTATTTTTACACATCCTTCTTCATCAATAGTTTCCAAGATCCTCTGGAAGGAGCCTGTGCTTCTTTGTGGCTCTTGTACCTGCCACCATGCCTGGAATGCTGAATTTTGCAAACAGTTGGTTGTGGGCTATAATACGTGCACCTCCTAGTCTTATTGGTATGCATCCACCAAATTTTTCATACTGACAATTTCCAGTATCACAGGAGGCAACCTGATTATGGAACAACCAAAGCTATTGCCCAAACCTATGGTTCAACAAACTACCTACCCAACAGCAGTGACTCAGAGAGGCCAAGTATTAAGTTGACACACATTCAAGGAAGCCTCACAGAAAACAATTTATCAGATGGGGTTTTATTTTTCAATGTAACACTTACATCCCCTGTTCTAGTGTTTTAATGTAACTGTTCACTGAGATTTTTCAAATTCAGAATGTCTGCTGAATTAGGTTAAAATATAACTATCATCCTAATATTCAAAACAACATACAGTCATTACCTGATGGCTGTGACGGCTGTAAAAGTTGTTTGCAAACTCTTAAGTCTCTAATCCCACCGTGAAACCATCACATGTCATAAATTTCTTTGAGTCTGGAGAATTTGGAATACTACAGTTGAGTAATTGACCATCTGTAGCCTGCATGACATTTTAAACACGACCATGGTGTTATATCTAATAGTGTAAAACTAGAGCCAAATAGGATGCCTGGTGACACACTGACCTACAAGAGCCAGCTTCCTACCAGTGAGATGAGAGAAAAAGAGATCAGTTATTAACTCAAACCTTAATTAGGAAATTATCTTTTCCCGTACAATATACAAGACAAATTAAAGAATGCAGTTTACTAATCATAACACCAAACTTGAAATGAGAGAAAGCAAGAGCTTCTCCCAAATAGAAGTCATCCTAGACAGTCAGTGTTTTGCTCTCATTTGGAAGTAAGGTATGCCTATGTGTCAAAAGATGGATGAAGCTGATGAACTCGGGAGAACACTGCAGCAACTGTGTAAACAACAATGACAAAACTGTTTTCTATCAATGACATGTGAGAAAGGTAAAGATGAAAAGATAAATGGTGAGGAAGAAAGAAGGGTAGGACAGAGGGGAAGAGAAAGAGAGAGAAAGATGTCCAGAATAGAGAATCACAAGAGAAATATGAACCATGTAAGCATAAAGGCCAGTTTTTTAAATTGTCTCTCACATTTACTTGTGTGGAGGCATTAAAAGTTTATATACCTTTCCTCTACATATAACATGAGAGCTATAGAAAATTTTGATAGATAGTACTTTACTCAAATGGCTTTAAAACTTGTTTGATTGATAGTACTTTTACTTATTTGTAAGGTTAGCATTTCATATATATTATTAATGCATTAGTATATATACACATATGTCATTACAAGTATAAAAAGCTCTGTTTTATGCACCAAATAAGTGTGTAATCACTGATACAATAAGTCAAATGATGCAATTTTCTTTCACCATGAAGAGAAATGATTAGTATAAGCTGAAACATGGGAATTAGATTGTACCTTAAAAGTCAATAAATTTCAAATACCAGTAGAACATCAACAGATGTGGAAAAGAACATAAGAAATGAGCTAAAATATAGTGTATCCAAGATTCTTTGAAGTGACAAGATAAAGTAGACTTTTCAGGAAGAAGGGAAGCATTGGAAAGATCTTCTTGGAGAAGTGAGCTACATTGAGAATCTGAAGTTTTGTGTTCCCAGTTAAGGAGTCTTTGTATTATTTTATACAAAATAAAAAAAAATGACAATTTTTTCCCAAAAAAATAACTTGAGAGAAATTTTATGAAGATTAGCAATGAAAAATTAGTATTCAGGAGATGAAAACCTAGCTAGGAGACTATTTCAAGTTCTGAGTCACATGTATTAGGGCCTGTGTATCACTAGCAGATGGAAAGGAAAAGGGAGGGGTGCTTCAAAAAACAGTTTTTAGAAGAACTGGCAGGTTTAGGGAAAGATTTTGATATGATGTGTGGCAGGCAGAATAAAGTGTATTTTAATCCTGGTGATTGAAAGTACCTGAATCATTAATGGAGAAAAGGACATTTGCTTTGAGAGGTAAGAAGATTTGCATTACACAGCATGACTTTGGGTCATAGCAGATCATTCAAATGGACATGATTATGAAAGAGATGAGGATACAAAACTGAAGATAAATAAAGATGCTGAACAAAAATGAAGAAGGTTTGCTAGTACGAGCTCATTTGTGGTTATCAAGATTTCAGCTCCATGGAAGTGAAAAAGCAAAGCAGATTTGGAGCAATAAGAAAGGGGATGGAGTAAAAGTACAAAAGAACCCAATCAATAAATGAGCCAAGGAACTGGGCAGACACGTCACAGAAGATACACAGGTGATCAACAAATATATGAAAATGTGTTCATTATCCCTAGTAGTTAGAGAAATGCAAAATAAAACCACCCTAAGATTTCATCTAATTCTAATTAGAATGGCTATTATCAAGGACGCAAGCAATAATAGTATTGGCGTGAATGTGGGGAAAAAGGTACACTCATACATTGCTTGTGGAGTTGCAAATTGGTGCAGTCACTCTGGAAAGCAGTGTGGAGATTTCTCAAAAAACTTGGAATGGACCCACCTTTTTACCCAGTTATCCCACACCTCGGTTTATACCCAAAGGACTTAAAATCAGCAAACTACAGTGACACAGCCATCAATGTTTATAGCAACTCAATTCACAATAACTAGATTGTGGAACCAACTTAGATGTCCTTCAAAAGACGAATGGATAAACTGTGGTATATATACACAATGGGATATTATTCAGCCATAAAGAAGAATAATATTATGGCATTTTCAGAGAAATGAATGGAATTGGAGAATATCATGCTAAGTGAAATAAGCCAATCCCCCCAAAAAAAGGTCGAATGTTTTCCCTGATAAGTGGATGATGATATATAATGGGGGTTGGAGGGTGGGAAGTAAGAGAAGAATGGAGGAACTTTAGATTATGTAGAAGGAAATGAGAGGGAGTGAGGTATGAAAAATGGTGGAATGAGACAAACATCATTACCCTATGTACATGTATGATTACACGAATGCTAAGAATCTACATCATGTACAACCATAGAAATGAAATAATGTACCCCACTTGTGTACAATGAATCAAAATGCAGTCTGCAAAAAATTAAAAAATTAAAAAGATATAAAGAAAGGGGTTGGAAGGGTAGATCACTTGCCTTTAAGAAAGTAAACAATGAAGAGAAGAAATAATAGAAAAAAAGAATAATCAGAAATAAATTTGTTTTAAATTCTCTATAGTTACTCATGAGTGAAGTTCTTTCTCATGAGGGAAAACTAAATTCTTTCTAATACACACAAGGTCTTAAAACACTTACTACATGATACTCTGCTGAATATATCATTTGAAACTTCAGAACAAATGAAGATTATCTGGTGCCTAGGATTTAAGAATAGAAAAACACCAGGATAAAAAAAACTCATAAGTACCGAAAGTGTTTGAATATATATTTAAGTCTAAATAAATGAATATACACACATACACATATTTATTTTTAATGTTAATATCTCCAGAGCTTTAAGAGTCATAGAAATTAAGAAATGGGACCAGATGTAGTACCAGATAAATATAAAAAAAGAAAAGTAATGCAATATTGGAATATTTAGAAGATGCTCCTGAGAGGTATTCCTGAGATATGGATGTGAATGTAAACTTGCATCTAAACAGCCAATCTGACCAGGCTTTCCAGGTTATCCTCCTTACCTTAAGGGAACCTCTCTTATGAATAGTTATCGGGACTGCAGTAGAAAGGCCAACTCCTGGAGAGAAGGTTGTGTTTAGTCAAAGAAAAAGAATGAAGTCCAAAGTGAACATGAGAGAGGCCTATGGCTAATCCAATTCAGGTTTCCAAATATACCTAAAGCACAGGAAGATTAGTAACTTTCTTTTGTAGCTGCTGGGACTAAACCCAGGTCCTTATGCATGCTAAGCATATGTGTACGTACCACTGAGCTACACCCTAACCAAGTCAATAACTTTTAAATAGAATTAAAAGAACTGGATCTTAACTAGTAACACTTTTATAATACAGTGTTTTTTGCAAATGTATGAGGAAATTAGAGCTCTTTTCTTTTCTATAATTAATTAAAACTTTAAAATTCTCTTTATATGGGTTTTATTAGTGATGTGGCTGTAACAAAGGGAATATTTACTTGTGGAATTTCATGACGTAAAATTAATTTCCACTGATATGATCCTCATTTAAAATTCAAGGACATATGAACAGTAGGTTTGAAAGGTGTTGAAGGCCTTCTGGCTGTTTCTTTCATCAACTTTTTCCCCCCCTTTTACTACCCTGTCTCATATCTAGCAGGCATGCTGTAACATGACCAGGAGTTTGAAAAATAAATGATTGCAGCTGTCAGTGCCCCCTGTTGAAAACTTGAGTTCCTTTATGAATATTTGGGCTGCCTTGTGTTTTCTAGCAAAAAGCCTTTTCTAAAGGAGGCATGATAGCTCATTCATGTAAATTAATTTCTACAGCTGTAACTTTCACAAGTAGCCTGGGGCTCTTCTTGGAGACTTTTGCATTTATTTAAAACATAGCATTTTGAAAATTAAAATGTATTTTTGTTGAGTTCAACAGTCATTGGAGACAGATTGAAATTATTACTGGATCTGCATTTTAAAAACAACTAATAAACGTGTCCCTATTGAGTAATTGGTGACTGTTTTGCCCCTCTGGTGTGCTTCAGCTGAACATGCTGTTTCCAGAATAAACTTTCTTTGGTTTGTCCTTGACCTCCTCACACTTCATTCTCTTTGCTGTATTTTTTTTTCATTAACTTCAGAAAAATCTTTGTTCAAACACATCATCAGGTTCAAATTAAGAAATGCTACCTTTTGAGTTGTTTGGAAATTCAGTCTTTCCAGAATGATCATGATCAACTAAGGTACATAATACTGGTAAATCAAACATATTATATAATTAAAATTTTTTTTACTAATTTTATCTAGATAATCTCAAATTTTTATCAGTGCTAGTGACTTTAAAAACTATTCTGGCTTTACCAAATGTAGAATTTGTCACTGTGATTTTATCTTGTTTATCTTCTTTAAATAATCTGGAATTTTTTCTAATGACATTAAACCTACTTTTCAATTATAGGAAAAATTAGATTTGAATAGATGTACAGTATTAACAAAAATGCATTTTTAAATAATAACAAATGCTTGCAAGGATGTGGGGGGAAATGTATTCTCATACTTTGGGATTGAAAATTAGTAAACTATTCTAGAGAACAGTATGGAGATTGCTCACAAAAACTAGGAATAGAACCACCATATGACCAGCTATTCAACTCCTTTGTATTTATCCAAAAGAGATAAAATCATCTTACTATAGCAATGCAGTCACTTCAATGTTTATAGTAGCACAATCACATTACCCAAATTATGGAATCAACCCAGATGTGTTTTACACAGTCATAAAGAAGAATGAAATTATGGCATTTGCTGGTAAATGGTTGGAAATGGAGACCATTATATTAAGTGAAACAAGATAGATCCAGAAAATCAAAGGTTGAATGTTTTCTCTTATGTGGAAATTAGAGACAAATAAGAGAAAGAAGGGAGGGGTCTGATATCATAAATATATAGCGAAGATCAGTGGAGTAGAAGAAGATTGAGAGGGAAAAGAGAGAGTGGGAAAGGAAAGGAAATATGGAATGAATTTTAAAAATTCATGTTATGCATATGCAAATATACCACAGGAGATTTCATCTTTATTTATATATAGAACATATCAATAAAAAATAAATATATAAATTAGAGAAGGAAGATCAGTAGAGGAAAAGAGAATAAGTGAAGTGATGAGGGGAAGGAAAGAGAAGGAATGCATATGAAATAAAATTTCAAGAGTGTACGAGTTTGTCAGAATGAAACCAACTATGTACAGTTATAATGTTCTAGTAAAAAAGATATTATGCAAATAAAACTTAAAAATGATCATACTTGGCACTATGCAAAAAAAGAAGAACATAACTAGACACAGGAAAAAATGTATGCTTACTTTTAGGCAGTTTGCATGTCAAGAAGTCAATGGAGCAGAATTCAATTTTGAGGCTACCACTTATGAGCAGCCTGACCTTGGGCAATTTCCTTAACATCTCTTAACCTCTGTTTTATCATAAGTAAAATGGGAACTATAACAGTACCTGCCTAATAAGTTTGTGGGGAAGATTTAATGAGAAACTTCCTCCAAAGTGGTTGGGTAGTCCACGGCAGAGTTACAGGTTCACTAGGAGATGCTATGAAGAGATCTACATCCATTACTTACTCTGATTGGTCAGGTAGTGTTTTCCAATCTACATTTACACTAGAATTATTTACATGATTGTTTTCTATTGAATTTTCCATACATGTTTTTCTTCATATTTTATTGGTGCATTATAATTATACATAATTGTTGGATTTGTTGTACATTTATATCTCCATGTATACATTTTGTTATTAATAAATCAATACAAGGTCAGGCTTTTTTAAAACTCAACTCAGGGAAAAATCTTCAAAACAATAACAAAGCAAAAGCAACAGGTGTTCTGGGTTGTATTAACACTCGGCAATTGAACAGGTATAATGGATGTCTATTTGCTACTTTAGCACATTCTCTATTACTACTATATTCAAGTCTCTCTGTGTGTTATTTGTTGACCATTCGGATTTCTAATTCTGTGTAACACGTATTTATGTCTTTTATGTCTCATTGGGCTACTGGTTTCTCCTCATCTTCTTTGTCAAACAATTTGTATAAGTTCTTTTAATAACATAGGCAATACCCTATCATTGTCTTTTGTGCAGCAAGCAATTTCCTTAAATCTATTGCTAGTCTATTGACTTTATTAAAGGTTTCCTTTACTGTACAGTTTATTGGTTATGTGACCAATACATTAACGTCCTTGTCTATAGAACAAAGATAATAACTTCCTCATACAGCTATGAGTATTAATTGATATCAGAAAAGTGCTTTTTTTAAACTCCTGCTTGACACATTTTAAGTATTATGGAGACTTTCTTACAAAAATGTAATCAAATGTCTTTCTCTTTCCCATATGTATTCTAAATTTTCGATCTTGGTCAAATTTTTTTTCTTTTTCTCTGTATTATATATTGCATTTCCTATATATTCTTGAAGATTTTTCACTTCTTTCATATTATATTCATATTATATTTCATATTATATTTTCTCCAGAAACTAGATGGTTGTAGCAGCACTGTTTATGAAGTTATCTCTTACTTTCCAATGAAATAAAATGCCACAATTATTATTTAACATTATTGTATATCCTGGGATCTATTTCTCAATTATCATTTCTGTTCCTCTAGTCCACCTTCATTTGATTATATTGTTCTTATACTTGTGATATTTATCTGTTCAATTATGCATTCCTTATTTATTGTTTATTTACAAATTTTTAAAATAATTTTGGGAAATTTTGTTTCATACAAGTTATAAGTTATTACCCAGCTCTATCACCAAACCTTATTTCCAACGTAACTGAAACAGCATAATATATGTATTTCTACTTAGAAAATAATTACTACATTTTATCAAATTCATTTTTATTCTTTATTTATGTGATCACATTACTTTGGTCCTTTAACTTATTGATATAATGGATTACATGGATCTACACATACTGAAATACCCTTGTATTCTTGAAATATATCCTATTTGTAATAGTATATAATTTTGTGATGTATTACTAGAATATACTTATACTTTAATTAAAATATTTGCGACATTAAGTGATAGTAGGTTTAATCTTTTTTCTTCTTTATCAAGTTTAGTTACTAATAATACTGGATACAAAAATTTTATTCTGCATTTTCCCATATTTTTAGCTGCTTAGGATAATTTAAATAATTTTTGAGTTAATTGATTTTAATGTTTAAGAAAAGCGCAGCTTTAACTTACTTTATTCTGGTAACAATGGTCTTCTTTGGTAATGGGTCTATTTTGGTAAATTACTTTCTTTTCCTGTGTCATCTGAAAGGAAAACATCCATTCTCAATATTATCAAATGTGTTGCAATAGAATGATTCTAGAATCTACTTCATGATTATTTTTCTTCTTTCATCTCTCTGTATAAGTGGTCATTTCTCCTTTCCTTTTCCTAGTAGTATCTAATTTTGTTGTTTCTTTGTTCGTTGTCTCTGAATGATTCATATTGTTTCATTGTACTTCTCTACCAATTTTATTATTGTTTGTTTTAACTATTATCTTAATCATCCCTTTAATAAATTTCACTTCATTTAACTGTTCTTTAGTTTTCACTAGTTGAATACCAATTCCATTTAGTTTTCCTATCTGTCTTGTATAATGAACCGTATAAACTTCAGCATAGAGTAGCTTTCCCTGTGCCTCACTCTTTTTGGTCTGATGTGGATCCCCTTTTATTGCATTCTAGAAAACCAAGATTCCCTTTCAATTTACTCTTCAATTCAAAATGTATCTAGGTGTGGAAGTTTTTAAATTTCTAATAATCAAGGAATTGTGGACAACTTTTATTATTGCTAGCATAACTTATCATTTATATCTATTTCTTGCATACTGATAAGGAGATACACCCTGGAACACTTCTACTTCAAAAATATTAAGGTTACCATATATTTTATTAGCAATTCTACAGACACAATAAAAATATACCTACTTTCTGGTGACGATAGAAGGTTCTGAATATATCTAGCAAATCAATTTTACTCATTAGGTTATTAAGTCCTCCCCTCACTCACCTTTATCTCTTGCAGTACTGTCTGAATTTGAAACAAGTATTTGGAAGTCTCCCACTGTAAGTGTATTTTTATCAAGCATGTCACATAGGTTTGTCCTGGTATTTTCTGCTGAATTGTTTGCAGAATAGAAAAATTGGGTATTTATATCTTCATATTTTTTATCACAGTCTAATGTTTCCTGTTTCCTATTTAGTTCTATTAGCCTTAAAAACTACCTTGTTTGGTATTAATACTTCAAATTCCATTTTCTTCCTTTATTCGCATCCCAGGAATTTCTGTTAACTCCTTTATTTGCAATCCATAGCACCTTAAGTATATTTCAACAACTATTTTTTTCTTGATCTTTTCTAATCTAATCTATCTTTTATATTTTTCATAATATACATGTTTAGCTGCTTGTCATTTGGACACAATGATAGCTCATATTCAGTGAGTTAAGTGCCAAAACTTTGCTGGCAAACCTGAAGCCTTATGGACACACATCCATTGGGAAGGGCCTTTTATGAGTAACATGCTGGGACAATCACTAACCATTCACCTCTCTGAAAACTTAGCCAAAAAACATTACAGAATAATTTCATTGGGAAAAATAATTTATATTTGTATAAATATAGTACTGCACAGAAACACTGAAGTATAATGAATAACACTGCCAAGATGGGACAAAGTAAGGGTACATCAGGTAACTAAAATAAATCAGCCCAAAGTTCATCATTAATACTTGAAGTATTATTAAACATTGTTTTTCTCATATATGTATATACATGTCTAGCTAAAAAAAATTATTGTTTCTATTAATATTTCTACTTTAGCCTTGAAAATTCATTGTGTGATTTAAGATCATTTATTAGGCCAATTCCATATATCCTACCCCAGAAATTCAAATTAAGTAGATCTGGTACTAGTGTTTAGTAATCTGCATTTTAGGACCATGATTGTTCTCAAACCTGTAGTTCTTAAAATGTAAATTGTATATAACTACAGTTCAATAAATATCATACTGTTTCAGTTACCTGATAAGTCAATTTGTTGTTTTCTTTTCTTTTTCTTTTTTTTTTTTCCTGGTACCAGGGATTGGACCCAGGGGCAATTAAATACTGAGCTACATCCCAACCCTTTTTTATTTCTGATTTGGCGAAAGTCTTACTGAATGATTTAGGGCCTCACTAAATTGCTGAGGCTGGCTTTAAACTTGCAATCTTCCTGCCTCAGTCTCCTGAGCCACTGGAGTTACAGGAGTGTGCCACCACCACCTGGCCAGTTTGTTGTTTTCTAATACCAGGTAATTTGTTTTTAACTCTGTAGCAGAGATGATAATAGTGTAAAATGTCTCATTTCTGTGACAATTAAACAAGTAGTGTGATTATTTAACATAGTATCAAGTACATAGAATATAATCAGTGTGAGCTTCTATTTGATTTATTCATTTTCCACCATGGCGATGTTAACTCCACACTATTATCTAATACTATCTACTTATACCTTTGGTCCCCTTTGAACTATCATTTCCCTGAAGGTGGAGAAAACTTCTTTTCTGTATTCCTGGCTCTAGAACACACACTACTGCCTGACATGTAATGCGTACTCAGTATTGTTTGAATGAATTAATGGACTGAAGTGTGCACCCAGAAAAGCCACCATAGTGACCAGACACACAGAGCAAAATAGAAAGTAAGAATTATAAAAGAACCAAGTGATAATTTGAGATAACAGAGTGAGAGGATGGATGCCGCAAGGCAATCCATGGTCCTCTCCACTTGTGATCCTGCTGACTCTGTCCCTTCTAGGCTCCTTATCTGCTCATACTGGGGACCCCTCCAACTTTGCAGCTCCATCTTTGCCACTGTTCCCGTTCTGCTATACCACCCTTTACTCCCCACCATTGTAATACGGATTTTGTACCTTTCCACTCAACTAATGATACGGTGTTAGATCAAATGTACAATTTTCCTATAAATCAAGTACCTATTAAAAGCACATTAGAGAGAAATTTCTTTAAGCATAACATGTTACTAGAAAAATTTCTATCATTTTATATCCTATTTTTCCCAAGAGGATCATCTGTGATACTCTTTTTTTTTTTTTTTTTTTTTTTTTAGTTTTTTAGCAGTTATCCTCCTTTTCTTTCTTCTTTTTTTAAAGCATAAGTACAACTAAAATTTTTATTAAAATGCATAAAAATAACAGTAGCTGCTTAAACAACTCCAACTTTCTCCAGATTTAGGAAAATATTAAAATATTTTCCCTATAAGCCTTATTTTAAAAACCATACATAATCTCAAATACTTATTTCAAACTTCTGAGAAATCAATAGATTTCTCATTTATGGTGTTTATGTTATTTGAAAGTACAATGAAGAATTTACTAAGAATTGGAATTTGCTTTCAAAAACATTATTAATAAAATATCAGATAACTTGGGTAATAATCTATCACTTAAATTATTGTTTTATTTCACTAGATGATGAGTTAAAAGAACTATTTTAACTTTTCAAAGACAGCAAATTATTCTCTAGTGTATATATTACAGTCTAGGAGAATAAGATTTAGCACATATTAAAATGTTTTATTGCAATTCTCATCTTCCCATTAATGATGACAGCTGCTTAAGGGAGGTAAAGTCAACTATTTAATCTCTCCTACAAAAATATTTTTCAGCTTTTTGCTATATGTATATTTGTGTTGTCATGTTTGTCACTTTAATTTACTTTAAATGAGAATACTTGATGTTAATATTTAGTCAGCAGGCATTTTCTCAATGTATATTTTTAGAGGTTATGATAAAATAAGGCATGAACATATGCATGTCAGTTTTCTTGGCAGATTCAGCTTCCAGATCAGTTCCCAGGTATTAACATAAACAGAGTTGATGTGGGCATCATATTGGCGATACTGTGATCCAATGTGGTGACACATTAGCTAAGCTGTGATACCATATAACAGATGCAAAGCAAGATAAGAAGCTTAGAATTGTGAACTAAATGTTACCTCCAAATCATCTGAAGAAGACTTAAATAATAAACAGTTACGAAATTATATTTGGGCAGGATATGTTCATTCAACAATAATTATTGAACATTACTACATGCCAGGCACTGTCCCTGATGCTCATAAATCAAAATGAAATCCAAAGAGTCTGTTCTCAAAAGAACTCACCTTCTAGTGATTGAGAAAGAGGAAATTATAATAAGGTAGGTAAACAATAATTTAGGACTGCAAGGTGGAGAGGCAAGAGCCTTCACGCATCTGGGGAAAACAAGGAAAGCTTCCTAAAGGAAGTAGCATTTGTACCGATATTTTGAGACTAAGTACTTATATATCAGTTAAATAAATGTCTGTGTGGTTTAGGAATGTCAAGGGCTTTGGTAGAAAGGTAATGGCACTCACTAAGGTTGGAAGGTTATACCAGTCAAGAGGATGTTAGGAATGTGAAGGTAGTACAGCGTAACTGAACTTCATGCTTTGTACAAAACAGCAGTGAAAGGTGAAGGTCAAGAACTAGGGTCAAATTACAGAAGGACTTATTTACATCAAACAAAGGAGTTTGTCTTTATTCTGTAAATGATGGGAAACTGTAAAAAGATCTCATGAAAAATAAGAATGTTTTCTTAGCATTTATTAAGGATATACAGAATGCAGGCATTACACAAAGTTGTATTTGTGTTTTCCCCCTTTATATCCCAAATAATAATCCACAACTAGTAAATTGTATCAGAAAACTAGAAGCCAGAAAAAAAGATACTAACCTAAAGCCATAGCCATTTAATAGTAGATCCAGGTCTTAACTGTGGGGTTTTTTTTTGTTTGTTTTTTGGTTTTTTTTTTTTTTTGTTTTTTGTCATTTGAAAATTCTAAGTTCTCTGAATCACTGATCTTTTCTGACCCCCAAGAAAATCAAATTACTCATTAACAACATGCAATTGCCACCATGGCAGCAATATGGTAGAGGGATCTGGGGACTATAACAAGAGACAAAGTCACTGAGGAAGCTGCTTCAATAGTATAGGCAATAGCTACTATGTGATTTGTACTGAAGATGAAGAAGGAAATAAAACAAAACTGACTTAAAGGATAGAAAAATAAAAAAGAATCCATCAACCAGGGCTCTGACAATAGGCAGAAAGCATATGGCACATTCAAACTAGATGACTGAGGGAAGCTTAATAAAGGGACTCTAGCTTAGGGAAATCACTAAGGAATAGTGTGGTACCCCTGAGCTAGGGTAAAGAAAATCTGCTAATACTAGAACTCAAGAGGCACATGAGAAAAAGCTTTCCCAAGTACAGTGCTTAGGTGGAGGGCCACAGAGAACCCACAGTGATCTCACAGAGAGAGAGAAGCAAACCTAGTTCTCCTCAGACATGCTGCCTGTGGCATCTCCAGAAGAACCTCAGTTGAGGCTTGCAAGCAAGAAGATCACTGGTTCAGTTTATAATATCAGTCTCCCTGACAGAGCAATATTAGGAAGGCAGAGAGCAAAAATGGAGAAGCTAATGGAAGATGCCTAGCTCAAGGTAGAATGTGTAGGTGTTAGTGACTAGGAGAAGATAAGAAAAAAAAAAAAAAAAAAAAGAAAAGCAAAACAAAACAAAAAAACAACCAGGGAAATACTAAAGGTAAAAAAAAAGAAACTTTTCAAGAAATCATTTGTGGCTTGATGGTAAGACAAGAAATTAAGCTCCAACAGTAGGTATTTTTAACTCTGGGTCAGGCTTTTTTCACTTGGTACAACATCCTCCAAGTTCATTCATGCCTCCAGAAATGGCAGAATCTCTTGTTTAGAAAAAAAAAAAAAAGCAGAAAAATATTCTATTAAAAATGATTATACACTATTTATCCATCCATCAATTAATAAACACATAAGTTGATTATTTACTATTGTACCTAATGCTACAATGAACATGAGCACATAGATATCTCTATGAGGTGATTTTATTTCCTTTGGGTATACAACATCAAAGGGATTGCTGGATCATATGATAGTTGTAATTTTTAATTTTTTAAGAAAACTTTATAGTGTTTTCCATATGGCTATGCTAATATATATTCCTATCATCAGGTATAAGGATTCCAATTTTTCCACATCAACAAAACTTAACCTTTTGATTTTTTGATTACAGTTATCCTAACAGTTGTGAGATAAAATCTCATTAAGGATTTAGATATTTCCCTGATAATTAGTGATATAGATCACCTTTTCTTACCTGTTGGCCATTTGTATGTCTTATTTGGAAAAATGCCTATTAAATTTCTTTGTCCATTTTCAAATTAGTCTTTTTTTGGGGGAGGTGAATTGTTATATATTTTGTGTATTAACCCATTACCAGACATATGGTTTGCACATATTATCTCCACACTGTAAGTTGCCTTTTCATTTTGTTGTTTATTTCTTTGCTCTGCAGAAGGTTTTTGGTTGGAAGTAGTCCAATTGTTTGTGTTTTGTTGCTTGAGCTATCAGTGTGCTATTGAAAATATCATTGCCAAAGCCTGTGTGAAAAAGACTCCCTAGGCTTTTCTCAAGGTGTTTTGCAGTTACAGTCTCATATTTAAGTCTCTTGTCCACTCTGAGTTGATTTTCTTGTATGGTGTAAGATAGAGATCCTACTTCATTATTTTGCATATGGATAACCAGTTTTCCCAGAATCTTTTATTGCAGAGATTATCTTTTCCCCATTGTGTTTTTTCAAAGACCAGTCAACTACATATGGTTTAATTTCTGTGTCCACTATTCTGTTCCACCCTCTATGCCTAGATTTATGTCAGGAAAACACTGCATGGATTACTACAGCTTTGTAATATGGTTTCAAATTGGGAAGTGTGATACTTCCAACTTTATTTTCTTTCTCAATATCATTTTGGGTGTTTATGATTTTTTTATGGTTTCATATCAATTTTAGTATTTTCTCAATTTTGGTGAAAATTGTCATTGTAATTTCATAGGGATTACAATGAATCAGTGTATCACATGGATAGCATGGGTGGCAACTTAAAATACATTCTATTAAGTGAAAATAAACCAAACATAGAAAGAAAAATGCCAAGTGATCCCACTTACCTTTAGAATCTTAAAAGAGCTAAAAACATAGAAATACAAAATAGAGTGGTGGTTAGCAGGGCAGAGATAGGGAGAAAATGGGTAGAAGTAGGTCAAAGAGTACAAACTTGCAGCTATGTAGAATGAATAAGTATAGAGATCTGTAAACCATTAGGAATCTAGTTAACAATTCTGTATTTTACACTGAAAGCTTAAGACAGTAGAATTGGGATGCTCCTGTGATATATAACAATAAAAGTTACTAGGGAAATAGATTGATTTGACTATAGTCTTCATATCTGTCTGTATATTAAAACATATGTAACTGAAATGTATACAATGAAAAAAATTATAAAACTGGGAAAAATAAGTTGGGACAACAAGTCAATTTATAAAATACTTTTAAATAAATCTCATTCAATGTTCACAATGATGTAAACTATGAATTATATTTTACTATTTAATAATATTTAATTAGTAATTATATTGAAATACAATTTTCCCCATTTTTAGATGAAAAATATAGAGATCAGAAAGGGTAAGATGTTTGCCAAGTTCCCTGCTAAAACAAGTCAACTAATTCCAAGATCCTCGCTTTTTCCAAGTTTCTTTAGGTTCATCTCTAGGCAGAAACATGCATGCATATGTTTATTGATTTTACTACTTAAATTTTAAATCATTAAATTGGAAGAAAGATTTCTTATAGAAATTAACCATTTAACAATAGAGAAAAATGGTTTGAATTCATTGTTTGGAGAATATTCTTATTCCTCTATGGAGGAACTGAGATAATATTATTTCCACTATGAAGGAAAATATATTCAGTTTTGAATCTGATATTAGCTATTGAAAACTTATTTTTGAATACATGTGATATTTTAAATGTGGATGTGCAAAGTTAATCCCCAAGAACTGATACTATCACATAGTAGCAATAAATACCACATCTGAACTCCTACTGTTCTTAACAGCTTCCCTGGAATTCTATGATAGATGGTTCACCATCACCTTAATTTTTTTACTATGCAAATAAATGTAAGGAAAAACAGACCTGAATGAAATCAACATGTGATATTTCACCAGAAGAGTCAAAATATGTCAGCTGATATTTATGTGAAAGGTTGTTGAAAGTATTAAATATCTTTTGGAATAAGATGCAGCACACACACATATATATATATGGTGATAAAATCTAATTTCTATTTTTCACAAACATTATTTATTTTATGGAATGATAATAGTTAGTTTCTTTAAAACAAAAAGTTCTTATATCTTTTTCCGTTTCACAAACATGCCCAGATAAATATGCTGATTGAAACAATAACCCCCGATAAGGTATAGGCAGTCGTTATAATTTGTGTCAACAATACTCTTTAGGTAAGTAATATGTGATCAATAAACGTTGCTGACTGGTGCTGTTTTGGTTGGCTCATATTCACTGTCTCTCCAATATGTCAATTACTTCATAAGATATAAAGAATCTTGTCTAGGACAAGTTTTCTGCATTTTTTTCACCTGAGTACAATGATACACAGGTGAAACACACACACACACACACACACACACACACACACACACATTTATGAGACAGAGAGAAAGAGATATAGAAAGGAGTCAGTTTGCCCCAATAAGAAAGTTAAACATTTGAAAAAGCATGTATTTGAAATCAAGGAATTACTGAAATCAATATCAGAAGATTGAAGAGGCAAATAATTCTATTACCACACAAATATCCTAAATTGTAGGCAGCATTTATCTCCTAAGGCTAAGGAAACAAATAGGAAGAGAAGGATTTATATGACCTAAAACTTTGAGAACTTCTCTTTCTTTAACAAGATTCAGGGACCTTTAGTACACTCATTGTCAAAAATTAAGAGACACAGAGGCTCTTTCCACAGGGCGATGCAAGATGGCAGACTAGAGGGTAATTGCATCCCCAGTCACTCCAGAACCCAGGAGTTAAGAATGGGAGACATTGAGAGACTTGGATTAAAATAGAGCCACAGGTGAGTCTGCCCACTGGGTAAAGCTCGGCCCGGGTGGCAGGCCCAGATAGAGGTGGCTTATCAGAGCAGGGCAGGGCAGCTAGAGTCTTCCCCAGGTAGCCTTCCACACTCCAGCAGTGGGCTCCTATCACACAGCCAGTTGCACAGTGCAGGCCCCCAGTGAGAGCCTTTCCGCACAGACCCAGCTCCAAGCCCTGGAACCAGTAGGTGGCTAGGGGCAGCTTTCTTCGGAAGCACTGCATTATCAAGTTCCTCCAAGACTTCAGGCTACTGAAGGCTGGGAGGTAATACACTGGAAATCTACCGGGACACTATAAGCCAATAGAGGAAATCTGCAATATCTCAGGGTCCCACTGACAGCTGACCAATATGAGAAAACAAGGGAAGAAAATGTCCCAAACAAACCTGGATGCTACATCAATAAAACCCAATGACAGCACAGCAAAAGAAATGTCAGAAAGGGAATTCAGAATGTACATAATTAAAACAATCAGGGAAGCAAATGAGAAGATGAAAGAGCAAATGCAGGCATTAAATGATCACACAAATCAACAGTTAAAAGACCAAATACAGGAAGCAAGAGGTCATTTCAATAAAGAGTTAGAGATACTGAAAAAAAAAACAAACTGAAATCCTTGAAATGAAGGAAACAATAAACCAAGTTAAAAACTCCATAGAAAGCATAACCAATAGGATAGAACACCTGGAAGACAGAACCTCAGACATTGAAGACAAATTATTTAATCTTGAAAACAAAGTTGGCCAAACAGAGAAGATGGTAAGAAATCATGAACAGAATCTATAAGAATTATGGGACATCATGAAAAGGCCAAATTTAAGAATTATCAGTATTGAGGAAGGCTTAGAGAAACAAACCAAAGGAATGAACAATCTATTCAATGAAATAATATCAGAAATTTCTCAAATCTGAAGAATGAAATGGAAAACCAAGTACAAGAGGCTTATAGGACTCCAAACATACAAAATTACAACAGATCCACACCAAGGCACATTATTATGAAAATACCTAACATACAAAATAAAGACAGAATTTTAAAGGCCACGAGAGAAAAGAATCAAATTACATTCAGAGGGAAACCAATAAGAATATCAGCAGATTTTTCAATCCAGACCCTAAAAGCTAGAAGGGCCTGGAACAACATTTACCAAGCCCTGAAAGAAAATGGATGCCAACCAAGAATCTTATACCCAGCAAAACTTACCTTCCAATTTGACGATGAAATAAGATCCTTCCATGATAAACAAAAGCTAAAGGAATTTACAAAAAGAAAGCCAGCATTACAGAACATTCTCAGCAAAATATTCCATGAGGAAGAGATGAAAAACAACGATGCAAATCAGCAACAGGAGGCGCTAGCCACAGGAATAGCCAAATAAAGGAGAAACCAAATCATGTCAAAAAAAAAAAGTGAGTCAAATGACTGGGAATACAAATCATATCACAATAATAACCCTGAATGTTATGGCCTGAACTCATCAATCAAAAGACATAGACTGTCAGATCGGATTAAAAAGAAAAATCCAACAATATGCTGCCTGCAAGAGGCTCATCTCACAGAAAGAGATACCCATAGACTAAAGGTGAAAGGATGGGGAAAAACATACCATGCACACGGACACAGCAAAAAAGCTGGAGTATCCATCCTCATTTCAGATAATGTGGACTTCAAGCCAAAACTAGTCAGAAGAGATAAAGAAGTACATTACATACTGCTTAAGGGAAGCATAAATCAGCAAGACATAGCAATCATAAATATTTATGCCCCGAACATTGGCTCATCCACGTACGTCAAACAAATCCTTCTCAATTCCAGAAATCAAATAGACCACAACACAATAATACTAGGCGATTTTAACACACCTCTCTCACCACTGGATAGATCGTCCAAACAAAAATTGAATAAAGAAACCATAGATCTCAATAACACAATCAACAATTGAGACTTAACCGACATATATAGAATATACCATCCAACAAAGAACGAATACACTTCCTTAGCAGCACGTGGATCCTTCTCTAAAATAGACCATATTTTATGCCACAAAGCTACTGTTAGCAAATACAAGAAGATAGAGATACTACCTTGTACTCTATCAGATCATAATGGATTGAAATTAGAAATAAATGACAGAATAAAAAACAGAAACTTCTCCAATACCAGGAGATTAAATAATACACTATTATATAATGAATGGATAACAGAAGACATCAGGAGGGAAATAAAAAATTCTTAGAAGTAAACGAGAACAAAGACACATCATATCAAAATCTCTGGGACACTATGAAAGCAGTACTGAGAGGAAGATTTATTTCATGGGGCGCATTAAAAAAAAAAAGGAGAAATCAACAAATAAACGACTTAACACTACAGCTCAAAGCACTAGAAAAAGAAGAGCAGATCAACACCAAAAGTAGTAGAAGACAGGAAATAGTTAAAATCAGAGCCAAAATCAACGAAATTGAAACAAAAGAAACAATTGGAAAAATTAACAAAATAAATAGTTGGTTCTTTGAGAAAATAAACAAAATTGATAAACCCTTAGCCACACTAACAAAGAGGGAGAAAACTCAAATTACTAAAATTCGGAATGAACAAGGAAACATCTCAACAGACACGAGTGAAATACAAAACATAATTAGAAGCTATTTTGAAAATCTATACTCCAACAAAACAGAAAACCTTGAAGACATCAACAAATTTCTAGAGACATATGAATTACCTTAACTGAACGAGGAGGACATACACAACTTAAATAAGCCAATTTCAAGCAATGAAATAGAAGAGGTCATCAAAAGCCTACCAACAAAGAAAAGTCCGGGACCAGATGGGTTCTCAGTCGAGTTCTACAAAACCTTTAAAGAAGAGCTCATTCCAATACTCCTCAAAGTATTACATGAAATAGAAGAGGAGGGAACCCTCCCAAACTCTTTCTATGAAGCCAATATCACCCTGATACCTAAACGAGACAGAGACACATCGAGGAAAGAAAATTTCAGACCAATATCCTTAATGAACATCAACGCAAAAATTCTCAACAAAATTTTAGCAAATCGCATAAATATATATTAGAAAGATAGTGCACCACGATCAAGTGAGTTTTATCCCAGGGATGCAAGGTTGGTTCAACATTCGGAAATCAATAAATGTCATTCATCATATCATATCAACAGATTTAAAGTTAAGAATCACATGATTATTTCAATAGATGCAGAAAAAGCATTCGATAAAATACAGCATCCCTTCATGCTCAAAACACTAGAAAAAATTGGGGTAGTGGGAACATTCCTTAACATTATAAAGGCCATCTACGCTAAGCCCATGTCCAATATGATTCTAAATGGTGAAACACTGAAAGCGTTCCCCCTAAAAACTGGAACAAGGCAGGGATGCCCTCTTTCACCACTTCTATTCAACATCGTCCTTGAGATTCTAGCCAGAGCAATTAGACAAACCAAAGAAATTAAAGGGATACGAATTGGAAAAGAAGAACTCAAACTATCCCTGTTCGCTGATGACATGATTATATATTTAGAGGAACCTGGAAATTCCACCAGAAAACTTTTAGAACTCATAAGTGAATTCAGTAAAGTAGCAGGTTACAAGATCAATGCTCATAAATCCAATGCATTTTTATACATAATTGATGAATCTTTCGAAAGAGAAATTAGGAAAACTACCCCATTCACAATAGCATCAAAAAAAATAAAATACTTGGGAATCAATCTCACAAAAGAGGTGAAAGACCTCTGCAATGAGAACTACAGAACACTAAAGAAAGAAATTAAAGAAAACCTTAGAAGATGGAAAGATCTCCCATGTTCCTGGATAGGCAGAATTAATATTGTCAAAATGGCCATACCACCAAAAGTGCTATACAGATTCAATGCAATTCCAATTAAAATCCCAATGATGTGCCTTGCAGAAATAGAGCAAGCAATTATGAAATTCATCTGGAAGAATAAAAAACCTAGAATAGCTAAAGCAATCCTCAGTAGCAAGAGCGAAGCAGGGGGTATTGCAATACCAGATCTTCAACTCTACTACAAAGCAATAGTAACAAAAACGGCATGGTATTGGTACCACAATAGACAGGTAGATCAATGGTACAGAATAGAGGACATGGACACAAACCCAAATAAATACAATTTTCTCATAGTAGACAAAGGGGCCAAAAATATGCAATGGAGAAAAGATAGCCTCTTCAACAAATGGTGCTGGGAAAACTGGAAAACCATATGCAACAGAATGAAATTAAACCCCTACCTCTCACCCTACACAAAACTCAACTCAAAATGGATCAAGGACCTCGGAATCAGACCAGAGATCCTGCATCTTATAGAAGAAAAATTAGGTCCAAATCTTCAACTTGTTGGCTTAGGATCAGACTTCCTTAACAGGACTCCCATAGCACAAGAAATAAAAGCAAGAATAAACAACTGGGATAGATTCAAACTAAAAAGCTTTCTCTCAGCAAAGGAAACTATCAGAAATGTGAAGAGAGAGCCTACAGAGTGGGAGAATATCTTTGCCAACCATACCTCAGATAGAGCGCTAATTTCCAGAATCTATAAAGAACTCAAAAAACTCTACACGAAGAATACAAATAATCCAATCAACAAATGGGCTAAGGAAATGAACAGACACTTCACAGAAGAAGATGTACAAGTAATCACCAGATATATGAAAAAATGTTCAACATCCCTAGTAATAAGGGAAATGCAAATCAAAACCACCCTAAGATTTCATCTCACCCCAATTAGAATGGCGATTATCAAGAATACAAGCAACAATAGGTGTTGGCGAGGATGTGGTGAAAAAGGAACACTCATACATTGCTGGTGGGGTTGCAAATTAGTGCAACCACTCTGGAAAGCAGTGTGGAGATTCCTCAGAAAGCTTGGAATGGAAACACCATTTGACCCAGCTATCCCACTCCTTGGCCTATACCCAAAGGACTTAAAATCAGCATACTACAGAGATACAGCCACATCAATGTTCATTGCTGCTCAATTCACCATAGCCAGATTGTGGAACCAACCTAGATGCCCTTCAGTTGATGAATGGATAAAGAAACTGTGGCATATTTATACAATGGAATATTACTCCGCAATGAAGAATGATAAAATTATGGCATTTGTAGGCAAATGGTCGAAATTGGAGAATATCATGCTAAGTGAGATAAGCCAATCTCAAAAAACTAAAGTATGAATGATCTCGCTGATAAGCGGATGAGGACATATAATGGGGGGTGGTAGGGGTTAGCATTAGGTTTAGTGTTAGGTTATGGATAAGGAGTGTGGTAAGAATGAAGGAAAGAAGGACTGTATAGAGGGAAAAGAGGGGTGGGAGGAGTGGGGGGGAGGGAAAAAAATAATGAATCAAACATCATTGCCCTATGTAAACGTATGATTACACAAATGGTATGCCTTGACTCCATGTACGAATAGAGAAACAACATGTATCCCATTTGTATACAATAATAATTTAAAAAATAAAAAATAAAATGATAAAAACAAAGTATAGTATAAGAAAAAAATTAAGAGACACAAATTCTCATCATAACCATCCATAGGAAATATTAATTTTCATTAACTTCTCTTGTTCATTCACTGTACTATGTGATAATTGTGTAATATAAAGCTAAATTATAAAATTAACCACCCAAAACAATTTGTATATTAAGTAAAAGAGGAAATGAGGACCGTATATTAATATATTCAAATATATGTACATATTTATATGTACATATGTATATATATTACACAATTTTTGTATATTAAATCAAAAAGTGACTAAACAAACTATTTAACACAAACATTACCTCGCACTTTTTTTGTAGTAACAGCATTTAAAATGTTATTTTCTTAGCAACTTTCAAATATACAATATATTATTAACTCTACTCACCAGGATGTGTAACAGATTTCTAGAACTCATTTCTCCTAAATGAATTTATTGATACAGATTAATTTTATGTTACATGTATTACATATTTATTTAAATGTTAAGTGATCAATAAAGAAAATATATGTGCTAAGTGAAATAAGCCAAACCCGAAAAAATCAAAGGCCAAATGTTTTCTCTGATATGCAGAAGCTAATTCATAATAAGGTGGTGGAGTACTAGGAAAGAATAGAGTTACTTTTGATTAGATAGAGGGGAGTGAAGGGAGGGGGAGGTATTTGGGGGTAAGAAGGTTAATAGAAGAAAACAGATATTATTATCTCATGTATATATGACTGCATGATTGATGTGATCCTGCAACATGTACAATCAGAAAAATAAGAAATTGTACTCCATTTATGTGTGATTTATCAAAATGCATAAATGCACTCTACTATCACGTATAACTAGTTAGAAAAAAAAATTTTTAATTTTTAAAAAAGAAAATATACAGTTTCCAACATTCTGTTTCTATAATTGGTTACAAGACCATGATTTTTAGAACTGTTTTTGTCTTTCCCTGTTACTCATTCCTATTGACCTCAGTCAGCTTCACAGGTGTTGTGGTGTCATTACTTGGTGGAATGACTCAAGCTGTTCTCATTCAAGTGTCTAAATAAATCACCGTCCTCACTTTGCTAGGTTTGCATTTATTTTCAATAATCTCTAATTTTGAATATAGGCATACCACAGAAAATTCCAGAGAACTATTTCAGTCACAGATATAATCCTCTCTGCCTCCACTCTAGAGCAATGACCCCATTTTTCCTCAGTAATTTGAATCAATCACATCATCTAGTAGAGAACTTTTTCCTTCCTATTGATTCAATGAGATAGGAAGTCCACAATGGCTGCTATATTATCAGTTAATTTTAATGATGCATTGTATTAGTATAATGGTCCATCAGACAGACTATCTAGGAAGCTCTCAAATAAATTAAGCCTCTGTTAAATCTGTAAGACAAATTTCTATCACTGTCCATTGTGATCCATGATCATGTATAAAAAGATCTATGGGGGAATTGTGGATTATATAACTAAAATTTTGACGTTTTACTTTTACAATTTCTTTACCAAAACTGCTCATTGATGAAATAATCAATGCATAATGCTATTTGTATTTTTGGAATGTAGTTTTCTTCTAAGTATTTTTTGCAAAATCCCCAGAGGTAAACTTAAATCTTAGCTCTAATGAATCTTTGCACAAGCCCACAGGCCAGGTATATCTTTATTCCCAACCCTTGATTTATTTATCTATTTGTTTATTTATTTAGGTTAAAAAAACAATAGTTATAATAGTTAAATAACAAAAAAAAAATGGGGGTAGAATTCCATATTGTGTGTCACCACCAAATTATGTTAGAACCTTTCCATTGCATACCAGGTCACTGTGTCTCTGAAGATCCAGTAGCTTGAGTTAGGCATGAAATGCATATGAACACTGAACATACCAAGCTTGAGGACAGCAAAGGCCTGAGACATAGGCAGAGCAAAGTTCTGAGACATAGGCAGATATGAGTTACTGTTATTCTCAAAGGGCCTAGCCTGAGAATGAGGAAGACAGCCATCAGTTCAAAGAAAAAGGCTTGGTATATAGCAGCGAACTGCTTTCCACACACTCTCTTGATGCCTCTTATAGCTAACTCTTTTCCATTTGACAATACCAGCAAGTCTTAAGACACAACATTTTCCCCAAAGTCAAGATATTTCTCTGTTGACCAAGGAGGTACAGATAAAAACTTTTATAGCATTTGGAATCAATATAGAATTTATTGGGGGAGAAATGTACAAACAAACATGTAGACAAGTACTGGTCATCATTTATAGTTGTTATTTTTCAAACACAAAGGGATGCCCAAATAAGGTCTACCTATAATAAACAACATAAAAAGGGATCCATAATTGGATTATATTAATGCTGTTATGGTTTAGATGTGAGGTGTCCCCCAAAAGTTCGTGTGTGAGGCAATGCAAGAAGATAATTGTTGATTTGCAATTCATCAATTAATTGTCAAATAAAACTGGTTTGTTCATTTGTCATTGAAATATGTGGAATGAATGAGACCCAATACAGAAAAATCTGTAAGCAATTTAAAACCACAAACAAGAAGGATAAGCAAAGTAATTAAAACCAAATTTAGTAATGATATACATCTACAGGAGACTCCCTGCATTGGGGAGGCAAGACCCAGAGGCAGACACCAGGTCCAGCACAGTACCACCACACCACACTAGACTTCCACACCTGGGAGTCACCTCTCAGAGTCAGGCCCAGCCCAGCCCAGCCCAACCCGGCCCCAACCTCCAGTCTAGAGCTGGTGCTGCAGTTGACCATCTGCCAACACGTGGAGGCACCTCTGCCCACAAGCAGGGATTATATCCCACCTGGAGGCCACCATCCTTATAGGGGAGGCATCCTTCTTGGGTCACTGAATTATCAAATTCCTCCCAGGCATCAGGCTACTGAAGACTAGGTGGTTTGAACAATACCATATAGTTTTATTGTAGATTTTTTATTAGTAATATTATAATTATTCCTATTATACCTACTATTATTCCTACTTTTCTTTTCTTTTATTAATATTTTTCTCATCCTCTCTATTTTCCTCTTAGCTATCTGTCTCCTTGGAAATTCTTTCTCCCTTTCACATGCTAACAACTAATTTCTTTCAATTCCATTTTCACTATGACATAGTACCTCTATAGACACACTTCTTATCTCATTAATGTTATATCCTACACCCGTCCCTATCCTCTTTGTCCACCATTAGAAATTGTGGTCCTTATTGCAAACTATTGGCTAAACTGTAGATAATAAACTTATAACCTCTGTTTATTAAGACAATAAGGCTAATATTAAAAAGAGACTCTCCTTGAGTTAAGGCTGCATATTTTTTGTATGCTGTGCTGCTAATATTGATCACTCACTTTAAGGTGAGGTATTAGAAACCTGCAGGGACACTATAAGTCTATAGGGGAGAAACTGCAATACCTCAGATTTGCAATCCTAGAGGGGAAGATACATGAACAATATGAGAAAACAAGGGCAGAAAGTGTCCCAAACAAACCTAGATGCCACATCAATAAAATCCAATGACAGCATGGCAGAAGAAATGTCAGAAAGGGAGATCAGAATGTACATAATTAGAATGAACAGAGAAGCAAATGATGAGGTAAGAGAGCAAATGCAGGCATTGAATGATTGCACCAATCAACAGTTAAAAGAGCAAATGCAGAAAGCAAAAGATCTTTTCAATAAGGAGAGATTATGAAAAAAACAAACAGAAATCCTTGAAATGAAGGAAACAATAAACCAAATTAAAAACTCAATAGAAAGCATATACAATAGGCTAGATCACTTGGAAGACAGAACCTCAGACATTGTAGACAAAATATTTAATCTTGAAAACAACGTTGACCAAACAGAGAAGATGGTAAGAAATCATGACTGGAACCTACAAAAACTATGGGATATCATGAAAAGACCAAATTTAAGAATTACTGGGATTGAGGAAGATATGGAGATACAAACCAAAGGAATGAACAATCTATTCAATGAAAAAATATCAGAAAATTTCCCGTATTTGAAAAATGAAGATAGAACTTTAAAGGTGGCAAGAGAAAAACATCACATTACATTCAGGGGAAAATGAACGTGTATATCAGCAGATTTCTCAACCCAGACACTAAAAGCTAGAAGGGCCTCGAACAACACATTTCCAGCTCTGAAAGAAAATGGATGCCAAACAAAAATTTTATACCAAGCAAAACTTACCTTCAGATTTCATAGTGAAATAAAATCTTTCCATGATAAACAAAAGCTAAAAGAATTTACAAATAGAAAGCCAGCACTACAGAACATTCTCAGCAACATATTCCATGAGGAAGAGACGTAAAACAATGATGTAACTCAGCATAGGGAGGAACTATCCTAAAGGAATAGCCAAATAAAGGAGAAACAATACCAAGTTAAAAATCAAAAATAAGCCAAAATGACTGGGAAAACAAATCATTATCGATAATAACCCTGAATGTTAATGGCCTAAACTCATCAATCAAAAACATAGACTAGCAGATTGGATTAAAAGAAAGATGCAACAATATGCTGCCTGCAAGAGACTTATCTCAGAGAAAGAGATACCCACAGACTAAAGGTGAAGGGATGGGAAAAAACATGCCACACACATGAACTCAGTAAAAAAGCAGGGGTTTCTATCCTCATGTCAGATAAAGTGGACTTCAAACCAAAGTTAGTCAGAAGGGATAAAGAAGAACTTTTCATACTGCTTAAGGGAACCATAAAAAAGTAAGACATAATGATCATAAATATTTATGTCCCAAACAATGACTTATCCATGTATGTCAAACAAATCCTTCTCAATTCCAGGAACCAAACAGACCACAATACAATATTACTAGGTGACTTTACCACACCTCTCTCACCACTGGACATATCTTTCAAACAAAAATTGAACAAAGAAACCATAGATCTCAATAATGCAATTGATAATTTTGACTTAACAGACATATATAAAATATTCCATCTGTCAATGAGCAAATACATTTTCTTCTCAGCAGCACATGGATCCTTCTCCAAAATAGAACATATGTTATGCCACAAAGCTACTATTAGCAAATACAAAAAGATAGAGATATTACATTGTATTCTATCAGATCATAATGGAATGAAATTAGAAATCAGTGACAAAATAAAAAACAGACTACTCCAACACCTGAAGATTAAATAATATGCTATTGAATGATGCATGGATAACAGAAGACATCAGGGGGGAAATAAAAAAATTCTTAGAGGTAAACAAGAACAAAGATACAACATAATTTCTGGGACACTATGAAAGTAGTACTAAGAGGAAAATTCATTATATGAAGTGCATTCAATGAAAGAAGGAAAACTCAACAAATTAATGACCTAACATTACAGCTCAAAGTCCTAGAAAAAGAAGAACAGATCAACACCAAAAGTAGTAGAAGTTAGGAAATAACTAAAATCAGAGCTGAAATCAATGAAATTGAAACAAAAGAAACAATTGAAAAAATTGACAAAAAAAGTTGGTTCTTTGAAAAAATAAACAAAATTGATAAACCCTTAGCCATACTAAAGAAGAGAAGGAGAGATAAAACTCAAATTACTAAAATTTGGGATGAAAAAGGAAATATCATGACAGACACAATTGAAATACAAAACATAATTAGAAGCTATTTTGAAAATCTATACTCCACCAAAATAGAAAATCACGAAGACATCACCAGGTTTCTGGAGACATATGATCCACCCAAACTGAATCAGGAGGACACACACAATTTAAATACATAAATTCCAAGTAATGAAATAGAAGAAGTCATCAGAAACCTACCTAAAAGAAAAGTCCGGGAACAGATAGAATCTCAGTGGAGTTCTACAAGGACTTCAAAGAGCTCATTCCAATACTCCTCAAAGTATTCCATAAAATAGAAGAGGAGGGGACCTTTCCAAACTCATTCTATGAAGCTAGTATCACCCTGATACCAAAACCAGACAAAGACACGTCAAGCAAAGAAAATTTCAGACCAATATTCCTAATGAACATAGATGCAAAAATTCTTAACAAAACTTTAGCAAATTGCATACAAAAACATTTTAAAAAGGTAGTGTACATGATCAAGTGGGTTTCATCCCAGGGATGCAAGATTGATTCAACATCTGGAAATCAATAAATGTAATTCACCATATCAACAGACTTAAAGTCAAGAATCACATGATTATTTCAATAGATCCAGATAAAGCACTTGATAAAATACAGCATCCCTTCATGCTCAAAACACTAGAAAAAACAGGGATACTAGGAACATATTTAATATTGTGAAGACTACCTAACCTAAGCCCATGACCAACATCATTCTAAATGGAGAATAACTGAAAGCATTCCACCTTAAAACTGGAACAAGATAGAGATGCTCTCTTTCATCACTTCTATTCAACATCGTCTTTGAAACTCTTGCCAGAGCAATTAGACAAACCAAAGAAATTAAAGGGACAGGAATAGGAAAAGAAGAAGTCAAATTATCCCTATTTGCTGATGACAAGATTCTATATTTAGAGGAACCAAAAAATTCCATGAGAAAATTTCTTGATCTCATAAATGAATCCAGTAAAGTAGCAGAATATAAAATAATCAATGCTCATAAACCTAATGCATTTTTATTCATAAGTGATGAGTCCTCTGAAAGAGAAATTATGAAAACTACCCCATTCACAATAGTCTCAAGAAAAAAATAAAATACTTGGTAATCAATCTAACAAAACAGGTGAAGGACCTCTACAATGAGAACTACAGAACACTAATGAAAGAAATTGAAGAAAACCTTAAAAGATGGAAGAATCGCCCATGTTCTTGGATAGGCAGAATTAATATTGTCAAAATGGCCATACTACAAAAGTGCTATAAAAATTCAATGCAATTCCAATTAAAATCCCAATGGTGTATCTCATAGAAATAGAGAAAGCAATCATGAAATTTATTTGGAAGAATAAGAGACCCAGAATAGCTAAAGCAATCCTTAGCAGGGGATATCACAATACCAGACCTTCAACTATACTACAGACCAATAGTAACAAAAATAGCATGGTATTAGCAACAAAATAGGTAGATTAATGGTACAGAATAGACACAGAGACAAACCCACTTAAATACAGTTTTCTTATACTAGACAAAGGTGCCAATAATATATAATAGAGAGAAGATAGCCTCTTCAACAAATGGTGCTGGGAAATCTGGAAATCCATATGCAGCAAAATGAAGCTAAACTCCTATCTCTCACTCTGCACAAAAAACTCAAAATGGATCAAGGACCTCAAAATTATACCAGAGATCATTCACCTAATAGAAGAAAAAGTAGGTCCAAATCTTCAACATGTTGGCTTAGGAACAGACTTTCTTAACATGACTCCCTAAGCACAAAAAATAAAAGCAGGAATCGATAATTGCGATAGATTCAAACTAAAAAGATTTTTCTCAGCAAAGGAAACAATCAACAATGTGAAGAAAAAGCCTACAGAGTGGGAGAAAATCTTTGCCATACACACTTAAGATAGAGCACAAATGTCATAATCTATAAAGAATTCAAAAAATTTTACACCAAGAATACAAATAACCCAATCAATAAATGGGCTAAGGAAATGAGAAGACACTTCACAGAAGAAAATCTACAAGCAACCAACAGATATATGAAAAAAAGTTCAAAATCTCTAGTAATAAGATAAATGCAAATCAAAACTACCCTAAGATTCCATCTTACCCCAATTAGAGTGGTTATTATCAAGAATACAAACAACAATACTTGTTCATGAGCATGTGAGGAAAATGGTACACTCATACATTGCTGGTGGGGTTGCAAATTAGTGCAAACACTCTGGAAATTGGTGTGAAGATTTCTTAGAAAACTTGGAATGAAACGACCATTTGACCCAGCTATTCCACTCCTTGGCCTATACCCAAAGGGTTTAAAGTCAGCATACTACAGAGATATAGCCACATCAATATTCACAGCTGCTCAATTCACAAACGCTAGATTGTGGAACGAACCAAGGGCAACCAATTGAATTGCCCTTTAATTGATGAAAGGATAAAGAAACTGTGGTATACATATACAATGGGATATTATTCAGCCATAAATAAGAATAAAATTATGGCATTTGCAGGTAAATGGATGCAATTGGAGAATATCATGCTAAGTGAGATAAGCCAATCTCAAAAAAACAATGGCCGAATGATCTCTCTGATAAGCAGATGATGATACATAAATGGCAGGTAGGAGGGAGGCAAGAATGGAGGAAGGATGAATTGTATAGAGGAAAAAGAGGGGTGGGGAGGGGGTGGAGGGAAGAAAAAATAACAGAATAAGACAAACGTCATTACCGAATGTACATGTATGATTGCACAAATGGTCTAACCAGAGAAACAACAGTTTTACCCCATCTATGTATAATGAATCAAAATAAATAAATTTAAAAAAATATACATTTACAATAACAATCAACTTGTTTTTTGAGAACTATACATAGCATATCATCATTATGCTTGAAAGACTCTTATTAATGGGAATATCAAGCCCCATTTCTTGGAAAAAGAAACTAAGGATAGGAGAAAATAAATGACCCAAAGGCTGCCTGACAAGTGCAACGAGCAAGACTGAACTCTAGATCCTCCTCACTCTCAACTGCCTGACCTTTCCACTTTTCATTTGTTCAGAACTAGAACTTAAGGAAAAGTTTCCTAGATGCATGTGTAGCATAAGCATATTAATAGGAATTCTTTATCCTGATAATTCTTCTAAGGAAGAAAATAAACTGGTGTGATAACAACATGGGAATACTGAGGGATGGTTTTCTTAATTATTTTTTAGTAAGTTTGGTTATAAACAAGAAAACTATTTCTCCTCTGAAATAAGCACTAAGCAGTGTGTTAATATTTTTAAAAAGAACACAATAAAAAGATGCCTCAGTCTTAGGGAAAAATTATCCCTAATTATCTAACATATACTCAACAAGGTATGACAAAGTTTGAGTCAAATTTGGGCTAATTTCCACTGATTAATAGAAAATCAATATTCTTTACCTTTCAAGCTATTAATCCAGATGTGTTAGGTGGCCGAAAATTTTCACACTGAATAAAGATTACATTCAAAATTTCTTTTAATTTTTACTTTAATAAGTAAGTTCCAGTGAACCTGTGAGGTGACTAATAATAAATGTTTGGCAATGGGGTTACTCTAATAGTTTCTCATCATATAAATCATACTGCTTTTGCTTCATGCATTGAATAGAAGGAAATAAATACTTGAAATCATGATTCATGTATATTGGCATTTTGGAGGAAGAAACCTTGATTTCAGCCTAATTGTCAAATATCATACAAGCATTAAACCAGTCACATTGTCTCTGTTACAATAAGCTTCTGTCTTGAGTCCTTCAGAACAAGTTTCAAAGACAGTTCTCTGATCTTGTATAATAAATAACAAAATAGATTACATATATATATATATATATATATATATATATATATAATGTATGGTTACATATATTATTCATACTACATACATACATGCACAGTTGGGTCACAGAATTCCAAGTCTTAATTCTATCATTTCATAATAATCATATTGTTTACTTGAAAGCACTTGCATACAAATCATTGAATTGATTATTGTTTCTTAATATTTCTGTTTTACATAAGTAAAATTCATTTCTCTCAAGGACTTTACCGACCCTTTTATAATGCTGACAATTGAATATGAATCTTAATTCTGTCACTTCCTATGCATATGGATACCCCTTCTCACTGTTTCCTTTTTTTTAATTTGTTCTAACTAGTTATACATGAGAGTAGAATGCACTTTGACACATCGTACATAAATGGAGTATGACTTCTCATTTTTCTGCTTGTACATGTTGTAGGATCACACCAGTCATATAATCACATATGTACATAGGGTAATTATGTCTGATTCATTCTACTATCCTTCCTACCTCCATACCCCTTCCCTCCCTTCACTCCCCTCTGCTTAATCCAAAATTCCTCTATTTTTCCTCCCCTTATTGTGAATTAGCATCTGCATACCACAGAAACATTGATTCAGCCTTTGCTTTTTTGGGATTGGCTTATTTTGCTTAGCATGATATTCTCCAGCTCCATTCATTTACCTATAAATGCCATAATTTCAAAACTACTATATGATTTCATCTCACTCCAGTCAGAATGGCAATTATCACAACAATAAATGTTGGCAAGGGTGTGGGGAAAAAGGGACATTCATACACTGCTGGTGGAACTGCAAATTGGTGCAACCCTTATGGAAAGAAGTATGGAGATTCCTTAGATAACTTGGAATGGAACCACAATTTGACCCAGCTATCCCATACATTGGTTTATATCCAAAGGACTTAAAATCAGCATACTGCAGTGACACAGCCACATCAATGTTTATAGCAGCTCAATTCACAATAGCCAAATTATGGAACCAACCTACATGTCCTTCAACAGATGAATTGATTAAAAAAAATGTGGTATATATACACAATGGAATATTACTTACCCCTTCTCACTATTTCTGGATGAGGATGTCTAGACTATACATCCCAAACTCCAATTCTTCCAGTAGTGAAGTAAAGATGAAGCAATATGTATGTAATGTTTAACAAGGATAGATGTCCACACTGGAACCACTATGGAACTTAGATACAACTTCAGTTGTGAGGGTAACTACATGTGTGCTGAATGCTAGGAAGTACATATAAAATATGCATCAGGAGATGGTCAATGGAAAAAGTTAATTCAGTGAAATGGTGGACCTCTGCTCTACCAATCTGAAAGAATTATGTAATAAGATAAGTACATGGTTCATCATCATGAGAGATAATCATTTATCCTTAAGAACAGATTTCTGAAACTTTAAGACTTGGATAAAACATTTCACATAATTATTGGTTTTACATAGAAAGTGGAAATACCATACTATTCAAACACCACTCTAAGCTATTCTAATTTATGCCATTCAACCCTGAGAGATGTAATGCATGGGAATTCCAGGCACACTGTGGTGGTCATGGCAACATGATATGAGGATGTGGCTATGTTCACAATGGCCAATAGGACAAACTATTTTAGACTGCTTATGAATATTACCACTGCATCTTCATTCAGCTCATTTGGAAATAAAATATCCTTTTATTTTTAACACAGAAAATTCCTGGGATTTGGGATATTTTTCCTGGATGGGTCCCTGTCTTTGGCATTTACCATTGTAGTAAAAGGTTTATTACGGTCTTAACATCAATGTTAGTGTTGGTATCCTGCAACAGCTCTCCTCCTCATTCCCCAAATTATGGGTGGTAAAATAAAACAAACAGTAAAAAAGTTACATAAGTAACATAAGCCAATTTGTGAATAAGGATGTTCCCTCTTCTGGAAGAGGTACAGCAGCAGAGGGGACACTAACGTGTAATTTTGAATGCTAGTGGGCCTCACCATGAACTCCCTAAAGAAGAATCCTCAGTCTCTTTCTCCCAAGTCACATCTGAGTGATCAAGTCTCACCATGAAATTGAAATAGCACGATAACAAGTAGAAAAGAGGTGCTTAGTTCAAATATGGGGTGTCCCTCAAGTTCATGTTAAAATTTGGTTACCATTGTGGCAGTCTTGGGAAGTAAAGAGGTGATTAGGTCATTGAGAAAGAATAATGGCTTTCTTGAGGGACAGGATTAGTTATATCCTGAGTTTGGCTTCCTCTGCTTTCCTTTGCTTTCTCTTCCACACATAACTTGCTTGTCAGTTTGCTCTCCACCAAGAGTTGAAGCAACATAAGCCCTTCATCAGAAACAGCAGACACCAGATCCACACTTTCAGACTTCACAGGCTCCAGAAACATGAGCCAAAATAAATCTTTTTCCTTTACAAATTGCCAAGTCTCAGGTGTTCTGTTACAGCAAAAGTAAATGCACTAATACATGAGGTTTTGAGAATGCTAAGTTAAAAGTAAGATATTTCTAATGATATGATATAAGGTTTCTTGGCATCAATATGCATTAAAAATAGCTCAAAGCTGGGGCATTAGAAAATCAGTGAGTTCAGTGGGGTGAGAGTTAAGGAAAATGATAGAGCAGTCTTCTCCATAAAGTTTGTGTACTGAAAACAGTTCAGAGTAAAGTAAACTCAGCATAGACCCATGGAGAGCAGTAACTGGTCTGAAGTAGAAAGCCAGATTTAAGGACCTAGTAGAATCTTGGACAATGTCAGAAAACCAGGGAAGGGTTTTGATCTGTTCAAAGTTAGTTGAGGAACAAAAGCTATGAATCTGTAACTAAAGCAATTCGTACATAAAATAATGTTTGTTCACTTAAAGATTTTATTTTGAGACAAAAAAAGAGTGTGAAGAATGTGAAGAAGAATTTAAGAGGGAAAGATTTAAACTCTGATTCTTCCCCATGATGAATAGGTCCATGCAAATGTGGATCTTAGTCATAGATCTGTTACTCTCTGCCTGAGCACTCCTGGTTGTTTTTCACATCTTTGGAAAAGAAAAAGATCTGAAAATCCCACAGTGGAGTTACAGTGGCATGTTAAGAAGTAACTATGTAGTGCTGGAGTTTAAATATGGTCTGTTCCCTCTGAAATTTATGTTGCAGTTTAGTTGCCATTGTGACAGGGTTGGGAGGGAGAACATTTAAGAGGTGATCAGGGCTACTTTCCATATTTCCAAAATTATTTTTCCAAAATGCCATAATTCAAAAAGCAAAAGTTAAAAAGATAGTAATTCATTTCTGAAGTTCTGAAAAATACCTCATTAGTTTTCACTTCCATTCCCACTCTTACAACCCAATAGAGGATATGCCTGTGGTTTCATGCAAAGCAGGCTTCACCTGAGGTTTTTTCAGAGTTGTTAGAATTGCCGAAAGAAAATTACAATTGGTAAGATATAAAATTACAAAGAACTGATATCCCTAGAAAGTAGTCTTATAAAAACCACAAGGAAAGTAGTAACATTACAGATCTAACAAGGATAACAAGATGAAAATTACCTTCTCATTTAAAAATAATAACTAAAATATTAGATATATACTTTCCAAATATTTGCCAAAGAACCATGTTTCCTGCCTTTATTTCACATATTCATTCATTTATATCTTCATCTAATAAATATTATTAGTATCTACAATATGTCTGGATCTATATTAGGTGGTAGAGCAGGGTACAAAGAATAGTAAGACTTCTGGACGATTGGAGTTTTCATTCCAGGAGATGGTTGGGTGGGAAGGCATATATAGTATGCCAGAGAGTGAGCCATGTTACAGAAGACAATAAATATAAGGAAGTAAGATGAGAAGTGGGCAATGGGTAATGGGTCAGAGGTGCCTCCTTGGACATAGAGCCATCCAGTGACAGCATTATGGGAGATGAGGATGAACTGGAAGTCCTTGGCTTCTTGAGATGACTGAAGTAAACAACATAATCATGTTAGTTTTGATAATCCCAAAGCTAAGGTTCTGGTGAAACTGAGAATGGTGGGGTGAAGGGGAAGGATTGAGAGCAGCACGGAATTATGCAGAATACCACCTTATCCTGCCGAAGTTGATGAGGAGGCTAAGAGAGGAAAGACCATTTATACATGGCTAGGAGAAAAAGGAATAATCAAATATTGGATGGATAGGGAAAGAAAAAGAAATTGAAATTATGTAAATCAATATAACCCATGAAGTACCAAGTTTTCCATTCTGCCAACAAGAATAAATACTCAAATATTTACCTATTTCAAAGGTGGTTTGGGGCTGGGGCTATCGCTCAGTGGTAGAACACCTGCCTCACATGTTCAAGGCACTGAGTTCCATCCTTAGCACCACAAAAAATTAAATAAGTAAAGATGTTGTATCCACCTACGACTAAAAAATATTTTTTTCAAATGCTAGTACCATTAGTAATAGCATTGAAAAAAAAAAAGGTGGTTCAATTTAAATTTTTATAGGTGTTCCACTTCTGGGATAATGGGGCAAAATGGGTTTTGATATTTAAGGAGAAATGATAAGGAATTTAGAAAATCACTACAGAGAGGCTCAGCAGGATAGGGATTTTTTTTAAACTTTCATTTTTGATGATACGTACAGGTTGAAAATAATGGGCATGATATTTAGGTTATAGATAGTTAAAGAATTTCTAAGGAATGCAAGTATTCCAAGTTTTCAATATTTTATTTTAAAAAAGAGATTGAGCTTGAGTGTCTGCAAAGATCTTTACCAGAGCTAACAAATTTTAATTCAAGAACATAAATTATGCATTTCAAATGGAAAAATTAAAATTCATATCTCAAATCCATGTGTCCTTTCTATTTTTCAAGGGAAAAAAGCATATTAAACAAAGTTTTCATTTCTCCCCAGTACTACTATTTATAAACACTATGTGAGTTTGGAGCTCAGGCTAGTTTGCTGTAAGATAAAGAAGGTAATCATGGGATCCAGATTTAATATTCATGCTGATTTGAAGCTAACTTGGAGAGAGGTTTGTAAGACCTTAGAAGGATCAGAGTGACAATATGCAATTTCCTGATTAAAAACAAATAACTAAACTCATTTCAAATCTCTTGCTTCACTGTTGACATTATTCACAAAAAGAAACATTCTGGAGCAATCCAAGATACAAGCCAACCAAATAAAACAAGCAATGTATTTACTGAGAAGCTGTGCACAAATGAACAGAAAAACAAGTGATCAAACAAAATAAACAGAAAAATACACATGTACACACTCACACATCCCCCCAACATGCCCCTTTCTTAGGTATTTTATGTCCTGCCCTCAACTCTTCTAAATTTTAATTACTGCATTGGTCCATTATGAAATTTTGATTTATGATATGATTTGGTATAAATAAAAAGAAATTAAAAAGTTAAAAGTTAAAGCAGTGTGGTAATATATGTTTCAAATCTTCCAAGATAAAATTGGCTTTTATTCTACCTCTCCCCTCCACATGTCACAAAATTGCTTTTAGAATGATGTATTATAGCTCCATAGAAGGTATGTTAGATTTTCACATGGAGATCGTTCCACTAATATGATTCAGTCAAAAGATATTTCATCTGTTGTAGTCAGAAAAGAAATGACAGATTGCTAAAGGAAGATGAACTTTTGATTAATAGAAAGACACACATGGCTCCAAAAAACAATTTGTTGAGAAAGCTAAGTAAAACTAATAGCAAAAATATTAAAAGACCAAAGAAAGGTCAAGTTTTAAGAAGTAGTCTGTTGTCAAAACTCAAAATGTCAATTTCTCTGAATTTTGTGTCAATTATTATCTTACATTCCTTTCTACCTTTATCATATTCTGTTAAGTACCCCTAAACAATGAATTGTTTGGATTTACCTAAATTTTTCTTCTTTTTTTGTACTGGAGATTGAACCCAGGGGCAATTAACCACTGAGTCACATCCCTAGTCCTTGTTATTTTGTTTAATTCAAAACAGGGTCTTGTTAAGTTGCTTAGAGCCTGACCAAATTGCTGAGGCTGGACTCGAACTTGTGATCCTACTGCCTCAGCCTCCCACATAACTGATTACAGGCGTGAGCCACCATGCCCAGCTGGTTTTACTGAATTTTCAAGGATGAGATCATTGCTAGAGATGTTGCATATTTTTTCATATATGTATTGACCTTCATATTTCTTCTTTTGAAAAGTGAAGTTTAGTTCCTTTGCCCATTTATTGATTAAGTTGTTTGGTTTTTTGGTGTTAGATTTTTTTGAATTCTTTATATATCCTGGAGATTAATGCTCTGTCTGAGGTGCAGGTGGCAAAGACTTTCTCCCATTCTGTAGGCTCTCTCTTCATGCTCTTGATTATTTTTTTTTTGTTGTTGTTGTTTTCTATGAAGAAGCTTTTGAGTTTGATGTCATCCCATTTAGATTAGTGATTTTACTTCTTCTGCTTTAGGAATCTTGTTAAGGAAGTCAGTTCCTAAGCTGACATGTTGGAGTAATGGGCCTACATTTGCTACATTACATAGGCACAGGGTCTCTGGTCTAATTCCTAGATCTTTGATCCACTTTGTGCAGGGTGAGAGATAAGGATTAAATTTCATTCTACTTCAGATGAATTTCCGGTTTTCTCAGAAACATTTGTTGAAGAGACTATCTTTTCTGCAATGTGTGTTTTTGGAGCTTTTGTCTAGTATGAGATAACTATATTTAGGTAGGTTTGTCTCTGGTCTTCACTCCAACAAGAATGGTGATTATCAAGAATACAAGTAACAATAAATATTGGTGGGATGTGGGGGAAAGGGTATACTTAATACATTGCTGATGAGCCTGCAAATTGGTGTAACCACTGAAAAGCAGCATGGAGATTCCTTTAAATACTAGGAATGGAACCACCATTTGACCCAGCTATCCCACACATTGGTTTATACCCAAAGGAATTAAAATCAGCATATTACAGTGACACAACCACATCAATGTTTATAGCAGCACAATTCACAATAACTGAACTATGGATCCAAACTAGATGCCCATCAACAGATGAATGACTAAAGAAAATGTGGTATATACACAATGGAATATTACTCAGCCATAAAGAATAATGATTGTATGACATTTTCTAGTAAATGAATAGCTCTGGAGACTATCATGCTAAGTGAATAAGCCATTCCTAAAGAAACAAAGATCAAATGCTTTGTCTGATATGTGGAAGCTAACCCAAAATAAAGGGGGCAGGGGAAGAATAGTATTTCAGTGGATTAGGCAAAGGGGAATAAAGGGAAGTGAGGGGGATAGGAAAATAAAAGACAGTGAAATGAGTCTGACATCACTGTCCTATGTACATATATGAATACACCACAGTGAATCTCACCATCATGTACATCCACAAGACTGAAGTCCTAATTAGAATAGCATGTATTCCATGGGTGGATGAATTTTAACAAAATGGATTTTACCAGCATATATAGAACTAAAGAGAACCAATAAATTAAAAAACTGAAATAAAAATGATTAAATCATAGAATATTTATTCTTCTGATAGTTTCATTTCAACATTATGTGTTTGAGATCCACCTTTGTCACTGTGTAGAGTTCATTCACTTTTAATGCTATACAACATTCTATTAGTTGACTATATTAGGCTTTATTCTTATTTTTAGGTCTACTGTTTATGGACATTTCAGTTGTTTAGTTTTGTTTTTGTCTTTTATTTTACTTTTATTCATAATAATGCTCTAACTATCTTTATAACTCCTGGTATCATGTGCAAGAGTTCCTCTAGATTATGTAACTATGAGTGAAATTTTGGATTTGTAGGGTATATGAATATTAATCAGACAATACTAAATTTTTTTCAAAGTCTGTTTACCAATCTATGCCCCTACCAAGTATATATGCTTTTCCTCTTTCTTCACATCCTCACCAATACTTAACCAAAAATAAAATAAAATTTCAGCAATTTGGTAAGGTGAAATTACATCTTTTTTATTATTTAACACCATCAATGTTAATGATCTAAGCATTTATGCATCAGTTTACTACACTTTAATGTTTCTTTCATGAATTACCTACTTGCACCTCTTGTCAATTTTTTTCTTTTCTCTTCTTGTTGTTGTTTTGATGCTGTTGTTGTTTTTGGTTCTGGGTCAGCGGCACTTAACCACTGAGTCACATTCCTGCCCTTTTTATTTTATAATTTTCAGGAACAGGGTCTCACTGCCTTGTTTTGGACCTCACTAAATTGCTGAGGCTGGCTTTAAACAGGAAATCCTCCTGCCTCAGCCTCCTGAGCCACTGGGATTAGGCATGCACCCCAAGGCTGACCTCTTGTCAATTTTCAATTGAGTCATTTGCCCTTTTTCTGATTGATTAGAAGAAATTTACATATTTTAAGTACAATTCATTGTCAATTATTAGCATTACACATATCTTTTCCTGGATTTGACCTTCTTTGCTATATACAAGTCTTCTTTATTTTTTTTTTTTAACTAAGCTTTCTATTTTGGGATAACTTCATGTCAAAATGCAGTTATAAGAAATAAACCAGATTCCCTTATCTTTCAATCAATTTCCTCCACTAGTGAAATCTTGAAAAGCTCTAGGATAATACCACAACCAGATATTTGTGTTACTATGGTCAAAATATGAAACATTTCCAACTATACAAGGATTCCTCACATTCCTTTTTTATAGCCACATGTACTTCCTTTTCTACTGCCATTAATCCCCAGCAATGACAAATGTGCTTTCCAGGTCTATAATTTTACTATATCAAGAGTAATATTTAAATAAAATAAAAATATTTAAACTTTAGATTTTGCCTTTTCTCACTCAACTTAGTTCTCTAGAGACTCATGTTAAAGTGAATAACAAAATATTTCTTTTTATTTTATTTCATACTGTGAAAACCAAAGTTTATTCACACATTGAAAGATAATCTATGTTGTTTTCACGTTTTGGCTATTATGAATGAAATTGCTATCAACACTTAGGAACATATTTTTGTGGGAGCATTATTGGTCACTTCTCTGATCGATATGACCATGGGTACAATTGCTATATTATATCATTGTTGAGTGATCCACACTTTTAAGGAAAATGGCAAAATAGTTCCCAAAAATGTTTCTTTCCTTTTCCATTCCCACTATGGAAGTATGAATTACCCTGTTTCTCTACATCTTCACTAGCATTTTGTATTACCATTATTTCTTTGAATTTTTACCTTTTGGATAGTGGATCATGATTGCTCATGGTACTATTAATTTGCATTTCCCTAACATTGAACATCTTTTCATTTTTTAATTTACCATCTGTATTGCTTCTCCAGTGAAATATCTCTTTGTATCTTCTGCTCATTATCTAATGGAAATTTTAAATTTTAAATTATCTGATGGATTTTTTAAACAGTTATTTTGAAATATGATTGTTATATAAAGATCTACTCCATATTCTAATGGATACAATTTGTTGGGTTTGAACATAGACATACACCTGTAACATTATCAACATAATTGAGGCAATGAGCATATCAATTACTTCCAAAAGTTTCCCCCTGTGCCTTTGCTTTTTGTCTAATTCTGTGTGTGTGTGTTAAGCTTAACCTGAAATCTAACTGCTTATCAAATGTTTATGTGTACAATACGGTGTTGTTAATAATAAGCACCATGCCATGCTGCACATATCTAGAATTTACTCTTCTTGTACAAGTGAAAGTTCATACCCATTCCCTTCCCCTCCCTTGTTATCACCACCATTCTACTTAGCTTCTATGAGTTTCACTGTTAGATACTTCAAACAAATGGGATCATGCAATATTTGACCTGTGACTGGTTTATTTCACTTAGCATAGTATTCATCAGGTTCATTCCTGCTATGACATATTGCAGGCTTTTCTTCTTTTTAAGACTTGATAATATTCCACTATATGCCAATACTATATTTCTTTGGTCCATTAATCGATCCATGGACATTTTGATGTTTCCAGATCTTGCTTATTGTGAATACATCTACAGTGAACATGGGAGCACAAATATCTTTTTAAGATACTGATTTCATTTCCTATAGATATACGCCCATAGGAAATGGAATTCCAAATGGGATTACTGGATCACATGATAGTTTCTATTTTTAATTTTTTGAAGAATCATTACACTGTTTTACCCAGCAACTGCATCATTTTGCTTTCTAAGCATTCCATTTCCTCCATATCCTCCCTAACACTTAATTGGGACTTTTAGTCAACAGCAATAAACACGTATGAGAAAATATCTCATTATGGTTTTGAGTAGCATTTCCCTGGTGATTACTGATATTGTACAACTTTTTATACACCTGTTGACTATTTGTATGACTTCTTTGGAGAAATGACAATTAGACTATCTTTATAAGTCCTGACATCTGGTGGATCATGTACCATTATTTGATTTTTCCATGCTTTAAAATTATCTCCTGAGTTTTTATGTTTTTAATTTTATATTTTTAATTTTTATATTTTTAATTTTGTATTTCATATTGTATTTTTCTATTTTTAATTATTCTAAATATATACTTAAAATTTGTGTCTAATCCTTTGTTATTGTGTCCATGAATATTTTGCTTATTGATCTAGGTTTTATTGATGTATTTCAATATAATTTTCTCATTTTATATCTTTTATATATTACAATGAATTTTAGTTTTTATGGTTTTCATTATAAATAACATTTAATTGTCTTCTAATTATTCATTCCTTTATTGTAATGAAACATATACAAATCTTCTATCAAGATAGCCTTTTAAAAGCAAATCATAACTCATTCTCCTTTCTGCATATATATGTATATTTGTATATACATAATTTACACAAATGAATATCATTCATTTTTCTTTCTTAATATAGGTAATTAAACATTTAAATTCCACTGTAAGTACATACTGCACTTTATCCTATACATTTTGATATGTTGCTTTTCATATTGAACTTGTTGGAGGGAAATTCTGAGTCTTAATACGAAACACTTAGACCTTCCTTTTCTATTCGTATTCTCTCCCCTAACCCCCACTGTGGTACATGTTTCATAAAGATAGAAATTGAAGGCATTTTTATCTTTTTACTGGTATTAAATAAAATACTTTTAACATTTTACCTTTGATTATATAATTTATTCTTCAATCTTTTAGATATGTTTGGTTATTTTAAATTCCTTTCTATATTCTTAGTTTGTTTTAATGAATTAGTTTTAAATTTTATTAAAACATTTACCTGTCTATACTGAAATGATTTCATATTTTCTTATTCATTATATTACTACACTGAATTGCATTAATGGTTTTCCTAAAGTTGAGTCATTTTTTATTTCTAAAAGAATCTAAATTTGACAGAAATTTATTATTGCTCTATTTACTACTATATTCAGCTTAATGATATATTACTTTTGTTGCTTTAAATTATACTGTTACATAATATTAACTATAATAATTTTCTACTCTGTTACTATTCTGTTCTGGTTTTGATATCAAGATTAAAATCACCTTACATAATGACTTACAGAAAATTGTCCCATTTCTATTATAGGAATAATTCTATGTGACTTTGGAATTGTGTTTTTCTTGTTTCTTGGTAAAATTCTGATGAATGATTTCTTGGTGGAAAGATTTTTAGGTAAGATGAGCGTTCACAGTCTATTTTTCCTGAATGAATATCATGGTTTAGAAATAAAGGAATCCCCCAAAAGATCATGTGGGGTGACAATGCAAAAAATTTTTTGGTGAAATGACTGGGTATAAGAGTTCTAACCTAATGGGTGCATTAGTCTCCTGATAGGGATTAGCTGAGTGGCAGCTACAGGCAGGGCAGGGTTTGGCTGGAGGAGTTGGATCTCTGGGAGTGTGCCTTTAGAGTATATATTTTGTCCCTGGAGAGCAGAGTCTCTCTCTGTGTCTGTCTGTCTGTCTGTCTGTCTGTCTCTCTCTCTCTCTCTCTCTGCTCTCTGGTCCCACATATCTAGCTGCTTTCCTCTGCCACACACTTCCACCATGATGCTTGCCTCACCTTGGGCCCAGAACAATAGAGTCAGCCAGGTATAGACTGAGACCTTTGAAACAATGAGCTCCAAAATAAACTTGTGTCCTTCTCATTGTTCTTGTAAGATCTTTAGGTTACAACAGTCAAAAAACCTAAAAAAACAAGTTTTACCTTTATAGAAATCTAATCCATTTCACCTGCTTTCATATATACTGTATAAAGTTATTCATGAATTCACATATTATTTGTAATGTCTATATAATCTGCCTGCATATAGGTCCTCTTTCAATACCATTGTTAGTTATACTTGAAATTTCACCTTTATACTTTGTAATTTATATTTATACACTATCTTTTCATGCTCAAATTTATCTTCTTTCCAAGAATCCCACATAGGGCTATTTTTAGATTCTATATTGTATTTTCTATGATAAATTATTTCTCATTTTATTATTTTCTTCTTTGTATTGTTTCTTCCTACTTAGATCAAGTTTATTATGCTATACTTTCCCAAATTTCTGAAGTTGAAAATTAAGCTTATTGATTGTTTTCTGTTGCAATACAAATAAACATTTAAATTTCTCTTAAGTACTTACATTGCTTTATCCTATATATCTTGATATGTGTTTTTATTATCTTTTAAGTAATTTTCAAATTTCTGATTTATTTTTGTAATGATGAGTTATATAAAACTGCTTTATTTTTGGGCATGTTGGCAAGTGCCTGTGATCCTAGTGGCTTGGGAGGCTGAGGTAGGAGAACGACAAATTCCAAGTCAGCCTCATCAACTCATCAAGGTCCCAAGTGACTTAGAAAAATCCTGTCTCAAAAAATAAAAAGGAGCTGGGTTCAAACTTAGTATCAAAAAAAAAAAAAAAAACTTCTAAAAGTTATGTTTCAGATATGAGGTGCTCCCAAAAGCTCGGGTGTGAGACAATGCAAGGAAGTTTGGAGGAAATGATTGGGTTATGAGAGTCTTGACCTAATCAGTGGGCTAACACCCTGATAGGGTTAACACCGGTGTTAACTGTAGGTAGGTACAGTGTGACTGGAGAAGGTGGTACATTGGGGATGTGCTGTTGGTGTATGTTTTGTCCCTGATGATAGAGAACTCCTGATTTTCAAGCTGTCTTCCTCTGTCACAACCTTCCACCTTGATGTTCTGCCTTATATTGGACCCAGGGTGACAGAATGGAACTGGCCAACTAATGAACTAGGACCTCTTTTAACAGTGAGCTCCAAATAAACTTTTCCTTCTCTGAAATTGTTCTTGCCAGGTCTTTTGTCACATCAGAGAAAAAAAAGACTGAAATATAGGAGATTTTATGTTACCTTTCTATTATTGAGTCCTGAATGGGCTACGATTAGTCAAACAAGACAGTCCAGTAAGTCTGTAAGACGTTAGGTCTTGCTCTACCATGTGCTATGTGTACATTTTTGCATATGTTCTATATAAACTTAACAATGTCCAAGATCCAGTTGTTGAATACGTTAATATATGCCCTTTCATTCAAGTATATTAATTGTGTTTCTGAAGTCTCATATTTTAGACTTACTGATTTTTTTGGGCTTATGCTACCATTCACTTAGGTGAAATTGTTAAATTTATTAGTATAATGGTGGATATGTCAAGTTTTCCTTCTGGCATTTAAAAATCTTGCTTCATATACTTTTTACTGTATGTTATTGTTTTATTTTAAGTTCATATTATTTTATATTCTTGGTTAATTTAACCTTCTATGAATAAGCAATGATCCTGTAGCTGCCTTAAAGTCTATTTTGCCTGAAACTAATTTTATGATACTAGGAATTTTGTGACTTTATCTGTTTTAGGTGTGTTTCTTCTAAATATCATATAATGGATATTTTAAAAATCCATACTAATTATTTTTTAATCTGAACTATTTACTTCATTTATATCAACTGTGATCAATATGTTTTTTTCACTCTGATGATCTTATTTTGTGTTTGTAATGTATCCTGCTTTATGTAGTCTCCTTTTGGCATTCATTTATTTCATCTTAGTTAACAGTTCCTTAAACTTCTAGTTCCATTTTCTTCTAATTTGGGAGTACACACTTGTATTGTTTTCCCAAAACAATTCAAATGTGTATTTATGTATCTATATTTAGTTAATGCATTTATACTTACCCAAAAATAATTCCAGAACCTGCAAAAACATTGAGTCAATCTTCTTTTAAAATACTGTTTTTCAAGTCTGAGATGGTGAACCACACCTGTAATCCCAGTGGCTAGGGAGGGACACTGAGGTAGGAGGATCATGATTTCAAAGCCAGATTCAGCAACACTGAGGCGCTAAGCAATTCAGTGAGACCCTGTCTCTAAATAAACTACAAAACAGGTCTTGGGATGTGACTCAGTAGTTGAGTGCCCCTGAGTTCAAATCATGGTTACCCCCCCGACAAAACAAACTTTTTTTCTGTTTGATCATTTTTTAATCTATTATTAAATATGAATTTACTCATCTTTAATTTCTAGGATTCATGCTTAATTTCTGTTGAAATTTGATTGAACCCATTGGTATTTTTATATTGTATTTTTATTATTTTATTCTTATTAAACATACTGATTTTAGATTTTGTATTTAATTTGCCCTTTGGTACAGTTTCTGTGAGATCGATTCTGAAGCTTTTTGGTACTATTTATCTTGGTCATGACAGTATTTCTCTGACATATTTAGTGTTCTTTGATAGTGACTTTATGTTCCTTAAATTTCATTTGTGGGATATTCTTTTACATAGGACTAGGCTAGTGTTAATTTGCCTCTTTGGTGCCTAGAAGGAAAATTGATAGAAGATGTCTTTATAATTCTGCCTTCAGGTTTTCAGGCAGTACAGCCCATAGGAGTCTCTCTGGAAAAGAATACAAATGTGGTCTAGTTAGAAATTTTAAAGAGATACTTTCTGTTTGCTTCCTTTATCTAGACTCACTGATAAATTTGACAGGTAGTCCATTATATATATCTGCAGGCTGTGTTTCCTATGTTTACAGTTGTAGAAGTTCAAGTTATACATTTTCATGTTTATAGTCATGTAACAGTTTTGTCACTCATTCCTATAAATATTATAATAATTCAAACATACATAAATTTAATGCATATCTACATTTATTTGTACAATTTTTCAACCAAATTGTTATCTATTAGAGTTCACATTTTCAACAATGTCCATTTGATTTAAAGTGATTATGTTTTATTTTATTTGTGTTGTAATTTAAAATTGTATTTCATTTTCTTATTAGTCATTAGAACTAATATTAATGGGTCAAAATTTCAAACTTAGACATATAATTTTTAGTTCACGTCTCTAGATTTACCCCAGATTATATACATATGGAATGAAATGTGGTTCCTTGAAATAGTCATCATTTTAATTTTCTGGCATATATATGCTAAGACAGTATGTAGTTGAAATGTTCCACTTGGCCTTCATTTGAAAATAATCAAAATGACTACTAAGTGAAGTTTCCTAAATGTCAGCCTCATATTCACATTTCACTCTATCCTCTTCCCCTAACCTGGGATACTGTTAATTCCATCCTGCATCAGTCACACTTGGTGAAAATCTACTCCTTCCTCTAGGTCCAATGGAAGCATGAACTTTGGGAAACACTCCCTGACCACTCCCACAACCATGCATTATTCCATACATTTTGCACATTAATAAAAATAACAACTCATCCTCAATTCAGTGTGAATCCATAATAAAAATATGACTTGAGAAATTGTGAGCCTTCTTATTATACTGTCAAAAAACTTGAAATAAGCTGTCACTTCAACATAGGAGTGTCCAGATTTCAAACTCAATACATAAAGCAAATATAATCTTGACTTTAGAGCAATAAAAAATGAATAATAGCACAAAAAGACCTAATGAAGTTGTAGCTATGCAATTTTAAGAGTCTCAAGGCATGAATTTAAGGAGAAAAAAATATATATATATATGTATATATATCTATATACGTACTTTTTTTTAAGAAAAGGTATAACAAAGAAATAACAAAGAACCAAGATTTGGAAGTAATTCTTTTTATCTATGACTTAAACATGCACTATTTTGATAGTGGTTAAATAGCATTTTAATAACAAATTATAAATGCATAGAATTAGCAGATCTGATAAAATTGTGCTAGAGATAGTAAAAGAGAGAAGAAAAATCAGTAAGCCACCCATTAAAGGGCTCCAAAATCAAGAGCGCTCTCTCACAGATGTGTTTGAAAAATGAATTGGGCACCACACAATGAAGGAGAAGTATAAACTGGGTGCAATTTAATTGATTATACCGATCTCACAGTGACAAACATAGCAATGGCTTTTCATTAAAATTTATAAAAGAACTACAGAGGTTACCAACAGTTCATGGCTATAATGTGCCATCATTACCCAGTTTCTTCACTTTCTTCTACTTCTTTTATATTTTAAACCATATTCATTTAGCATTCAGCCAAAAGAAACAGCAGGCTCTCTTGAACCTGCCACCAATGATTTATTAAGCTCATTTTCTATTCATTTGTTTATAGATCAAACACAGAAAGAAAGGCTCAACAATATTGAATATATATAATAAAAAGCACACACACAAAGTATTTAACTTTACATTGTGCTAGGTCAGATATTTTGGAAGAAAGACAATAATTATACATAAGCAATTGCTTTGATGTAGCCTCTTAAATCAATACAGCTACTTAGTACAAGGTAGGCATTTATGTATGTTTAGCATTGGCAATCTTTCCAGAGTATGACATTTTAGGTAAATGTGCTTTATTGCAGACATGGGAAAACAGATAAATGAAGTTCTTATTGACAGCCTCTTTCGCAACTCGCTAGCCTTTATAAATGGGATGTCATTAATCTCCCATTCGCTATAACAGCAGTCTTCAAATTGGTTGAATGTGCACTCCATTAGTAAAAGTTTTGTTTTGGCTACTCTACTTTATTTAAATAATAAAATGTGTCTCATGTATATGATGGACTACACAAGAATTTTCCAAAGTAAATATTTTAAATGTATGTGATAAACTCCTACAAAATAGTTCTATTTTTTTCTTCCTGTGTTCTCTGGATCATGTTGATTGAGCCATGCATTACTTTTGAGATCATTACTTCAGAAAAATCTGTGTTTTTGTGAGATACAGTAGTAACTGAATAGAGTAAGTACCTACAGAAGGCAGTAAAGTATAATGTGTTTTTCTGATAGTTTCCTATACAATCAAAAGGTTCTCATTAAGTAATTTTCATGTTTAATGAATATTATGAATGTATGATATCATTTACAATGTATATAATTTTTTTTTGCCTAGTCATAAAAGCAAATATCTCACCAATAGCTGGCATTCCAGAGTAAAAAGATTCATCTCGGATCCAGAATAGTTACAGGATATTCTACAGTACTTATTTTTATTATGTTAATATTTTTAAAAATAAAATGATTAGCTTATCCATCCTGAAAATAAGAACATAATATACTGTCAAGCTGGAGTACTGGTTCTAGTACATTCAACTTTCACCAGTAACAGAGTGTAAAGAGTTCATGACCTTACTTATATGTGACATATAAAAGTGTTGAACACGTTTGAGAAGTAGAAGAGAGGTTACCACAGGCAGAAGGTAAGTGGGAAATATTGCACAGCAAGGTGGCTTAGTTAAAAATAGCATATATTTGAAAATTGTTAAGAAAATGAATTTCAAGTGTCTCATCAAAAACAATGGTGGGTGAGATGATAAATATGTTCATTATATTTATTTAATCATTCCATGTTGTTTGTATAATAATATATCAAAACACCACATTCTATCCCACAAATATATGAATTACAACTTATCCATTAACAATATTAATAAAAATTTTTAATGTTCTTGCATGGGAGAAGAGTGTATTTTGCTGTTCATGTAGTTTTACAGTGGTTTCAATGGTCACAGTTCTTTTTAGCAAAAGTATTAGACAAGGACTAAGAGCCATATGTACATATTTCTATTCAGTAATGGCAACAAAAAAAAAAAAAAACAAATTACTGTGGAGTAATGTCTGATTGGAAGTTTAAAAATAGAAGTCCTCAATAGATCAAAATGTAAAAACAGAAATGACATATAATCCAAAAATCTCACTACTAGGTACATATCCAAAGGAAATGAAACAGGTATGTTAAAGAGACTATGAATATCCATGTTCATTGAAGCACTATCATGAAAGAAGCAATGGAAGTAACCTGAGGATTCAATTGAATGAATAAAGAAAATGAAATATGCTACATACATAATGGAATACTATTCAGCCATAAAAAGAATGAAATCCTATCATTTTGGACAATATGAATGAAACTAGAGTTCACTATGTTAAGTGAAATAAAGCAGGTACAGAAGGACAAGGACTATATGACCTCACTTCTATATGGGATAAAAAAGTCAACTTCACAGAAGAGTAGATTAGTTATCAGAGTTGAAAGAGTAAGAAAGAGGTGAAAGGGATGGTAAGAGATTGATCAATTGGTATTAAGTTATAGCTAGAGAGGAGCAAGAAGTTCTGGTGTATGGTAGGGAAGTAGTAGATAACAATGTACTGAGCACTGCAAAAAGCTAAAGGAAAGGAATTTAAAGGTTTTACTATAGAGAAATGATAAATGATGGAGGAGGTACATAATTCTAACCTGATTTAAGCCTTGTACAATGTGTACAGATATCAAATTATCAGATGGTATTCCTAATGTGCATTTTTTGTTTTCATATGTCAGGTAAAAATTAAATTAAATCTGTATTCTAAAGTAAAGGGCTTTTAAAAGGTAGCTGCATTTGCAGTAAAATCTTGCACAGCTTTGCTTTCCCTACAATCGTGGGTGCCATTTAGAATCTGCCTCATTTTAAACCCACTGTCCTGTGTCAGGGTTTCATGTTAATAGTGCTCTTTTTTCATGATGAAAATTGATCAATGACTCTGTACAGGCCATCTATCTTCTTAGAAAGAACAGAATCTATCTGGTGAATGTCTGATAGACTATACCAAGATCTATATGATCACTGTAAATCTAAATATACAGTTTAATAAGGCAAAGTAAGATAATGAAAGCAAAATACTTAAAACTACATTTTGATACTTTACAATGCAAAGCTAACTAGAAAAAGGAGAGGATATCTCATGACAATACCCATGGTGTCCACAAAAACTTAATTATCATGACTACTGAATGTTCCTTGCATGCAAGAGAATTTTTAGGCACTGATACAGGTAAATGTTGCATTGCATTGGGCACAAACAGATTAGAGTTCATTTTAAACTTCTGTGAGTAATTTAAAAGTCAAAGTCATGATTTTATGATGCAAACAAGGATCTATTTTGAAATCCTCGTATCTGTTATATTTTTAAAGAAATGCTAGAATCTTAGAGTTTAAGGGTCATGGGACACACCAATTTAATACAACCTTCTTTAGTCTTTATAAATGAGAAAACTGAAAGAAGATTGGTGAAATATCCTACTCAGAATTATGAAATGAGGTAGTGCAGAATCAAGACCAAACTGTAACATCCTATTTGTTAATTGAAAATATTCTTCACATTGTAACACCTACAGACATTTTTAAATTATTAAAAGATTTTATTTTATAATAACTTCAGAGTAAATTATTTCTTGAAATTATGAAGAACCAGGCCACTACACTGCTCACCAACACTGTCCATCTTCATACAAAATTACAACAGATCCAACCAAGGCACATTATAGTGAAAATGCCTAACATACAGAATAAGGATAGAATTTTAAAGACCACAAGACAAAAGTTTCAGATTACATATAGAGGAAACCAATTCTGACCTTAGCTGATTTCTCACCCCAGACCCTAAAAGCTAGGAGGTCCTGGACAACATAAAACAAGCTCTGAAAGAAAATGAATGCCAACCCCAAATTTATATCCAGAAAAATTAAGCTTCAGATTTGAAGATGAAATAGAAACCTTTCAGGATAAACAAAAGTTAGAAGAATTCACAACTAGAAAGCTTGCACTACAGAACATTCTCTGCAAAATATTCCATGAGGATGAAGTGGGGGAAAAAAATACCTAGCAAAGAGAGGAACTACACTAAAGGAAAAGACAATGAAAGGAGAAACTTGGTCAAATTTAAAACAAGAAATAAACCAAAATGACAGAAGACAAATCATATGTCAATAATAACCCTGAATGTTAATGGTGTAAACTCATCAATCAAAAGTCATAGACTGGAAGATTGGTTTAAAAAACAAGATCCAAAATATGCTATCTCCAAGAGACTCACCTCATAAGCAAAGATCCACAGACTGAAAGTAAAGAATGGGAAAAAACATATCACTTACATGGACTGCATAAATAAGCAGGGGTTTCCATCCTAATATCAGAAAAATTGGACCTCAAGTCAAAGTTAGTCAGAAGGACAAAGAAGGACATTTCATACTGCTTAAGGGAGTTATACATCAATAAGACATAGGAATTATAAATATTTGTTCCCCAAACAATGAAGCATCAACATACATCAAAAAAACCTTTCTCAATTTCAAGAATCAAATAGACCACAACACAATACTAGTGAGTGATTTTAACACAACTATCTCACTACTGGATAGATCTTCTAAACAAAAACTAAACAAATAAACTACAGAACTAAATAATACAATGAATAGTTTGGACTTAATGGACAGATATAAAATATTTCATCCATCAACGAAATACACTTTCTTCTCAGCAGCACATGCAACCTTCTCTAAATAGACTATATCTTATGCCACAAAGCAGCTCTTAGCAAATATGAAAATATCGAGATACTACTCTGCATTCTATCAGAATACAATGAAATGAAATTAGAAAACAATGGTAAAGTAAAAAATGAACTACTCCAACATCTGGATACTAAATAATACACTATTGAATGATGAATGGACAGCAGAAGAAATCAAGAATAAAATAAAAAATATATAGAGGTAAATAAGAATAGCAATACAACATATCAAAATCTCTGGGACACTATGAGAGCATTGCTAAAAGGAAAGTTCATTGCATCAAGCTGATCCATTAAAATAATAGAAAGTCAACAAATAAATGAACTAATATTACATATCAAAGCCCTAGAAAAAGAAGAACAAATTAACACCTAAACAGAAGACAGGAAATAATTAAAATCACAGCTGAAATCAATGGCATTGAAACAAAAGAAATAATTCAAAGAATCGACAAAATAAAAAGTTCTTTGAAAAAGTAAATAAGATTGTTAAACCCTTAGCTATTCTAATGGAGAAAAAACCAGCAAAGTAATGAGAGAAAGAGAAAGAAATTATCAAAGTTCATGATGAAAAATGAATTATCACAACACACACTACTGAAAGACAGAAGACAATTAGAAACAATTTTTAAAATGTATACTCCAGCAAAATAGAAAATCTTGAAGACATCAACAAATTTCTAGAGACATATGACTTACCCAAATTGAATCAAGAGGACATACACAATTTAAACCGATCAATTTCAAGCAATAAAATAGAAGACACCATCAAAAGCCTACAAAAGAGGAAAACCCAGGACAAGATGGATTCTCAGCCAAGTTCTAATAGACCATCAAAGAAAAATTAACACAAATACTCCTCAAATTATTCCATGAAATAGAAAAGGAGAGAGCCCTTCCAAACTTATTCTATGAGACTAGTATCACCCTGATACCAAAACTAGACAAAGACACATCAAGAAAAGAAAGCTTCAGACCAATATCCCTAATGAACATAGATGCAAAAATTCTCAATAAAATTCTGGCAAACCACATATAAAAACACATTTAAAGAATAGTGCACCATGATCAAGTGTGGTTCACCCCAGGGATGCAAGGTTGGTTCAACATATGGAAATCAATAAACATAATACATCACATCAATAGACTTAAAGATAAGAATCATATGATCGTCTCAATAGTTGCAGAAAAAGAATTTGACAAAATACAGCACCTTCTCATGTTCAAAACACTAGAAAAACTGGGGATACTAAGGTTCATACGTAAACATTGTAAAAACTATCTATATTAATCCAAGGTCAACATCATTCTAAATGGAGAAAAATTGAAAGTATTCCCTTTAAAAACTGGAACAAGACAAGGATGCCCTCCATGACTACTTCTATTAAACATAGTCCTAGAAACTTGAACCAGAGCAATTAGACAAAAGAAAGAGATTAGAGGGATACGAATAGGAAAAGGAGAATTCAGATTATCAGTATTTGTGAATGACATGACTATATATTTAGAAGATCCAAAAAATTTCACCAAAAAACTTCTAGAACTAATAAATAAATTTAGTAAGAAAGCAGAATATAAAATCAACACCCATAAGTCAAACGTGTTCCCATACATCAGTGATGAATTTACTGTAAGAGAAATTAGGAAAACTACCCCATTCACAATAGCCTCAACACTCATACATTGCTAGTGGGACTGCAAATTGGTGCAAACATTATGGGAAATAGTATGGAGATTCCTCAGAAAATTTAGAATGGAACCACCCTTTGATCCAGCTATCCTGCTTTTTGATTTGTACCCAAAGGACTTAAAATTATCATACTACAGTGATGCAGCCACATCAATGTCTGTAGCAGCTCAATTCACAATAGCCAAACTATGGAACCAACCTAGATGCCCTTTAACAGATGACTGAATAAAGAAACTGTGCTATATATACTCAATGGAATATTACTTAGCCTTAAAGAAGAATGAAATTATGGCATTCACAAGTAAATGAGTGGAGCTACAGAATGTCATGCTAGGCAAAATAAGTCAATCCCCAAACACCAAAGGCTGAATGTTTGCTTGGATATGCCCATGCTAAGGTGGAGGAGGTCTAGGGAAAAACAGAGGTACTTTGCCTTAGGCAGAAGGGAGTGAAGAGAGGAAAGGAAGTATGGGGATAAGAAGGATAGTAGAATGAATGGGACATTGTTACCCTATGTACATATATAATTACTCAACTACCATAATTCCACATCATACACAACCAGAAGAATGAGAAGTTATATCCCTTTATTTGATGTGTCAAAATTCATTCTACTGTCATTTATAACTAATTAAAACAAATTTTTAAAAGTGAATTAAATAAACAATAATGAAGAGTCACCTAAAGTCCTTACTGGGAAGCAAGAGTGAGTTCTATTTAAAAAAATTAACTTTGAAATAATGAAAGAAATTACTCTTTCATTCAATTTTGAATGCAGTTAAAAATATTTGGATCAACAGAAGCTTGTTTGTGTGTATATAATATATATATACACATACACTTATATACCATGGTCAATAATATGAAATTGATTTGGATATCATCTGTATATTTTTATGATTTGATTTTCATTGTTTTATAAACCTTCCCTGTGATATAAAAAGTGGTAAGTCTGTAACCCACTGAAATACAAAAAATGATATGGCAAAGCAATTTATTTGGTTACATACAAAGATGATTTTTAGCAGGGAGAGAGAGAAAAAAAAAGGGGGAATATGATAAAATAGTAGATGCTCCTCCTGACCATCAGTATAAGAATTCTAAGACTTTTCAAGGAAAGCAATTCAGGAAATTATTTTTTTAAAAAATTTTTAACTGTTGCCGGGGGCAGTGGCACACACCTGTAATTCCAGTGACTCCAGAGGTTGAGGAAGGAGGATTGTGAGTTCAAATCCAGCCTCAGCAAAAGCAAGGCACTAAGCAACTCAGTGAGACCCTGTCTCTAAATAAAATACAAAATAGGGCTGGCAATGTGGCTCAGTGGTCATGTGCTCCTAAGTTCAATCCCTGGTTCCCCGCCACAAAAATATTTATAATTATGATTGGTGTAAGTCTGCATGTCACAAAAGAACTTTTAAAACAAGGTATCTTTGGCAGATAGATCTACCCCTCATATGCACAATTTCGAAGAGACATGAATATCACAGCTATGCATAGTTTGCTTTGCTTTCATGTTTAGTTTGATCTAATGTTATTTTAATGTTTGCCTTGATTCCTTATTTATATGTCAGAGATCCTCATGGCTTCCTTGTGGGAAAGTCATGTGTTTTATTTTTTTTAACTCTGAAAATTAAAAATGTGATTTCAACTGGAAATTATTAACAGAAAGGAATATAAAAAAGAACAGGGCATACATATCTTGTGTGTCCGAGGGTGTTCACTGGAAACATAAAGAAACCCAGGTTATTCAGGCAGAAAGCACCATTCTCAATCTAAATACAAATACCCAATAGGTGAATGAAGAACACAAATTAACCTTTACAGTTTTGCGTTCTAAAATCACACAAAGGTTAAAAACAAATATTTAGATAGGATTATCACAGAAGTGATACATCCCTCCATGAAAAATGAGCACAACAGGGAAATGCTGTTAGGAGGGTGAGAAACTGCCAAATCCCCTCCAGTGGTATTGCTTGTTGACACTCTCTTCAATCCATTTTGCATGGTCTCTCAACATTTAATGTGCAGAACATTCACATTTGCTGGCCCGGTGCTTTTCAATTACATCCCTTTGCTTGGTCTGATACTCAACATGCCACAGGGTGACAGCCAGAGGGAGATGGAAAGGACTCCCATTGCCTCTGTGTCTCACGCCCATACCCCTTCCAACTCTATTGGATACCAGGAAGTTCAGAGTACTTGTGGCATGTTGCTGTGAACTCTCCTCAAAACTGTCTCGGTACCTAGATTGTTACCCCTTCAACCACAATATGTGTCCCTTTCCCCTAAGTGACCAACAGATCCTTATTTCTTTAAGCTATAATATCCTGAGAAAATGATCAGTGCCCAGAAAATTGGATGTTGTCAAATGATTTGCGTATCACTGGTAACACGAGCAGCAAAGATAACACTGTTATTCAGAGGGTCCATATTTTCATATTGAGTAAAATATAAACTAGTTAGTCACACTGATTGGTTTTTATTTGAAATAACCTAATGGAATTTTCACATTTGACCTTTTACACCAAGGATTAAAAAACTTCTGGTCATGGATTGTTTTCCTTTAAGAAAAAAATATGGTATATAAAAATTATCAGCAAGGATATTATAAGATTTATCACTGCACTGTCAATGTAATCAGTTGGGTATTTTTTTTTTCTATTATGACATTTTAATTTCTGACATAATAGAAAACTATAACTAGGGTTTTAAGATTATAAGATATTGTTGCTGTACATTCATGTTTCTAACCATATGAGGAGTCCTGAATCTTTTATTTTTTTAATTAAAAAGTATTCTCTGAGCTTCGGTGGCAATTGAAAATCCCCATAACCAATGCTAATTTGAGAGGGAATAATGGGCCTTTGAAATAGTGTAAAAGGTAGGAGATAAAACATTGTAGGCATTTTAAAAGTATTTTTTTCTTTACTGAAATATACACTTGTACTGTAAAGTTTCTGCTTTATATGCTTTATAAAGATAGCTATAAGTATTTCTTAGAATTCACTTTCAGTCTCTGTTAAGTTCAACTGTAGATTAATATATGGATTCTAAGCAATTGTCCTTTTGCATAACTTACTAAATTTACATGATTCATAATTAAGTTTTATTACCAAAATATTTTGTAGAAATTTATTCACAATTTAAAAAAATAACAATATTTGGAACAATAAATAGAGAGCAATATAAAGAAAAGCAAAATTGTATGAGAAATGCAATTTTAAAATTGTGAATTAAAATAGTTATACAATATCAATTTGCTTAGTAAATAGTAAAACTTAAGTCTAACAGTATACAAAGTGAAGCCATTGGTCATTCTTGAACATTGAATATGCACTGAAAAACACTGGAAATAAAAAAGTAAAAATAAATAAAATAGATATGTAGTAACTAAACTAGAGTGGAGTCATCAACCTATTTTCATTTTTCTTCTTTTGCATACTTTATGAACTTTCAAAAAATGGCATAAAATACTAAACATAGTATATTTTATTTTAAATATACTATATCTGTATTCTAGGGTAATTTCTTGATTACAGAATTTTCTAGAAATGATAATACTTTTGGCAGGAATGACTATGATTCTGAAAATCACCCAAAATTATTGCAGCTGTGATTCATGCTCCTGTCACTGTTCACTCTTTTTCGTCATTGATATCCTTCTGCTCCTAGAGCCTCTACTGTTGTAATGAGGATGGTATGGGCATGATGATAAATGAGTGAGCATTTTTCACTATAAATTAGTTCCAATCAAGGTTCTGTCTCAAACAGGTATGACTTAAACACTTTATTTTTAATTCCTTAATTTGTCATTGTGAAATGAAAAGAAAGCTCTGCGTTTGAAGGATTTTAATGATCTGTTCTGCTACCAAAAGAAAAAATGCATAATGTAGCCTTTCTACCTTAAGGAATTCATGATCTACTAGGAAATTAAATACAGTGATCAAATAATTACAAAAGGTTTGAAAAACATTAAAACAGATGTCTATTTAGAAATGCTAAGTGAGCACAGTGAAGCAAACCATTTTGCCTGGTGAGTATAAGGAAGAAGAAAGTATTTGGGAGAAGTGAAATATGAAGCAGATGAAGGAAGAGATGCAGGATAAGGCACAGAGCCTCAAAAGCATGGGCTGGGTCTCAGGGGACAGCAAAAGGTACAGTAACAAGTTTGGTGACAAGAAACTGAAATGTACTTTAGAGTCAGCTTCTGATATATTAGTAAGGTGTGATATAGGGCCAACATCTGTGTCCAGAAGAGAGAACAAAAGACTTCTTGGAGATAAGTATAAATAAGGAGCCCTGAGATCTCAATATTCACTATTAAAAGAGAATTGACTATTGAATCGATCGATGCCTTTTACGATATCTGAGCATGAGGCATCAATCAGCAGGAAAAGGTCTGTGATAGAAACATCTATGATTTCCCATGGTTACTTTTCTCTTTTTCCTCTAACAGCATATTAATTTCACCATAGAATGCCTGTTCTGTAGTGAGGAAATGGGGACTAGGCAGTTGGTGCCCTTGCTGGAGAATCTGAAGCCTTCCCAGTTCTGGGATACAGGTGGCTGATTGGTCCATTGCTCCACCTCCCAGATGTTGCCCTCTATGTTGTAGCTCATAAATTCCATATGACTCTTTTTTGATAATCTGATTCTTTATTTTGGATAGACATTTTGGTTAAATAACTTCAGTAAATATTTGGATATCTATTACGTCTATCAAAATGAAAAACATAGTTTTATAATACCATGCCTTTCATTGATATTTGCAGCATTAATTTAAAGACATTTGAAGATAAACTCACATAACTTTTGATTTTTAACTTTTAACAGTATTTTACACAAAGTAAATTATTCTTTGGGTTATTAAAGTATATTTGTTCATATATATATTATGTAACAACATAATCACTGACATAATCACTTTCATCACTTCCGTCCCAATGTTGTAATTAATTAATTCAAAGTATATGCTGAGATTTTTTTCTTGCTAGGCATTATTTCATACATTGGAGAAGCAGCAGTAAATAGAATAACATCTCTGCCAACATGCAGTTCTAATGGAAGAAACAAAAACCAAACAAATAAGTAAACCTAAAAAACAATTCATATTAGTGAAAAATGTTATTGAAAATTTAAATCAGAATTACACAATCAAGGCTGCATGGGAATAAAGGCCATTTTAAATTGCATGGTCAGGTTGAGATTTTTCTCATAAACCAAGAATGCCCTCAATGACCTGGTTTAGTATTCTTTTCAGATAAGAATGACAACAGAAGAAGAAGAAAAAAGACACTAAATTCATGCAGAGAATAACTATAATGCAGAATCACAAAACATAAGATGACAAATAAATACATTTAGTAGCTGTAGGGGAGGGCAGATTATTGATAATCTAAAAGTGGTAGAGGCCAGAGGTGAGGCTCTGAAGCACCGGAGCACTCATAGGTTAGGCAGAAGAATGGGAAGTTCTGGATAGTCTGGACTAGCGGTTTCAATGTGGTATGTAACAGAAACTAGCCATAGCTGACCCAAATCCATTACGTTACTTTCTTTCTTATAGAATATAATCACCCAAGTTTTATTTAGGCACATGCATGCCAAGATACAAACTATAGTCATATCTCAAAGGTACTGCTGGTTTGATTTCAGACTCACAATAAAGAGGCTATTGCAACAAAGCAAGCCAAACAATTGTTCTTATTTCAAAGTGCATTGAAAATATATGTTTAAACTACACTGTAGTCAATTAACTATGATAGCATTTTTTCTAAAAAAAAACTATACATATCATAACTTAATAATACTTTATTGCTAAAATACACTAATGATCATCTGAACTTTGAGTCTTAATCTTTCTGTTGCTTAGTCTTTTTGCTTGTCTTGATGTATTTTGGTGGTGAAGTATCAGAGTTTGGGTTGCTGAAAATAGGGGTAATTGTAGGAATTTCTCAAAATAAGACAACAAATATGTTCGGTGCATTGATTGATTCTTCCTTTAAAAAAAGATTTCTCTGTAGCATGTGATGCTGTTTGATAGCACTATACCTACAGAACTCTGGAAATTGAAGTCAATGTCCTCAAATTTTACCATTGCTTTAAGTGAGTTTATGTAATAGTCTAAATAATTTGTTATCTTTTCAATAATGTTCACAGCATCTTCAATAGGAATAGATTACAACTCACAAAATCACTTTCCTTGTTCATCCATAGGAAACAAATTCTCATCATTAAAGGTTTAATCATGAAATTACAGCAATACCATCACATCTTCAGGTTCCATGTCTAATCTTAATTTCCTTGCTCTTTCCACCACATCTGCCATTATTACTTCCACTGGAATCATAAATGCCTCAGACATCCATCCAGGTGACACATCTTTCTGTAATTACTCAGCAGGTAAGTTTGTATAACGTGATCTTACATAAAGAACTTCATTAGTCTATGAATGGATGGAGAAACCTGTAAATGTCCCAAACCACATTTTCACTTAGTCTACTTTTTGAATTTTGGATAAAAAGTTTGGCAAGCATTTTCTCATATCATAAAAACACATTTTAATTGGAAACTAAGAGCTACAACTCAACCTTGGAAAATGTAAGATGTCATACAATTTACTTTTATCAAACTAACAAACTTGAGATATTTAAAATAATTGTGTCAAAGCCTTGACAGAACAATTTTTCTCAAAACTTTCAACCTTTCTTTTTGCTTAGTCTCATAAAAAATTTCTGCAACAGATGGTCTTTTAAATTCATTAGTACTGTCAATTAAGTTTCCTTAATATTTATGTGGTAAAAACATTTGTGAATAAGGAACCTCAAATCTTAATATATAATACAGTATTATATGAATATTTTCATTTCTCAAACTTAAATATCACTAGACTTCTGAACCTAACATATGTCTTGTCTTCCTATTTAAAATATTCACCTTAACAACTCTAAGAACATACCACAAAGAATTGAACTGTTTGAATTTTTTTAAAATTACTACAGGCTATTGAATTAACTGCATGGTTTGAATTTATAAAACATCATTCAAGGCAAAAAAAAAACCTGAATAAAGATAATGGCTTATAATAAAATTTATTTTCAAATATTACTCAATTGTTTATAAAAACTAAGCAACACAAAGTTCCCTCAGTTTTACACATGGTTTAATTTTACTTGTTTTGGTTTAAAAATGGTTCGAATCTTCCCCTTTATATACCCAATATATACCCTTAATTAAATGAAACTATTGAGAAATTTATACAGTGGAATCATTCATCATTTTATTATTTTCTTATACTTCTTTTGCTAAACATATATATAAATACACTTATAAGCATGTAAAAGCAGAAACAATTTCTGCTTGAAAAAAAATAAAGAAAATTAAGATAGGATTTGGTTTTTCTTCTCCTCATTGATGCCCTGTTGTTTCGTCCAAATATGCAGTGTGGTTTGTGAAACCAATACAAAAAAATGTAGGCTGAGAAATCCTATAGATTTGGGTTCAATTTTTATCTATACTATCAATGACGTAAAGTTGGATGAGTTTTCAAACTTCTTGAGTCTCAGTACTCTAAGTAAACTATAAACACATATGTCTTCTCTGCTGGTATTTATGAAGAATAAATTACCTAAATTTAGCACTGCAACAGTTGTAATAGTCAAGAACTTAGAAACCATGGAAGACCAGTTGCTTGGAATGTCTAAACAGCATTACTGTTGAAGGGCGTTTTCTCCAGAAAGTCACATTTTAAGGATTGGAAGAGGTACATTGTTCTTCAATTATTCTGTCTTCAAGTTTATAAATTCTTTCTTCTGCTTTATTGGTTCTGCTGCTGATATGCTCTATTGAGTTTTTATTTTCAACTTCGTATTTTTCAGATCTAGAATTTGATGTGTAGACATTAACACACTACAGGAATTGAGATTAATTAGGGAAACATCCCATTATCAATAGACGAAATAAGATTCCAGTGACTAACTCTAAAGATATGCACATGTGTGCACTATCTGATAAAGGATGAAAAATAGTTTTTTTTTTTTTCCGTTTCTAGTTTTGGTAGTACTAGAGAATAAAAACAGGGTCTTGCACATGCTTGGAAAGTACTCTACTACTGAGCTACATCCCGGCCCTAAAACAGATATTTTTTGAAAACTCAATGAACTTTAAGACAATACAGAGAAATAATTCAATAAAATGAGGGAAACAGTTAAGTGACCAAAATGGGATTTTTTTTTAAAAGAAAGGTGAAGGAAATATGCAAATCCTAGAGCTAAATAATACAATGAAGAAAGTGAAAAATGCAAAATAGAGCATCAACAGCAATATTGATAAAGCCAAGGAGAGAATCTGTAAGCTTGAAGATAGGTTATTTGAAAATATAGTCAGAGAAGAACAAAGAATGAAAAATTAGTAAACAAAGCCTACAGAATACATTGGAGAGCATCAGAAGAGCAAATGTATGAGTTATTGGTGTTTGGGATTGGGGAATAGAGAAAGATAAAGAGGTCAAAAGTACATTTAAAGAATTAATGGGAGGACTGGGCATGGTGGCATACACCAGTAATCCCAGCAGCTTGGGAGTCTGAGGCAGGAGGATCACGAGTTCAAAGTCAGCCTCAACAAAAGTGAGGTGCTAAGCAACTCAGTGAGATCTTGTGTCTAAATAAAATACAAAATAGGGCTGGGGACTATTTTGACTCTGTGGTTGAGTGCCCCTGAGTTCAATCCCTAGTACTCCCACCTGCAAATAAAAAAGAAATAATGGAAGTTGATTTTCTGAACGTGGAGCAATATATAAATATCCAGGTTTATATCAAAGGTCTCTAATCAAATTAAATCCAAATAAGATAACCCTAAGACATAGATCAAACATTAAAAATATTTAGAAGCAAAAGAGCACATTCTGAGAACAGTGAGAGATAAAAAGCAAGTAACTTACAAGGAAGTTCCACTGTGACTAGTATGAGACTTCTCAGTAGAAACCTTACAGATCAGGAGAGTGAATTAATATAATTGAAATGATGAAAGAATTGTCAATCAAGGATAATATGCATAGCAAAGCTGTCCTTCTAATACAAAAGAGGGATGAAGACTTCTCTAGAGATATAAAAGTTGAGGGAGTTCATTACTACTAGGCTGATCTTACAAGATATGCTAAAGAGAGTTCTTCACGCAGAAAGAGAAGGATACTAACGACAAACTGGACAACATCTGAAAATATGAAACTCGCTAGTTAAAGTAAATACTGTGACATAAAAAATTGTGGGAGAGTAAAGTGGAGTTAAAGTGTAGGACTTTTTTTTCCTTTGTGATTAAAGTCAAATTATCAGTTTAAAGTAATGTACTATAGCTATAAGCTTTTCATAAGCTTACTAGTAAACACAAGACAAAAATTTATAAGAAGTAAGTACAATAAAAATAAAAAGCAAGGAATCTCAATACACTACTACAGAAAATCACTTAACCCCAGAAGAAGATATTGAGAAAGGAAGAAACAAAGGAAAGAACTATAAAATAAGTAGAAAACAATTAACAAAATAGTAGTAGTAATTAAACAATCACTCTTAATGTAAACACATTAAATTCTCTAATCAAAAGTTGCTAGTTTTAAAAAACTAAAAAACAGAGTTCCACCTGTATGTTGTCTATAAGGAATTTACCATTAAGTATACACTGAAAGTATAGGAATGATAAAATATACTCCATGAAAATAACTGCATGATCTCACTTATATGTGGAATCTAAAAATGTCCACCTCACAGAAATAGAGAGTAGAATGCTTTCTAACAGAAGCTAAGGTGTTTAGGAGGTAGGGAATTTAGGGAGATGTTAGAAAGGAGGAATAAGTTCAAATATTCAATTATATAGTGTGCTGACTGTGGTTAATGAGAATACATTGTGTTCTTGAAAAACTCAGAATAGATGTTGAGAGATCTCCACACAAAATAATTATCTAAATCAAGGCATTTACTAATTAGCTATACTTAATACTACAATGTAGATATACTTCAAATCATCATGTTCTACATAATAAATACATACGATTTCATCTTTCAATTTAAAAAATACGGGAAAATATTATAGGACTCATGCTTAACTTAGTGGCCTGAGTCAGTTTATGAAGGTAGAAATTGTAGAGATAGTAAAGAAGGTTCTTTGCATTTGCAAATTCATGGATTTTTATGATGTTAAAAATCAGGAAAGAAGCAAGCGTATTTTAAAAGTTGCAATGTGGTATTAACATTGTAACATTATATTAAGGGTTGTGATATTTCAAATATTACTATAAGACTGAACCATATATCTTAAGATTTTGCAAGAATATTTAAATGATTATGTATCCTGAAATGCATTATTTATCTGTTTTATTATAATATGAAATTGATCTTTCTTCATACAAGTCTGTTAAGGATTGGCTTTAAAATGACCCCCATAAGTCCATGTGTGGCTTAGTCATCATACTATTGGGAGATGGTGAAACCTTCAGGAAGCAGGACCTAGTAAAAGGAAGTTAGATAACTGACAGCATGCCCTTGAAGGGGATATTAGGATCCTGACCATCCCAATCTCTTGCTCTCTTTTTAGTTCCCAGCCTCCATTATATACATAACTTTGAACCCCCTAGGTGCTCCCCACCATGATGTTCTCCATTACCAAGGTCCTTTCCAGGATAGACAAGCAAACATGGAGTGAAACCTCTAAAGCCATGAGTCAAAATAAATCTTTCCTTTTTCTAGGTTGATTTTCTCAGATATTTTGTTACAGTGATGGAAAGTTAACTAACACAAAGACTTTCTGGGAAATTGATAACATAGGAAGGTTAGCACACCTGTGATTTTAAGGAGCTAAGTATCCCTGTTGGTAGAAATTTAATTAAAGATCTTACCTGCTTAATATAATCCTTGCCAAATTTTAGTGCATTAATGATTACCAGATCCTATTCTATATCTGTATTTGTGTGACTAACTTTATGTATTAACTTGGCTAAGGCAAGGTACCCAGATATTTGATTAAACATTATTCTGGATGTTCTGTGAGGCTGTTTTTTGGAGGATTTACATTTAAATTAGTGGACTTTGAGTAGAGAAGATTACCACCATACTATAGGTGAAACTCATCCAATTAGTTGAAGACTGAAAAGGATAAAAATACTGACTTCTTTCGGTCAGGAAAAAAGTCTGCAGCAGATTCCAATCAGGCTTGAACTAAAATACTGTTTTTTCAAGATCTCCAAATTTCCAGTTCACTCTGCAAATGTTGAAATTGTAGCCTCTGTAGTCATATATGCCAGTTCCTTAAAAGCATCATCTCTCTCTTTCTCGAACCACATACATACCCTGTTGACTGTTTCTATGAATAACCCTGATTTAAAAAATATTCAATGACAAAAATCATAATACCCATTAGAAGACATGAATCCAGTGATTGCACCTAATTTTAAACTCAGAACTCAAGTGAAATATTATTGAACACCATTTAATTAAAATGGGACCATTTATGGGCTGAATTTTGTATCCCATCAAATTTATATATTGAAGTCCTAATTCCCTGTACCTTAGAAAGTACTGTATTTGAATAAAGGATTTTTAAAGTAGTAAGTAAGGTAAAATGAGGTCATATGTGGGGATCTAACCCAAGATGACTGATAAGGTTTTTAAGGAACTGAAATTGCAGTGCTGACACAGAGAGAGCAAAGACTATGCAAGGACAAAAGGAGACAATTGTATTAGTTAGGGTTCTCTAGAGGAAAAGAATGAACAGGAAGTATGATTATAAAAAGGGGATTTTTTAGATTGGCTTACATGACCAGAAGCTGGATAGTCCACAATGGCCATTTGCATCTGGAGAGCTGGAAGAACCAGTATCTGTACAGTCCAAGAAGCGGAAGCTCTAGAACTAGCAAGATCAACAGTGCTACCCTAGTCCAAGACCAATGCTTCTGGATACTACCTGGAGAATCACTGGCAGAGTCCACTTTGGAAGAGTGAAGAAGTGAGAGTCTGATATCCTCAGAAGATCGAAATAGTAATCTAGAACCAATTCAAGAAGAGCCGAGCTTGCATCTGCATCTGTTTCCTTGTTCTTCCAATTTTTATTCCATCCTATTGGGTGGTGCTGCCCATGATTAGGGAGGGGTTCCACTTCAGTTTACTATCCCACATTCCTATCATTTCTAGACACTGCCCTCACTGATACATCCAGAGGCCTCTTAATCATTGACATCTCTTAATCCAATCAAGTTGACAATTCAAATTAGCCATTCCAATAATCATCTACAGTCAAAGTGAAAGGCTTCAGAAAATCATCAACCCTATGACACCTTGATCTCAGAGTTCCATCCTTCACAAATATGATTAAATAAAGTTGTGATATCTTAGCTTCTCACTCTTTGGCACATTGTTATACAGCACTACCAAACCAAACTCATTTCTACTTGCAGGAAAATTATTCCTTGATCCATAGTAAAATATTCCCTACCAAATTTATAAGCAAAATATGTAGAAAATTGAGTATACATTAGTAAGTAGTAGATCCTGAAGCTTCTTAAGATATGATATCTATTTTAGAGATGAGCTATTTTAAAGCACATAATTTAAAAATTAAAGTATGGGATAATATTCTAAAAGTGTTATAACCTCCATGCACATATTGCATTCAGCCTTCATTGCATTCTCTTTCAAAACATGGTCTTGTACTGGACTCAGGTAGACAGGCAAATCTGTGAGAACCATGAAAAATGACCTAATGTTTATGGTCTGCTATTAAAAGGATTGTTATTTATCAGCTCTTCAGTACCCAGTTCTTTTCCCTTTAAGATGAAAAACAGTAAACATTGGAATTACACTCTTGACATCACTCCTAATACCAAAATAGCTGCTTTCCCTGGTTACCAGTCCTACCAAGGTTTATTATAGGTTTTGAAGAATTAATAAGATTTATGTGGAGTACATATATCACTCATGTGTTGAGTGAACCTAAGAGTATAAGTAATGCATCATTCCAAAATTCTTGTATATTTAGTAAAATAAATAATATTTATTTAATGAAAAGTCTCTGAGCAAGTATCCCACATGTATATGTGCTCTCTCTCTCTTCTGTCTGCCTCTCTCTCTCTCTCTCTCTCTCACACACACACACACACACATACATTCTAATACCACATGATCTCAAATGTATACTTGACTTTCTGAATCTAAATTTTCCATATCCATTAATTTAACCAAATTTTAATCAAAAATATTCAGAAAAAAAGCATCAGTACTGGCATTTTTCTTGTTACTATGTCATAAACAGTACAGTATAAAAAACTATTCATATAAAATTTACATTATATTAGGTATTATAGAGATGATTCAAAGTTTATGGGAAGATATGCATTGTTTATATACATTACAGTTGTTATTCCTTGATACCATGAATGCTTCAAGGACACCAAAATTCATGAATTCTCCAACTCTTTATATATAATGATATAGTATTTGCATATAATCTCTGTGCATTCTCCGATACACTTTAAATTATTTTTAGATGACTTATAATGCTTAATACAATGTAACTGCTATGGAACTAATTGTTGTAGTGTTTCCACAACACTACATGATGATGACATAAATGAGGACTAGAAAAAAAGTGTGAATGAATGTTCATTACACACAAAAATCTTTTCAAATATTATAGATCCACGCTTGGTTGAATTTTCTGGTGCAATACACATGGATAGAGAAGACCAACTGTACTAAGCCATTTTATGTAAGGAACATTCACATTCACAGATTTTTGGTATCTACAGGGAAGGGAGGATATATAAGAACCAATCCTCAGAGGATATGGAATGACAACTGGATTTAGTGAAAAATGTCTTCTAAGCTTTCAGCTCTCATTTTACTTTATACTGAGCATGCCTTTGATTGTAAGACATCTTTGTTATCATTTAGCTTGTAGATGCTAAGCATTAATTACTAGCTTTAAAAATTAGATCCAGGATTCAACATCTATAATACTGGCTCTTTTGTGAACTTACTGAATCATTTCTATTAAATTATTAAATCGTTTAACCTCTCTGTGCATTTTTTCTTACTTTTATAAGGAAAATCCTGAAATAGATTAAGTAAATATGCATTAATATGTTTTAAGATTACTGAAAAAATGTAGCAATTAATTCTGAACAGTTTATAATTAAATTCAATATAATTTAATCTTGTCTTATATCAGCCCAAAGAAAATTTTATGAGTAAAAACTTCACTGTTTCTAATCTTCAGTTTTTCAAGAAACATGTATTTTACATTAAAGATTTATTTATGTTATTACTCTTTTCAATTCCTATTGACTCAAACACTAAGTACTACTAATTTTGAAAATTGTTTTAAATTTGTTATACAAATTAATTCTACAGACTGAAAACTACTAATGCAGAATTTCAAGGGGGCCCAAAGTGTCCAATATATCCACTTACTTTACTCAGAAGTCAACCAAATGCAAGGAAAAGAAAAAAGAAATGCTGACTCAGGTGTCAACAAACAGAAATTAAACTCTGAAGCACAAGATAATCCTAAAAGGAATAAAATGAAATGGAGATACTACACAGGTGTGGAAAAAACGGAAAAATAATCTGTATTTGCACATATCAGAAACAGTAGGGAAATAATACCTCCCCAAATTTAAGAGTCCAACCTGAAGTACAAAATAAAAATCTCATATTTATCACAATAGGACTATGTGTGAGTTGGGAACAGTATCCTCTGGAACTATTTGATTCTGCAAAGCAAAGTGACAGGCCTGAGAGATCACAGACTTGAGATAGCTTGCAGGAAGTCGCTATCCTACATGTTGAGCTACAGAATTTCAAACTGTTATCAACATTACCCCCAAAGACCACAAAGAGATAAGTGCCAAACGAAATTCCAAGCAAAGTACTGAGATGTCACAGAAATTTATGTTAGATTAGAACTTAGCCAGAGAGCCTTCCACACATGCTGCACCTTTGATTAATCAATTTAAACATGAGTGATCTTGATAAAGATGGGGCTCTATAAAAAAAGGACAAAAAAAAATGAGGACAAAAACAGGAAAACAAAAGCCAAATCAGAAAATATTGCCAAACTGAACATAGAAATATTGAAAATTATTTTTCCATGAATTATTTATTTTAAACCATTAATTATTTATTTTAAAATAATTTATTTTAAATTATTTATTTTATTTTAAATAAAATCATATTTTCTTTAAATACAGAGGATAAACTGAGGGAATAATTCTCAATGACAAGAAGACAATAGAAAAACCAGACGATTAAAATGCATAAATACTCTCTCATCAGTACATTTCCCTGACTCCTCAATTTTTGAAGCATCCTCTACAATACTTTTCTCTTACCTCACTTTTTTTTTCCTTCATAACCTATTTCATAATGTTCTCATTCCATTGTAATATCAGCTCCTTGAAAGCAAACAGTTAGCCCATTTTTCTTAATTCAATGCTAAGTCCTACACTAGTGGCTTCCACAAACTATGTGTTCAATATACATTTGTTAAATAAATTATTAATACACGAAATGACAGTTTAAGAAAGAAGGGGAAATTTCCATTGCTTGTCTTTTGCTAACAGCTCTGGTAAGAGCCAGACTTCAAAAATATGAAAATTTAGTAGTAGAAAGGGAGTAAAGATAATTATTCCTGTCCCCGGAAGTTGCTTCAGGCTACCATGGCAAGCTGAGAATAAGTTTACTTACAGTGTTATTCAAGATCACCAATCAATCAAAAAGCCATGCAGTATCCCCAGTCAAATGACCATGGAATCCTAAGAGTATACTGATAAATGTTAGGATACTTCACAAAAATATTCAGCAGAAACTTGATTAATGATTATTGGCACACATTGTTAGAATTAATGACTGAAAGAAATACCATTCTACAGTGACACAGCCACATCAATGATTATAGAAGCACAATTCCACAATAGACAAGCTATGAAGTCAAACTAGGTGCCCCTCAACAGATGAATGGATAAAAGAAAATGTGATATATATATACATACACACACAATGCAGTACTACTCGGGTATAAAGAAGAATGACTTTATGGCTGGAACTGGAGAATATCATGCTAAGTGAAATAAGCCAGTCCCCAGAAGTCAAAGGTAAAATGTTTTCTCTGATATGCAGAAGCTAATCCAAAATAAGGGGTGGGGTGTTAAAAAAGAATAGAAGAAAGATCAATAGAGTAGACAAAGGGGAATGAAGGAAAGGGAGAAGGGATAGGATAAGGAAAGACAGTGGAATGAATGTGTCTTAGCTTTCTTATGTACATATGGGAATATAGCACAGTGAATCTCACCATCAAAAAGACACTAATTAAAAAAGAAAACCATAAGTAAATAGCTGAAAAATGAGTAGAGTAGAGGGAAGGGAACAGGGGAGGTAGGAGGAGAGGGAAAAGGGAAATACTGGGGATTAAATTAGAACAAATTATATTCCATGCCTTTATAGTTATGTCAAAATTAATCCTATTGCCAGGTACAATGATAAAGAACCAATTAAAAATTAAACAACCCCCAAAACAAAATAAATTCCACATCCTAAAGTCAGGTAAATATGGGGAATCATTTGGATTGATAAACAAACCTCAAATGGAAACAACCTTATTTGAGCAGATATGTCCGGTGAAATGACAATGAACTTGTTACAGTAAGTGAAATTAGGAGTTTGGCAAATCAATTATAAGAAGTTTAAGTCCTACCCCACCATGAAAGTAGCAATAAGTATTCCTTCCAGGGAAGCAGAAATATTGTGACTGCTGACCTGATGCTATCTTTGACAACTGAATAGGCACACCTAACTAAACATCCGGGAGCATAGGGTAGATGTTGTGGTAGTGCCCTAGAGACAGCTGGCTAATTTCATGGAATAAGCATGTCAGTGCTCAGTCTAGGTACCAATGGTTAAAGAGACAAGAAAAGGTTAGAGAACTTCTGCCAGTCAACAGGAAAGCAACCATTTGTAAATGGTCGTGGGCCAAATTTCACATGACCAAAGGAATTGGCCTAGCTACCAAGCAGATTTTGTAGGCTTCCTAGTGATAGGTTTGAGTGGGTTGCAAATTGGTGTTAAGTAAGATTGACACTACTCTAGGCTTGGCATACCTTGAAACAGAGGCCATGTCACTTAATATTGCTCAATGATATATATTTCTTTTGATGATAGTGCATAATTTACTGCTACAGATGTACATTAATGAGTAAGGAGATATTGCACAAATATATCACATTCCATTTAACCCCAGAGCAGCAGTGGACTTCTTGAAAATTTGAATGAGTACCTATAAAACTAGTTTAAAAAAAAACAGGTGGCCAGATTTGAAGGGTTGCTTTAATTGTTCAAATAATTCTTTTTAGATTGAATACAATGGGAAATAAAGAAAGAACTCAATAAAATTTCTAAAATTGGATGGTGGGAAGAGGAGAGTGGAAGAATAATAACACAACTTTATATCCCAATTTCATAGATTTTTTCCTTGGCTGTGGTTATTAGTGTGTACCCAAGAAAGGTAACATAAATGGTCAAGACACAATATTCATGCCACAAAACTTGATAGCAAACATATTCATAAAATAACTTAGATGTGTCATAACTTTTACTCTCTTAACCAAATAAGGACAGATTGTAAGGTTGGTCCATCACCAAACAGTGAGAAATAATCTTGTAAGTCTTTACCTGTCAGATTTAATACTGGTCCAATATTAGAGCCAAGTCAACTATTTCAATAGTTAAAAATATTATGGTTAAGAACTATGTTAAACCAGACAACTTGATCACTTGGGAGTGAGTGTGGATCAAATGAAAACATGATGATATTTTCTCAAACAGAAGCAGCACTCATAAGTGAAATAAAATTCCAGGAAAGAACTAAACCACACTATTTCTATGAAAACGTCCCAGAACAAAAGAATATTGCTTTCAGCTATTACTTAGGTCTGGTACAAATAGACACACTGAAAAAAAAAAACAGATCTTTTTAATTCAGAGACAATAACCTGAATTCCTACTAGCTCAGGAATTTAAAAAATTCATGTGAAATATTGGAGAAAATTAATGATTTCCTGATTTCAATAACTCAATCAGTGGTGCTACCCAACAATAGCAATTATTAAGCTAATATGTTGTTATATTTATGACTATGGTTAATTTTCTGGATGATCTAGAGAAGTATCACTAGTGAATCATATACATTGGCAGTAAAATTTCTATAAGTAATCAAGTCATAAATTAAAACAACATGTTGCTAAGACAGTTTTCTAATAATAGGAAGCAGTTTGCTGCTGCCTATTTGATATACTAGAGGTTGATTTACTCTTCCGTATGCTAAATGTGCTTAAGAATGTAATACATATTAGGAAGGTATAAATGTTACCAAGGTATCCTCAAAGATGGTGAGAGCAGAGATAATTCCTCTCTGGAGGTGCAAACAACAATGGTGGGAAATTTTGGTCAACTCCAGGGGTCAGAGTCATATAAGATTTTTAGGGCAACCAAGAAAGAGATGTTTTGGGGATAGAGTTGATATTCTCATGAGATATCCAATCTTTTGGGCTACACAGGATTTTTCCAAGTTCACAAACCTTATAAATATCCAATGGCAGTAACATAGATGTCTTTATTAGCACTTGCTTTGGTTTGCTGACATTCTGGTGGTATTTTAGGCATAGCACCTGGGATAATGACACAGGCTGAAAATCATAACCTAGCACACAACTTCCAGTTTCATTTCCAACATGTATAGAACTTGGAAATCATCTCTTTCATATTTACTGAGAAGAAAAAGAATATCTGAACAACCTAAAAATCAATGACATTTATTGTATCTCTCCAAGAATTGAGATTTCAGGACAAATGGCCTCCCTGAAATCTGAAAAATAGGTGAATATAGAGAATCACAGCTAAGACCTGCTTACTGTAAGCAGAAACCACTGGTGCTATCAACCAGTCGGAATGCTTAAGTAGTAACTGGTAAACGTTAAAAGCTGAATGTGGCTGCAATAGGAACATGAAACCCCAGAGGGGTGAGTCATACAGGAGACTCAAACTTTCAGGAGTCTTTTCTTCCAGAAAACTCACCAGGTTCTTACAGTGAAGTCAATAAAATCCCCTCATAATTCTGGGAGGGTTAGAGGGTAAGTGATCATTTAAAAATATATCCAGAGTATTCTTCATAACAAGTACCAAGTAATCAGGGGAAAGCATTTTACTACAACCTTATCCTACATGGGAGAAGACAAATTTCCAACTCCAACTCCCTATAGTCTTCCTGTTTCACCTAAGTGTACAGGGTGGTTGGGGATTAGGAGCAGGCAAAAATTAATAAACAATTGCAAAGTTTGCATCCTAGGCAGGACTGATCAATAAAAGATGGAGAACAAATAGGATTATTGAACCTTTCCCCGTCCTTTCTACATTATCACCATATTGAAAAAGCTCCTGTAAATAGACAGGTAATTATAACTAGAATTACTAGGTGAAGATTCTAATTAAGAAGGAGTTATTAGAGAAAACCAAAAATGATAGAGGAAGAAAAACAAAAAATGCAAAAACAACAAAAGTAGCACAGGAATTTTAACCTCTAAAACCTGCAACTATATGAAATTGAACATAGTCCAGTTTTCAGGCAGACTAACATAATGTGTCACACAAACATTGCCTCAGTATCTATTACCTGATGGAATATGTCTGACTTCCATTAGAAAATTACAAAACATGCTAAAAGGCAAGAAAGAACACTGTCTGAAGAGATGAAACAAGTGTCTGATTTAGATGGAGATATGAAACATGAGGGTACAATCAAAAGAATGATGATTAGTATGCTAATTGACCTAATGAAAAAATTAGGCAAAATTCAAGAACATTGAGGTAACATAAATAAATAGATACTAGAAGAAAGATTCAAAATGAAAAGTTAGGGAAATAAAAGACATCATTACCCTATGTACATATATGACTACATGACCAGTATGATTCTACATCATGTACAACCACAAGAATGAGAAATTATACTCATTTATGCATGATGTATCAAAATGTATTCTACTATCATGTATAACTAATGAGAACAAATTAAAATTACTTTTAAAAAGTACTGTAACAGAAAAAAAGTGTGTCTTTCATGGGCTCATCAGTAGAGTTGATATGAGGAAGACAAAAATATCAATGAGTTTGAAGATATTTCTACAGAAATTTCACAAACCAAAATGCAAAGAGAAAAATGAATGACAAATATACAACATAATATCCAAGAACCATGGAATAAATTCAAAATATATGACATAAGCTTAATTGGGAGAGAATGAAACAGAAGAAATGTTGTAAAAAATAAAGCCTAGTGAAAGATAGAGGTTTAATTTCAGTTTATTACATGTGGATTTCCAGTTTTCCCAGCACCATTTGTTGAATAGACTATCTTTTCTCCATTGATGCTTTTGGCTTCTTTGTCTAGTATGGGGTAACTGTATTTATGTGGGTTAGTTACTGTGCCTTCTATTCTGTACATTGATCTGCCTATTTTGGTGCCAATACCTTGCACCAGTAGTATTTTTGTTACTATTGCTCTGCAGTATAGTTTAAGGTCTGGTATTGTGATACTTAAACTGCTTCACCCTTCCTGCTCAGGATTGCTTTAGCTATTTGAGGTCTCTTATTCTTCCAGATGAATTTCATAATTGCTTGCTCTATTTCTATGAGGAACACCATTGGGATTTTAATTGGAATTGCATTGAATCTGTATAGCGCCTTCGGCAGAATGGTCATTTTGACAATATTAATTCTGCCTATCCAAGAACGTGGGAGATCTTTCCATCTTCGAAGGTTTTCTTTAATTTCTTTCTTTAGTGCCCTATAGTTTTCATTGTACAGGACTTTCACCTCTTTTGTTAGATTAATTCCCAAGTATTTTTTTGAGGCTATTGTGATTGGCGTGGTTTTCCTAATATCTCCTTCAGATGATTCATTAAATGAAATTAAACCTCTATCTCTCACCCTGCACAAAACTCAACTCAAAATGGATCAAGAACTTACGAATTACGAATTAGACCAAATAGAAGACAAAGTAGGCCCAAATCTTCATCATGTTGTCTTAGGATCAGACTTTCTTAACAAGACTCCCAAAGCACAAGAAATCAAAGCAAGAATCAATAAATGGGATGGATTCAAACTAAAAAGCTTTTCCTCAGCAAAGAATACAATCAATAATGTGAAGAGAGAGCCTACAGAGTGGGAGAAAATCTTTTCCACATGCACTTCAGATAGAGCACTAATCTCCAAACTTTAAAAGAACTTCCAAATCTTTACACCAAAAATACAAAGATCTCAATAAATGGGTCAAGGAACTAGACAGATACTTTACAGAAGATATAGAGGCTATTAATAAATATATTAAAAAAGTGTTCAACATCTCTAGTAATTAGAGAAATGCAAATTAAAACAACTCTAAGATTTCATCTTACTCCAATTAGAATGGCTATTTTCAAGAACACAAACAATAATAGATGTTGGTGTGGATGTGGGGGAAAAGGCACACTCATACATTGCTGGTGGAGTTGCAAATTGGTGCAGCCACTCTGGAAAGCAGTGTGGAGAATCCTCAGAAAATTTGGAATGGACCCACCATTTAACCCAGTTATCCCACTCCTTGGTTTATACCCAAAGGACTTAAAATTAGCATCCTACAGTCACACAGCCACATCAATGTTTACACAGCTCAATTTACAATAGCTAGATGGTGAGACCAACTTAGATGCCCTTCAAGAGACTAATGGATAAAGAAACTGTGGTATATATACATAATGGAGTATTATCCAGCCATAAAGAATATTATTATGGCATTTGCAGATAAATGGATGGAATTGGAGAAGGTCATGCAAAGTGAAATAAAACAATCCCAAAAAACCAAGGCTGAATGTTTTCTCTGATAAGAGGATGATGATACATAATGGGGTTGGTGGGGGGCAAGTAGGAGAAGAATTTAGGAAATTTAGGAAATGAGAGGAAGGAGGGGGCAGGAGTATGAAAGATAGTGGAATGAGACAGACATCATTACCCTATGTACATGTATGATTACACAAACGGTATGAACCTACAATGTGCACAACCACAGAAATGAAAATTTGTATCCCATTTGTGTACAGTGAACAAAATGCAGTCTGTAAAAATAAAAAAAAAAATTAAAAAAAAGAAAGTTAAAATTTGCAAATTGTCCAAAATTAATGAAGGACACCAAACCACAGGTCCAAGAAGTTCAGTAAACACCTGGAAGGATAAATATCAGAGAATATAGAGCTATACATATCATATTGAAACTCTAAACTACACATAAAGAAAATCTTTAAGAAGCCACATGGTAGAAACACCTAAAAATAATATGGGTTAGAATTATAGTGAACTTCTCATCAGAAATCAGGAAAGCAGAAAATATTTGTTTTACCCATTTTCTGTGGCTATAATAGCACTGACTGGATAATTTATTTTTAAAAAGTACAAGTTCATTCATCTCAGTTCTGGAGTCTAGGAAATTCAATAGCATGGTACTGACATCTGGTGAATGGCTTCTCATTCCAGGAGAAAATGGTAGAGGTTATCTATCACATAGCAAGTCAGAGCAGGTAGGCTGACTTTGGTCTCTCTTCCTCTTTTTATAAAGATATTGATGTGGTCATAGGGAGTCACCCCTGTGACCTTATCTACTCATAATGACCTTCTAAATGCTGTATGTTCAAATACTACTAACATATGAATTTGGAGATTAAACATCCAACATGAGTTTTCAAGGAAATGAACATCCACACCATAGTAATGTCTAGTAAAAGTACCCTTCAAAGTAAATATTTAGACTACATTTGTCCACAAAGTGGAAGAAGTTGATCTGTCATGCAGCATAAGAAATGGTAATCAAATGAGGGTACACAATACAAAGAAAATACTGAGTTATGGAAAGGAATGAGCTGTTGGCAGATGCAACAGATTGGATCGAATCAGATGCATTATTTTAAGTGAAAGGAGCCCAATTGGAAAGGATACACACTGTATGTTTCTTTTGGACATTTGGGAAAAGGCAAAACTAGAGGTAGAGAAAGCAGAACAGTGGTGGACATGATGATTGTCCTGAGGAGGACTGCAAATGACCAGGAAGGCTGGGGTGGTAGCTGTTCTATGTCTTCTATGGTGATTACACAATTGTAAGGTTTTTGTCAAAATCTTCTGAACTGTACACAATAAAATGGATTTTTCTATGTTTAAAAACAAAAAAAGACAAGCTAACCCAAAAGAAGATCCTAGAAGGACCTATCTTTAGGACACCAAACAAAAATTGTCAAGGAGGAAGATGAAGATATAAATGAGTGGATTAATAAAATAATCTAATGGCAAATTAGAACCATTCTCACTGCTGCAAGAGAACATCCAAGCTTGCCCAAAGGGATTATTAGATATTTTATTCCCTGTGGATTCTGAGGTCTTTAGAGATAAGACAATGCACCGAGGGAACTAGGGGAACTAGGACAGCCTAAATTATGGCAGGATTTCATTGGAGAATAGAAACCTGATTATTGTTCTCTAATGCTCTGGGAACAACAACTAAAACAAAGGTTTTAAAAGGGTAGACATATTTTCTGCATGGTTCAAAAATCAAAATCAAACAAAAAAACAATCACTATGTGATTCCTGTGAAATGCAGGTGGACAATCCAACATAATGATAATGGCTGCTAATGTCTGTAAAATTGATACCTCAATGTCCACACAAGAAGATGGATCCCTAATTCCTAACAATGGCATAAGACACCACCCTACACACCTTGAATATGCAGGTCATTTGGAAAGTCTTTCTGACTAAGAAGGAACCGAGAATGGAACTATTATTTTAATTGATCTGTTATGTCAAATATTAAATTCTTTGTCCTAATTATATGGTGTAATAAAGGGATTATGAATTTATTGATAAGAGTAGATTTAAAAAACAAGACTTTTATAAATGGTGACCACCAGTGTGAAAAGCATTTGGGAAGGCTAATTTGGGTTATCAAGAAAAACCAGAGATCAACAGTAGTGGAAGTTGTACAAACAGTTGTTCAAATTGTTGCAAAAGCAGAAATGAGAATTAAGTGCAGAATAGGACTTTATTTCAAATATGGCATGAACAAATACAACTTATAGCCAAGGAACAAGAATGCATTAAATAAATTAAGAGGGGATTCTGTCTAATTAGACAGTATCTTGCAGAAGGCAGGCCATGAGGCCATGAAGAGCAGATACCAAAGGTGGAGTAAAAAGAATTTTTGACAAGATATCAAATGAGATCAGACATTGAGGATCTTTTTTTTTTTTTTCCTTTTTTTTTTTTTTTTTTCTTTTTGGCTAAACTGACTTAACCAAGATTCTTGTTACACTGAGCAATGTAGGTCTAACAAGGACAAACAATAGGGTAAAAACCTAGAGAGCTTAGGCAAGTGACTCAAGTTTAGTCCAGGAGAGACCCATGATTTGTTGGGTGTCCCCATGCATGGGAACTCTATCTAGGGTAAACATGGGTAGAATGTTTGGACCTTAGAAAAATTACCCTTATACTTATTGATAGAGTTATATACTCTATCAATATATAACAAAATGTTTGAATAACTGTAGGTGATAGAAGAAAAAGAATAAATGAGTTGGAATTTTAACTCTTCATTGGATGGTTCAAATACCCATGTTTGATGGAATGTTTGTAAGATTATTTATGGACTTTTTTTTTAGAAAAGAGTGTAAAATAAAAGAAACCTAAGAAATATATGGCAAGAGGAGATATTGGTCAAGTTAAGAGATTATGTTGGAAAGAATAAGAACAGGACTGTAATTCATTATTTCCCTGATTTGGAAGACAGCATGGATAAAAGAAAAAAAGAGCATATATGACTCAGATTTCTTATAAACACAAACCTTTGTAATTTAATGACAGTAATAACAAGCATGATAAAAATGCCAATGGTATTTACTAGCAGGAAAACCATTCTCTACAGAAAATTAAAGCAGAATGCATCTATTCTTCATTCATTTCTGCAGCTTTGGTAAATGTCATATCAATTATGTAATTACAAAGGGAAAATGCTTCATAACTGAAACAGCTCCCTGTTATATAGGTGATGTCTAGCACACATTTAGAAACCTCACATGTGAAACTGATTCCAGAGCCACACTAACGTCCAACACTTGAGCTAAGGAGTTCCGCTATGGTTCCAGGCATTTCCGTCCTTTGTCTATGTCTGACACTATACTATTAACATTTTGTAATAGTATATTGTAACATTTTGATAATACGGGGGATTTCTCTCCTTTTAAGTCTTCTCTTTCCTGACTGCTTTTTTTTATTTATATGAAGAACATCATTGAAACCTTAATAGGAATTGCATTATATCTATATAGTGCCAAAAGCTAGTATGTCCATTATTTTTTTTTTATTTGCTAGTAGGGATTGAACTCAGGAGCCACATCCCCAGCCCTACTTTGTATTTTATTTAGAGAGAGAGTCTCATTGAGTTGCTAAGCATCCCACCATTGCTGAGGCTGCATTTGAACTTGTGATTTTCCACATCAGCCTCCTGAGCCACTAGGATTACAGGTGTGTGCCACTGCACCCGGCAGTACACCCATTTTGACAATTATAATTCTGCCTATCCAAGAACATGGGAGATCTTTCCCTCTTTAAGGTCTTTATTTAATTTCTTTCTTTAGTGTTCTGTAGTTTTCAGTATAGAGGTCTTTCACCTATTTTGTTAGATCGATTGCCAGATTTTTTTTTTTTGAGGCTATTGTGAATGGGATATTTTCCCTAATTTCTCTTTCAGTTGATTCAGCACTGATTCATAAGGCATTTGATTTACAGGTGTTAATTTTAGATCCTATTTTGCTGAATTCATTTATTAGTTCAAGAAGTTTTCTGGTGGAGTTTTTTGGGTCTTCTAAATGTAGAATCATGTCATCAGCAAATAAGAGAGAGTTTGACTTCTTTGCCTATTTGTATCCCTTTATTTTTTTCTATTGTCTAATTGCTTTGGCTAGAGTTTCCAGGACTATGTTGGATAGAAGTGGTGAAATAGGGAATCCCTGTGTCATTCCAATTTTCAGAAGGAATGCTTTCAATTTTTTCTCCATTTAGAAAGATGTTAGCCTTGACTTTCACATTTATATCTTTTATAATGTTGAGGTATGTTCCTACTAGCTCTAGTTTTTATAGTGTTTTGAACATGTATGGGCACTGCATTTTGTCAAATCCTTTTTCTGAATCTACTGAGAAATCATGTAATTCTTGTCTTTAAGTCTATTGATGCCATGAATTACATTTATTGTTTTCCATATGTTGAAACAACCTTGCATCTCTGGGATGAACTGCATTCAATCCTGGTACACTATCTTTTTAATATGCTTTAATATACAATTTGCCAGTATTTTATTAAGATTTCTTGTATCTATGTTCATTAGGGATATTGGTCTGAAGTTTTTGTTCCTTAATGTTTCGTTGTCTGGTTTTGGTGTCACAGTAATAATATTTTCATAGAATGAGTTTGGAAGGGTTCCCTCCTTTTCTATTTCATGGAATAATTTGAGGATGATTGATGTTAGTTCTTTTTGAAGGTCTGATAGAACTCAGCTGAGAATCCATCTGGTCCTGGACTTCCATTCAGTAGTGGGCTTTTGATGGCATCTTCAATTTCATTGCTTGAAATTGATATGTTTAAATTTTCTATGTCCTCCTGATTCAATTTAGGTATGTCATATGTCTAGGAATCTGTCAAGGTCTTCAAAATTTTTTATTTTATTAGAGAATAAATTTTCAAAATAGGTTCTGATTATCATCTGTATTTCAGTAGTGTCTGTTGTGATATTTCCTTTTTCATTGCAAAATTTTTTAATTTGAATTTTCTCTCTCTTTTCTCTTTGTTAGCTTGGCTAAGGGTTTATCAATTTTATTGATTTTTTTCAAAGAACCCAGTGTTTGTTTTGTCAATTCTTTGGATTGTTTTTTTTACGTCTAAAGTGTTAATTGTAGTTTCTAGTTCTATAAATTCTTAATTTACTTATTGTTTAGAGGATCTATCCAGTGGTGAGAGAGGTGTATTAAAGTCACACAGTATTATTGTGTTGTGACTTATTTGCTTCTTGAAATTGAGAATGGTTTGTTTGATGTAAGTAGATGCTCCAATGTTTGGGGCATAAATATTTATGATTGCTATGTCTTATTGATATATAATTTCCTAGAGCAGTATAAAATCTTTTTTGTTCCTTCTGATTAACTTTGACTTGAGTTCCAATTTATCTGATATGAGTATAGAAACTCCTGCTTCTTTAAAGATCTATGTGAATGATATGCTTTTCTCCACTCTTTTACCTTCTGTCTGTGAATGTCTTTGCCTATCAGGTGAGTCTCTTGGAAACAGCATATTGTTGGGTCTTTTTTTAAAATCCAATTTGTCAGTTTGTCTTTTGATTGATGAGTTTAGGCCATTTACATTCAATGTATTATTGAGATATGATTTTTATTCCCTGTCATTTTTATTTATTTCTTGTTTTTAATTTTAAATATTTTCTCCATTGATTCACTATTCTCTTACTGTAGTTCATCCCTTTGCTGGATTCACTTTTACTTATCATTTCTTCTTCATGAAATATCTTGAGTGCATTTTGTAGTGCAGTCTCTCTAGTTGTAAATTCTTTTTTTTTTCAGATCAATCTTTTTTTTTATTCATTTATGTTTATTGTAAACAAATGGGATACATCTTATTTCTCTGTACATGAAGTACAGGCATACCATTTGTGTAATCATACATTTACCTAGTTTTTGACTCGTTCTGTTATTTTTTCCTTCCACTCACTCCTCCCACCCCTCTTTTCCCTCTCTACAATCCCTCCTTCCTCCATCCTTGCTCCCCTCCCACCCCCCATTATGTGTCATCACATGATTAGCGGTGAGATCATTCGACATTTGGTTTTTTGAGATTGGCATATCTCACTTAGCAAGACATTCTCCAATTTCATCCATTTGACTGCAAATGCCATAACTTTATTCTTCTTTATGACTGAGTAATATTCCTTTGTATATATATATATATATACCACTGTTTCTTTATCCATTCATCAATTGAAGGGTATCTGGGTTGGTTTCACAATCTGGCTATTGTGAATTGAGCAGCTATAAACATTGATGTGGCTGCATCACTGTAGTATGCTGATTTTAAGTCCTTTGGGTATAGGTCAAGGAGTGGGATACCTGGGTCAAATGGTGGTTCCATTCCAAATTTTCTGAGGAATCTCAACACTGCTTTGCAGAGTGGCTGCACTAATTTGCAATACCACCAGCAATATATGCGTGTACCTTTATCCTCACATCCTCACCAACGCTTATTGTTGCTTGTGTTTCTAATAATCGCCATTCTAATTGAAGTGAGATGGAATATTAGGGTAGTTTTGATTTGCATTTCTCTTATTACTAGAAATGTTGAACATTTTTTCATATATCTGTTGATTGTAGATCTTCTGTGAGTTGTCTGCTCATTTCCTTACCCCATTTGTTGATTAGGTCATTTGTATTCTTGGTATACAGTTTTTTGAGTTCTTTATTTTTTTTTATTTTTTTTATTATTTTATTGTAAACAAATGGGATACATGCTGTTTCTCTGTTTGTACATGGCGTAAAGGCATACCACTTGTGTAATCATAAATTTACATAGAGTAATGCTCTTTGATTCATTTTGTTATTTTTTCCCTTCCCCCTCACCCCTCCCACCCCTCTTTTCCCTCTATACAGTCATTCCTTCCTCCATTCTTGCCCCCCTTCCTAACCCTAACTCTAACCCTAACACTAATCCCTCCCACCCCCCAATATGTATCATCATCCACTTATCAGCGAGATCATTTGTCTTTTGGTTTTTTGAGATTGGCTTATCTCACTTAGCATGATATTCTCCAGTTTCATCCATTTGCCTGCAAATGCCATAATTTTATCATTCTTTAGGACTGAGTAATATTCCATTGTATATATATATATATATACCACATTTTCTTTATCCATTCATCAATTGAAGGACATCTAGGTTGGTTCCACAATCTGACTATTTAGAACTGAGCAGCTATGAACATTGATGTGGCTGTATCTCTGTAATATGCTGATTTTAAGTCCATTGGGTATAGGCCAAGGAGTGGGATAACTGAGTCAAATGGTGGTACCATTACAAGTTTTCTAAGGAGTCTCCACAATGCTTTCCAGAGTGGCTGCACTAATGTGCAGCCCCACCAGCAATGTATGAGTGTACCTTTCTCCCCACATCCTCGGCAACACCTGTTGTTGCTTGTATTCTTGAGAATCGCCATTCTAATTGGGGTGAGATGGAATCTTAGGGTAGTTTTGATTTGCATTTCTCTTATTACTAGAGATGTTGAACATTTTTCCATGTTTGCTGATTGCTTGTAGATCTTCTTCTGTGAAGTGTCTATTCATTTCCTTAGCCCATTTGTCAATTGGATTATTTGCATTCTTGGTGTAGAATTTTTTGAGTTCTTTATAGATTCTGGAGATTAGTGCTCTATCTGAAGTATGATTGGCAAAGATTTTCTCCCACTCTGTAGGCTCTTTCTTCGCATTGCTGATAGTTTCCTTTGCTGAGAGAAAGCTTTTCCGTTTGAATCTATCCCAGTTATTGATTCTTGCTTTTATTTCTTGTGCTATGGGAGTCCTGTTGAGGAAGTCTGGTCCTAAGTCGACATGTTGAAGCTCTGGACCTACTTTTTCTTATATAAGATGCAGGGTCTCTGGTCTGATTCCAAGGTCCTTAATCCATTTTGAGTTTAGTTTCGTGCATGGTGAGAGATATGGGTTTAGTTTCATTCTGTTGCATATGGATTTCCAATTCACCCAGCACCATTTGTTGAAGAGGCTATCTTTTCTCCATTGCATATTTTTGGCCCCTTTGTCTAGTATGAGAAAATTGTATTTATTTGGGTTTGTGTTCATGTCCTCTATTCTGTACCATTGATCCACCTTTCTGTTTTGGTACCAATACCATGCCGTTTTTGTTACTATTGCTTTGTAGTAGAGTTGAAGATCTGGTATTGCGATACCCCCTGCTTCACTTTTTCTACTGAGGATTGCTTTAGATATTCTGGGTTTTTTATTCTTCTAGATGAATTTCATAATTGTTTGCTCTATTTCTGTAAGGTACATCATTGGGATTTTCATTGGAATTGCATTGAATCTGTATAGCACTTTTGGTAGTATGGCCATTTTGACAATATTAATTCTTCCTATCCAAGAACATGGGAGATCTTTCCATCTTCTGAGGTTTTCTTTAATTTCTTTCTTTAGTGTTCTGTAGTTCTCACTGTAGAGGTCTTTCACCTCTTTTGTGAGATTGATTCCCAAGTATTTTATTTTTTTCGAGTCTATTGTGAATGGGGTAGTTTTCCAAATGTCTTTTTCTGAGGATTCATCACTTATGTATAAAAATGCACTAAATTTATGAGCATTGATGTTATATCCTGCTACTTTACTGAATTCACTTATGAGTTCTAAAAGTTTTCTGGTGGAATTTCCCAGTTCCTCTAAATATATATCACATCATCAGCAAATAGGGATAATTTGGATTCTTAATTTTCTATTTGTATCTCTTTAATTTCCTTGGTCTGTCTAATTGCTCTGGCTAGAGTTTCAAGAACAATGTTGAATAGAAGTGGTGAAAGAGGGCATCCCTGACTTGTTCCAGTTTTTAGGGAAATGATTCAGTATTTCACCATTTAGAATTATATCAACTATGGGCTTAGCATAGATGGCCTTTACAATGTTAAGGAATGTTCCCACTATCCCTATTTTTTCTAGTGTTTTGAGCATGAAGGGATGCTGTATTTTATCAAATGCTTTTTCTGCATTTATCAAAATAATCATGTGATTCTTGACTTTAAGTCTGTTGATATGGTGAATTACATTTATTGATTTTCGGATGTTGAACCAAACTTGCATCCCTGGGATAAAACCCACGTGAATGCTGTGCCCTATCTTTTTAATATATTTTTGTAAGTGATAAGCTAATATTTTCTTGAGAATTTTTCATCAATGTTAATTAACGTTATTGGTCTGAAATTTCATTCCTCAATGTATCTCTGTCTGGTTTAGGTATCAGGGTGATATTTGTTCATAGAATGAGTTTGGAAAGACTCCCTCCTCTTCTATCTCTTCTATTTCATAAAATACTTTGAGAAGTGTTGAAATGAGCTCTTCTTTAAAGATTTTGTAGAACTTCACGGAGAACCCATCAGGTCCCGAACTTTCCTTGGTTGGTAGGTTTTTGATGATTTCTTCTATTTCATTACTTGAAATCACTCTATTTCAATTGTTTATATCCTCCTGGTTCAGTTTAGGTAATTCATATATCTCTAGAAAGCTGTTGATGTCTTTGAGATTTTCTATATTGTTGGAGTATAGATTTTCAAAATAGCTTCTAATTATGTTTTGTATTTCAGTCATGTCTGTGGTGATATTTCTTTGTTCATTACAAATTTTAGTAATTTGAGTTTTCTCTCTCTTTCTCTTTGTTAGTGTGGCTAAGGGTTTATCAATATTGTTTATTTTTTAAAAGAACCAACTATTTATTTTGTCAATATTTTCCATTGTTTCTTTTGTTTCAATTTTGTCGATTTGAGCTCTGATTTTAACTATTTCTTGTCTTTTACTACTTTTTGTGTTGCTCTGTTCTTCTTTTTCTAGGACTTTGAGCTGTAGTGTTAGGTTGTTTATTTGTTGATTTTTTTCTTCTTTTATTGAATGTGCTCCATGAAATAAATTTTCCTCTAAGTACTGCTTTCATAGTGTCCCACAGATTTTGATATGATGTATCTTTGTTCTCATTTACCTCTAAGAATTTTCTTATTTCCCTCCTGATGTCTTCTGTTATCCATTCATCATACAATAGTGTATAATTTAATCTCCAGGTTTGGAGTAGTTTCTGTTTTTTACTCTGTCATTTATTTCTAATTTCAATCCATTCTGATATGATAGAATACAAGGTAGTATCTCTATCTTCTTATATTTGCTAACATTAGCTTTGTGGCATAGAATATGGTCTATTTTAGAGAAGGATTCATGTACTGCTCAGAAGAAAGTGTATTCGCTCTTTGTTGGATGGGATATTATATATATGTCTGTTAAGTCTAAATTATTGATTGTGTTATTGAGATCTATGGTTTCTTTGTTCATTTTTTGTTTGGAGGATCTGTCCAGTGGTGAGAGATGTGTGTTAAAATTACCTAGTATTATTGTGTTGTCCTCTATTTGATTTCTGGAATATGATTTTGTATTCCCAGTCATTTGGCTCTTTTTTTTTTTTTTTTTTTTTTTTTTTTTTTAACTCGATTTGGTTTCTTCTTTATTTGGCTGTTCCTTTAGGGTAGTTCCTCACTTTGCTGATTTACATCATTGTCTTTCATCTCTTCCTCATGGAATATTTTGCTGGGAATGTTCCTTAATGCCAGCTTTCTTTTTGTAATTCTTTTAGCTTTTGTTTATCATGGAAGTATTTTATTCTGTCATCACATCTGAAGGTAAGTTTTGCTGGGTATAATATTCTTGGTTGGCATCCGTTTTCTTTCGAGCTTGAAAAATGTTGTTGCAGGCCCTTCTAGCTTTAAAGGTCTGGATTGAAAAATCTGCTGATATTCTTATTGGTTTCCACCTATATGTAATTTGAATCTTTTCTCTTTCAACCTTTAAAATTCTGTCTTTATTTTGTGTGTTAGGTAATTTCATTATAATGTGCCTTGGTGTGGGTCTGTTGTAATTTTGTATATTTGGAGTCCTATAAGTCTCTTATATTTGATTTTCCATTTCATTCTTCAGATCTGGGAAATTTTCTGATATTATTTCATTGAATAGATTGTTCATTCCTTTGGTTTGTTTCTCTGTGCCTTCCTCAATCCCAATAATTCTTAAATTTGGCCTTTTCATGATATCCCATAGTTCATGTAGATTCTATTCATGATTTCATACCATCTTCTCTGTTTGGTCAACTTTGTTTTCAAGGTTAAATACTTTGTCTTCAATGTCTGAATTTCTGTCTTTCAGGTGTTCTATCCTATTGATTATGCTTTCTATGGAGTTTTAAATTTGGTTTATTGTTTCCTTCATTTCAAGGATTTCTGTTTTTTTTTTTTTTTTATCATATCTCTAACTCTTCATTGAAATGATCTTTTGCTTCCTGTATTTGCTCTTTTTACTGTTGAGTGTTGTGATCATTCAAAGCCTGCATTTGTTCTTTCATCTCATGGTTTGCTTCCCTGATTATTTCAATTATGTACATTCTGAACTCCCTTTCTGACATTTCTTCTGCCATGCTCTCATTGGATTTTATTGCTGTAGCATCTAGGTTTGTTTGGGACATTTTCTTTCCTTGCTTCCTCATATTGCTCAGGTATCTATCCATCCTTCTAGTAGTGAGCTCTGAGATATTGCAGATTTCCTCTATTGACTACTATTATCCCTGTATATTTCCAATAACTCACATCCTAGCCTTCAGTAGCCTGAAGTCTTGGAGGAACTTGATGATGTGGTCCTCCACAAGGCATCTGCCCCTCTAGGGATTGTGGCCTTCAAATGGGATATATTCCCTGTCTGTGGGGAGAGATTCCTCCACTTGTTGACTGATGGTCAGCCAAAGGTGGACTAGACTACAGACTGGGGCTCGTCTGGTCTGGCCCTATGTCTCTGGTTCTACTTCCCTGGTGGGAAAGTCTCACCCAATGGGGAAGACTCACCCGGTGTGGAAGTTTCACTTGGCAGCTCTTCTCCAAGAAGTTCCCATCAGTCCAGGTTCACCGCCTGGCCTGGGCAGCCCTCCTCTGTTACGTTCCCAGGTGTCCAAGTCTACTGCCTGGGTTGTGGAGCCTTGCCCTGTGAAGGACTTCCTTGCTGTGCGACCCTCCTCTGCTACTTTCCCTGGGGACTAGAGGTACTGTCTGGGCCAGGGTGCCTCAACCTGCACCACAGCCTCTTGCTGTGCAGCTCTCCTCTGAGAAGCTGCCCATGTTCTGGTCCTGCTGCCTGGGCCTGCAACCCTCACTCTACATTGAAGCCTCTCGCTGTGTGGCCCTCCTCTGCAATGCTCCCAGTTGACCAGGTTCATGGCTCCAGTGGGGGAGTCTCACTGGGTCACTCTCCTCCACGAAGTTCCCTGCATTCTGGGACTACTGCCCCATCCGGGGAGCCTACCCAGTGGGAGAGACTCACCCAGAAGTTCTGAGTTGGTCCCGAGTCTCTCAATATCTCCTCTTCTTGAATCCTGAGGTCTCTCAAAGGGCCTCCAGTCTCCTGTAGATATCTCAGGAAGGGAGCCATCTTTCCAATGATGATGGTCATACTCTCAGAAATAATTCAAAGTGCCTGCACCAGCCTATAAAGAAGCTGGGGAGCTCCAGCGAGGGTGTGCTGAGTCAGCACAGAGGCAAGTGCAGTGTCCCTCAGCAGTAGGGGGGCAGGCAGGCAGGCTCAGCAATTGTGTCTGACCTCGGTGTGGGGTCAGGTGGGGTTGCTCATTGAAGGTGTCCAACCTCGGTGTGATGGTCAGGCAGCCTGGCTCACCAGTTGACTCTTTCTGTGATGGCAACCAACCAGGTGTTGGGGTCAGCCGGGCTGACTCACGTTTCAGCTCGCTCCAAAATGGCGACCTACCTCAGCATAGGGGTTGTGCGGGCTAGTTCGTCCTCTGGCTTGCTCTGTTATGCAGGTGGGCTGACTCACCTGCTGGCTAGCTCTGCGATGGTGACCAACCTCGGTGTGGTGGTCAGGTGAGGTTCGAGTTGTAAATTCTTTTAACCATTGTTTATCATAGAAGATTTTAATTTCATCATAAATTCTGAAGCTTAATTTTGCTGGATATAGTATTCTTCACTGGCATCCTTTTCATTCTGAGCTTGGTATATATTATCCCAATACCTCCTAGATTTGAGAGTGCGGGTTGAGAGATCAGCAGGGATCTGGATTGGTTTTCTCTAAATGTTACCTATTGTTTTTCTATGGAAGCCTTTAAAATTCTAATCTCATTATATATGTTAGGTATTTTCATAATAATATGCCTTGGTGTGGGTCTGTTGTAATTTTGTGTATTTGGGGTCCTGTATGCCTCTTGTATTTGATTTTCCTTTTCATTCTGTATGTTTGGGAAATTTTCAGATACCATTTTATTGAAAAAACTGTGCATTCCTTTCTTTGTTTGTTTGTTTGCTTTTTTGTATCTCCAAGCCTTCACATATCCCAATAAATCTTAAATTTTGTCTTTTCAGGTTACTCCTTAGTTCTTGAATGCTCTGATAATCATCTCTTAACACCTTCTCTCCATGGTCACCTGGTCAACTTTGTTTTCAAAATTGTATATTTTATCTTCATTGCCTGAACCTCCATTTTCCAAGTTATTTGTCTATTGGTGATGCATTTAATTGAATTTTTAAGGATTTTTTTTAGTTGTAGATGGACACAATACTTTTATTTTATTTTTTTATTTTTATGAGGATCAACCTGGCTGAGGATCAAACCTAGTGCCTCACAAATGCAAGGAAAGCACTCTATCATTGAGCCACAACTGTAGCCCCCAAATGAATTTTTAAATTCGGCTTATTGATTCCTTCACTTTGAGGATTTCTGTTTTTTTCTTTTTTGAGAATCTTTATCTCTTTATTGAAGTAATCTTTTACTTCCTGTATTTTCTCTCTGATTTTACTCCTTACATCATTCTTTACTTCACAGGTAAATTTAACTATGTACATTCTAAATTTCTTTGACATTTTTCCAGGGTGGTGTCAATGGATTCTGTTATTGGAGTATCTTGGTTTGTTTGAGGCAATTTGTTTCCTTGGATTTTCATGTTGTTTGTGTATCTACCTTCTAACAGTATGGATCTGGAACAGTAGAGTTTCTACTCTGTGGACTTATAGTGTCCCTGAAGGTTTGCAGTGCCTCCTTGCTGAGAATCTGCCTCTCTGCTTTTTTGGTTTCATGTCATAGAGCAACCAGGAAAGCAACCATCTCTACTCCATCATCTTGAAAACCTCTGCAAAAGAAATTTCTACTATCTCTATTTTTACTCAAAATTGTACTAGAAATTATAGCCATTGCATTGTGATAAAATATTGAAATGAGAAAGGATTAAGTAAACATGTCCCCCTATACAGAAAACATAATGAGATATATATATATGAAATAAGTTACAGATTAATAACCAAATTTTAAAGATTATATAGAGTATCAATGTAGAAAAAGTATTCTCTATATTAAAACAAGAAATAAAAATTTAAAAATATTTAGAATACTATCAACAATACTAAGTATTAGATATTAATTTGATAAAAGATCTAAAAGCTACACATTTATTAAAGAAAAATGTCAAGACCATGTAAATGGAAAAAAACATAATTTCACTGGATAGAAATGTTCAATATTATAAAAATTCCATAGCTTCAATATTGAAATATAAATTTCAAACAATTTTAGAAAAGTTTTAATTGTCCACACATATTTTGCTTATATTATAAAGTCAAATTAAAAATTCATATGTAAATTCAAGGAACCAAGAGAAACATTGAAGAAGTAAAGCAAAATTGGGAAATTTATGAATTCCAATGTAAAAACTGAAACTAGATAATGCAAGTATAAGTAAATATACCATTGGAACTGAAAAGTGCAGGAAAATAGAAACCCACACATTTAGGTAATCACTTTTCTTATTAAAACAAACCTGCCACTAGAATGAAGTGAGGGAATGCTCTCTGCATTGTCATATTTTAATTAAATTTTGAAAAAGATTCACAGTATAAAAGTTAATTTTTACATATTAAACATTTATAAAATGATATATATTTTAAATTATTAATGCTAATGTTGCTTTAATACATTATTTTATGGGGATTTCTTTGACAATTTTAATAGTCTTTCGATAATCTACTAATACAAAATTTCCTAACTAACTCAAAACGGAGAAGAGATCTTTGGGACCAAAATGAGACTTTTCTTCATTTGGTAAAATTGTTCCAGTCTTATCTAAACTGTATACAAAAGAATTGGCATCACAAATGGCCTTCTAGGATAAATTGTCCAAATCCTACCTGACTTGATAATTTATTTTAAATAAGAAGTTTTAGGATTTGTTTGCTTCTTTTAATATACCTGAACCTAAGGAAAGGAAAACAAAATTTAATGTTGGAATGATATAACTAAAAAGAAAGTAACTGCAAATTAATTTTCACATTCTCCCATCCCTGGATCCAGGAAAGAATATTATCTTGAAGTCTTTGTGATGTTGTTGCTATATTAAATATCTGGACACATTCTAGGTCTCATGAGATTCTAGAAACATGGTGGATATCTCTTCACAGAAGAATTCTAGGCTGCGACTCATGTATATTTCTTTTATTCTTAGAGGATCAACACTATATTATGGGCATATTTTTTCAACACTATTGTATTACAAAGGAAAAGAGTATGTCTTTTGTCTTATTTTTTTCTTGGAGATAAAAGAATGTGAATTTAATTAACTTGGAGCCATTACTTTATCAGACTTTCAAAGTTAAGTTAGTAAATAAAAACATTCTTCTAGTAAATTCTTGGTTATTTTTACGGAGTGTATTTTTTCATGGTACATCCTATTATAACTCATGACATAGTATTAAGGTAATATGAGATATCTTAAATAAACAGATTTCTTAAAAACTATGTGGAACATCTATATAAAAGTTAATACAAACCAGCAACTCACCAATGGTGGGGTTTACAAAGTCCTAAATCAGAACATGGTGGAGGTTGTCAAAAAATACAAACAAAGAAAAGTTGTATGTGACAGCGTAATCATACTCTTACATAATGGGTACTCACCTGATTAGTTAGCAACTGCCCTATTAGTTAATTATGTATATGAATTATCAGTTACAATGAATCCCAAAATTATTTGAAGACAGTGATTGTAACTGAGGTTCACAAACCATGAATCCTCAATTACACCTTATTGTAAGGTTGTGACCTTATATAATTTAGTAATTGAGATAGAATTTTAATTCTCTCCAGGGTATATTTCTAATCAGTGTGGATGGACAAACACTCATTCCATTTAGCATTCTTAGAGATGTTTAGACTACAAAAAAGATTAATTTGTATGAAATGAAGGAATTCTTCATTCTGTCATAATGAAAAACAGTCCATTAATCTGATTTACTAAGATAAATTTAGGACTTGGCATTGTAAGACAATGAAAGTTCTAATTGATCTGTGGTGATTTCAAACTTTTTCTACCAAGTTCAGTAGACCTGTATGTTATCGCCACACAATTAGAGTTTTGTTTAATGATGTTCTTACAGTGTACTGAAATGGCTCCAGAACGTCATTACTATTAAAGTGTAGTATAAACCCCTGTCTTAATCTGTCACATTGTTTAAAAAAAATGTTGGGTTTATAGTTTTGGAGGCAGAATGTCCAAGATTGAGCAGTCCATCTGTTCAACCCCTTTTGTGAGGACCTTCTATCACAACGTGGTAGAAATATGTGAGAAGGACAGATAATCTGGTGAGACAGGATGACAGTCTCAAGGGCCAGGATAACTTCTTTATAAGCCACTCTCTTGGGAACTAACCAGGATACCTTGATTACTATTTTAATCCACTTAAAGGACAGTGCCTCCCAGTGGTCTAATACCTCCCACAAGACACTACCTCCTAGAGATCCACCACTTCTCAATATTATCACACTGAAGACCAATTTCCAGTACACTAATCTTTGAGGGACGTGCTCAAACCATGCTGAAATCATAGCAGCACTATGCCTCCTCTCCTTCACTTCCTGCTTCTATGTGGAAGAAGAGCACTACTCCTAGTATCTCAGAGCATTTGTTCTTCCTTAGGGAAGAAAGGTGTATTATCTCTTAATGAAACCAATATTAATGTCATTAGCTTCAAGCCTTCCTCTGACTTTCACCCTTTGCTTGTTTTATTTTAGATGAATATCCCTTGCCTCTTTTTCTCTTTCTCCTGAGTTGCTCTGATACCAAAAGGCCATCTGTGGCAGACAACCTGCCATGCCCCTCTTCCTGGCTCCTTGTAAAGCAGAGGCTGGCATGGCAGTGCATAATTGCACAATATTCCACGTCCACAAAATCTCACTTCATCTTTTTACACCAATATCAGTCTAGGTTTAAATCTTCCAAATAATGGAGTGGGAGAGGGTGGGGGACAGAAAGATAGTAGAATGAAACAGACAGTATTACCCTATGGACATGTATGATTACATGAATGGTGTGAATCTACATTGTGTACAACCATAGAAATGAAAAGTTGTATCCTGTTTGTGTACAATGAATCAAAATGCAGTCTGTGAAAACCAAAAAGTTAATAAAAAGTAAATAATTTTTTTTTAAAAAATCTTATGAATAATGTGTAATGCATCCATTCTGTCTTAAGTTCTATTTTCCAGGGATTCTGAACTAAGACAGTTTTCAAATTAAAGAAAAAATGATCTTTTCCTTACCAATGATTTTCCTATTCCCAATTTCTCTCAAATCTAGAAAATAAAATTAAGTCTGCTTAGAAGACTTTCAATATTAACAATGGAAAATCTCCATGGATTTAAGTGTATGGTTTAAATACCACAAAATACATATTTCAATTTGTAGGCTCTCTGTTTGAAAGAGGGGGAAGTTGATTTAACCTGAACTGCAGCTCACACAATACACAGAGAAAAGACCTTTCATAAGAATTTTAGTGTGCATTATATTCCATTCATGTATTATTTGGCAGAGTTAATATGTAAAATCCAACTCAGGTGATATCAAGTGATAGTCACGCACATTCCCACCTTCTTTTTCGTAGCATCCTGTGAAATGCTTTCTCTGAGCTCTGCTCAAAGAAGCGAAACAGCAGGGGCCTCCACTTCATAGGAGCTCCCAAAGAGAAATCATGCTATACACTTCATTTAGAAGTAAGAAATTTGGAATAAATACACAGAAGTGAAAAATCCATTAGATAACTGCTGGAAAATGCCTTGCATTTTAATTTGAGAATTTGCTGTAACACACTGCTCTCGAAATGGCCATAGAGTTTGCAGAGTTCTGTCTAAATCTTGGTGGATATGAGCTTCAAAATCGTCAAATGCTGTTTTCCTGGTTGTGTATCTCTGTGTCGTTGTGAATCTCTCTGTTGTTGTGTATCTCTGTGTCATTGTGTGCCATGATGGTTCTTTTGTCAAAGTGCCCAGAGGGTCACTGCAAATTTTAGGATGAATATTTAATAACAAATTACAGTCATTTTAAAACTAGTCTACATGAGACTTTGCCTGAATAGAATTAATCTCTGGATTTAAACATCCCCTTAACACTTTTCTGTCCCTTTGTCCTACGAAAACATCAGGCATGTCTCTGCCTACGTTCTGGGTGTCATTGGACAGGTATTGCCCTTCTGTCATATGTTGTCTACCCCACTGCTCTCTTTCCATTCCTCTTGGAAGTCTCTCAGTCTACTATGTGTTCATTTCTTACCACACATTGTATTATTATGTTTGATTCTCTAAGAAATAACTATTCTATCATTATTAAAAATATCTTTCCATTTTCTCCACATTCTTTAACAACTTTTCCCAATTTCTTACAAATATCTATAGTCTCTTCCTATTCCCAAAGTCTTGAATTTCCTTCACCATTTCCAGGATTGTTCAAAATCTTCACCATCTTTGTTCCAAATTAAGTTGAACAAACAAAAACTTTCCCTTTGTCCACTTTTTGGCTTCCTTCTTTTCCTGACTATTATGTTCTCTACCATTTATTCACTTCAGACACATAGTTTTAAATTGATAGTCTATGTTCTTTCTTGAGCAAGGATTCCTGACCCATTTTAGAAGTTCCATTATTTAAAAAATATGATTAATAAGTTGGAGACATATGTGCTTTTTAAAAATCAGAATAACCGTTCTTAAATTTTTCCCATGAATTTATTACCTCTTTTTACTTTTTGACACTTGGTGTTGCGAGACCCACATTTAAAATGTGACTTTCTTCTCTGTTCTATAACTGTGTGCCCAGGGGAAAGATGCTCAACTCTTTTGAATACTTGTTTGTCACTTATACAAAAAAGACAATTATCATCCTTTGTCTAGAGTAATTTGATGAATTAAAGATATTTTATAAAAATTCTTAGTATAATGTCTGAGATATGCTATTTACATGAGCAATGTTGACCATTAGTCCTAGATGGTATGTCCCTGTGGCACAATTTCACGTTGTGTGTGAAGCTATTTTAAGCACTTCTGGTAGTAAGATGAAAAGAAGAATTTGGAGGTAAAGGTGAAAGTGTGCCTGAGAAGCACTATGAGGTAATGCACCGTGACCATTTGAAATGACTGAATGTTTCCCTTCTGATTTCTTGGAGTAGACATTGAGAAGGCTACTGTTTCACCAGATAAGAAGAGCAATGTTATAGGAGCTTGGAAAGCAAAACAGAAACATTTCAGTAGGTTCCTTTCTTAGGCTCTGCTTACCATAATTGATCTCTGCCCTGTATTGGGTTAGTCTTGATAATAGCTCTAAATATAGAAAAAGAATTGTGTTAATTACCTTCTAAAAGGTAATTAAGATAGAGGTAATAGCATGGATATGTGTATGTGCATTAGTGTATGTGACTGTGTATGTGCATATATATGACTTTTATAATGTTTACCTGATACTAAATATTTTGTCACATCTTTTGAAATAGAACAGATGATCTGAAATGAGACTCCTTGAGAGAGACAATTCTAAAAGCCTCCATTGTTAAAATAGATAAACAAACACAACAACTTTGTTTTCTCATTCATTTCCTTCGTAACTTTTAATCAGTTCTTTAGCAGAGTTTATAAATAGTCTCTTTATATTTGGGCTGCAGTGAGCAGTGATTTATTCACAATTTCTAACTGAGAGACTCATTTTATTTAATTTTACTACTTTGTTGGCAAACTGGAAGAATGCCAGATGGTGGTTTTATACTGCTATTTCCAAGAGTATAACAAATCATTTTTCACTTTTATAAATGATAATTTTAATGACACTTATGATGCCTCCTGGGTCCAGGAAGATGCGTACATCTATTCTTCCCTAAACAATTATTTAATTAGGAAAATATTAAAAATAAGTTAATAGAAGTCTCCCTGAGTGACTGAAGACATTGTAGCTGTCACTGTGTTGGGCCTCATGCTGTGTAATCCTGAAGGACCTTGGGGAAACAGGAAATGTATTCTCTTTCTATTTTCCTTCAACTAACCCTCTTTACTGTTTACATGACTACATTGTGCTCTGAAAATTATTTTGTACAAATCTTCTTCTGCAGTCAGGACTATCATAATTAAGTAATTGTATGATTATTCATTAATGGTTATCTCACTCATTAGATCTTAAAACCTGTAAGCATGAGGTTTCTCCATCTTGCTCCAAGTTCTAGAAAAATGGCATAAGCATGGTAACAGCACAGAAAACATTATGTAATCAATTAGTCTGACCCGTAATAGGACACTTAGTGAAAGTGCCACATATGTATCATTTCCTGTATATGATTGTCACCAGGAAATTATGCTATGACTTGAGAGATTTGAGACTGCCTCTCACATGCCAGTCAATACCTGGATATTTTAAATCCTTTGGAGATAGAAATTTTAGGATATTTATAGATACAGGTCAAAGGGTTTTACATGCCTTTAGGTTTTTTTTTTTTAATCAATTAGTCACTCATGCAAAATCTAGATAGTTCAGTTTCTACTTCCTTTGCACCATGGTAGAAATCTTCAGTTATCTGATATGACATAAGATGATGGCTGGGAGCACAGTGGTGACACAGAGGATGGCTATAGTTCCACTGAGTTTTTTTTTTTTGTTTTTTTTTTTAACCAATTTAGTAGGAGGAAGGGTATTCTTATTGTCTATTGAAGCTGGATGCAACTTCTGCCCTTGAAATCAAATCACCTTGGTGAACTCTTACATTTAATTTTTGCCTTATTTAGCAAATAATTGGACAAACCTACTTAGAGGTGTGTGTGTGTGTGTGTGTGTGTGTAGATACAGATATAGATTTATGAGATATAAAGTAACATATATGGAGGTAGATGTGTGTGTAGATGTCTATAAATAGACACATGCTTAGGAGTATTATGTATGTATATTACTATCCCTAAGTATGTATAAATCTAACTCTTTATATACATCCACACCCACATCTACATCCATATCTTTATATCCTCTTAAACTCTTATGTCTACTTTGAGATTTCATCAACTTCCCAGATGAAAGAAGCCCATCTCAACGAGAAATTTACTTGTTTAGACTCTCGCAGGATTAAGTAGATACTTTCTGTGGAAATATTTTGAGTATAACTCAGGTTATTCAGAACAGAGTTTTCACAGGCCTCCACCAAGTACTCATGAAAATGACTGGGACACAACAGGCAATCGGGGAGCTGTCCCATCTGGTGGCCCACGTGAGCATGTGTGTTTGGTGGTGGTGATAGGCTGCCACTGGAGGGCAGAGATGAAAGACTACCACCTTTGCTGAACCTTTCTCTTATATAGACAGAATTTTTAAGTTGCTGAACGGGATCAGCAAATTCTGTCACTCTCACAGAACCTTGTGGAAGTAGAGGAGTAACATCCATTTATTTCTGGCAGAAGATAACAACCTCTTTCTCACTCATAGGAAGTAGGCAAAGAAAAGATGATTGATATTTGAGAAAGTGTAAAAGCAAAAGTTGCCAGTTCCTTAGAGAGGGACATAAAATCCCCTTGGACCTAGAATCCCACACCAGTTAAAAAAAAATTCTGCTAACCCAGGGGAGAGGGTAAGGAGACATTCTCTTTTTTCAAGATCTGCCATGCACAGAAGGCAGAGTTTGACTGCTCTGGGTGGGAGAAGCAGAAATACATAGAAATCTTCAGACTCAAGTCTGAAACCTACAGATTCTACTTAAGACTGATGCTGGACCAAAGAAACCAAGAATTCCCCCCATGAGTTTAGCATGAAGTCACAAGAAATAGCAGCCTACAACTTAGGGAGAGGAGAAAGCATGGGCAGAGATAATCTCTTAGATATAGATATCAATGGAATGGGAATATCTGGGTGAGGAACAAAGGTACCAAGAAAAAGCATCAGTTGGTACTCCAGGTACCATATTAACACAAGGTAGCAAAAACCCATTGCTCGAGAAATTTGGAAATCAAAGCTCAACAGGAGTAATAATAGCAACAACAAAAACCTAACCAAAGTCAACTGCTTCTGAGATTTCATCAACTTCCCAGATGAATGACCTCATAGAAGAGGCTTGGCCAGTTCTAGGCAAATAAACTGCATGCTTTAGTCTGTATTGTTTTGTTCTTGTGTGCATACTATCCTACACGCATTTAAAAATGACAAGAACACAGCAACATAAAAATTGACACGTTTTTGAAATAAAATTAAACAAGACAGTTAGATACAACTGACCCACATCTTAGAACTACCAGTCTTTAACTAATTAATATGTTAAAGTTTCTAGTGGAAAAGGTAAACAACATAGGTAAATTTTGAGGACTATCAAAAAGAAAAAATATAGTTAAATATGGTTAAATGTAATGCTTACAAAAAAAAGAGTATTGTATATGAAGAATTTCTCTGGTTAGCTTATGGACAGAGTTGATGCTTAGGAAGAATCAATGAACATTAAAATAGGTCAGTAGAGTGTACTAAAATAAAACATGAAGTGATTAAAAAGAGGACAAAATTATTAGTGCTGTGAACACTATCAAAAGTTCTAACACTTGTGTAATTAGATGCCTTGACATAGAACAGGGAAAAGGGCAGAAAAAAGAATTCAAGAGGTAATAGCCCAAAATCTTCCAAAATTAATTATCATTAATCACAAATTCAACAGACTCATAGAAGCCCAAACAGAATTAAAAAACATATGTAAACACATAAGAGCTTTTCAAACACCAAGTATAAAGTGAGATATTTGAAGACTTTTACAGAGAAAAACAGCACAATATATATTAAGGAAAAGTGAAGGTCCTGAGAAAGATTTCCCATCAGAGACTTTGAAACATTTCAAAGTGCTGCAATGACGGGGACATAATTAAAGGCCAGTGAACGATAAGTTCCTGTTATTGAACAAATCAGTAGCTGTGGAGTCAATAGGTCCAAATGATGAAGAAATAAAAAGTAGTCCCTCAATATTTGGATCATTGAAGAAATACTTTTGAAAAATTTTTAACACTTCTTAATTCTTCTAAGCTGTAGTTTTCAATACTTGATTTATACATTTTACTCTACATGTTAACATAGTTCTCATTTGTATTTCTCTTTCATAAGAAGTTGACTCTCTTTGATATCTTTGATCTTTGTCCATTTCTGCCTTCTGCACCACAACTAGTTCAGTATGGACTTTCTGTTCTCGTGTATAGAGCATTCTGGAACTTTTCTTGTTTGCCTCCTGGCTTCTTTCTCTGATTAATTACTCTGAAAAAAATATGTCGCTATTTATCTGTGTATCTATTTATCTATGTGTATTGTCTTGTGTGTGTGTGTGTGTGTGTGTGTGTGTGTGTATCATCAGTTGTCCATTTAGAATTTTTTGAAGATCATTCATAGTTTAAATAAATTTCCCACTCCACATTATCAAACAGAGAGCCCCTTTTCAGATTCCTCTTCAGCTACTCCTTCTCACGTACTGTCTTTCCACTTGCTTCCCCCGATCCTGTAAAGACTTGTGTGACTTGACTCATGGTATTTAATGAGGATTATTTCAGTTGCAGCTAACAGAACACATATTTGAAATTGACTTAAACACAGACACAGAAAGACAAGTATCACATGTTCTGTCTTATGTGTGGAAGCTTTAGAAAACTGGCCTCAAAGTAGAATGCTGATTACTAAATACTGGGAAGGATATGAGAGATGTGGGAAAAGGGCAATTGAATCTGAGTGGTGCACACTTTGTGCATATATAGAAATATCACACTGAACACACAACTAATATATACAGTTAGAGTTAATTAAAATTTAAATTGGTAAATAAAAACACTTTATCATATAGAAGGAGGTCTAGAAGATAGGATTGCTTCATCAGAAGCTGATTTAGTCCTTAATGAGATCAGAAAGGATCTAGTATTATTCCATTTTCTGTTTAGTCGCTTTTAACTTTGACTTTGATTTTAGAAAGGTAGAAGTATGTTGGATAAAGACCAAGTATTAGCTTCAGATATAACAAGTTTTGGAGGAATAAATGTGATTTTTTTTCTTTGATATTCACCTAGTAACTGCTGAAGTTTTTGAGAAACTCCTCATAAAGCTTTTATATTTCATTGATCTGACTTGGATCACATTTCCATTTCATTATCCTTAGATCAATCAGGCCCACTTATGAAGATGAATATGAGTTTAGATTCCAATAAGACAATGTGGAAATGGGGTGAGTACCTAGAAAATTAGGAAAGAAAAAAGAAAAAAATGTATGTTGGGTAAGAAAACAATAATATTTAACATGTATATACTGTTTCCCATTTCTGAAATATCCTTATTTTACTTTAGATGATATCTTTTGGTTCATTTTTCAAGATTTAGCTTAAGTGTCTTTTTCCTATTTGAGAATGCAAGTTATTTACTTCTTTTTCTTGGATCAACCAGAATTTAGTGAATGCCTATAATAAATTACTTATACTTAAATGACATTATTTTTCTTTCTTTTCATCCAGAAAATTTCTAGAAAATATAAAAATGTCAATTTTCTTCACTTACTCAGCTTCAAGCACAGTGACTAAATTTAGAGGAAAAGAATAAAATGTAGAGTTGGATTTCAGAATATTTTATAATATGCCAATTTTATGTATGAAAATCCCTTGGTTCTGCATTCCATTTTTATGCTTTTTGTATGATTGGCTTTAACAAAGAAGGTAATTTACTGATCACGTAATAATTCTGAACTTGAAAAAAATTAGAGGGCCATATGGATGTAAAATATTTCAGTCATCTGGCATAGACAATAACTTGACAGAGAAAATGTCAGATAAAATTACCCTTAAATGATTCTGAGTCCCCTTTGGAAATCATCTAACTTGACTGAGACTCTTTTAAAAATTCCTTGTCTGTCTTTGGTGAAAATTTTTTTTACTAAATAAACATCTCATGTAGTGTATCACTGATACATCTTCCTATTCAAAGTAAATATGGAAGATCTTTCCAGATGACAATCCTAATAGAAAGCTTTAGATCTTTATTTATTCTGAATATAACTGACCCAAACATTCATTTTTCATTGTATATACTTTACACTTAACAGGCTTTGAAGACCTTTAAATTATCTGAGTGATATTTGATTTCAAAGATCACAATCTAATGAATAAAAAGGTAGAGGTGGTATCATCAGAGAATATGCAGGATAAGAACCTCATTAAGATCACTCCTTCACATAACAACAACAGGCTTGCTAAAAATAGTCAGAAACAACTTTTAAGAAACTCTTGCAATTGAAGTCTTTGAGCAACCTGGGTAGTATTTAGTCAAGGAAACTGGCTGAATTTTGGTAAAAACAGAGCTTTTGTTGTTTTATCTAGCCTTAATATAATTCCTTCATCCCCAGCTCTATAGCATCCTTGAAAAATAAGTCTTCCTAGTTCAGGAGGGAGTACAACAGGTGAAGTTTTTTCTAAGAAAGAAGTCCTTACTTGCTTGTGCTACAGTTCTCCAAGGTCCAGATGGTAAGGACTTAGTCCCCAGGATGGTGCTACGGGGAGAGGATGGAATCTTTCAGAGGTGGGGCCTAGTGGAAAATTTTTAAGTTATTGGAAGTGTGCTCTTTAAGGGGATCCTGGGACCTCAGTCCCTTTTCCTCTTTATTTTGCTTCCTGGTCATGAGATGGACATTTTTTCTCTGCCATAATGTGTTGCATCTACATGGTCCCAGAATAATGGGTCCAATTGATCATGGACTGGCACTTCTAAAACCATGAGAACAAATAAAGCTTGTCACTATATAAATTGATGATCTCAAGTCTTTGTTATAGTAATGGAAAGTTGATTGATACATCCAGTGGTGGTTCCCTAGAAAACTTCACATGAAATGATTTCTTTCAATTAAATTCACTCAAATTTACCCCATGCTAAAGCTTCTGTCCTTAGAATTTTGCTGAATGCTTTACCATTAAGGATGTCTAATGCAGTGGATAATAATAGGGACAAACAATAGACTACAAGATAAGTGAAAATGTGAGAATGAAATGCCCAGGAAGGTTTTGGAAAGTTTCAGCATTCTTGGAAATTTAGAAGGCCAAGGTCACATGTAGAACTGCACACCTGCTCAAGAAAGATTTCAGAAGTTGCTTAAGTCTTACTTCTGATTGACTTTCATGTTCTTTATGAACAAGAAGTAGAAGGAAGAGTTGTATATTTCCTGATTGAATGTAGAAATCATATTCAAACATTCTCATAATGTCTCTTAACCAAGACTTGGAGACTCAAAAGTTTCAGGAATTTATGTAAACCTCGGTCTAATAAATAACTGAGTATCGATATAGCTGACTACAGATTTTAGCAGTTATGTTTGACAGACATACAGACTGTACAAGATTGGTTCAAGAAACTTATTAAAAATAAGCAACAGCAATTATGACAAAAGCTACACAGACAAATTTTGGGATGGGCGATTATCTGATTTCCAGTATTGTCACATTTATTTAAAATGTTCAATATTCAACAAAAATGATGAGACATGGAAAGAAACAATACATTCAGACCCATAAGCAGATCCCAGGATAGTGGAAACAGTTTTGAAAAAGAATGGAGTTAGAGTATTCATTCTTGACAATTTAAAATGTCATAACAAAACTATAGTAACCAACAGAAAGTGTATGTGAAATAATGGGGCAAATATATGTCATTGTAATATAGTCGAGAGTCCAGAAATAAATCCATTTATGATCAATTGATCTTTGACTTGGGTGTCAATACCATTCAATGAAGAAAGAATAGTATTTTCAGCAAATGTTACTAGAATATCTACATCCAAGAGAAATACATTTGAACTGCCATTTCATATCGAATGTAAAATTAATTAAAAATTGATTATTTTGGTTCATTTATGCTGATATAATGCGATACCATAGATGGGTGATTTATGAAGAATAGAAATTATTTTTTTATAGCTCCAGAGACTGGGAAGTCCAAAATCTAGTGGCTGTAAAGTGCATGGTTTCTTCTTCAGAGAAGGAGACTTGAATGTTGCATCCTCTGGAGAGGAAAAACTCTGTCCTTTTGGCACAACAGGAAGAGAGCAAACTCTAAGGAGGCCTTTTAATACAGCACTGATCCATCATGAGGGCAGAGCTCCCAAGGCCTATGCACCTGTCATTAGTCCTACTTTCTAACATAGGCATTGGGGATTAAGATTTAACATGAGTTTCGAAGGGAACAGAAACATTCAAAACATAGTATAGATGAAAGTTCTAAGGATAAGAACTAAAAAAAAAAAAAAAAAAGTATCTTATAAAAACCGTAAAGGTAAATCTATATGACCTTGGATTTTATAGTTGTTTTTAGATTTGAAACATAAGCCACAAGTAGCAACAGAAAATATAGGTTAATTAGACTTGAATAAAGTTTTTAAAATGTGCAAAAAAGTACAAAGTACACTATCTAAAAAGTGGAAAGACAATTCCCAAAATGGGAGAAAATAATTTTAATCTTACATCTGATGAGGGCTGAAAGCAAAAAAAGACCTCTCACAACTTAAAAATGATCAGACAGCCCAATAATGAGCAAAGGGTTTGATAAGACATTTCTCAAAAGAAAATATGCAAATGACCAATAAGAGGTGTTCAATGTTAGTAATTAGGGAAAAGCAAATGAAAAAAACAATATCAATTCCCAGGTAATTAAATGATTATAATTTTATTTTTTTTAATTTTATTTATTTTTACAGACTGCATATTGATTCATTGTACACAAATGGGATATAACTTTTCATTTCTATGGTTGTAGATTCACACCATTCGTGTAGTCATACATGTACATAGGGTAATGATGTCTGTCTCAATCCACCATCTTTCCTTCCCCTGCTCCCACCTAATTTCCCTCTACACAATCCAAATTTCCTCCATTCTTCCCTTAACACCCCACATTATGTATCATCATCCACTTATCAGAGAAAACATTCAGCCTTTGGTGTTTTGGGAATGGCTTATTGCACTTAACATGATATTTTCCAATTCCATCCATTTACCTGCAAATGTTATATTTTCATTCTTCTTTATGGCTGGATAATATTCCATTGTGTATATACACCACAGTTTCTTTATCCATTCATCTATTGAAGGACATCTAGGTTGGTTCCACAATCTAACTATTGTGAATTGAGCAGCTATAAACATTGATATGGCTGTGTTTCTATAGTATGCTGATTTTAAGTTCTTTGGGTATAAACCGAGGAGTGGTATAACTGGATCAAAAGGTGGGTCCATTCCAAGTTTTCTGAGGAATCTCCAAACTGCTTTCCAGAGTGGCTGCACCGATTTGCAAATCCACCAGCAATGTACAAGTGTGCCTTTTTCCCCACATCCATGCCAACACCTAATATTGCTTGTGTTCTTGAAACAGACATTCTAATTGGAGTGAGATGAAATATTAGGGTGGTTTAGATTTGCATTTCTGTAATGCAAATCCATATATCTTATATACAGTGTCTGCCCAGTTCATTAGCCCATTTATTGATTGGGTTCTTTGTATTTTTGGTGTAAAGATTTTAAGTCCTTTATAAATTTTGGAGATCTGAAGTGCATGTGGAAAAGATATTCTCCCACTCTGTAGGCACTCTCTTCACATTATTGATTGTTTCCTGTGCTGAGAAAAAGCTTTTTAGTTTGAATCCATCCCACTTATTGATTATTGATTTCATTTCTTGCCCTCTGGGAGTCTTGTTAAGGAAATTGGTCCTAAGCCAACATGATGAAGATTCGGGCCTACTTTTTCTTCTATTTGGTTCAGGGTCTCTGGTCTGACTCTGAGGTCCTTGATCCATTTTGAGTTGAGTTTTGTGCAGGGTGAGAAATAGGGTTTTAATTTCAATTTACTGCATGAGGATTTCCAGTTTTACCAGCACCAGTTGTTGAAGAGGTTATCTTTTCTCCAATATATATTTTTTGGCACTAGCAATTAGACAGATCAAAGAAATTAAAGGGATATGAATGGGAAAAGAAGAACTCAAGCTATCACTATTTGTCAACAACATGATTCTATATTTAGAAGATCAAAAAAACTCCTCCAGAAAACTTCTAGAACTAATAAATAAATTCAGCAAAGTAGCAGGATATAAAATCAACACCCATAAATCAAATGTGTTCCTATACATCAGAGATGAATCCTCTGAAAGATAAATTAGAAAAACTACTATTCACAATAGCTCCAAAAAAATAAAATACTTGGGAATTGATCTAACAAAGGATTACAAAAATGGTATGAATCTACATCACGTACAGCCATGGAAACAAAATGTACCCCATTTGTGTACAACGAATCAAAATGTAGTCTGTAAAATACTAAGAAATAAATAAATAATTTAAAAAGTTGTAACGGGTTGCACCCCATGTATGTACAATATGTCAAAATACACTCTATTGTCATTTATATCTAAAAACAACAAATAAAAAATTAACTTCATAAAAAAAAGAGGTGAGGTACATCATTGGGATTTTAATTGGAATTGCATTGAATCTGTATAGCACTTTTGGTAGTATGGCCATTTTGACAATATTAATTCTTCCTATCCAAGAACATGGGAGATCTTTCCATCTTCTAAGGTTTTCTTGAATTTCTTTCTTTAGTGTTCTGTAGTTCTCATTGTAGAGGTCTTTCACCTCTTTTGTGAGATTGATTCCCAAATACTTTATTTTTTTCGAAGCTATTGTGAATGGGGTAGCTTTCCTAATTTCTCTTTCTGAAGATTCATCGCTTATATATGAAATTCATCTGGAAGAATAAAAAACCCAGAATAGCTAAAGCAATCCTTGGCAGAAAGAGTGAAGCAGGGGGTATCGCAATACCAGATCTTCAACTCTACTACAAAGCAATAGTAACAAAAATGGCATGGTATTGGTACCAAAATAGAAAGGTGGATCAATGGTACAGAATAGAGGACACGGACACAAACCCAAATAAATACAATTTTCTCATACTAGACAAAGGGGCCAAAAATATGCAATGGAGAAAAGATAGCCTCTTCAACAAATGGTGCTGGGAGAATTGGAAATCCATATGCAACAGAATGAAACTAAACCCATATCTCTCACCATGCACGAAACTAAACTCAAAATGGATTAAGGACCTTGGAATCAGACCAGAGACCTTGCATCTTAAAGAAGAAAAAGTAGGTCCAGCGCTTCAACATGTCGGCTTAGGACCAGACTTCCTCAACAGGACTCCCATAGCACAAGAAATAAAAGCAAGAATTAATAACTGGGATAGATTCAAACTAAAAAGCTTTCTCTCAGCAAAGGAAACTATCAGCAATGCAAAGAAAGAGCCTACAGAGTGGGAGAAAATCTTTGCCAATCATACCTCAGATAGAGCACTAATCTCCAGAATCTATAAAGAACTCAAAAAACTCTACACCAAGAATGTAAATAATCCAACTGACAAATGGGCTAAGGAAATGAATAGACACTTCACAGAAGAAGATATACAAGCAATCAACAAACATATGGAAAAATGTTCAACATCTCTAGTAATAAGAGAAATGCAAATCAAAACCACCCTAAGATTCCATCTCACCCCAATTAGAATGGCAATTATCAAGAATACAAGCAACAACAGGTGTTGGCGAGGATGTGGGGAGAAAGGTACACTCTTACATTGCTGGTGGGGCTGCAAATTAGTGCAGCCACTCTGGAAAGCAGTGTGGAGATTCCTTAGAAAACTTGGAATGGAACCACCATTTGACCCAGCTATCCCACTCCTTGGCCTATACCCAAAGGACTTAAAATCAGCATATTACAGAGATACAGTCACATCAATGTTCATAGCTGCTCAGTTCACAATAGCCAGATTGTGGAACCAACCTAGATGTCCTTCAATTGATGAATGGATAAAGAAAATGTGGTATATATATATATATATATATATATATATATATATATATACACAATGGAATATTACTCAGTCATAAAGAATGATAAAATTATGGCATTTGCAGGCAAATGGATGAAACTGGAGAATATCATGCTAAGTGAGATAAGCCAATCTCAAAAAACCAAAGGAAGAATGATATCGCTAATAAGTGGATGATGACACATAATGGGGGGTGGGAAGGGTTAGTGTTGGGGTTGGAGTTGGGTTTAGGGAGGGGGGCAGGAATGGAGGAAGGAAGGACTGTATAGATGGAGGGGAAGGGTGGGAGGGGAGGGGGGGAAGGGAAAAATGGCAGAATGAATCAAACAACATTACCGTATGTAAATTTATGATTACACAAATGGTATGCCTTTACGCCATGTACAGACAGAGAAACAACATGTATCCCATTTGTTTACAATAAAAAAAAAAGAGGTGAAAGACCTCTACAATGAAAATTATAGAACATTAAAGAAAGAAATTTTAAAAATCCTTAGAAGATGGAAAGATGTCCCATGTTCTTGGATAGGCAGAGTTAATATTGTCAAAAGGTCACACTACAAAAGTGATATACAGATTTAATGCAATTCCGATTAAAATTTCAATGACGTTCCTCATAGAAATAGAGAATGAAATCATGAAATTCATGTGGAAGAATAAGAGACTCAGTACAGCCAAGCAATCCTGAGCATGAAGAGTGAAGTAGTATCACAATACCAGAACTTAAATACTACAGAGCAATAGTAACAAAGATGGCATGCTATTGGCACCAAAATAGACAGGCAGACCAATGGTACAGAATAGAGGATACAGAGACAAACCCCCATAAATAGAGTTATAATTTTCTTTTAAAAGTTGAAAATTAGAAGTATTAGCAGGCACATGGAGACACTGGAGCCCACAGTGAATGCTGGTGGAAATGGTGCACCTGCTGTGGGCATTAGTGGGAAGGGTCTCAGAACGATTTGTAGGAAGTTACCAAACAATTCAGAAATTCCACTCCAAGAATATACTGAAATAAATGGAGAACTGGTACTGAAAACTTTTGCAAAAATATTCATAGCAGCATTATTCATAAAAACAAAAAGTGAAAACATTCCAAAGGCCATCAGTTGACTAATAGATAAACAAATAAGACATATATATAAAATGGAATGATTTTCAGTCATAAAAATGAAGTATTTACCTATGCTACAAAATGCATGAACCTGAAGAAATAGTGAACTGATAGAAGTTGGTCACAAAAGGTCACATATTGTAGGAAATACATAGAAGAGAAAATCCATGGAGGTACAAAGCAGATCAGTGGTAGTTTGGTTGAAAGGAAGACTTGAGAATATCTACTGATAGGTCCAACATTCTCTCTGTAATAGGAAACTGATCAGAAATTAGAGGGTGGTAATGTTTCATAAAAGTGTTGTGAAGCACCGAATTTTAAAATTTAAAATGGTGAATTTTATGGTATGTCTGTTATAGTACAAAGCATTTTAAAATAATTTATAAAGACACTGTCTTCCAAAAATAGTAACATATATATGGCTTAATATTCTTTCTATCCTTATCTAGCTCTTTGATAAGGTAATCTATACCCTTGAAAAATATCACCCAAAATCTTCTAGGTCAATTTACTGAAAATATATTTGTTCAATGATGAGTTCTCTAAATAGTTGCATGACCAAAAAAAAAAAAAAAAAAAAAAAATAGCCAAAAATCATTTCACACTGAAAATAGTTGACTAAAGAAATTTTGCTACAAATGATGGTAGAGTGGATTCAGAAGCAGATACGTAAAAATAGAGATAGTACTAAAAATTCTTTTAGAGAAAACCTCTCCATTTATATATAAAGCATTGAATATCTGATAAACACAGTATAGAATCTGAAATGCATGTGAAATTAAAGTTGATCTGATCTGAATTGGAAAATATCCTACTAAATTTCTTTATTAATTAATTTCTGGTGCAGATGTACTTGGGAGAAAAATCCACAAATTTTTTGGCAAGTAAATTGTTGGTCAAACTGATATATGGAGAAGGAGATATTCCTATCTGCAATACCTCAAAGTCAACATGACCCAAACAGTCAAACTGATAGAGACCTAAATGAGTCTGAATTTCTGGAAAAAAAAAAAAAGAATGAAGTATGTATGCACACCAGAGGAAGAGAGGGGATCCTTCTCTAAGTACTAAAACCTAGAGATCACCACGTCTAGTGGACTTGTTGTCATTGGATTTCCTTGTGTTTGTTTTGTATGTGTCTAAAGTACCTGGATAAATGTTAAAAATCAAGAAAAAACAACATAAAACCAAGAATATCTCATAATAATTAGAGGAATGTATATCAGCAGTGATAGGAAGCTTGAGGGTAAACAATGTAAAAGACGTGGACTGAGTTTTTCAAATGAAGAATTATTAAGCAAGTGGAGTGATTAATATTTACATGGCTGTGGGAGACCATTAATTGTCCTTCTCAACACAGCAGTCATCTCTTCGTTTATAGACGGCGGCATTAAGCCTTATTCTACAACTCTACTGTAGGAGCCTTTTGAGGCACTTCAATTCTATTTGTTATGCTGCAGGAAAGAAGTAGGACAGCATGTATCAACTCTAGAGGTCCACGGCCTCACACGGGAGCAGCTGCTGGTTGATAAAAGTGTTTGTAGAGTCTTTAGTCTAGGAGCCAGGGGACGGAGGGATTATGTCTTTGGCATAAGGACTGCAGTGTAACACAAGGACCTATTCCATGGCATAAAATAAGTCACTGCTCTCTTGGTTTAGGTGAATCAATAGCATTAGGCTAAATGTGCCACGTCTTTCCTTCTAAAGGATGTAGAGTTATCAAAAGCCTTATAGTGCTTAGAAATATAATGTTTTATGCCAAACAAGCCTAGAATAAAGCAATCTACTATAAAATATTTTCTTCAGATTTTTAGATAAAATAGTAGTTGTGACACTATTTATTAAGTAAGGAATAAAACACAAACATATAGGAACTGAATTTTAAAAATTGCATTTAGCTACACCATCTGAATGAGATGCTCACTATAAATGAAAGCTAATTGTTGAATTCATAAGATTTTGAGTTTTATAGACTCTTTTGAAAAATGATTCTACAGTTCTTTAAGATAATCCCTATACCCAAAGCACAGCCTTTCTTCTTTCAGTTGAGTACATGGTATGTGAACAACATCTCTCAGGTTTGCTTGCCTGATTTTATAACCCCTGAGACCAAATTTATTTGGAAAAACAAGAGGCTCAGAATAGTCAAAAAGCAATCCTGAGCAAGAGAAGTGAAGCAGGAAGCATAATACCAGACCTTAAATTAAATACAGAGCTACAGTAACAAAAACAGAATGGTATTGGCATCAAAACAGATATGAAGCCCAATAATGAAAAATAGATGACACAAACACATAAATACAGTTATCTAATACTAGCCAAAGGTGTCAGAAACATACGTTGGAGAAAAGACAGCCTCTTCAAGAAATGTGCTGGGAAAATCAGAAATTCACATATAGTGAAATGAAATTAGACCACTATTTCTCACCCTCCCCAAAACTCAACTCAAAGTGGATCAAGGACCTAGGTATTAGACCAGAGAGACCCTGTGCCTACCAGAAGGAGAAGTAGGCCCACATCTCCATCAGGTCATCTTAGGAACTGAATTCCTCAACAAGACTCTGAAAGGGCAAGAAGTAAAATCAGGAATCAATAAATGGCATTGCTTCAAACTAAAAAGCTTCTCCTCAACAAAGGAAAGAAGCAGTAATATGGAGAGCCTACAGAATGTGAGAAAGTCTTTACCACGTGTATCTCAGATACAGCATTGATCTTCAGGATATATAAAGAACTCAAAAACACTTAACACCAAAAAAAAAAAAAAAACACAAATAACTCAATCAATAAATGGGCAAAGGAACTGAACAAACACTTCACAGAAGAAGAAATATAATTAATCAACAAAAATATTTTAAAATTCAACTTTTCTAGTCATTTGTGAAATGCAAATTAAAACTCACTGAGATTCCATCTCACTCCAGTCAGAATGGCAATTATCAAGAATAAAGTAACAACAAATGTTGGCAAGGATGTGGGGGAAAAGGTACACTCATACATTGCTAGTGGGACTGCAAATTGTTGCAACCACTCTGGAATTCAGTATGGAGATTCCACAGAAAACTTGGAATGAAACCACCATTTGACCCAGTTATTCCATTCCTTTGGGTTTATACCCAAAGGACTTAAAATCAGCATACTATAGTGACACAGTCACATCAATGCTTATAGCAACTCAATTCACAATAGTTAAGCTATGGAACCAAGCAAGGTGCCCTTTAACAGATGAATGAATGAAGAAAATGTGGTACATATACAAAATGGAATATTACTCAACCATAAAGAAGAACAAAATTATGGCATTTGCTGGCAAATTGATGGAACTGGAGGTTATCATGCTAAGTGAAATAAGTCAATTCCAAAAAACCAAAGGCCAGATGTTCTCTCTGATATGCTGATGCTGACTCACAATAGGTGGGGAAAGGGAGGAGAGGAAGTTTACCAGATTGGACAGGGGAGAATAGGGAGAAGGGGGGAGGAAAGGGAATGGGAAAGACAGAAGAATGAATTGGACATAACTTTCCTATGCTCATATATGAATACATGATCAGTGTAATTCCACATGATGTACAACCACAAGAATGGGTGAGTTAAATTCCACATATGTATGATATGTCAAAATACATTCTACTGCCATGTATAACTAAAAAGAACAAATAAAAATAAATAAATTCCTATTGCATTTACATCTCAAAGTGAACTTCCACTATCTCATAGGTGTGTTGAAAGTTTTCCATAGAATTTTGTGGATAAATAAATACCTTGGGAGGAAGAGTTAGAAGAACTATTCTGATGACTTATTTTTCTCATAATTCCCAGGAAGGTTTATATTTATGGACAAACACATTATAATATCTTGCAGTTAATTCCTGGTTCCATATTTTTTAGGAAAATTAATGTATATTTATTGGATTATCTGAAAAATACCATATAAGGGCTAGATCCCTGAAATCTGAAAACAAGGGTAGTCTAATCATCTTTGTTCTGAAGGGTGCTGCATTAATATTACTTAGAAACTTCATATACTCTGAGCCAAAGAACACTTACTAAAGGGAGAATAAAGAACTTCAGGCCCTTCCCTGGATAGTCTAACCCTCTTCCTGCTTTTTCTGAGTCTCCAAATTTCCTGTATTCTTGAAATTTTTAGTTAAGTTTCACACTGGTTAAGATTTATGATTCCTATATGATTTAAAATCTAATCTCTTAATATAAAAATGGCCAGGAAAAGACTATGCCATCATAAATTCACGAATTTATTTTTTTTAATCTCTCTTGAAAACATCATACGGTTTCTCTCTGGCATTCTGTTAATGAGGTGAATTATAGCGAATAGTTTCAAATATTACACTAACCTTGTATTCCTGAAATAAATTATATCAATTGTGATTTGTATGTCTGTTTTATTGCCATATGATCAATCTTTGCCTTTCAACTGAAATATTCAGTCCATAAACATTTAATATTTATATAACATTTAATATTTAATATTAAATATTTACACATGATGTACAACCACAAGAATGGGTGAGTTAAATTCCACATATGTATGATATGTCAAAATACATTCTACTGTCATGTATAACTAAAAAGAACAAATAAAAATAAATAAATTCCTATTGCATTTACATCTCAAAGTGAACTTCAAATACTAAATATTTATATTAAATGTTTATATATATTGCATATATAATATATATATATATTTGCATATTTGGTTTAAGTTGAATATTTCATTTTCTATGTTCCATGTTTTCTATTCTTTTTCCTTATTTGGATTAGTCAAGTTAGTAGTATTATCACAACTATTACTGCTAATATTATGTCTCCCTTTAGTATCTTAGTATTATAACCCTTTATTGCTCTTGGAAATATTTCACAGTACAACATTTAACTTATTACAATTACTAAAATTAACAATTTTAACATTTCTCTAGTAATCCAAACTCCTACAGCATTTTAATTTGATTTATGTAATTTCTCCATATTGTTTTATTGCTGTACTTTAACCTGGATATTTTTTACAAACTTTCAATTTCTCTATTCTATTTTGACACATCTACACTTCTTTGAAGCATCTTTTAAGTCACTAATTTACTTGAGATAAAATAATTCAAATTTCCACTTATTTTTCAGTAGTTTATACTCCTCTGGAAATTACCTGCTCTCTTTTCTATATTTGTCATAATTTTATTAAATCATGTGATAACTACAATGTCTAGATTTCTTGAATTTCTTTTCTATTTTCTTTGTTACCTCTTAGTTTTATATTCTTTAGCCTTATTGGCCAGTCTGGTAACTATTTACTAAGTTGAAAAATATGACAGTAAATCTTTTATGCTTTTACCAGGACATTAGTTACATATAATAATTGGGTTCATTTTGACAAAAATCATACATGCCTGGAATTTAATTTACTCTATTTTGGTCCATGGTGCCTTATCTTTCCGTTCTCTCTTGCCTTCTAACAATTCCCATTTCTCTACTCCACTGGTCTTCCTTTTATTTATTTATTTGTTTGTTTGTTTGTTTGTTTTTAATTGGTGCATTAGAGATAAACATAAAGATGAAGTTCACTGTGTTATACATGCACATAGTTTAATTTCATTAAATTCATTCTGCTTTCCCTCCCTTTCCCATTGGTCTGCCCTCCCCCTCAGTCTCCTTTTGTTACTCCATTGATCATCCCTCTATCTTTATCATATCTAACCCTCCCACTTCCATTTTTTTTTTCTTCCTTTAATCTAGCTTCTGTGTTGTGCATAGGAGGAAAAAGCATTCAACATTTGATTTTCTGAGTCTGGCTTACTTCACTTAGCATGCTATTCTCCAGTTTCATCCATTTATCTGGCAAATGCCATAATTTCATTCTTCATTATGGTTGAGTAAAACTCATTTGTGTATATTTACCATGTTTTATTAACCCATTCATATCTTGACAGGGATCTGAACTATTTCCTTATATTGGCTATTGTGAGTTGTGCTGCTATAAACATACATGTGGATGTATTACTGGAGTATGCTGATTTTAGTTCTTTTGGATAAATACAAAAGAAAAAGATAGTTGGATCATATGGTGGTCCCATTACTAGTTGATTGTTTGTTTGTTTGTTTGTTTGTTTAGATATCTCCATACTGCTTTCTGGAATAGTTTTAAAAACACCAACAATGTATGAGCGTACCTTTATCCCCACATCCTTGTCCACATTTATTAGTATTTGTATTCTTGATAATTGCCATTCTGACTGGAGTGAGATGAAATCTCAGTGTAGTTTTGATTTGCATTTCCCTGAGAGCCAGGGATGCTGATCATTTTTTCATATATTTATTGGCCATTTTTGTTTCTTCTTTTGAGAAATGTCTGTTAGTTCTTTCCCCCATTTATTGATTGGGTTATTTGTTTTTTTTTTTTTTCTTGTTTAATTATTTATTTTGGTGTTAAACTTTTTCAGTTCTTTATATATTCGAGATATTAACCCCTGTCAGAGGAGTAACTGGCAAAATTTTCTTCCATTCTGTAGGTTCCCTCTTCATTCTCTTTATCATTTCCTTTGCTGTTAAGCTTTCTAATTTCATGCCATCCCACTCATCGATTCTTGAGCTTATGAGTCTTGTTGAGAAAGTCACTGCCTTGTTTCTTGTTGAGAAAGTCACTGTTGGAATGTGGACCCTACATTTTTTTCCTAGGCATTGTGTAATTTCTGGTCTAATTCCTAAGTCTTTCATTCCTTTGACTTGACTTTTGTGCAGGATGAGAGATAGGGATCTAGTTTCATCCTTCTACACAGAGATATTCAGTTTTCCTAGCATCATTTGTTAAAAGGAATCTTTTCTCCAACACATGCTTATGGCATCTTTGTTGAGTATCATATGGCTATAAGTATGTGGGTTTATCTCTGGGTCTTCTATCCTGTTCCATTGGTTGTCCATTTTGATGTCAATACCATGCTGTTTTTCTTGCTACAGCTGCAAGTACAATTTGAGATCAAGTACTGTGACAGCTCCTGAATCTCTCTTCTTGCTCAGGATTGCTTTCACTATTCTGGGTCTTCCAAATGAATTTGAGGACTGTTTTTTACCAGTGTCTGTGAAAAATTTCATTAATATTTTGATAGGCATTGCATTCAATCTGTATAACATTTTTGCTAATATGGGCATCTTGACAATATTAATTCTACCTATCAAAGAACATAGGAAGGTTTTCCATCTTCTAGGATCTTCTTCAATTTCTTCCTTCTGTGTTTTATAGTTTTTCATTACAGAGGTCTTTCACCTCCTTGGTTAGATTAATTCCCAAACTTTTGGGGAGGTGCAGTTAATAGTTAATAGTATAGTTTTCCTGATTTTTTTCTCAGCAGAATAACTATTGTAGTATAGGAAATGTACTTATTTATGAATGTTTATTTTGTATCTCATTACTTTGCTGAATTTATCAGTTCTTTAAATCTTCTGGTAGAGACTTTTAGGCATTCTAGATATAGGATCCTGCCATCCAAACAGAGGTAATTTGACCTTTTCTTTTCCAATTTGTATCTATTTAATTTTCTTCTCTTGCATGATTCCTCTGGCTAGAGTTTTAAGAACTATATTCAACAGGGGTGATGAGAGTTGGCATCTTTGTCTTGCTTCTGATTTTGGAGAAGATGTTTTCACCTTTTGTCTATTCACTATGATGTTGGATTGGGTTTCAAAGAATTTTTACAATAACTTCCATTAGGTAGTATTCAATTTCTGGCAGACAGATGAAGAATAGGCAGTTCATTTTGATCGAGTTGAGGTTAAATTTTAGGCCTTAAGAGGCCACACTATTTCCAATTTGCCCTATATCTAACGTTTATTCTTACTCCTAAGGCATAGTAGTTACTCCTTGAAATGAAGCCCTCTGGGGTCTCATCTGAAAGTCTGGGATATTTAACAGCACCTTCCTGTCTTGATAGGTCTGGAAAATCACTATGTAAATTTCCATCCAGGAATATACCATGTGTTTTTTTTTTAAATACTTGACCAAATATTTACCCATCTAATTTTTGCTTTCTATTTGTGTTTTGTAGAGGGTCTCCTTGTATGTGTGGAATCAGCAGACATGCCTGGGCGAGAGATGAATAGAATTTTGTTCTCATTTTTATATGGTTTCCTAACCTTTGAGACTCAATTCCTGAAATCCTGGTTAACTTTACTCATGGAAAATTCATGGCCTCTCTCCTCTGCCTAGTAAAAATGCTTCAAACCACAAACAACATGCTTTTAGATTATCCCTCATTCCCTGCATTAAGAGTTATATTGTCCTCAGGAAAAGAACCTGTGAGTACAAGAATTATTCAGTTTTTCCTCATCTCTGTGACAGAGAAGAAACCCCTCAAGTGCTAGCTTCCTTATTACGTCCTACATTTTGGAAATAAAATCTTCTATTTTGTACCCTGCCATCTTGCTTTATCTTCGTAAAAGAACTATTGATGCACACTGTTCTATCATATCTTAAATCAGAAGATTGTGTTAAGAGTTTTTTCATTACCAATTTTACCATTAACGATAACACAACTAGGGATTTCAGATTTGTTTAATCAAATTAAATAATATAAAAGACTTATTTACCCAAAGGGACTTCTATAGAAGATGAAAGTGATTTTTTTTAATTTTAATTTGCACTATTCTTATACTAATGCACTTCCAAAATATATAAATTAAGTTGATACTTTTAAGTTTGAAGACGATTGTAGAAATAAAAGCGGTGATTTTTACCAATTTAATATTGTGTCTTATTCCTCTTTAAAAAATCAGATTAGATAAAGTAGCCCTTTTTTTTTTTTTTTTTTTTGTATTTTGGGTGGCATGATGCGTTAGTTTTCTAATTTCCTCTAAAATATACTTAGAATATTTTAAGGCATTTATTTTGGGGACCAGATTCAACCTATTAACTCTAGAAATAATACTTACCAATTCTTTATGTTTTAGTCAGCATTTTCATTACTGTAGTCAAAACTCCTGACAGTAACAACTTAGAGGAGGAAAAGCTTATTTAGGGCTCATGGTTTCAGAGGTCTCAGTCCACAGATGGCTGAATTCCATTGTTCTAGGACTAAGGTGAGGCAGCACATGATGGCAAAGGGGCCCAGCAGAGGAAGAATGCTCAGCTCATGACAGAGTCAGGAAGCAAAGAGTGGAAAGGGCCAGCAGGGAAGAGGCACCCTTCAGCAAAAGTCCCATCCCTGCAGTGACTCACCTCCCCAGCCACAATTCCATACTCCTAGAATTACCACCCTGTGAGTTCATCCAACAAGTTACAGCTCTCATAATCTAATCTATTCTTGCATTAACAGCACTTTTGAAGGGGCATCTGATATCCATACCATGATACTCTATATTCATCTTACCTGATGGAGCTGTTTTGCTACTTGATATCTTTTCCTTGTTTTATAAGTAAGGTGGTTGGTATCATAAAATTTAATTTTAAAAATGTACTTAGAAGTTTTCTAAAATGGCCCTCTCTGGATTACCATTATTTTATATGTTTAAGAAAATAATTTTAGAGATCCAAGATGGCGGCCTAGAGGGAGGACTGCACCCCCGGTCGCTCCAGAACCCAGGAGCTAAGAGGGGGAGGCATAGAGAGATTCGGACTGAAATAGAGCCACGGGTGAGTCTGCCCACTGGGTAAAGCTCAGCCCGGGTGGCAGGCCCAGATAGAGGTGGCTTAGCGGAGCCGGGCAGGGCAGCTAGAGTCATCCACAGGCAGTCCTGCGCACTCCGGCGGTGGGCCCCGCCCACACAGCCAGCTTCTCCAGGTTCTCGGAACGGAACTGGCCCGCTAGTGAGAGCCTTTCTGACCAGAGCAGGCTCCAAGTCCCGGAGCCGCTGCAGCGCAGTGTACTCCTGCAAAGAACCAGCGGAGAGCCTCAATCTGCAAGCAGCCTCAGGGATAAGGGCAGGGCAGCCGGAGACCTCTTCAGGCGGCTCTGCCCACTCCGGCTGCGGGCTCTCTTCACGGGGAGATCCAAGATGGCGGCCTAGAGGGAGACTGCACCCCCGGTCGCTCCAGAACCCAGGAGCTAAGAGGGGGAGGCATAGAGAGACTCGGACTGAAATAGAGCCACGGGTGAGTCTGCCCACTGGGTAAAGCTCAGCCCGGGTGGCAGGCCCAGATAGAGGTGGCTTAGCGGAGCCGGGCAGGGCAGCTAGAGTCTTCCCAAGGTAGTCTTCCACACTCCGGCAGTGGGCTCTTCCCACACGGCCAGCTGCACGGTACAGGCCCACAGTGAGAGCATTTCCGCACAGAGCCAGTTCCAAAACGTGGAACCAGTAGGGGGCTAGGGGCAGTTTTCTTCGGATGAGCTGCTTTATCAGATTCCTCCAAGACATCAGGCTACTGAAGGCTGGGAGGTGATACACTGGAAATCTACTGGGACACTATAAGCCAATAGTGGAAAACTGCAATATCTCAGGGTCCCACTGACAACTGACCATTATGAGAAAACAAGGGAAGAAAATGTCCCAAACAAACCTAGATACTACATCAATAAAACCCAATGACAGCACAGCAGAAGAAATGTCAGAAAGGGAGTTCAGAATGTACGTAATTAAAACGATCAGGGAAGCTAATGAGGAGATGAAAGAGCAAATGCAGGCATTGAAGGAGGAGATGAAAGAGCAAATGCAGGCATTAAATGATTGCACAAATCAACAGTTAAAAGACCAAATACGGGAAGCAAGAGATCATTTCAATAAAGAGTTACAGATACTGAAAAAAAACCAAACTGAAATCCTTGAAATGAAGGAAACAATAAACCAAGTTAAAAACTCCATAGAAAGCATAACCAATAGGATAGAACACCTGGAAGACAGAACCTCAGACATTGAAGACAAAATATTTAACCTTGAAAACAAAGTTGAACAAACAGAGAAGATGGTAAGAAATCATGAACAGAATCTCCAAGAACTATGGGATATCATGAAAAGGCCAATTTGAGAATTATTGGGATTGAGGAAGGCTTAGAGAAACAAACCAAAGGAATGAACAATCTATTCAATGAAATAATAACAGAAAATTTCCCAAATCTGAAGAATGAAATGGAAAACCAAGTACAAGAGGCTTATAGAACTCCAAACATACAAAATTACAACAGACCCACACCAAGGCACATTATTATGAAAATACCTAACATACAAAATAAAGACAGAATTTTAAAGGCCGCGAGAGAAAAGAATCAAATTACATTCAGGGGGAAACCAATAAGAATATCAGCAGATTTTTCAATCCAGACCCTAAAAGCTAGAAGGGCCTGGAACAACATTTACCAAGCCCTGAAAGAAAATGGATGCCAACCAAGAATCTTATACCCAGCAAAACTTACCTTCAAATTTGATGATGAAATGAGATCCTTCCATGATAAACAAAAGCTAAAGGAATTTACAAAAAGAAAGCCAGCATTACAGAACATTCTCAGCAAAATATTCCGTGAGGAAGAGATAAAAAACAACGATGCAAATCAGCAACAGGAGGCGCTAGCCTAAAGGAATAGCCAAATAAAGGAGAAACCAAATCATGTCAAAAACAAATATGAGTCAATTGACTGGGAATACAAATCATATCACAATAATAACCCTGAATGTTAATGGCCTGAATTCATCAATCAAAAGACACAGACTGGCAGATTGGATTAAAAAGAAAAATCCAACAATATGCTGCCTGCAAGAGACTCATCTCATAGAAAGAGACACCCATAGACTAAAGGTGAAAGGATGGGGAAAAACATACCATGCACACGGACACAGCAAAAAAGCTGGAGTATCCATCCTCATCTCAGATAATGTGGACTTCAAACCAAAACTAGTCAGAAGGGATAAAGAAGGACACTACATGCTGCTTAAGGGAAGCATAAATCAGCAAGACATAACAATCATAAATATCTATGCCCCGAACATTGGCTCATCCACATACGTCAAACAAATCCTTCTCAATTACAGAAATCAAATAGACCACAACACAATAATACTAGGCGATTTTAACACACCTCTCTCACCACTGGATAGATCGTCCAAACAAAAATTGAATAAAGAAACTATAGATCTCAACAACACAATCAGCAATTTAGACTTAACGGACATATATAGAATATACCATCCAACAAAGAACGAATACACTTTCTTCTCAGCAGCACATGGATCCTTCTCTAAAATAGACCATATTTTATGCCACAAAGCTACTGTTAGCAAATACAAGAAGATAGAGATACTACCTTGTACTCTATCAGATCATAATGGATTGAAATTAGAAATAAATGACAGAATAAAAAACAGAAACTTCTCCAATACCTGGAGACTAAATAATACACTATTATATGATGAATGGATAACAGAAGACATCAGGAGGGAAATAAAAAAATTCTTAGAAGTAAAAGAGAACAAAGACACATCATATCAAAATCTCTGGGACACTATGAAAGCAGTACTTAGAGGAAGATTTATTTCATGGGGTGCATTCAAACAAAGAAGTAGAAATCAACAAATAAACGACTTAACACTACAGCTCAAAGCACTAGAAAAAGAAGAGCAGACCAATACCAAAAGTAGTAGAAGACAGGAAATAGTTAAATCAGAGCCGAAATCAATGAAATCGAAACAAAGAAACAATCGGAAAAATTAACAAAATAAATAGTTGGTTCTTTGAAAAAATAAATAAATTGATAAACCCTTAGCCACACTAACAAAGAGAAAGAGGGAGAAAACTCAAATTACTAAAATTCGGAATGAACAAGGAAACATCACAACAGACACGAGTGAAATACAAAACATAATTAGAAGCTATTTTGAAAATCTATACTCCAACAAAACAGAAAACCTCGAAGACATCAACAAATTTCTAGAGACATATGAACTACCTAAACTGAACGAGGAGGACATACACAACTTAAATAAACCAATTTCAAGCAATGAAATAGAAGAGGTCATCAAAAGCCTACCAACAAAGAAAAGTCCAGGACCAGATGGGTTCTCAGCCGAGTTCTACAAAACCTTAAAGAAGAGCTCATTCCAATACTCCTCAAACTATTCCATGAAATAGAAGAGGAGGGAACCCTCCCAAACTCGTTCTATGAAGCCAATATCACCCTGATACCTAAACCAGACAGAGACACATCGAGGAAAGAAAATTTCAGACCAATATCCTTAATGAACATCGACGCAAAAATTCTCAACAAAATTTTAGCAAATCGCATACAAATATATATTAAAAAGATAGTGCACCACGATCAAGTGGGTTTTATCCCAGGGATGCAAGGTTGGTTCAACATTCGGAAATCAATAAATGTCATTCACCATATCAACAGACTGAAAGTTAAGAATCACATGATTATTTCAATAGATGCAGAAAAAGCATTTGATAAAATACAGCATCCCTTCATGCTCAAAACACTAGAAAAAATTGGGGTAGTGGGAACATTCCTAAACATTATAAAGGCCATCTACGCTAAGCCCATGGCTATATCATTCTAAATGGTGAAAAACTGAAAGCGTTCCCCCTAAAAACTGGAACAAGGCAGGGATGCCCTCTTTCACCACTTCTATTCAACATCGTCCTTGAGACTCTAGCCAGAGCAATCAGACAAACCAAGAAATTAAAGGGATACGAATAGGAAAAGAAGAACTCAAACTATCCCTGTTCGCTGATGACATGATTATATATTTAGAGGAACCTGGAAATTCCACCAGAAAACTTTTAGAACTCATAAGTGAATTCAGTAAAGTAGCAGGTTACAAGATCAATGCTCATAAATCCAATGCATTTTTATACATAAGTGATGAATCTTCAGAAAGAGTAATTAGGAAAACTACCCCATTCACAATAGCATCGAAAAAAATAAAATACTTGGGAATCAATCTCACAAAAGAGGTGAAAGACCTCTACAATGAGAACTACAGAACACTAAAGAAAGAAATTCAAAGAAAAGAAAACCTTAGAAGATGGAAAGATCTCCCATGTTCCTGGATAGGCAGAATTAATATCGTCAAAATGGCTATACTACCTAAAGTGCTATACAGATTCAATGCAATTCCAATTAAAATCCCAATGATGTACCTTGCAGAAATAGAGCAAGCAATTATGAAATTCATCTGGAAGAATAAAAAAACCTAGAATAGCTAAAGCAATCCTCAGTAGCAAGAGCGAAGCAGGGGGTATTGCAATACCAGATCTTCAACTCTACTACAAAGCAATAGTAACAAAAACGGCATGGTATTGGTACCAAAATAGACAGGTAGATCAATGGTACAGAATAGAGGACATGGACACAAACCCAAATAAATACAATTTTCTCATACTAGACAAAGGTTCCAACAATATGCAATGGAGAAAAGATAGCCTCTTCAACAAATGGTGCTGGGAAAACTGGAAAACTATATGCAATAGAATGAAATTAAACCCCTATCTCTCACCCTACACAAAACTCAACTCAAAATGGATCAAGGACCTCGGAATCAGACCAGAGACCCTGCATCTTATAGAAGAAAAAGTAGGTCCAAATCTTCAACTTGTTGGCTTAGGATCAGATTTCCTTAACAGGACTCCCATAGCACAAGAAATAAAAGCAAGAATCAACAACTGGGATAGATTCAAACTAAAAAGCTTTCTCTCAGCAAAGGAAACTATCAGAAATGTGAAGAGAGAGCCTACAGAGTGGGAGAATATCTTTGCCAACCATACCTCAGATAGAGCGCTAATTTCCAGAATCTATAAAGAACTCAAAAAACTCTACACGAAGAATACAAGTAATCCAATCAACAAATGGGCTAAGGAATGAACAGACACTTCACAGAAGAAGATGTACAAGTAATCACCAGATATATGAAAAAATGTTCAGCATCCCTAGTAATAAGGGAAATGCAAATCAAAACTACCCTAAGATTTCATCTCACCCCAATTAGAATGGCGATTATCAAGAATACAAGCAACAATAGGTGTTGGCGAGGATGTGGTGAAAAAGGAACACTCATACATGCTGGTGGGGTTGCAAATTAGTGCAGCCACTCTGGAAAGCAGTGTGGAGATTCCTCAGAAAGCTTGGAATGGAAATACCATTTGACCCAGCTATCCCACTCCTTGGCCTATACCCAAAGGACTTAAAATCAGCATACTACAGAGATACAGCCACATCAATGTTCATTGCTGCTCAATTCACCATAGCCAGATTGTGGAACCAACCTAGATGCCCTTCAGTTGATGAATGGATAAAGAAACTGTGGCATATTTATACAATGGAATATTACTCCGCAATGAAGAATGATAAAATTATGGCATTTGTAGGCAAATGGTCGAAATTGGAGAATATCATGCTAAGTGAGATAAGCCAATCTCAAAAAACTAAAGGACGAATGATCTCGCTGATAAGCGGATGAGGACATATAATGGGGGGTGGGACAGGCTAGCATTAGGTTTAGGGTTAGGTTTAGAGTTAGGCTAAGGAGAGCGGTTAGAATGAAGGAAAGAAGGACTGTGTAGAGGGAAAAGAGGGGGGGGGGGGGGGGGGGGGGGGGGGGGGGGGAGGGGAAAAATAAAATAAACATCATTACCCTATGTAAACGTAAAAAAAATAAAAAAATAAATAAAAAAAAAAAGAAATAATTTTAAATTAAGTTTATTACTATTGACATCAGAATATGTTGCAGATTAACAAAACAAAGCAAAAGGGGAAAAGAAACACTAGATGTTTATGTGTACAAAATGAAAATGACCCTATGTATCTACAGTCAATTTATTTTTGTCAAGAATATGAAGACCACCCACATGCAAAAGAATGGAATTGGATCCCTGCCTCACAACACATATAAAAATTAATTCAAAATGGATCAAAAGCCTAAATACAAGAGGTAAAACTGAATTCTTAGATGAAAAATGTAAGGGCAAATCTTCATGACCTTGGATTTGGAATGAATTCTTAGCTATGATAACAAAAGCATGAGCAAAAATAACAACAAAAGATAACTGGATTATTTTTTACATCCAAAGACTTTTTTCACTAAAATGAAAAACAATCAACACAATAGGACCAATTTGTAAATCATGTCTATATGATAATGGTCTTGTGTCCAGAACATATAAAGAACTTCCACAGCTCAATAAGGTAAACAACTCCCCAACACAAAAGAAATACACAATGGAATTAAATATAAATTTATCAAAAGAATGCATACAAATGCCTGGAAAGTATATGGAAAATGCTTAATATCACTAGTTACTGGGGAAATGTAAATTAAAAACATAATGATATACAACTTGGATCCACTAGGATGGCAATAAAGAAATAGAAAAATAAATAAAAAGTATTGGGCAAAGATGTGTAAGTAAACACTTATACACTGCTGATAGGAATGTAAATGTTATACTTACTATGGGAAATTTTGGATACGTTATTACCATATGACTCAGAAATTACATTTCTCCATATATAACCAAAAGAATTGAAAGTAGGTGTTCAAATACAAGCATTAAAGTTTCAAACCAGAACCATTCACAATAGTCAAAAGATAAAAGCAATTCAAACATCTATGGTTGAACAAATTAATTGAGGGTTTCTGTATATGTGCACAATGGAATGTATACATATATATTATATATATATAAAAATATATATATGCATACAATGAATTATTGAGCAGTTATAAAAGGAGTGAAGTGTTCATGTATACTGTTCATCCATGATCCTCAAAAACATATTAAGTGAAAGAAGTTTCACATAAAAGTTTACATATTGTAGAATTCCATTTGTACAAAATACAGAAAATAAGTAAATCTGTAGAGACAGAATATAGGTCAACAGCTTATGGGGGATAAAATTATACATAATCACATTTTATTTAAACTTTGATAAAAATGTGTTGAAGAGGACAGAATTAGTGATTGTATAACACTGTGAATTTACTTAATGCCACTGAACTATTCACTGCAAAATGGTTAACTATGTTATATCACTTTCATCTAAAATATTTATCTATGGAAATGGATTAAAACTATTATTACTTTCAAAAATAGAGGGATTTTTGATGAATAATAATAATATATGGTCAAAATCTGGAAACATACAGTAATCCATTAACCACCAAGGAAACATACAAAAGAAAAATTTAAATGAATTTGATTAAAGAAAAAAATGCAAAGAGAGTTACTGTGAGATATATAAGAAAAGATTTCTTATGAGGAAAATTAGAGCAATATTAGCCTGCAATACAACCTATACTGGCACTGTAGTAAGCAGAAAAAGTATCAATATTCATTATCATTCTGAGCCTTCTTATTTCAATTTATTAGTACTTGCAGCTTATTAAAAAGACAGGAATTCTCATGATACCCAAGTTAATATATCAAATTTCCACAGGAAAAAAGATAGGATTTGCATGGTTTTATCCCTATGTAAACTAAGTAAAAAGTAACAGTAGGAAAACAAGAAGGCAAAATTGAAAATATTCAATCAAAAACTTCTACAGCTTAATTTCCATACTCTATTTTCTATGCCCAAAAAACTCCAGAAATTCATAATTTATATTTTCAAAATTACACATTTCATTAATACTAAAATGATTTTTATGTATAAGCACAGAGAATCATAACCAGAAAGCAGCAGCATTTATTCCCATTGAGGAACCTCCAAGCACTATACAAATTGACTACTTCTCTACATTTGTCCTAGAAAAATTATTAAGTCAAACTAAAAATTGGCACAGATGCAGAGATAGCAGTCAATCCAGAGACAATATATGAGGAGACTGAGGTTAACTCTCCCAAGAATTTAAGTAAGATAAATTACAAGCTTCTGCAGAGTACATTCCAAATCTGTCAGCTGTCTGCAGATGCTTTTAAAATGAAAGGCTTGTTCAAAATGAGGGATCTGTGTGATACTAAAAGGATGCCAAGCAACACTAGTATGTCTTGGAATTGCACATACTACTTTTATCTCAAGAGTGGGAGCAGTTGGCTTCCTGGAAGATCAGTGGTTTTGTCAAAAACATTGTTAGAAAATTATGGAAAGAAAAAGTGGATGGTACAACATATTAACACTCACCATATGAAAAAACCCTACATCTACATTCCTCAAACCGCATTTCCAAAGAACAGCGTAGAATATTGCAGCACATTTCATGGAATCAAATTTTTACTTGCCACTATTATTAGGATGTTCTAACAAGACATGTGAATCTGTCTGGTTATGTCGATTATACTAAGCATTTATTTAAAACTAAATATTTTTCATCACACACACACACACCAAAAAAAAAAAAAAAAGAAAGAGAAGAAAAAAAAAACAGAACTATCATGAATTTTAAGTGATGAAAGTAAAATTTCAAACTAAAGAAAAGACCATCCAAAAACTCAAGTCATCTGTTTCAAATTTTCATTTCTTTCAAATTCTCATTGAAATAATTAAATCAGGGAGAAATTTGAGCTGCTATGCTAATAAAGGACCACATACTTTCAAACACTTGGGAGTATAAAATTGCTGTGTAAAACCACCAGGTTAGTAGATGAAAACAGCATCATTTGTTCTATTGAAGTTTCTGTAGTCCAAGTTTGGTTTAATGGAATTCTATGTTTTGGATCTCACAAGACTGAAGTTAAGATACTAACCAATATGCAATTCCTTTTGTGGGCTTTTCTCTACCTTATTTAAGTTGTTATTCCTTGAAGTTGTAGGTCTGAGATACCCACTTGCTCTCTGGTCATTAGGCAGAGGTCATGCTCAGTTCCTAGATGCCACCTTCCTGTCCTGTATAACTGATCATCCCTATAGGGAGCTCACAATGGGTTACCTACTTGCTTCTTGGTTAGCAGGAAAGTGACTTTTGGATGTTTCAACTCCTTTCAAAGTGTGTGCCTAATTAGCTGTCTCACCTAATCACTTGGATTAACTCAAAATTAACTGATTAATAACATTGTTATTGGCATGATTTCCCATCATCTGCCCACTTTAAAGAGAGACAATTTTATAGTTTGTGTATGTCAAGGGATGGGTGTCTTGAAGTTCATCTTAGAATTCTACAAGTATTATTATAAAAGTACAGAACAGGTTAAGACACCATTTAGAAAAGAATTAACCAGTTTTGGATTTGTTGTATTTGAAATGATAAGTAGAAAAAAACAAGTAAAACATATTATAAAATTTAGCTTTGATGCAGGGAGCCGTATATGAATACGAATATGAAGGGAGCTGTCACTAAGAAGTGTGCAATATGTTAGTACACAGAAAGAGGGTTCTTCAAAAAGAGTTCAAACTTTCTCCATGTTCCCATACCTCCATAAAGAGAAGCAACAGTAGAAGTAGATTGTTTTAGCAGCATTTATTTTTCTTGGTTCAGTAACTCTCTACCATAACCTCTTCAGTTATAATTCTGGAATTTTATATCTTATCACCAATTTCCTTGCTTTAACTCGAGTACCAGAGGGATGTATGATAGCAATATCCATCCTTGGTCTATGTATCCATTGGTATATTGTGCTGAGATTGGACGGAAGAGTGCAATGACTGCTTATTATGAGTAACTCAATTTCCCTTGTTTAATATTTCTGAGTAAATGTTTTATGGATTTATATTTATAAAGATTTATTTTCATTCTAAGCTTATTAAATTCATCTGGTACTTGAACAAGATAAAATTCAGTGATCTGTTTTAACTATCTAAATAAATAAGCAGAATGTTGGATCCCAATATATAAATGTACTATTAGGGTTTAATTTGAGACAGAACTAAGATTTATAAGTAAATCTTATTTACATAAAAACCCTTTAACTTTTTCCTTTGGAGAGGAAAAGAGCTATTTTTTTCTACCATCTTTAAAAATCTTCTTTTAGAAAACAAGAAGTTGAATTACTAATCACCTCATTCTTGTTTACTAATAGTTCTATACAAATTAAAAGAATAGAGGATAATGTGATAATCTTCTATTGCTTCGGTTATCAAATTACAGAATCAGAGCTATAGTTTGGATTATTAAAAATAATCAACTTTAAATTTCTCATTTTCCATAAAAACTTAATATTCAAATAATGACAAGTTCTTAAAATGAAGACAATGAGACAAGAGTGGTATACATATGTAGAAATTATAAACATCTATTTAAATTTCCTAAAGAAAGTAATCTTTAGATACAATAATACATGTTGAAATGAGTCAAATATATTGGATGATGGTGATTTCATCTTATTGTGCAAGTATGAGGATTTTCTAATACTATTTGGATCTGGTCTTGGGAAATCTGTCACACCAGAATGTTCAAATTAGTGAAGAGGAATGTTCAGGTTCATGAAGACAAGTCTGCCTTTTCACTAGTCTCCATAGTTCAGCCTTAGCATTCCATAGCTGTCAAGAAAAAAGTGAGAAACATCAGAAATCAGCAACATTCCAGATTCTAAAGAGTGATATGTGTGTGCATGTGTGTGTGTGTGTGTGTGTGTGTGTGTGTGTGTGTGTGTGTGTGTGTTGTGGGCCAAAAACCAGTAATTTTCTATGTCTCCCACCTTCCAAACCTCTGTCCCCAAAGAGAATTCTGCTAATGCCACTGGAAGGGGAGACAAAGCCCCTGGGTCCTCAAACACCTGCAATCGCAAAGAGAATTGGCCTGTGAAATATTCTCCCATGAGTTAATTTTGCTCATGGTAATTTGTACTTTATGGAATGACAACTCTGTAAGACAGAGATAAGTTCCCAGCCCACAGTGCCTTTAATCCTCTCAGGGTACCTGATGGCCTTCAGAGATACCATTGGAAGATCATCAGTGATAACCAAATTGGAAAGATTATTCTTGACTTTATAGAGAGGATCTATTTCATTTTCATTTAATTTTCTAAATAAAAATCCATAGGACTTAGACAAAGTCAAGTCTCCTAAAGGATTAGATTCTTTTTGCCATTCTTTATTGAACTAATTTTCAAAAGGCTGTTTGATTTCTAAGCCACAGTTTCTGTATGGTTGTTTTTACGTGCAATGATTTATCAGCTGCCATGTGCCCTCAGATAAATTTAAAAACTGTTCCCTATAAGAGGCAGAACCTTATTTTTAACAGAAATAATTGAAAAGGCACCAGGGGCTCCTTGAGAGCTCTGACTGTGCTATTGCAAGAACACCATTTCCCGGATCAAGTCAATAAGAGAGCAGCATGAGAAATAGGTTCTGAGCAATATAATTTTGCACAGAAACAAGCAGATACCAGGTAATATTTGGAAGGTACTCTGTGATCTTCAGTAAAATAGAGAAATATAAAGTGCCATTCCTAACCAAGTCTAGTCATTTAACAGCATCATTAGGACACCATCTGTTTCTTGGTGATTTCAATTATCCTAAGAAAGTAGCTACAGCCCTGGTCATTTAAACTCGTATTTATATTGTACAGTAACAGCAGTAACTATCTTGACCAATCACACTTAATTCCATGTTATCCTATGGGGCAATGATAACTACTACAGGTAGCTGGTAGGTTTACTAATAAGAGTCTTACAATAACTTTGAAATATATAGGTTTGCTTTTTGCAACTTGTTCAGTTTGACCATTCATATAGGCAAGCATGCACTCTAAAGATGATGAGGAGTATGAATTTACTAGAATAAAAATTCAATGTTTGGCAAAAAAAAAAAAAACAAGAAAATGGGATTTTCTTCTATTGTGAAGAAAAATGTACCTCTGAGATAATCAGTAATGGGGCACATCTAAGCAACACATGAGTAGCATAATTCTGAAGTTGTAGCTTGAATGGCAATTACTTTTATTGATTCTGGTGCACTAAAATATGTAAAGTTTGACTTATTGAAGATCATGCTTTATATCACTTGTTCTATCACTCAGTCTAGTTCTTCCTTTTCCTTCCTGCCTCTACCCTCTTTTTCTTCTGTTATCCCTGACAATTTCACTGTGAAGTCTCATTACTGGCACAGAGGACTGTATAATAAAAAGCGGTATAGGTTTGTGTGAGAATAGAATTCCTTTTCCTTTCTTAGGTTGAATTGTGACTTCAGAGTGGCACTGTAGAAAAATTTAGAAATGCCTTGTTCTATTCTAAGAAAATTGCTTTGGAACATTTTCCAAGACCAATTCATTAAAAAAGACTTTGCTACCCTTGCTACACATTCTTTAAAATAAATAAATAAATAAATAAAAAATAAAATGACTCTTGAGCCTCTTTTTTTTTTCAGACAAAACTGATAAATTATAGTTTCTTTTATTGACCTGTTTTTCATAAATAACCTCAGCAAAATGGTTACCAAGGAATAACACAGCTGTAGTCACTGGGGTTTTGAAAATAAAATTCTCCAAGTACTTCATAAAAAAATCACCTCCTCAATTAGACTAATTCATCCTTTTAAAACTTAGAGTTGCAAACTGGACAAATGCATATTTTACTTTAAAAAGTATTTGAAATTTTATTTGCATTTTAATTGGTAAATTTTTTTGTTATTTAGTTCTATGTAACAATCCCATGGATATTTTATCATCCCTAAATTACTCATGCATCTTTATGTAGAAGTAGGAAATGAAATAGATGACAGAAGGCACACTGAAAAGACTCCAAAGTGACTTCTTAGATATGTAAATAGATAGCTGAATTAGATTCTAAGGATCACAATGATAAATTATGCTTTTATTGCAAAGGCTTTAAGTCAAGTAAACAAAATTCTGTTTGCTTCACTTCTTTCACTTTGTTTTCTCTCTCATAAGCTTTATGTCATATTATTAAAAGAAAAAATAAATCATTTTCTATATTCAAAACTAACCAAATTATAAATTGTATGCTGTCATCACTGTTTAGGGCTTTTATGTAGATTTAAAGACTTTACTGTGCTTTTACATCCATTTTATCAGCTACATATACTGACTTTTTGTTTGTTATTTTCTACTATAGAAACAAAAACAAAACTTCCCTTCTCTTTTTCTGATCAAGGAAAATCTTTACCTGTGCTACTTTTCTGAAAAGCCTATGGTTAAGCTTAAGCTCTTAATATTATGACAGCAGTAAAACATTATTATCAACAAAGCAATGAATATATAAATATTTCATACAGTATGTAGCATGTATCTATAGATATTTCATAGAAGACTAATAACTGGAATATAAGACAAGTAAATTCATTTTATTTTATCACTGGATGGAAAACTGAAATTATAGAAGCAAAATGCCATTTTTTTTTCTTAAGGCCACTTGATTGATAAATACCATAATGAGAACACAAAGGCATGTGTTTTCATTGAAAATTTCAGTATGTACCAATCTCTGCTAAAGGCTGAAAATGAATCAGATATGTCCTGCCCTCCAGGAACTCACATTCATGCATAAAATGATTGCATCTATTGTCATAGAATTACACTCAGTGATCTACTAATGAGAACAGACAGAACATTTCATTAAATTTGAGGTGGTCTGAAAGGACTACTGAAAACTATAGTCCTGAGCTTAAATACTGAATGAGAGATGGCCAAGGACAGACATGGACTGGGGTATTCTTTCCAAGCAGAGTGAACAACAGCTAAGAAGACACATGTGATTTCAGAAGGATAGAGACCTGAAAAAAGTCTACAAACTAGACTATGGATTATACAGGAGAATTAAGGTAGCTGAGAAGTTTGACTATTGAGATTTTTATCTAGTATATTATTAGTAACTCTAAAGAGTTTTAAGAAGAGTATGATATTTACATCTTTTAAATAGTCTAGCAACATTTATAATAGATTTGAGTAAATGAGCCTACAGACAAGATGCTCAGCTATTTATCTACAACAGATGCACTGTAAAAAAGATGAAGGTCTGCAACAGGACAATAGCAATAGGACTGGATAGGAAAAATATATTTGATTAAGACTAAATGGGTAGAAATTTTAAATGATTGGATTTAGAGATGAGACACATGGAGAACTCAAGGTTTATAGACTGAATGAAGAAAAAGAGGGTCCCAAACTCAATGAAGGAACACATAAATAAACAATTAGGGAGAAGACACTGTTTGGGGGTAGAATTAGAGATGTTATTATAAATTCTGGTATATAGAGAGTTTTAGAATAGCAGAGAGGAAACGCAGATTTTTAAGTCATCTAAAATTAGTTAAAATTAAAATTAAGAATAAGTCATACTTTTTAATAACCATATGTCACATGCAAAGGACAATAAACAGAAAAAAATGAGCTGAAGAACACTAAGAGTTAGGTATGAGACCAAGGAAAAAAACATGATAACTTCCAAATAAGGGTGAAAAATGGCATGGTGTCAAAGAAACCAGGTAGTTTCAAGAAGACCACAGCTTTAAGAGCAGAAAAGTTTTCAGTAACTAGGGATGCTTTTTAGGACTGGAAGTAGTCAGAACATAAAACTTAAGGTATTTATTCTTACTTTGAATCCTGTAGGAAAATGGTTCTTCTTACTACTACTATAGAATCATGACTGGTTTTCTTGCTTTACTAATTCTGCAGTGCAGTGTACAAACTGACAGTAGGAACAGGAGGATTCCCTAGGATCTTCTCTATCCACTTTGGATCTTGCACTTCCCCTCTCAGTTTGAGTATTAGACTGGAAGTATAATGTTCAGCAAACAACCTCCTGACTGTGAAATTCTAAAATCAAACCAAAGCGTCAGATACAGTCCAAAATGCATCTCTGTATAAGAGAAGGACCATCCATCCCAATGCACATTGTTCCAAGTCCTCCTCTTGAATTCACACACATCAACCAAATTCTCCCTGTGTTGACATTTCCTCCTAGGAACCATTAGTGCTGCACTACCACCTATTTATTTCTATTCCTGGTGGATTTTGTTCTGAATATACACCCTTCTTTTCATTTTTCCCCACCTGAAACTCTTCATTCAAACGAGGAAGTTCCTTCCTTTAAATTCTCTCAGGTAGCACCATTAAATTCTTTGAAGTTGACCATTCTAGCAACAACTTCTCCCAGTTGTCAGACCCATTTTCTTCCTTTTCCTTCTCAGTTCAGTACCACAGGAAAATATGATGGACTTCTAGGGAGGTTGGGTAAATGGAAAGCACTGATGGATGTTGGGAAGGAGTGGAGAATGTGGGCAGGGTATTTCTCTTGTCTTGTTCTGTCTCACATAGCATCTCTGTTTCATCTCCTCCATGATTCTAGATTCTAATAGAATATCTCCTCAACATTCTCTAGGCATTCCTTAACTTTAGATTTAGTTCTAATTAGATTTTCTTTCGTAGACTCTGTAAAGCCTATTGTTCCTCTAGCTCCAGAAATGTCAACACCTTCTCCTTATTAGTGCATCTCTGGACTCTCTCACTGCCCTGTTTGAAGACTCTGCTCTTGCATCACCTGCAACCTAAATTCACTGTGTTTGTAAAACCAACTGATTTCTTGACCTTACAAACTAGACACCAATTATTTTTCTTAGCCTCCATTGTACCTCAGGTGCCAATCTGTGTCCTAGATGTACCTTTTTGGGACTCTGAAAAAGTTTCTGATGCTGTGACAGAGAGAACTGGACCAAAAAGAACCTTCTGAGACAGTTATATGAATTACAGAGGGTCTTACAATGCCACTGATTCTAATGATGGTGTCAGGAGTCCCATCTCAGAATTTCCAAGTGTACATGCTATCTCCAGTCTTAGTGATAACAGCAGCATTTTGCTAGTATGTTTTGGGGCATTGTACTCCTCACTGATTTTTTTCAGCCCTCCAGGAAATTCTGTGCCCCATCTTTTCAATAATTTATTTTCCAAAATAGTAGTAGTACTTTCCTTGCCACTAAAAACACAGTCAGATACATATTGAATCCTAGGAGTTACAGTTATATTGAAACCCATATAGAACAAGAAAATATTGGGGAGATAGTTGGAAGGAATAAGCCTCATGCTGACCAGCTCAAACCATTCCAATGCAATTCTGTTTGACAACATCTTTGAATCTCAGATTTAGGGATGGCAATTTGAGAAGTTCTGGGTCAGAGGTTTGAAAAAGTATAGTGTACAGATGTCTGTAAATTTCTCTAGACACCAACTAAGTTCTTCTCTTTAGTGTGTAGTAATGTTGCCAGGATTTGTGCATCTATCTTCAGGGCTATTCCAATGGGTTCTTGGGAGATGACTTGGCATTATTCATCAGCTACAATGTCACAAAAATGCCCAATTCCTCTACCATCATTCTGACACTTATTTTTTATTTCTCTGTCTCCCAGACAGAAAAGTGAGCTCCTTAACAACAAATACAGTGTCACACTGCTCCATTTTCTAGGACCTGGAAGAGAATAGGAAAGATATTCAACAAATATTTACTGAATACATTGTATGGATTCTGGAGAACAAGATTGAAAAACAGAATTTTTTGTTCTGCTTAGCTTCTGAAAATACAGTCATGAAATTGAGAACATTGTGTTTAGAAGAGTATACAATGTTGTTTAGTTTAACTCTTCTCCAGCCTCCTCCAGACTTCCTTGCTAAAATCTTTATAATATACCTTTCATGATTATTCACTAAAATGTTATCTCTAGGAAAACTTCCCTGTGAAGAGGCAAGTTATTTCTTCCTCTGTGATAAAATAACATTCTGTACTTATATTGATTTTAAGAATTTTTGTACTGTACTATAGTAGTTTGTCAAATGGCTTGTGTTCTATATTAAACCAGAATATTTAAGTCTAGAGTCATAAGCTATGATTTACACCTGCACCCATCCTTTGCATGGTTTTAAGACTAAGGTTTTCATTAAATTACAAGGAAGGAACTGATAATGGATGGAGTGAAACTAACTTCTTTTAAAATGATTGAAGAATGAAGTATAGACATATGGACTTTTCTAAAGCAAAAATCCATAGATACTTGAAAATATTTCTTGATTTTAATTTGCTCAAACTACACATTAAATATACTCATGTTTTATTCTATTTTAATATTTTATAATACAAGTTCAATCTATCCCAACGACATCAAAAGTGACAATATTGTTGCTATGGATACTTCCCAATATAAAATAATTTTTAAAATACAGTAAGAGTAGAAAAACAAGGAGAAAATAACATGTTTTTAGGAAATGCTCTTCCTCGTCTCATTTTTCTCCATTAAGCAAAGGATTTTCCTATACTTTTTGCTGAGGTGTTACCCAAAATGGAATGAGAAGGACAGAAAAACACTGCAGTAATAGTTTTGACTTGATCCTGCTGATGTATTAATGTCACTCAGTCAAATTTCCAGTTAAAAACTGGAAAATTTTTTCTTGCCAGCTTTTGTCAAACCAAAATCCTTTCTTTGAATCCCTTGGGGTCAGATGAGTTTTCAAATTTTAGCATGTTTCAAATATTTAAATAAGTAATTCACTGCAAATTAGACAGTACTTGAGCAGAATCTGGGGTACCACATCAAAGTCCAACACATTAATAATTTGATAGGAAATTCTATGGATATTTGGAGTGAAAGGAATAAACACTATAAGTAAACCAATATAGTTTCAGCTAAATCTTGCAGCCAGAGGAGTTCAATTAGTTTGGTGAACCAACCCCTCTCAAAAAGAGATTTTTTTCAAGTTTTTGTACAGTGGAATTATAGTCTTGTTTTGAGTTTTTACTACTGAACTCTATATTATGTATTTTGCAAATGAATTCTTCATATTAAACTATATCAACTCCAAACTCATAATAGAGCTAATGAGAACTACTACAGCTGAATAAATAATGAGGAAAGAGTAACAAGTAAAGAGAATTTTGAGAAAAGAAATTCTGGTATCTTAAATCGTTAACTGCTACAGAAATAATTTAGTTTTAGAGATTATGTACATTTGTCACATACATACAACACACATACATGAATCCACATAGTAAATAAACAACAGTAAATACAAAACATTAAAGGACACATAGATATGATCAAAGTTGCTTTGGATTCACACACAATGTCAAGATTAATTATGGGGAAAATGAAATATAAAACTATAAGATCACCATGGGCCTTATCCTCATTATACCCAAATTTCCTGTAAGGAGATTATGTAAACATGAACGAACCAGTTAAAAAAAAAAAAAAAAAGAAAGAAAGAAAGAAACATCCCAGGCTTTCTGAACACAGTAGTGATAGCAAAAGTTCTGCTCAGACTGTGGACTTAGCTCTCAGATGGTTTTTGACAGGTAGTTAAATGTAATAATATAGCTCAGATGTTCCAGTTGAGACTTTTCATGTCCCTCGGTTTACACAGCATGACCTGCTCTAAGTGATGCTCTTGTTAAAACTTATTGGGAGAGATTTTATTGGGAAAGCATAAGACAGCAATATAAGCTTCCTACTAAAAATAATTTCAAAAGGCTAGAAAAATATACTAATATCAGAAAGTAAATAACAAAAGATGAAACATTCATGCTTATTATCAACATAAGTTAATGTGCTTTCTTCTCATTGAGAGTGTTGTTAAAAGTAAGAATCTTTTTAAAGAGTGTATTGATTGAAAGAGGGGTGACTGTTCACTCATTAACACATTTCATTATTGAGACAATGTGTTTCATCTATCAATTATTATCAGTTACAACTTATAAATAAAACTGCTTAATCACATATTTAGGAATCAGGCTTAGCAAAGTCATTATTGGTAGTGATGCTTACATAAGATTATTTCAAGATCATAAATGTAAAAGTCCCTTCAGTAGCTTTATTTCACACTAGCAGCCAGTGAATGGGACATAACCAAGTTCTCATTCCTTACATAGCAGAGTCATGTCTCTGGGGCATTGAGGCCATATGTTCCCTAAATATGTACTCTTCTTCAGAATATCCTACTGTATCATTTCTTCATGAATTATCAGAATAAAACCCTCTGAGGAAAGAGCAATATCTAAGAGATCATGGGAATGACAATGATCTTGAGCAAACTAGCTGCATGTGCTCTCAGAGTAATGTAATTATAATTGATGAGGGCATATCTTTTTTGACTCTACACGGAGTGCTCCTTCCCTCTTTTGACTTCTCTTGTTTTCTCCATTCTCTCTCCAGAACCTTTTGCTTTTTCCCTTACTTTCCATTTCTCAATTCTGTATATCATAATTTTTGACCTCCATGTAAATTCTAGTTTAGAGTGATTATATTAGAATAGAACACTTTTTAGACTACAAATGGAATTACAAGATAAATAAATGGAGTTTTCTTAAATGACAGGACAGTTGATTTAGATACTCTATAATAATATGCAGTATTTTAACTACTGTAATGTTATTTATTAATTCATGTATAAAATGTGTAGAAAAACTCATCTTGAGCCAGCGTTCACCAAAGTACAAAATTAGTAAATATTTATTAACTAGATTTTCTTTACTGTCTCAGTTAACGGTTTGACCAGAAATCTACAATTGACCCAGCTAATAAGACTGTTTATGAAAAGAGATTGTGATGGTTTGTATCTGGAATGTTCCCTAAAATCTCATGTGCTAAAGGCTTGGTCCCTCAAGCAGCAAGGTTGAAAATTGAGGCTTTGGGGAAGTGATTGGGTCATGAGGGCTCTGAACTCATCAGTGAATGAATCCATTGATACCTGAATGGACTATTAAGAGGTGGTAGAAACTTAGGGAGGAAGGGTTTGATGGGAGAAAAGTCACTAAGGCATATTCTTGGAAACTTTTTATCTTTCTCTCTCTGCTTCCTGGGAGCCATGAGCTGAACAACTCTTCTCAGCCTTACCTGTGCACCATGATGTTCTGCCTCATTTTAGGCCCAAAGCAATGAAATCAGTCAACCATAGGCTGAATCCTCTGAAACCAGGAGTCAAATAAGTTATTTTCTCCTTTAAATTGTTCACAGAGGTATGGTGGTTAAAGGGACATAAAGTTGACTAACACAAAGCTATACTAAGTATTCTCAAATATGAAATGAAGATTGATACAAAAGAGAAAAATATAAAAAGACTGAAAAAGGAAGACAAAGAAATGTGGATAGAATATATAATCAAAATGTTTAATGTATTTTATCATTTGGAAATCACAGGGGAATATTCTATTAAAGACTCCAACCCCAGAAGTCTGAGAAATAATGAATTGGGAGCTCTTTGAAGTCAATTAATAAAATATTGCCACTTAAAAACTTCCTAATGGAAATATTTTCTCTAAATTACATGCTGACATAATTGTTTTCAAACCCTTTTCTCCCCTCCTCAATGAGCACACCCAGGCACCATAATGTACACTTATTACAACATATCAAGAAGCCATTCTCTATAAGTTAACAAAACCAAATATGGAACTGAACTCATCATTTTCTTTAGATCATAAATAATTCATCTCTCTTCATAGTTACTCAAGACTTCCATGAAATTTTTATGGCAAGATTTCAAGAATTTAACAGGTGACTCACTGATAAAAGAATCAAAAAAAGAAGTTAAAATATATTTTGAGAAGTATAAAAATGTAGCAATTCTAATTAGCAGAGAAATCTCTGTCAGGTGTAATCAGGTTCAATTATTCAAATCACATACTTTCAAAATTATTAAAAAATTTCTATTATCAGGAATCTTTTTGTATAAAAACTCAATTTTTTCACCTAAGATATGGTTCAACGAAAGTGATTTTTAACAATTCAGGTATTGCATGTAAATATTTATAGTATAATGCTGAGGAAAAGAGAAAGACAAATATAGGAATACACCTACCAAAATTCTACCTGAAGTAAATCTCCATAGAATTCAGCAATATCTTAGCAAAGAGAGGTTATATATATTTAAATTTTGACAGTGTCTGGAGGCAGTGTTGGGAATACACTGCAGCAAGTATGGAAGTTGTTATAATCTAAGCATTTTGAAAGTTCAGTTGTGAACCATGCTATATAGATTCCAGGTAAATACATGGAGATGATGTGGAATATGTAATAAATTGACATAGAAAATCCAATTAGGAAGAAAGGGATTATGATCTTAATACTAACCCAGAAGGAGTGAATTTAAGATTGGACTAATAAGGGCAAATGCAAAATTCCAAGTATTTAGACAAATTATAAATGAAAGTTCATAGGTAACATACAGTGATCACCAAAAAGAAAGTCTTACACATTTTTTTCTGGGATTTTTAAACCCTAAAAAAATAGACACTAGGAATCATCATTGCTAATCTCTGGTTGAAACAATAATGTGGAAGGTGAATTGAGTACTTTTTCAAGTAGAATTTCTTGAAGCATCTTTGCTGGTGATAGACAAACTGGTGTCTTCCCTTTAGATCTCTCAGGAATCCATCCACTGGACCTGGACCTTCCACTGGAGATCTGGCCCCTCCTCTGCCCTTCCACCTACTGTAATGTTCTCAGACTCTGCGTTAGTCACTACCTTTAGTCATCAGGACTTGCCACACCTCCTTGTCTCCTGTTGTAGCAAGCTTTGCTCAACCAGAGGTTTGCAGTTTTCTGTAGGTTTATATTCTAGTAACTAAGGAGGAATATCCACAATTGAACAATTGAGAAAGCTGCAGTTACTGAATCAATAAGTTCATAAATGAAACGTCCTCCTGCTTTCTTCCTTCTGCAGCCACATCCTAGCCTGTCTGGGAGCCACTCCCATAGGCCTTGCTTCTCTTCACTCCTGGGTATGCCTGCTTCTGCCTATGTCCTTGAGTTCCCCCACCTCTCTTATCCTCCATTCCAGAACGATTACACAAAGAGGCTTATTAACTATTGCTGTAAACAGAAAGAATAATTCAACCACTGGGAAAAAAAATGATTTCAGGAGAATTTCACAAAAAGGATAGATATCTAAAGTTATTTTAGAGAAAATCTCCCAATCCCCTGTATAAAGAACAATAAAGCTTTTGTTTTCTAGTATAATATACAACACAACCTATGAAACTACTGTTTTCTTCATTGTCCTCAGAAAGAACACTTGACGAACTTGAGTTTAGCTGATTTTTCAAAACTGTGGAAAGCAACAAATATTAGAAAATTGGAAGCAACAACAAAAAATATGCAGTTAATTCATAAATTTCAAACAAGATATAAAGAGGCAACAATGCTTCATATTCTGAAAGGACAATATAATTTCCTATAATAATATTTTGATTATTAACACCTTTAGACTTGTTTCTGTAGTGTTTAAAAGTGATAGCTTTCACTTATAAGAAGAATCTAATCACCCTAAATAGTTTCTTAATTTTTCCATTAGAGGTTACTAAGTTAAAGTCACTCTTTTATGTAAAATTGCTTAAGAGAAGAGGTTTTATTAAAATATGGGATAAAACTCATGTTCTTCATAAGCCTAAAGAGCAACTAAAAAGAAGAGCAGGATGAAGTATATTTAAAACATGAAAGGATTTGAAATTATGAAGCAACTTGCAAGGGATTTTAAATCATACTATAAAAGAGAGCCTTGAGTTACGAAAAAAATTCAAATTAGTTATCCTATTAGAGATACAGTACAGGATAAAACTGAAGATAGGGAAAATATTTTATTCATTTTATGCTAAGTGAAATGTAAGAAACTGCAATAAATATTCTTATATACATGCTTTACAGATAAATATTACATACAAATTTACAAACAAATTCCATATACCAAATAGAAAACTTATAGCAGCAAATCAGTATTGTTTTTTTCTTCTTTTCCTTTTGTCTGTTATATGACTACAATAAAATCAGGACTCTCTGAGCATTTTCCCAAGGTTCATATTTTATAATTATTTCTAAGTTAAGTGCAGTTGGCAAGTTACAAGGCCACAGCTACCTTTGATCACAAAAATGAACTTATACGGTCTATTCTTCCCACATATAAGTAGAACCTCACTCTTTATCAGACCAATAGAGAAATATATAGCAATTTATAAGGTCATGATATTACTTTAGTTTTAAAATACTTTCTCATATTCTATCCCTTAGTATCTCCTATTGCTAAAATCAATGCATTCAATCTAGTAATTCTCAACTCTTAAATTAATTAGTATTTTTAATTGACTTAGAGCTCTGATTTGTAATAGATCATACGATCTCTTTATTAAATGAATCTGTTTATGTGAAGAACTTTAAAAGACTTCATGCAAAATAAATTCATAATTAGATTTTCTTTGAAAGTCCTAAAAGGAAGCATCCTCAATAGTAAGAACAGAGAGTTCAATGAAGAACAAGTAGCAATGTTAGAGAAATGAAACTGAGGAAAAAAGACTGCCAGTATCCCTGAACTGAGCCTTGGCATTCCAAATTTTGTCTGGACATTTCACTGCTTTTAAGATAACACGTTAAGATACCAATATTTCCTGGTAATGATCGACTTTTAATTTAAAGTGTTCATATTTTAGCCTTAGTATGATTCACTCCAAAGTCATTTTATAGACTGATTTTTTTAGAATAAGGAAAAATATTTTAAAAATTGTCAGATAACATGTTTGCAGCCATTTTGTTTTTTATGGAAACTAAATCTCATGCTATTTAGAGTAGGTTAAAAGATGAATAAAATTTAAAATGTCACTTTAATCACTATTTATATCCCCTCTTTCCTACTGGATGGCAAAGTTGTTGGGTTTTTTTGGCTTTTTTCCCTCTGGTCATAGTAGGTACTTTCAAATACTTTTAAGTTAAAATCTGTTTATAGAGCGAATCATTTGTTACAAATTGTCAGGAATGGAGAGTTTTTATAGATAGCTTCTATACCTATATGACTGAGAAATAGATTCATCTGAAAAAAGAAATCAATGAAAATTTTATTTTTCTGCTGAGTTAATTGAGAGACAACTTTTCTCTTTTGTTACTATTTTGTTCGTTAGGAAACTGAGAGACAAGTTTTCTATACTCCACTGTAGAATTCTAAGTTGAAATCTATACTCGACATTTCTCAGAGCACCTGGAATAAGGGACATGTTAAAGGGGGCTGAGAAAATGCAAGGGAAATACCTATTTCCTCCTACTTCTGTCAGCATCACTCTTGCAGGAAATTTGGGTCTAGACTCCACCTTTTTTTAGTATCTGCAGAACCAATAGCCATTACACGGCACCCTCCTCTAGAAATCGGAGCACGCCGTGGAGTCCCGTGCCACTACCCTAGAATCAAGTTCCGTTTATAGGCAAGGCATCATATTGAATTGTTTTTTGTTTGTTTGTTTGTTTGTTTGTTTGTTTCAATTTCACTGATATCTTGAACTTTATGTAAGAGAAATCTACACATTGTTTGGTCTTGCTACTTTAGCTCAACGTTATGCTTGAAAGATTCCCCTAGCTTGTGTTTCACAGTTTCATTTCTATACAATATTCAAAGATATGAATAGGCCATTACTTATTTCTTCAATTTAGTGTTGGTGGTCATTTGGGTTGATGGCATTATTGTTACATTCCCAATATTACCTATCTCCTTATAAGGTAGAATAAATTCACCTACCATGGGGTCCAAAGACCCTTCGCCATCTTCAATATTCTAGTGAAGGCATCCAGTTAAGTTCTCTTGTTTTTTTTTTTTTTTTTCTTTTAATTTCAAATGTCATATACTTCAATTTAAAAATACCTATCACTTCTATCTTCTATTTTATAATTTGTATCTTTCAGCTGAGATTTCCTATCCCTTCACTACAAGCACATTTTCCTTTAGTGTGACAAACATGACGAATGTATGTTCTTTACTGATAAATCTACTTCCTGGGACATCTTGAGGTTGATCTCAGTTGACTTTCTTCTCCTTTAAGAATCACCATATTTTCTCCTTTCTTCTTATGTTTGGTAATTTTGAATTGTTTCTAAGATATTGTGAAGTGGTGTGGTGGAAAACCTTGATTTTGTTAAATTCTTTGAAAAGTGCTCATGCAGTTGTTAGTAAGCAGTTAATCTAATTAGGCTACAACTGAAATCTAGGTCTCCCCTGAAATTGTTCTCAGGATGAAAAGTATCCTTATTTTTGTTTTGTTTTATTTTTGTTTTGTTTTCTGTGGAATATGATGCCACACATGCTGGATATAAAAAAGACAGACATAGGTAGTGACTGTACACAGAGTACAGGACTTCTCCTCTTCTCTTCTTCTCAGGAAATTCCTCTCATTCTCCAGGAGATATGCTTCCTGAGAAAGCTTCAGCTGTCTCATCCTGTGCTGTGAACATGACCAAAAACACAAAAATGGGACTCACCAGCCAGTGCCTTCCTTCACATCTCAACCTTCCTCCAAAGCCTGCCTAGCTTCTTTTCCATCTCTGTAGTCCTCACACAGCTGTCTTTTTCTCTGGTTCAGTCACTGCATAGTATTGTTGGAATATTCTGTATATTAGAGGTTTACTCTGCCAAAAATGGTAGCAGAACTTCACTGATTTTCTTTTTTAACATAATCTTATGTTTCACCCATGAATTGTATTCTAAAATTTGATGATAATCTCTTATTTCTAACTCTTTGGGGGGTTTTGTTATTCTCATTGCTTTTCTTTTATGTGAATCCTCTTAATTTTTGATGATTCCTTATTCCTTATATATGGTTTCTAAGTTCACATTTTATTGTTTATAACTTAAGGATATTTGTTTTATATTCTATATGAGGAAGTCCCAATATCAAAAGCTATTAGAAATATAAATAGGCTGTTCGTTCACCCTAACTCACAGGGTCTTTCTTCCTTGTATGTTTGAAAAATTTCATTATAGGCTCCATATTAGGTTTTTTTCTTGTGGGGTAGAGAGCAGTAATTTCAATTTGTTTCTGTCACATGTCTTCCAATTCTAACAATCCAGGGTCTTTTCAATTTTTCTACTTGTGATTTTTCTGGACCTTGAAATTAGAGTAAATTTAAATCACATAGTAAAGAAAGCGTATAGTTAATAGATTTCTTATTTTCTTATTCTGAATTTGCTGAAGATAGAAAAGCTTTCTTGTCATCTTCATTATCTTACAGTCTAGATTTTTCCACCATTCCTTCATTGATAACTTAGCCCTTCGAGGATTTCTATACTATATGTGGGTCTCAATTTCAAATGACCACTTTGTAGATATTGCATTAATTTCACATCAATATCTTTATACCTCATATCCAGTTCCTGGCAAAAGCAAATGTCCCCAAAGTGACTAGAGTTTCCACATTTGCTTGCTTCTTTGCTTGTTTCTCAATTTCCTTAAGCTCAATTATTCATTTTAAAGCCTGTTTGCTTTGATTTTTCTGAACGTAGGTGCTTTATAATGACAATGTCTTTCAGAATATCTAGGCTAGCATTTGATAGAAAAAGAACTCATACTTAAAAAAATCAATAATTCTCTGCCTGCTACGGTAATTTTGTATTTTATCTCCTATTTGTTAACATAAAATGACACAAAACTAGACAGATTAATCTTACTTCAAACTCTGCTAACTCATAAAGGAGTTTTTTGTATTCAATTAGTTGCTTTTTCTACTTTTTTTGCATTTCCAATTCCTTTCAGCAGATATTTGTTCACTATTTTCTAAAGCCATTTATTCTTTCCATTTTCTGCCTCAAAAGTCTGTGCATTTACATATTCTTATATATTTATTTAGTTAGCTATTTAGTTAGTTATTGCTACTGGAGATTGAACCAAGGGGTGTTTTACCACTGAGCTACCTTCCCAGTCCTTTTAATTTTTAAACAGGATCTTACTAAGTTGTTGAAATTCTTGCTTAGTGACTGAGACTGGCCTTGAACTTGAGATCCTCCTGAGTCTCTGGAATTGCAGATGTGCACAGTCATACCCCATGAATATTAAATCGTTCTGGGTCATCTCAGTCTACAATACAATCTTCACTCTTCTGTGTTTCTTCTTGTCCTTACTACTACTTCAAGTAAGTTCATTTCCCTTTCTTTACCATCAAATATCTTGAAAAAATAGTCTTCCCTTTACAGTCACCTGCTTCGTTTGAAATTACATTGAAATAATTTCAACAATATACTCCTTCTAAGTCTTTTGGCCTTCTTCTCCTATTTTTAAACTTTCTGCAAAAATACTAGACCTAAGTCTCATGTCACTAATGTTCTATCTCTTGGATAGAACATTATTTCTCACTAATCTGAATTTGCATCCTTATCCTTCCTAAAACATAGGCACTCCTCAAGGTTTCAGGTTTTGTTGTCAAGTCCCTATTCCCATAGTTCTCTATGTTATATTACTTATCTATCTCATCCTATGTTTCAAGATATTACCTCCAAGAAATTAATTCCTAAATTTATAACTCAAAGTGACTCATTTTCTGACAGTCACTTAACTAGTAATTGCCTAAGTGGTTCTTTATTTCTCCCTCTTTTAACTTCACCATCCAAGTAGTTGTCCTACTGAGACAATTCTTCTTTCACAAAATTATTTTATTCCTACTATTATCACTTTATTTCACAATCTCATCACCTATTTAGTCTCTCCATTTGTTCATCTGACTCACTACCCTCAATCTATTGTGTTGAAGCTGCATTAATTTAAAACCAGCTTTGACCATACCACCACTATCCTGCTCAGATATTTTCTTTTCTTTTTCATAGAACAAAAAAACTGACTAGAATCAAATAATTCAATAATATAAGTCCACTTATCCTCACAAACAGTTCCAACTGATTTATTTTAGGCACCCTGGGTACCCATCAGACTAGACTCACCATTTGATTATAATATGTTAGTCAAGACTCTATGACTTCAAGGAATAGAAACTCACTCAAGCTAGTTCAAATAAAGCAGAGTCTATTGAAAGGATATAGCATCTAGGGCCAAAACACAGTTAACAATCCATTAAACCTAGAGAAGAGACTTGGAAAACTATCAAAGATTGAAGCAATCTCTCAAAGCTTCCTTTGCTTCTTTGTAGCAAACACACATGAATGTACCTTTCACTGTCCTGATTTCATGTGCTTTTCCTGGAATCTCATCTCTGTCATTCTCCATCAATTCTTTTATTTCTTCATTCTAAGTTGTGAAAAAAAAAAAAAAAAACAATTTCTGAGACAGTCAGCCAACCAATTTGATGACTCCATGCAGTCCTTGTGTCCCAAGGAGGAACTTAAAAAGGGCAGGTAATCAGAACGTGTTAATCTGAGGACACACTGTGTTTCTAGCTTCTGAGCTACTATTTATATTGTGCCTCCTCCCTGCAATTGTACATACTTCTCCCTACTCACACATTTTTCCAAGTACCCCAAACAAAGCATCTTTTAAAATCTTGCACAAATGCTATATCCATCCTAAGGTTTTTCCTGATTCCTTAACTGAAAGTAATCTGTCTCTCCTGTCAATTGCTAGAGCTCTTCCACTAAATCTCTGTTGTCCAAGTCTTATCTCCCAAATTCAGCTAAAAGCAGAAGCTGTAGTATACACCCACAATTCTTAGGTCAATGCAAATAATATAGTAACTACTTGATAGATGTTTCTGAATGGCAAGTAGTATTCCAAAGGATATTTTAAAGGCAGAAAGAAATTCTAAACCTTGAACTGAAGGGCTAGTTTGTTTTCTCCAGAAAGTACGTCAATGTATTGTTATAGATATTCCTAGAAGGGAGATAAAATCATGGACATTAAAAGATGTCTAAAACCAATTCAGACTCAGTTAATGTCCTAGGTGGGAGTCCCAAATAATAGATGTACTTTTAAGAAGAAAACAACAAAAAGCTATTCAATCATTTAATTAAAATTCACTATGGACTTAGAAAACTACACTTCTTTGTTAAAACCTTACTTATAATAATATTATTCCTAGCAGTAAGACTATCATTAATTCCCTATCGTATTACCACCCTTTAATAGGAAAACTGTCAAACTTTGTTGCTAATAAGTATGTCACCTTTTACAGAGAGAGGCAATATGAACTGGAAACCACAAGAAATATTGCAATTGCTTAGTTTCTGCTACTCTTTTAAGCTCTAAATTATATGCAATTACTATTCAGATTATCCAAGGGAAAAGTTTCTGTACTAGGGAAGAACTGTAATCTATTATTAAGAAAGACCTATGAATCTACCTAACTATCTCTGCACCAAAATGCTAAGATTCATTAAAATATTAACATTATAGGTATTATCGTACTTGAAAATTGGGACAGAAAACTTGTGTCTACTTCATAAGGTTTGCTCAGTTTCTCCATAGTGCCCAGTTGGCAAGTGTGCTACACTTTGGTGGAATATCTTATTGGTTTTTAGGATTAATAGTTCAACACTTCTTTGTCTTTGCAAAGACATTTTATTTATTCTGGTATCGTGTCTCAAAATCTACACCTCTGTCTGGTTTATTATAACAGTTTATGGTTTTCAAATATCTTGAGTAATACTTATGATATCATACAATTAATTGTATTTGTGGACTTTTTCCTCAAGGGCTTTAACTGTGAGACACCTTTATGTTTCTTAGTGCTACAATTTCAATAAGCATCCCCTAAAAGCCCAATTTCTACAAAGTGAGATGCTTCATCTGTCATGTACTCCCACAATGATATATGCTTTAGCATAAACCCAAAAACAAAACACCAAGAAGCCATGGACTAAAATCTCTGAAACTATAAGCAAATATTAACTTTTATGGCTTTTAAGATGATTAGTTCAGATATTTTGTTACAGTAATGGAAAGCTGACTAGCATGCTTCAGTAATTTTTCTAATTTTCATTCATTTATTTATACTAGCCCTTCTGCCCCTAGAGATTCCAAATAAATTGTATACTGTTGCCACTTTTTGCAATAATTTTGCTGTAAATTTGTGTTTCTTTTCCAGACCAGAGTCTTCTTCAACAGAATTATTTAAGGTTCTTGTGTGTGGCTTAGCCAAACTTTCTACATGGGTAATATTAAATGGATGTGTTAAATCCTTGTTAAATGAAATCTCAAACTTATTCTTTGATTTTTCCCCTAAATAACAGTTTTGATAAAAATCAATTATGTCACCAAAGGATGACCTTAGCCCCATAAATAACCCCCATCAGCCTCTCTAGAAGTCTTCCAAAATGAACATTCAATATAAGTATAAATGACAAGTTTGCTGTGCACATGCAGCTTCTATAAACATAATTTAGTGATGCCCTCTTTCCAACTACATTATCATTATCTCTCATACATATGCATCCTCTTCTAATACATTTCTAAGTATACTTTCCTTTGTAGCATAAGAAGAAACAATACTTTATCCCAACTTTTGCCCATCCTTAGCACTCACCAGTGACAAGCACATATACCAGGCACTATAAGCTATATGTTGAATAAAAGTGTTTTTAGAGTTTATCCTTTGGCTAACACATTTTGCGTGTGAGGTGATTTGCCTGTGTGTTATCAGTTGACCACTTCAGTAGATATAATCAAACAAAAATACTTTAAAACTTTCCCTCTTGAATGATAAAATCTATTCTTTTCCTTACCCTTTGTGTACATATCTCTTCATTATTAATATGTGAAAGTACCAGTGAATTGCTAAGAGATGTCAAAAGGTATTTCATGCTTCACAATTAGTTGTTACATTGATGACATTGCTTCCTGTTCTTGGTCTTTCCATTTTTTAGTTGTATCATGATGTAAACCTAAATGAATGTCAAATAAAACCTTAAAATCCTGAAAATTCACCCCTAGAAGTAATAGTTCCCTTGTGTTGGACTGATTGACTTGTTCAATATATAACAACCTGTTTTATTGCCTAAAAGGACCTCTATTTACCCCTTCCCCTGTGAGAAACAATTTAATCTCTCATATTTGCACCTTAAGATCCTGTTTAAAGAGCACCTACACCAAAAGAGACTTTCTCAGTACTTTATATGCTCCACCACGTCACCAATCTATGATAACATGTACACATATTTTATTAGAATTGATTTAGATATTTGTCTCATTAAACCAGAAGTTTGTTGAAATGAGTGTCTCAGTTGTAAAAGCTCAACTAGTAGCCAAACAGTTAAATGAATTCAATAAGCACATGCCCTAAGTATATCATTTGATATATGTAATATTTTGAGAGGTTAACATGTCTAATACTTAAAGTATATGCATATATGATAGCAGTGTTCTTTTAATATGCCACTTTAGAAGTACTATAACAATAAGTGTTAATAGTGGAATACTAATTCAGTAATGATTTCTGATTTAAAAATTAGATCATTCATCCTTGTCATTGCAAGATAATGTAAATTTCATTTACATATTCTGGGCTTCATTCTTTTTTTCATCCTTTAATCTTGTAATCACTCCTAGTAATACTCTGGAAAGGTGACCTTAGAAAGTGATTAACATATTTGTTTAGAATAATGGAATAATTGCTCATTTATTAGTGTAATATTTGAATAAATAAACAATAGATTAACTAGGAAGAGTGTTCTGCAAAGTTCAAAATTAGTGGACAATGCTAATGTCAATTTTAAAGAACAGGTAATCAGTTAATTAAAATATTACAGGAATCTAAACTTTTAGTAGAAACTGACAAATATTTGACAGTTGACTTTAATAAAGTATTTCTTTATCACATTTATTTCCTTATATATCCTTAGTGTTTTCTTCCTTGTTCTGTGTATCATTTCTTTCTGAAAATGTTCATTGATACATAAAGCTCACCTGTGCTTCACTTGTGTTTTTTGTTTTGATACTCCATGTTTCCCTGGGTTCTACAATTTCCCATCCATCTTTTTCTTCTTTCTCATTTTTGCTTGCACGAACTCTTATGAATGTCCTCCTCATTTTCACTTCCTATGATGCTTCGTGTATTTTCTGGCTTCCACCGTATCACTAGTCACTTCTTTTTCTTCTCTTTGCCATTGCATATGCTGTATTATAATTGCAAAACATTTCCTCTATCTTACACCCCTCTGAAGCATCTGAACCTTTTTTCCTCATTCTCAGTAACCCTACCTCTTTATAAAGAAGGGTTCCAATTCACTTTATCACTCTGTTCAGTATTCTGCTTTTCTAGAATCCACATGTAACTTATTGCCATAAAAAGAGATTTCTGTGCACAGGAATCTTTCATATATTTCACAGACTGAAAAACTTTCCCTAGTTCTCATGGAATCTCTGTTAAAAGATTAATCGAGAATTTATGGTGTATAATTCATCATCAGTCAGTCCCCACACTATCTCAGTCATTTTCATTTAAATTCTCAGAGTATAATGATCCTAACATGTCATGATTTTTTTATATCAAATTCAATAAGAAAATTTTACTAGGTAACACAAGCAGTTTAAAATATGATGGACTTTTTTATGCACAATTTTTGAAATCATAGTTACCTTTATGAAAATCAAAATATTGAGATTAGAAACACATAGAGTCAGGTATGCTCTTTGATATCCAAACTGATACCAAATAATTTTTCTCAAAGAGCTAGTAAATGACAACAAACTTTTTTTTAAGAAATAGATGATGTAAACGAACATCTGCTCTTTCCCAAGCACTATTCTAAAAGTTATAAATGTATTAACTGATTAGGTCCTCATTGCGATGCTATCAGGAGTATGTTATTCTTATATTTGTTATTTTATATGAGAAAACTGAAACAGAGAGGGTGAGCAGGGTCACCGCACTCAAGCAATTAACTCAGGGTCTTCCCTAATCCAGAAAGCGTGTAATCATAGAGTGCACATGTGATATGCTCAGAAACACACCTGGCCTTTCATGCAGTCCACAGAGGTTGGCATGCACTATTTGTTTAAGAGATATTCACTAAGTAGTAGACATAGTGCTTAAAAGTTAAGAATGTAGGCAATCATACAGGCAGGATGGTTGGCTTAGCTCATTCATGGTTCAGAATGGTCATGTGTTGAGTGTTGCTGAAACTTCTCGGAGAACAAAGGAGAAAAATATGTGCAAGCTTTGTGAGAATTTTTTGATATATATCATGAGTCACATATCAGTTCTATGAAAATGTAATCAATAGAAATGCAATTTTGCATTGATTATAAAGTCAAATGTTTAAATACATATGTTTCTGAACATAGAGAATAATTCTGTTAATATTTGTTTCAATGAAGTTCTTTGAAAAATGGAAACAATGCAAAGATTTATGATTTTAATTATGTGCCATTACTTATTTTGGATTTTATACAACACACTTAATATCCAATTAAATTAAATACATTATCTGTCATTGAGGAAATATAACTGAAGATAATAGAGAAAACCATATATATAACAACATGGTTATAGAATTGCTAAATTTCAGTGTTTACTCATACAAATACAGAGAGTTTTATATATCATGTCTTAAATAGTGTAATAAGTAATAGTGTAATAAGTATAGCTAATATTTTTGTACTGTGTACTAAATATTATGGTAGTTCTTTGTATGCATTATATATTTTCATTTCCAAAACAAATCTTTAGGATAGGTTCTGTTAATACTGTCACTAGAAATAACATTCACAATATTTAATAACAGCCATAGAAAGAGCATGGAACACTCAGCTGTGATGGGCTAGGTTCTGAAGGGTCCCTACTGAGTCCAGTCCTACCTTTCTCACACTAAGATGGGGGTTCTGGATGGGACATTCTGGGGAAGCACATTCAATTTCCCAGAGAAGCAAGAGAGTTCTTGAAGGATTCAGTACCACAATTATTACTAACCACTCTCCTTTATGAAATGATTGTAATATATTCATGAAATTAGTTGCCGTGAGTTGTACCAATGTTAAATGAAATTTTCTAAAATAAAATTTTATTGGTTTTAATAGGAAACTATTATGATACATTTAATCCTGACCCAAGAAACTCAAATACATTTCAAAGATCAAAAATATCTGAACATTGAGAAAGTCACATTGAGAAAGTTTATTTTACTGATCAGAGGAGAAAAGGAAATTTCAGTAGAGGGCAGAAGTAGGGGATAAAAGGTGCAAAGGAATTAGACTAAAAGGAAATGAAGAAATTAAAAGCAAATTGATTGACTTTCTGACACATAAACCTTTTATGAGCAACATGGCTATTATACACTCAAACTGTACTTTAAATAGTTGTAACACAAGGAGAAGAAAAATTTCTGTAACATAAAATAAAGACTAACCTAACAGTATTTGGAAATACGCAAAAATAGTAAATATTACAAGAGCTTGAACTATCATTAAAGCAACTACATCTTTATACCTCTTGCTTGGTGAAAGAACACGAAGCAAACATACTAAAACGGTGCATGACCAGGCATTGTTTTGTATGATATTCTCTAACCAAAAAGTTGAAGATTTTAATAAATTGGTAAATCTTTCTGTGCTTGAAAGTGAAGTGTCAATATGTTGTTTGATATACAATCTTTATTTACTAAATTGTGACTTGGAAAAACTGTTATACTGAAATGAAGTAGCCCTCTGAAAACAGGTGCACCTTTTTAAGACTCAGGCTGGCTCTTAAATAATTGAAGATTTAGCAACCAATGAAGCCATATGAGGCACACTGCAGAGTGTTAGACTTAATCATTCCCATTTTATAGGAGGCAAATGAAATTGTGAGAGGTCAATTAACCAAACTTGAATCATAACGCTAGTAAGATAGAGTCAACACCACAACCTGATTTGTGACATTTCCAAATCTGTGCTCTATATAAAGAATTTTCATGTTCGTGTCTAATGCCAACATTTGAAGTATAAAAAAGGAATTACATAATTTTTTTATTAAAAACATGGGGTGAATCAGATGTACTAGCGTCTGCTTTATGTGAGAGTGAAATCAGTAGCAGTTTTGTTGAGATGAATACTGAGAAGACTCTTCCTAAAATATTCCCCTGCCACTACTCCTGGTAGTAACTGAAATTCTATTTCCTGATCTTCTACCATTTCATAGATAAATTTTATTTGGTTTAAATATTATCCCCAGTATGCAATGTTTTCTGGGATAAATACTAAAGGAAAATTTTATCACACCTAAATACAATAGGCAGATTAACCGGCCAGTAACTTTCTAAAGGAAGGTCAAGGAAAAAAAAAAACACAAAAGTATGAATCAGAAAGACCTGGGTTTTTATTCTACATGGATCACTTACTAATTGATTAGCACTGGTGATGTAACTTAACCTTTATGAGCCAAGTTTCTTTATGTCATGGAGGTAACGGTGCCTTCTAACAACACTGAAGTGCTACTGCAGAACATTCCATGTGAGAACACAAGCAAATGTGTTCTTAAGGCCATACACTCCTCATCAACTCACTTTTCTTGTAAGGGAGATATAGATTCACACTCTGTGGAGTAAAGATTTATTTAAAAGTCAAAGGAAGAAGGTGGGAAGCACAAAAATTGTGAGATAGTTTTAAAAAACAAGTTGTTCATCTACTTTACAATCTTGTTTCTGGTTGACCACAAAATTAGACCTACAAGAAAATACATGTAAGGATCACTAATGCAATTAAAAATAAAACACAAGTTTTCTCATGTATTATCTAGAGCTCATTCTCTTGTTCCACTTACTTAAAACATAAGTTCCTTTAAGATGGAAAATATGCTTGCATTCTATTTACAAATACAAATCACTGTTGGGCTCTAGCCTAAGTTGGTTGTCTAGTAGAGAAAAAGAGAGAGAAAGAGAAAGAGTAGAAAGAAGGAAGGGCGGAAGGCAGGCAGGCTGCATTTAAATAGGAATCTATGATATATGCAATCTCTTATTGAGAGCCACTGCTGTGGACTTTGGCTTTAAACTTCTGCAGTCACATTATTCCTCCTGTGTTATGGAATTTTACTTGCCAGCACACACCCCGAATGCTGAGCCATTTAGAAATCATTCATTCATAGCTTGGAAAGCAAATAAGGTCAGAACATTTCCAGAGTACAGATAAATTATGACTGCCACCTTACCACAGTCGTATCCACTGAACTGCTGAATGAATTCAAATTAATCTCTGTCAGTTTTAACCCAGAGCAGATATGACCCTTAGGTTTTTCTTTAATAGAAGTCAGTTGTTGCCAAATAACTTTGCTTCATTAGTAAATAATCATAACGTGAGTAATGTCTAACTGTTAGTTAACAAGGATTGACTCATCCTAAATGTGCCCAGGGCACAAATCATAAAATATTGCAACCATTTTCTTATATTTTTGTTTCAACATATGACTAAAGTTAATGCTAATTTTAAGGGGAGTATATGTCTTACTAACATACCTATCACTTTGTTGTATAAACTTTAATTCATAATTTTGCCTTTCCTTTAATAGCATAAATAACTTCCAAACTTGAGGAATAATGACAATATTTCTAAGCATTAAGAGGTATCTGCTCTACAAACTCATGATGTAATTCGAAAATAAGAGAATATTTTATTCACTACTGTACTTCTCATGAATTACTGATACAGTAATTTGCTGATGAAGCATAATTTTAAATGTTTCAAAGTATTTATGTCTGTGAATACTACCACTACTTTTTTCTTCTCTAGTTTCAGTTAAAAAAATTCATACCTTGAAAGGTGAAATAATGTTTTTTTCTTCTACTTTTGGTCATAGGAGTGATACTCTGTATATCAAAAATATACATATCAAAGATATTTGTGTATGTTATCACATTGTATACCTTGAATATGTACAATTTTACTTGGCAATTATACCTCAATACATCTAGGGGGGAAGTAATCTTTTATAGTTAAAAAAAAACTTAATGATATAGAAAAAAAATATTCTAAGTAGACTTGATTCCTTTAGACAGGAAGAAGAGATATGAAAGATGAAAAAAGAGATGCTCTGCAGTCCAAAGATACCAGGAAAACATTGTATTAGTGACCAGTATATGAAGCAATACTTGATTAAAAAGGTAAACACATTTTGTTTTCTATTTCAATAAGTACCTTTATATCATCACCAATCTAGAGGATGCTAATGAAGGCCCAAGTCCAAGAAGTCCACTATGTTTCAACTTGAACTTTCTTCTCTCACCAGTCAGTACCTATCAAAGCAAGCACTAATAATACAGGTACTGTGTAATTTCTGGTATTCAGACTTTACTTGCCCATCGAATCATTTTCTTCCTAGGAGGGAGAAACAAATACCTATTGATAGCAACAGAACCTCCTTGAAATAAATGTGGGTATATTCTATAACTTAATATGAAATTATTTTTTCACATGAAACATTTCTCTAATTATCGATTTCAAAGTAAACATATGAGTTTAAAATATAAAACCCATATTTATTTGCCAGTCTTTTATGAATGTATGTATGTATTGTATGTGATACACAAACATATAGTATAAAAGTATCATTAAAATATATGGGTTAGTATTTTATGATTGTGAGGATTTTTTTCATTTTGAAAGAAAATTCAAATTACCATGCTTGATTACTAATATATACAAATAATATCTCTCAGATCTAGAACTAAGTGATTAAATTTTAACTCCCCAAACAAATTAAAATGTATTAAGGGCTGGGGATATAGCTCACTGGTAGAGCATTGTCCAGCATACGAGAGGTCCTGAGTTCAATTCCCAGCATGAACAAAAAGCATTAAAATTAACAACCTAAAAAAAAATTAACAGTCTTAAAGACATGCTTATTGGGAATCAATTTATTAAATAATGCTTTTCCTCAAATTTGAACAATATGAGAGTAAGCATTTTGACATAAAACTTATCCAAAATTTATTTAGTGTTGTAAAAGCCCCTGACCAAAAGTGCTATCTGGTATATTTAATTTTCAAGAAAGCATCAAGCTTTAAGCAGATAAAAATACACATAGACTTTGATAAGGTCTATAAGACAAAATGTTAGTCATGGGAAAGTAAGTTCTTGTTAAATACCTGCCAAAGGAAATATTTATGGTATTTTGTGATTTGTGATTTGAGTATTGCCAAGTGGTGAATTCCTTTTTTTGTTTTTTTCCTAGTATGGACTGAATATATCCCTCAGAAGGGACATTAGACTGTGATAATAAATTGCTTTTTACTGTGAATGTTTAATTGCAAGTACTGAGCTGCAAAGACTGCAAGGAATATCTGTTACTAGTTAACCATAATACAACTTCTGTCTGGCTTCTGACAAAAGTAGTTTGGAATCTAAGTCATCCATTATATAGAATAATCTAAACAAATGCCTAATTGAATTAAAAACAAAAACAAGAAGTTCTGCTTCAGCTATAGAATAGGAAAACACAGAAACATTAAGCAGGAAATCCTCTTGTTATGCAAATTAGGGTGTGGTATGCAGATAGAGAAATTGAAACCCTATAAAGATGATCTCATAGAATAATATGGTGACCACCCTTGCCAATCAGCCAGGTGGAGCTTCCTACAGAATGAAACACAGAAGCTCTGTGTCTACATTGAGAGCTGCTTAACTGACAAATTCATTCATTCAGGTTGAGGGTACTTCAGTAAGGTACTGGTAAGATGGCACGGTGCAGCACCACAGATAGAATAAATACACAGCACCATATATTTTCTATGTCAGCCAATAGGGCAATGGGTGACCAGATGCTCAGACAAACATCTTACAGATGAGAACTATACTCAAATGACAGTCCCAATTTCAGATACTACATTAGCGGCTGACAGTGGAGGGGTAATTTGCTTTAGGAAAGAATTTTTCATTTTGGGTTTATTTTAAATGAAGAATCCTCCTTGTATATTTTAAATATTTTCATTGAGGTATGATTGACAAAAAAAGTAAACTGCATGTATTTAAAGGAAGTCACTGGATAAGCATTAATATGTGTATATATCACTACAATCAATATGATAAATTTCCACATGCCCCAAAGATTTCTCATTTCCAGTTGGTCACTTTCCAATTCACCCCACACACTGCTATTTTTGCTCCCATAAAACTACTAATCTGCTTTCTTTCAATTTGGATTAGGTTGTGTTTCTAAAATTATCTGTAAATGGAATCACATAGTACATACATTTTGACTGCCTTTCTTCACTAAGCATACTTGTTTTAGCAGTAAATTCAAACTGTGATATATGTACATATATGTGTGTGTTTATCAGTAGTTATTCCTTTTTAATACTCATTAATATCTCATTGTGTGGATATGAATTTTTTTTTTCATTTACCTATTAATGGAAATATGGGTTGTTTCCAGTTTGGGTTCTTACAAATAAAGTTGTTAAAGAGCACGCAAAAAACTACTTATACACATATGTGAAATCAAGTATAACAGACCTGTGAGTCAAGTATATGAGAAATTGTATTTAGAATACATAAAAAACTCTCAAATTTTTGCAAAATGAAAACAAAGATCTGTTGGGTGCCATGGTACTTGCCTGTAATCCCAGCAACTCAGAAGACTGAGGCAGGAAGATTGCAAGTTCAAATCTAGCCTCATCAGCTTATTGAGGCCCTAAGCAGCTTAGTGAGACCCTGATTCAAAATAAAAACAAAAAGGGCTGGGGATGTGGCTCAGTGGTCAAGAGCCCCTGGTTCAATCCCCAGTAGTAAAAAAATAAAAGAAAGAAAACAAAGATCAATTGACTCTGTATGTATGGTTTATTTGTGGCCTATCTAGTCTGTCCCATTGGTGTTCATATTTATGCCAGTATTGGCGCGTTGCTTTATCTACTGTAGTTTTGTGATTAGAAAGTGTGATGCCTCCAGCTTTATCTTCCTGTCTTAAAATCAGTTTAGCTATGTATGACCTTTTGTTGTTCTATATGAATTTTAGAATTACATCTTACTACTTCTGCAAAAAATATCATTTGGATTTTGATAGCAGTTGCATACATAGGATCGGTAGATTAATTTGGGTTATATGGACATTTTGACAATATCAACTCTTCCAGTTATTGAACATAGGTTATATTTCCATTTATTTGTATCTACTTTGATTTCTCTCATGAGTGTTTTATAGTTTGCACTATACAGACTTTCTCCTCCTTGAATACAGTTATTTCTAGGTATTCTTTTGATTCTATCATAAATGGAATTATTTTCTGGATTTCATTTTCAGATATTCATTGCATATAGAAATGAAAATGATTTTTGTTTGTTTATTGTGTATTTTGAAACTTTATTGAATTGTTTTTACTCTTCTAAAACATTTGGAAGCCAAGTCCAGGGTTTTCTACATATAAGATCATACATTTACAAATACAGACAATTTTACTTTTTGATTTGGACATACTTCATCTTTTCTTTGTCTAATTTCTTTAGCTAGATCCTACAGCTTTATGTTGACTAGAAGCAATAAATCGGCATTTTTTCTTGTTCTTGATCTAAAAAGAAAAGTTTTCGGGTTTTCATCATTGAATATGACCTTAGATGTTGGATATGGCTTCTATTGTGTTGAGGATATTCTTTCTATATCGAATTTGTTGAACATTTTCATCATGAAAGCATGTCAAGTTTTGTCAAAAATCTCTTATATTTCAAAGCAAAAAAACTAATAACCTCATTAGAAAATCAGCAAAGGACATGAATAGACATTTCTCCAAAGTAAATGAATGACTCAGAAGTATATGAAAAGTGGATCAACATCATTAATCATCTGGGAAATACAAATTGATGCCATAATGAGATATAACACTGTTAGCATAGTTATTATCAAAATAAAAATAAATTTAAAAAGAAGTATTGACAACAACATAGAGAAAGGAAACCCTTACACACTGTTGGTGGTTTTAACAGTATGGAAGTTCCTTAAATTTTTAATAATATAAAGACCATGAATGCATAGGTGAAATAACTGAAATCAGAATTTCAAAAAGTTATCTGCATGCCTATAGTTGCCACATCATTAATCAAAGTGGTTGAAGATATGGAACAACCCAAATGTCCATTGACAAATGAATAGATAATGGGGTATATAGATATATATAACAAAAATAAGCAAAATAAGCCAACCCCCAAAAAACCAAAGGCCAAATGTTTTCTCTGAAATGTGGATGCTGATCCACAAAGGGGAAAGAATGGAAGAACTTTAGTTTAGGCAGAGGGGAGTGAGAGGAGGGGGTGGAGGCATGAGAGTGGGAAAGATGGTGGAATGAGAAGGTCATTATTACCCTATGTCCAGGTGTGATTGCACAAATTGTGTGACTCTGCATCATGTACAACCAGAGAAATGAAAAGTTGTGCTCCAGTTGTGTACAATGAGACAGAATGCATTCTGCTGTCTTGTACAACTAATTAGGACAAATAATTTTAAAAAATGCTTGCAGCCTTAAAAAAGATGGAAATCACACTCGTGACAGGATGAATGAACACAGAGGACAGTGTTCTCACTGAAATAAGCCAAGTCCTGAAGGACAAATCATTATATTTATGTCAGGTATATAAAAAAGTAAAAAATCATTAAAGCAAAAATTAGAAGGATGTTTGCCAGGCTGTGGGAAAAAAGAAATGGGGAATTATTGCTCAATAGTTATAAAGTTTCAGTTATGCAAGGTGAAAAGTAGTATCTGCTATACAACAGAGTACCTGAAGTTGACAAATGTATACGTTAAAAGATGCTGAGAGCACAGGTCATAGTGTTCCTGCTATTAAAAATCACACACACACACACACACACACACACACACCCCTCCAGAACACAAGGGAAATTCTGAGTCAATGTCTATGATTAGTACCTTAATTGTGGTGATGATATAGATATAGTTGTGTCCAGATTCATCAACTCATATACATATTTCATATGACCCTATTTATTTGCACCTCAATAAAGTTTAAGAATAAAATAATTCAAAAGCAAAAGTTAAACCACCACAGTGAGATGCCTCTACACATCTATTTGAAAGGCTAACATTTAAAAGCCTGGGTATATCCGGCTGGCAAGACTAGAAGAACTGGAATCTTCATACCTATTGCTGGTAATATAAAATAGTGCAGGTATTTTGGAAAATCATCTGATGCTTTCTTAAAAACGTAAATATTTACCTGACACATAATTCAGTCATTCCACTCCTAAGTATAGCCTCAATTAATTTCAACTTATTTATTTTTAAACTTATATTTGGTAATTGACTTAGTTCTCACTATGCTAGAAATTTTCCACCGAGCTAATTAATATCATTACTTTAAAAAGCTTTCTGTGCCATTATCACAATTAAGGTAGAGTTCACAAAAATAGAATAATTATTTGTACAATTTAAGGTATCCTTTAAACTACTTTATTTTTGCCACCATTTCATTAAATTCGGTGAGAGCATCATCAGTAAGGTTAGAGAAGGGATTCCTCCTTTCATTTTGTGATAAAACAGAAAGTAGCTTTCTCTCTTCTCTTTGTAAGTCCTCAAAAGACATGTTCTAATGGACACAGCTATGAAATGAAGCCTGTCTGTGCTACCTTCCTTTCAATAAAACTCAGTGCCAGCAAGTCAGTGTCAAAGAGACTTCTAAAGGGCACTTGAGCCTTGCAATTTTCAACAAAAAATATCTCAAGAACTTTTATGGAGGTCAGCAAAACCTAAATATCACTGAGGACATATATCCATCCAAACGTCTTTGCCATGTTCTAGAAGCCTTCTTCAGTTCATTCTTGCAGCAGAGGGCTACTAAGGTCAGCCATGTAGCTCTGCACGGAGTGCACCCTCCTATCCCTCACCATTCACACAAATATAAAATCAAGGAGTTGAAGCATAAGTAATGTAAACAAGTGTTTTCTTAAGGTTAAAGCAGTGAATTTGATGGGACAGTGTTGGGAAATGAAATCTACCAAATTATGCTATGTTCTTGTACAAATAGACCACAGTGAATCCCACTTATTCTTATTGAACTAAGAGTGGAGTAAATGAATCAGTGGGGGGTAAGAGAGAAGGGAGAGGTAAGGTACTGGGGAAAGAGATTGAGTAAATTATGTTATGTGCATGTATAAATATGGCATCAAGAATCCCAAGTAGAATTAACATGTGCCAATAAAAATAATAATAAAACACTGAATTTGAAAACAGGGAAATTCCTCATTGAGTCAGAGACTCTAGCTAGTTTCCTGTCATTTTTTTCAATGACCAAGACAGTTATTTTAATTTGAGTGAAATGGAGAAAATATTCATTATGATCCTATTAATATCAAGGCAAATTCAAGAATTAAGTACACAGAGACAAGTCAATCACTGTTATGAAGTCAGGGGATATGGAAAATAGGCATATAAATCAATAAATATGGAATCAGAAATCAGTTTGTAGACATAACAGACACCTGGCTTCATTTGTTCTCTTTTATATTTATCTAGAATCTTAGAACCCTTTCTTCATTTGGAAAATGTGCTATTGAACGAGTTTTATTGGAAAATGAATTCCCTAATCAGATTGAAATAGTCAGGACTTGAATCCAAACTGACAGGTTTATTCTAAGAACAGAAAATGTATTCTAGAACAACCTCTAGTGTCCAGTAGGAGTGGCATGAATACCCAACAGTTAATAGTATCAAACCTCTAGCTAGGCAGGTCCTGTACTCTGACCAGGACTGAGGTCTTCTGGCCCTTTACTTTCCTCAGGATTCTCCCCATTTACTGAGTCTGATTCTCCAGTTTTTGTACCAGTTCTGTAAACTATCCCAAACATGTTTTTTCTCACTTTAGCTGGAAAGAGTTTTATATTAGTTGATATGAAATATATGAGGCGGAAGTCTGTGATAGAGAATAATAAACAGGGATGACCATAGATTACATGGGCAGGGAAGGTATATTGGAAATGATAACATGTAAGATCACACTTGAGGAAAAGTGGTTAGTTTCTCTAGTGCAGAGTGAGGTTGCCTACAGAATGAATGAAGTTCAAGGGTATAAGGTTAGGAAAAGTGGGTTATAAGAACTTTATGAGGATGATACTACACTAGGAAAAAAATAGAGAGAGAGAGAGAGATTCTAAAAAGAAATTAGAAATTTAGTTCGGAAGACAGCATGCAGGACTTTGTAAGAACTAATAAAAATATTAAATGCTATTCTATGGATAATGGGAAGCTTTTGAAATGATTTCACTAGGGGAACAACATGATGAAATTTGCATTTATAAAAGACAACTTTGTATTTTTTTGATGATTAATGTTTTTATTACATTTATCTTGGTGATGTATTCACATATGCATTCAAATTTCAAAATGCCTCAAACTGACATTGAAATTTTGATTCTTTGAACATAAATGGGGCATAACTATCGTTTCTCTGGTTGTACACGAAGTAGAGTCATATCATTTGCATAATCATATACGTAGATAGGGTAATGATGATTGTCTCATCCTATTATCTTTCCTTCCTCCCACCCCTCAAACTGTGGTATATATACACAATGGAATATTATTCATCCATAAAGAAGAATAAAATTAGGGCATGTGCAGGTAAATGGATGAAGTTGAAGAATATCATGCTAATTGAAATAAGCCAATCCCCAAAAACCAAAGGCCAAATGATTTCTCTGATAAGTGGATGATGATACATAATGGGGGCGGTGCAGAGAGGAGGTAAGGAAAGAATAGAACCTTGTATTATTTTTATGTGACAAATGGATTCTAAGGTAAAAGAAGAATAAAGGCGAGAAGATAGGTAATTGCAAAAAGTTCGAATGAGAGAGCGTGGCAACAGAACTAGTATGCTGGGAAGGAGAATGAAACAAAAGGGAAGATTTGCAATGTATTTTGAGGCATTTCCCATTCACATGTATCAGAGGATTAGACAGTAGGGTGAGGAGGAAGAAGGCATTCAGGAAGGAAAATCAATTTACAGATATCCCAATGAAGAAATCAAAGGGAGAAAATTAATGAACCCTAGAAATGGCCAAGACTGGAGCTATACATCTGGGAATCATTAACATAGAAACACTATTAAAACTATGGAAATAGATGAATCATTCAGGAAGTAACCATGGATAAAAATAATTTAATTTTTTAATTTAAAGAAACCCTTCAAGTAGATTTACCCATGTTAACTTGGCTAAGACTGAAAAACCTAATGTAGAGTGAAAAAAAGATTGAAAAAAATGGTATTTCAAAATATCATTAATATCAGTTTAATATTGGCAAAGTAATACTGTGTTATTTATGAATGTGCGTGTATGTGTATGTATCTATATATCTATATATCTATTATATATCTATATCTCTACTATATATAATAATATTATATATTATTATATATAGTAATTATATATATTATATAAAATATAATTATATACAATTATATATATTATTTACTATATATAGTAATTATAGTATTAATATTATAATTATTAATTATAGTATTAATATTATGTATATTCTGTACTTCTTATGAAGTACAGAATGAATCCTTCCTGTGTTTTTAAACCATATATATCTACTATATATTAACATTAATATATAGTATTAATATGTACAATATTATATAAAAATATTATGATATAATATTATATAATATATTATATAATATAATTATATAATATTATGTATTATATAATATATATTACATATATTTATATAATATAATATATATAGTATTAATATATATAATATATAATTAATATATGATATTAATATATATGGTTTAAACACACCATATATATATCTACTATATATTAATATTAATATATATAGTATTAACATATATAATATTATATAATAATATTATGATATAATATTATATAAATATATATAATATTATTATATTATATACTATATAATTATATATAAATATAATAAAATATAATATATAAATTATATAATATGTATGTTATATAATTATATTATATATAAAATAATTATATAACATACATATTATATATATTTATATAATATAATAATATATATAATATATATAGTATTGATATATATTATATATAATTAATATAAATAATATTAATATACATAGTAGATATATATATATATATATATATATATATATATATATATGGTTTAAAACACAGGAAGGATTCATTCTGTACTTCATAAGAGCATTACTCCTAGGGAGCAAGAGAAGGATATGACCAAGAAATGCAACTTCTTCAGGCATACCTGTAGTATTTAATTTATAATAAAAGTTCTAATAAAACATGTCAGAAATGATCTGAGTGATAGAATAACTTTCAGAATTACTATATTTTTAAATTCTTGAAGAATAAATTAAAAGTAAAGAACTCAGAGTACAAAGAAAAGCCAATAAAGTAAAATTTCAAATTTGCAAGACAATAATTATTCTCCAAAGTTAATGCCATTCCCTGAAAATGTTACACTTTCTATATATATTCTATGGGTATTCTTTTTCTGAAATTACAATACACACATGTCTGGAAAAAAAAATCTCACACTTCCTTCAAAGCCCACTTAAGCATCAACTTCTATATCAAACCTTCCCTTAATTGACAAAAAAAAATCTCTGTCAGCAACACTTAAATCATGTCATCTCCCTTAGAGTTAATCCCACTGATCTAATATTACTTTTGCTTATTATAGTAATATGTTACCTTATTCCCAAACTGAATGCAAAACATGGGGCATGGGGGGTAGAATGATAGTAGAATTAATCAGACATTATTACCCAGTGTACATATTTAACTCTGTGACCAGTGGGATTCTACATGATGTATAACCAGAAGAATGAGAAATTATACTCCATTATGTATGTTGTATCAAAATGCATTCTGCTGTCATGTATAACTAATTAAAACAGATAAAAAATAAAAAAAGAATCTATATGTAGAAGATCCACAGTGAACTGTAACCTTGGTTTTATTCCAGCACATTATTATTCCAGGTTTTTAGTACCAATCTTGTCTTCTTCTAAACGCATGTCATTTGTGACTATTAATTTATAAAACACAAATATGACAGCACAATACAGGTTTAGCATCCCTAATTTGTGTATTAGAAATTCAAATGTTCCAAAATCTGAAACTTTTTGAGTACCAACATGAAGCTAAGAGTAGAAGATTTCACACCTCACCTCATGTGCTCATGAGGGTTGTGGGTCAAAACAAAGATAAATAAAAATAAATAAATAAATAAATAGAAATATAAGATTGCCTTCACGCCACATGTATAAGAACCATTCATGAATTTTGTGTTTAGACTTGAGTCGCACCCCCAAGATAACTCATTACACTAATTTGCAAATATTTTAAAATCCAAAAGACTATTCTGGTCCCAGACATTACAGATAATGGATATTCAGCCTTATCAGAATATATTTGGGCACTTTGGTTAATGTTTTACAAAGATCTCATTCAATCTTCAAAATAATTGCTATACATAAATTCTGTTCCTGGGCCCATTTCTTAATTTCATAATTACACACAAAGGGTAAGTAATTATCAAGTTTCCACAACTAGTTCCTGGAGTTTAACCTAGAGTCCTGGTCTTCAGCTACAGTCACATACACACACTGCTGTAGAGTTTTTGATCCTTTTAAAGGTAGATCAGAGAGGTAGATCAGAGATGATGTAAAAAAAACACTGTTGCAGTACCTGATTAAATAACTGATTTCACTAAAGAAGTGGATTAAAATTACTTTGTCTGCATAGTTTCTTAATAACTTTTCAAATTTCACCCATGTTCAACATTCATTTGATCTACACAAATTATTATTAAATTTACTTACATATAATGCATATTAATGATTCTCCAACCAAGATCAATGCAAATCCTTCAAACATTTCAAGTGATTCCTAATTAACCCAACACAAAACTGTTTTTATTGCTTTTCCATAATCTATTTAATCAACTTTATTATATATTGTGTCTTACTTTGGACACTTTCATATTCATAGGTTTCTATACTTTTAATGTACAGGATAAGGTCTATATTTTAAAAGTATTAGTTCTTCTTCTTCACCTCTTTTTTTTATAAAATCAAAGAAATTTTTCCATAACTGTAATTTACACATTTTCTCCATGATCTTCGATAGTTGGCTTTAAAAGCCTTTAAAAGCCTTTTGAAGTAGCACAGCCAGATTCTAAATGTCAGGGTGTCATCTCTTCTCTATATCTTTCATTTAGGCTGAGACTGTCCCTCTCGACCCAAAACTTCTGTTACCCTTACTCATAACTCAGAATGAAAGGCAGGACATATGAAACCTTTGCTTTATTTTAGTCCCTCTAAAAGCACCTGCATAGCAGGGATATTATGAAGATTAAATAAAACACACAAACCTAAATATTAGAGTAAAACCAGCAGCAGTACTCTGTAAACAGTAGCTATTAATTCATAATTGTTGTTGCCTTGTGAATATATCTTAACTCATATCTAGTCTTTTTCCATGTATGAGTACAAGCATACTTTATGTTTTTGTAGGCAATAATTTTTTTTTGACCTTCCCACACATTTTAGTCTTTCAGGATTAACTATCCTTATAAGGTCCTTTTCATAGCTTGGTTTTTTGTTTTAAAATATTCCATTTAGCACACTTTTCCCTCATATTTCAATATCAGCTGGTAAAATTTCAACTTGAGCAGCCACTATCTTGTTTTCTGCTTTACCATTGAAAAACAAAATATCACACCTTAAAAACAATTCTATATTAGGCCAAGCTTTCTTTCTTCTTGGGAAAATGTATTGTCTTCTCAATTGTAACAATATCCCATAGGATATACAGGATACAGATTCCCCACAGTATGAGAATTAAACCAGATGATATAGGGGAATGCTGAGAACCGTGCCTTTTGTTTTATGCTTCAGCAATCACCAAAGATATTTCCACATTGAGAGCAGAAGAGAGGCAGATGAACCAAAGTGAGAACAGGAAAACCAACAGCAGATTTCCCAGCATACTTCGAGGGGGGTCTTTGGCTTTGTTGTTGAAGAACTGGACTCCCCACAAATGTAGAGCCTCTGTCAGAAAATAAAACAAAATACTAGTACAGGTTGAGTATACTTTATCTAAAATGCTTAGGACCAGAAGTGTTTCAGATTTCGAACTTTTTCCAGTTTAGGAATATTAGCACATAATGTTATACCTTGGGGATGCAACTCGAAGCTAAAATCAAAATTAACTTCTATTTCATATGTACTTATACACATAGCCTGAAACTTATTTCGTACAGTAGTTTAGGTAATTTTGTACATGAAACAAGTTTTCCTGGTATGGAATTTTCTACTTGTCGCCTCATGTTGGCCTTCAAAAAGTTTCAGATTTTTGAGTACTTTAGATTTGGGGTTTTCAGATTGTGGATGTCAGCCTTTAACTGTTGTTTTCTCCTAGTCTCAGGATTGATTCTTCTAGATATAGCATACGGAACATCCTGCTCTATTCTCTCTCCTTCCCCATTATTTTTTGGTTCCTTATAAATTCATTGAAGCACATATCTTCTGTCAGACCCTCGTATTTCCTACAGTTTAGTAATAATAACCTTGGATAGATCTTTAATCTCTGCTTGCAGATGCTGGAGACCCACAGTTCCCAATAGCCTTCCCTTAGCTAGTATTAAGCATCACTTAGATATCTTGTCTTATAGGCCTTGCTTTATTGTGTTGGACCTTTCACCTTCCTTCCATGTCCTGAGCCAAAGATTGGTTCCCACACCTCTGGGGATTTATATAGAAGTCCACAGGAAGGCCAGAGGCCCACTGGCCTACACGTGGCCCCTCTCATCCCATACCTGAGCCCAAGCTGCACTACCTTGTGTTAAATTGTCTCTTCACCCTTTGATTAATAACCAACTCTCTTATTAAATTCCACCTCTGTCTTATAAAAAAGATTAAAAAGGCTGTTTGAAACAACTTTATGAGGAACTAAATTTTCAAAACTCTCTTTCATTGCCATCCTAAACCAGCTGTTTTTCTTTCAAGTTTCTCACCACCCTGTTTTAGTAAGAAAAATTCAGATATGAGTCCACTGCATTTATTTTTCTGATTTTCTCTAATTGTTTGTTCTGTATCTGAAGAAAGATAGTATGGTTAATTCATTGTCTCCCCCTTGTTTCTTTTTTCACTTTTGTTTCTGTGGCATAGGTGTTTCATTAATTGCTTCTGTAGCTATTCTATTTTATCATTCAAAATTTTTGTTGTTTCTTCCCTTGATAATTTCTTCATGTTTGAATTTTTCCTGCTATTCTAAGCTCTTGAGAAACAAGCCAAGAGAAATATATTTTTTATCCTTTGTTATACCAAAAATTTGCTATTGTACAGACATCTATACAAAACATATACACCTATGAGAAATTCATTTTGCCAACTATCATTAAGCAAAACTCTTTGTCCTTCACAGTACATTTAAAATGATGTATATACACACACACACACTTACACACACAAACACACACAGTTCTTATTTCTGAAAACCCACATCCCTCATTTCTGATAACAGTTGTGATTAGTACCACAAATTCAAATGCATGTCTTTCAATTGGATGAAGTTAAGTCACTCTGATTCTGAGTTTACTATTTATAATCATGATAGTATACATCTTTTAGTGAATAATAGTCACTGGGCAAAGTACCCTAAAAACAACCTCTTTTCTAAAGTGATAATTCAGTATTCCTCTACATTACTAATGCTCACTAAAAATGTGATTCTCTGTCTCATCCTGCAATGTCTGTGTCCCAATCACCTTGCACTTAAATAGAGCTTGTAACCAAGTGTGGCCAATGATCTGAAGCTCCATGCTCACCTATGCCCCAGAAAGAGGAGAACAAAATGCTAGAGCCCCGGTTAGCCTAGGTTGCTATGTGGTTGCATAGTGCAGATTGTGCAGATTATATGACAAATTCATAGTGCTCATGTACCGTGTGAGTACAAGAAGTATATCCTAGTTGCATTAAGACACTGAACTTTGGAAGCTTGGTTTAATGCAATCTAACCTAACGTATTCTGACAATTACAAACCCATCGCAATGGCAAGCATTATCCCTTGAACCAGTTAATAGATGAAACTGAAGTTTTGGCAGTTCATTGTCCAAGTTTCATTTTGCTCATTTATAAAATGGAAGATATACAATAATACTGAGAAGAAACAGTTAATGTAATTAACAAAAAACATTGTGTTACCCCAGCCTGCACTTCTTTGATATTGCTGTTGTTACTGTCATCATTGCCATCATCATCAAGATTTCCTAAGGCACCATTTTCTTCTTGAAAAGAAAGATGACTCGTTTGCTTTGGCCTATTCAGTGAACATAAAACCGATTTCTTCACTGATAAATACATATCAATTGGATGAGAAATTGGTATCAGAAAGGTGAGAAATGTTAACTGCCTGTCCATGAAAGAAAACCTAATTTCAAAATACAAATAGTGAAAATAGCCCTGGCAATGTCTTCTCATCTCACAGTGCTATCTCAGTGCAGTTGCACAATTTATGACATCTACACAATAGTACGGAACATTCCAGCAGCTCTATTTTACAACTTATAGGGTTTTAAAATGGCATAACTATCTACCAAGAATATTTAAAAATCAATAATTTTCTAATAAGGAAAAAAGATTTAGAGGAAGTTCTCAGCTTAAGAATGTGTTGTGCTTCAAAAGCTTAAATATGCTCTTGATTTTTAGCCTCAGGGATCAGCATGTATTCAAATAGATGATTTCTTATCTTCTTTAATAAATTTGTTATAATATTCTTTGAGAGATTTCTAAAAAAAAACAATTTCTTATAGAAATCCATGTCCATTTTTACACATGTGCCCACACATGCCCACTCACACACATTCATGTACACAATTCTGGAAAAATGATCAATGCTATGCACAAATTGCATACCACCTGCCATCTTGATCCAAAGTTAAAAATTAGTAAGTATCCCAATATCCTTTCCCATAATGTTAAGACTATATTTTTAAAATTTGTACTTTTATCCTTTAAATTAATTTCAACTTTAATTTCCCCACTTGCTTATCTGTTGTTCCCTAGGTTAAGTTCTCAAAATGAATCCTGTGATCCTGCTAAAATGCATATCTTCTCTGCTCTATACCCAACCACTTCCTCATTTTTATTTCATAAGCCTGTAGATTTTTTGTTATATTTTATTATTTTTCTTCCTCACTAAAATGAAAACAGGGAAGAAAGAGATCATATTCATTGCTGCAGCTTCCATACTTAGTTTCCTGACATACTGGAGGGGTTCAATGAATATTTGTTGGGATAACAAATGAATATCATGATGAATTCCATCTGGTTATAATGAAATTAAATTATGGCAATGTCCAAGTGTTGGAGTATGAAAAACTGTATTTTTTTCCCTGACTGGTTTATATTTGATCTCAAATTAATGTTTTCCCCCTCTTTACCCAAGATTTAAATGAGATTATTAATCCTTATGCATTAAAATACTTTACCATTTTTATGATTATGAAATGACACCTGAAAGGGTTCTACTTTTTAAAGTTATGATTTGTTATATAACCAATTGCATGTAATTTTTTTTGTAAATTCGGCCTAACTGTATGAAAAAGGTCTATATTCTTTCTATAGGATTAAAATCTCCTCTCTCAGTGTGTGTGTGTGTGTTTTATTTGATGTTCCTTTTGGACTGTTCAGTAGTTTACTGCTGTAGTCCTTAAGACTAAAATCTAATCCATGTTAGTGCTTCTTTTCTTAAATTTTTGTGTTCTCCTACTATTTCTTTTTTTCTTGTCATAGTTATTTCTTTGTTTTAATTATGCACTTTCTAACCATTCTCACCATCTCCATGTTTTATAGAGAAATTTAGATTGTTCACATTTAATTTAATAAATATTTTTTATTCTCAATATTATTTTATGTTTATTATTTATTTTTATTGGCTTATCTTTTCCTTCTTTTCCTGAGTTTTTACGTAGTTTGATATAAGTTGTATTTTTGCTTTTTGATACGGAGATTTAGAATTTTCCAGTGTTCCCTTCTCTCTAAGAATATTGAAAACACATATTTCTCTGCTCTTACATGAAAATAAGATGTCAATCATTTTTCCTACTTCAGGGCTACTGTCTTTCCTAGTTCCTTTTCTCCTCTAATAAGATGGGATTTGTGACACATTTCTCCACTCTCCCCCAATCCTAAGTCAGAGAGAAATTTGCAGGCTCTTACTTTTTTTTTTTTTTCTCTTTTGCTCACCCTAAGTTCTTAGAGTTTAGGATCTGCTGAAATAGTTCAGCACTTTTGGTTGCAGACTTGTAAAAGCTTTCCCTTCCCACATGCCTCTTCTACTTAAGACTCCTTCTACAACTAATTCATATTTCCTCTCCTCCTTGTCTTCCATTCTCCCAAAGCTTCTGTTGTGACTCTTTCATCAATTGATGGAATTCTTGGTCAAATAATTTCCTCCGATGAGCTATGTGGGTCTTACATTCTCTGAGTTCTTACTCCCTGACTAATGTCTTCTTCACCCGGACAGGTCAGTTATATCTCATGGGTTCATGGAATTCTCCAGCTGCAGCCCTTTCCTTTACATAGTCAGCAGAAGTTATTACTTTATTCTTTCACCTTGTAATGTGAAATAGAAGGAATCTAAAGAAGGTTTTATTGTTTTCTTTGTAACTTTTTTCTTCTGATAGAAAAATTCTAAGATTTTTCTCTTTATTTTGGGAATCAGAAACTTCATCAAGATATACCTAAAATATGTCTTTCTACATTAATCCTTTCTGGAAACAATTAAGTTGTTTTAACTATAAACGAGATTGTTCTTCAAACCAGGAAAAATGTCCTTTGTCACTTCTCTTAATAGTCCTACATGTTTTCATTATTAGTCTTAATTTTTATCACCCAACATTTTCACAAGTCCTAATTTTTTTTTCTTTATGATTTAAATACTTTCATATTTGTTGCTCTGAAATTTTATCTGATTTTTCTATTAGATATTTCAGGTCATTAAACTGACTCTTGGTAGTAATTATTCTATCCTTGAAGATAATTTTAAAATTATTACAATGGGGACTAGGGATATAGCTCAGTTGGTAGAGTGCCTGCCTTGCAAGCACAAGGCCCTGGGTTCAATCCCCAGCACTGCAAAATAAATAAATAAATATAAATAAAAATAAATAAATTATTACAATGGAAATATTCAAATTTATACATAAGAATCCTGTGATAGCACATACATCCCCCCATGTATGCTTCAGAAGCTATCAATAAATGACCAACTTTGTTTTATCTGCATATCCATACATAATTCCTAGCTCAACTCAATAATTTTTCAAAATCTCTGGACATCCTATCAACATATGTATTCCAGAATTAATCCTTCGCTGTCATCCTATACTTCATGTGTCTAATTATTTTGTGTTACTGTTCCTGTTATCTCTTTGATTGCTCTTGTTTTGATCCCATTTCCACAGCATCAGCATCTCTGGTGCTGTGTTTCTGCTGGTGTAAACATGACTCTAGTCACCTTGAAGCCAAGCTGCTGAAATGCTTTGCATTTTAGGCATGAGTATTCCTCTTATCTATGGGCTAAGGAGACTGAAATGGCAAAGCTTCATTATCTGCTTTCTTTCCATTTTCCCCTTCTTTGACCTCCCAGTCTGCCTGCAGAAGCTGGCATCTGACCGTTGGTAAAAAGTCCTTCTCTCATAGTGAAACCACGAAGAAGCTTCTCTTCTCTCCTTCTGTTGCAAATCTGGGGATGGCATGTCTTTGGGGAAAGATGAGTTAAAGCCATCAGTGCCTGCACTCTGTAAATCCTAAAGGTCCAGAACACTAGCAGGTTCTCCTCCCATGACCACTCACGCATGATAGTGCTGCCCTTCTTCCCAGGGTTCAATTCATCTACACAAGCTGATTTTTTCCAAGAACCAGAGTTCTGATCCTTCCTCAGAGTCCTCCTGTTACTCCCAGAGTTTAGTCAATTATGAAGCAGAATTAAGTCCTGAACCCTAATTCCACTCCCTACTAAAACAAAAATTCCATTGCTCCTTCACACCTGCCAGGCTCCACCTGCCTGCTAGCCCTGTTATCTACACTAGTGAAGAGATTTTAATTCATACTGGAGGGAAATGAGAATATGCATAGGGGTTACCATCTTTTCAGAAACCTTATTCTTTCCCCTTTTTACCCAGTACTTTTTTCCATATTGCATATAATCCTTGGGGTTAGAAATATATAAATATTTTGTGTTTAAGCAAACACGTCTCCTTGGCTCCTCTTAATATAAATGATTACCAAGTCTCTACACTAAGCATCTTTTCTAAGAAGATGTAACATAAAGACACTTTTAGTATGGTTATTCTGATCTTCGACTCTAAGAAAGCTCATGAAATCTAAAGGGAGACTTTTCCATGACTGATCACTCACATGGGCTCCAAAGGAAGATAACTTTGACTCTAGAACTTGAGTATTTGAAAACATCAGTCATGAAAAAAAGCAATTTGGTGTTTAAAAGGATCTTAGAGATAATATAATCAATCAATCTCTCTCTCTCTCTCTCTCTCTCTCTCTCACTCTCACACACACACACACACACACACACACACTCTCACACACAAACATGCAAACACACACAATCACATAGGGATCATACGTTTTCAAAGATAATCAATACATGTTTTATAATGGATAAAATGTAAATTTAATTTTTCCTAAGCACAAAGTTGTCCAATTTGGTTTTCTGTTATACTTGGTTAAAAGCATGTGATAAAATAGCACATGTGTTTAAACACACAAAGAAATATATCAAAATTAGGTCTGGCAGAAACAAGAATAATACATAAGAGGGACAAATCTATGGTGTAAGGGGAAAAAAAAAAACACTCCACAGAAGTATCGCAGGTACTTTTTACAAGTGCAGAGGAAAAGTAGATGGATAACACTATCTTCTTGCTAATATTTGAAATTGAGGTACCTAAATGAGCCATGGAAAATCTGTGTCTACTCTCCTGAATTGCTAAATGCACTGTCTCAAGGAATTGATATTAGAATTAGGCTGACCTTTAGACTAATCAGTCTATAATACATATGGGGAAGTTACACTCAATTCTGCTTTTCTTCTTTGATTTTGCTAAAGAAAGTAAGTCCATATTGTTGCTAAGTGATGGAAGTAAATGTATGTATAACCACAAAAAAAGCTTAGAAAAATTTCCCCACAGAGGCTACACGTACTAAAGTAATCTGGAATGCACGTAGTGAACCATCCCAAGCTAGGAAGATACAGCGGGTTCTTCTGAAAAGAGAATGATGGCCGGAGAAGTTGTATACATGTGGTGGGCATCTAATACCAGTCACTACTCAGTCATCTCTTACTCATCAGTGAGCAAGAAATCTCGTAATTTTAAATGAAATTGACCAGAGTTATCCCCAGGGTTCTCTAACGAAACTCTGATCCAATGTCATTACTAAATCACAAGTCATCTCTTCAATGCCTCTTTCACAATAGAATGCATTATACCTTCCAGGTACTTTCAATAAACTTATCTGTTGAATTTAAAGTTGGCTCTGGAAAAGATAAAACTATCTGTAGCAGACATATGTAGCTATTATTTTTTAAAATATGAGAAATATTTAAATAAGAAAATATTCTTATAGCAAAGATGTTTTTATGTTTGATAGATAAAAGTTAAATATGGAACAGGCCCTTATTTATTTTAAATACACTCTAAGATGTCTAAGGACCCTTTAGTATTAATGAAATATTGTCATCAAAAGATATAGATCAATGATTGACATAACTTAGCTTCATTTTTGTATCAGAGATAATGGGTATATTCAAAAAGCGTCTGAAATGTAGGTGAAAAATATTTCAGATAAGCTGACAAAAATACTACATGCAGGGCTGGGACTGTAGCTCAGTGGCAGAGCACTTGCGTAGCATGTGTGAGGCATTGGGCTCGATCAGCAGCACCACATAAAAATAAATAAAATAAAGGTATTGTATCCATCTACAACTTAAAAAAAAAAAAAACCTTTAATAAAAAAATACTACATGCCACTTCTGCCTACCTTATGAAGCACATGATTATTTTATCCCATAATTCATTAGCACTGTAATGGTCTTTAAGACTATGGACAACCTGTGAGATAGTTAATTTTTTCTCACACACCTGGAAAAGGTAGACAGAGGAGCACAGCTAAGACAGAATCCCAATGATCAGTTCCAGAACCAGTGTCTCCAACTGCCCATAAAGAAGGGATGTAAAGAACAAAAGATTATGCCTGCAAGGTGTGATTCTTTGACTATTGCATCTAGGGGCTCCTTGTATGAAACAACTGCAAAATCTGACAAAGATTTTCATTTGAAAACAAAAACTTGAACAAAGAACTTGAATGGAAATTTAACAATAAAGAACTCCAATAGGCAAGTCAACAAGATTAAATATATTTAAACTCATTTGTAATTAAAGAAGTGAAAATAAAATCAATAAAATATTGCTAATTATGTTTCATGTCATCATATATAAAGACTGAAATAAACCAGCATTACAGATAGCATAAGAAAGTATCTTAAGGAGATGCATCTATAAGTATATAAAAACTTTTAAGCAAAAATGTTCACAGAAGCAATTTTTTAAAATAGAAGGTTGGAAACAAAGTATTTATAATATGGGAATCTAACTATAATAACACATCTAAACTCCATTTAAAGATGATCGTGAATACTGCGTTAGACAACTTTACATCACTGTGATAGAAATACTTGACAAGAACAACTTAGAGAAGGAAAAGTTTATTTTGGCTCCTGGTATTAGAAGTCCAATCCCATAGAAAGATAACTCAACTACTCTGGGACCAAGGTGAGTCAGAACATCAAGTAGGAATGACTGTAACTGAGGAAAGCTGTTCACTGCATGGCAGCCAGGAATCAGAAAAGGAGGTACACGGAAGATGTACCCTTTCAGGGTATGTCCTCAGTGACCCACCTCCTCTAGTTACACCTCACATACCTACAGTCACCACACAGTCAGTCCATTCAAAGTAGGATGGGATGATTAGGTTATAGATCTCACTATCTAATCATTTTGCCTCTGAACACAGTTTTTGGGGAACATCTCATATTCAAAACATAACAGACATCAATTTACATTTTAGCCTCTGCATTTTCTGCCTCTTGTATATCCATCCATAAATATAAGTACTCCCTCATATTTTCTAGCACCCTTTTAGGCAAGTCAGATAATATGACCAGTTACAGAAAATGAAGAGTGAGCAGAAATGACAAGTGGTATTTCTGTGTAGAAGCATTTACAATCCAGTATGTGCATTCCCATCCCTTTCCACCCTTTAGCTAGAAACCATGTGTTCCAAAAAGCACATTAGCAAGACATATGTCAGAATCACTGAGTCAGTGCATGGAAGATAGCTACAAGACTCATCCATAAAAGACTCTAAGAGATCAAGAAACAAACTTAGATGTGTTGTCAACAAGATTTGGAAATCAATTAATTACCATTGCAGAAGCTAGTGTAACCTAATAAAAACATCTGTTGTCAAAGTGGGATATTGTTACAAAAAAAAAAATACATATATGGCCTTGGCTTAGCCATGAGGTAAAAAATACTAAGAAAATTATAGATACTTTTCATGCTGTGGCAGAATGGTTGATGAAATTGAAGTCTTTGTAAGTTGAAGGAGAATGTATATCTAAGGAACATGTAACTCTGGGTTGATTATTATAATTAGTCAATGAAGTTAATAGTTAATAGTCTGTTAATTGCTAATTGAATGTCTATGGCAAAAATAGCACAAGAAAGCTATGAGATCACCATAGAATTAGTAAATTTATTAGAAATGACAATTTAGGGCTTTAGATTTGGAAAATAGATTTCTTCTAGACTCTAAATAGTTCAATATAAAATTAAAGGTGATTTTTGAGTGGCACAATGCTATGAAAATTGCATGAAGCTGGAAGGAATGACATGCCCTGAAACTGCCTTCTCAGATCTTTCCATTTCTCAAGAGCACTTGCCAATGATTAGATCATAGCAATCGCTGGTATTCAAGAATTTGATTGTAGATTTTAGGCAGTAATGGTCATTCTTAAACCCTGCTCAAAAGACCTAGTCAAAACCATAATGTTGGAAATTCAGAGAAAACTGATCCCGGGGGATTACCACAGGAATAAACACAGGACTAAACAAGAAGTACTCAAGGCAGTAAAACAGAATTTCCAAGTCAGAACTATCCAGTAGTCTGGATAATTAATGATTTGATGATGGAGACATGCCAGAGGAAATGCATTCGTCAATAGCACAATTTTGATGTGTACAACAGAAACAAAATGATAATAGCTTCTGTGTTCAAAAAGTATAAATATACATACTTACTGTGGGTATAAAATATCTTTTATATATTCCATGCTTGTACAAATATATTGAAATAGATTCTATTGTCATATATAACTAAAAAGAACAAATAAAAATAAATATTGGATTGTGAATATGAAGTCTAAAAACTGATATAAAACATAATTCAGAATCATTCTTTTTAAAGAGAATACTTTCAAAAAACAAAAGTTGCAGTGCAATTAATTTCTCTCAAAAATCAACAAATTTATTCCTAATGTCAGAAAATACATATTGGAGCAAATTCCTATAAAAATGAACAAGTGATTATTCTGCTCATTTGGTTGTCTATAAGCCCCAAATCTACCCTTCTCTGTTCTTCTCTGTGATTCTGGAGCTAGTTCTCCACAAACATCTTATGTTTAGCTGATATTTATTTATTTGTCAGCTGACTTCTGATAAATGGAACACTCAAAAGTTTGAAAGAGAAGTGAAAAGGAATTTGCTTCTTTTCATGTGCTTGCTGTTACTAGCTGCAGCATCTTAGCAATAACTCCTCCCTCAACATTTGGAACCAGTTCCCAGGTGCTTTTATCTTTTATAACCAGCTTCCTTACCACTTTACAGTGGTTACTGGTATCCTCCTTGGCAGTGCCTGTCCTCAGAGGGTGGACCTCAGAGTTATCTCTTGCAATCTCCTGAAGTACTTTGAAGAAGCCAAATGTCTTCTTTGAAGAGGTCAGTCTCAGATTTCTTGGGTTTCTTCTCTGAGAACCCTCCCTGTACAGATCTCCATGCTCTGGTTATATAATATAAATATATCTGCATGGTAACCAATGGAATCCTCAGACTGGCTCCCTGCCTCATGGAATAAAGGGCAACATGAAAGATAGGACTGAGTGGAATCCCTTAGAATAGCCTCTCCCTAATAATAAACCACAGATATATCACGAGTCTGGTAAATTTCATAGATTAGTCATCAGGAGAAAGAAGATGGATTATGGACAAATGACTATGTGCTATCCTAAACCTAACCAGGTTATTACACTATTTATGGCTGTTATTCTAGAAGTATCTTTGTTAGGACAAGTTACCAAAGATCATGGTATCTGATAAGTGGCAACTGATTTGGCAATTTCTTTTTTCCTCTTCACCAACTCTCAGGAAACATGAAGTCTTTTATCTCACAGTTAAAAACTATTTAAGCCTAATTAATGCCTCTTCTCTACCTAAATCTTGTCTGCCCAAGCTTGGATCACAGTAAAGTCAAAAAACACATCTCTTCACTACCATGAAAATATCATGAAAATTGGACCTGAGAAGCAACAGGAAGACATTATCTTAAATGGAAGTTTAGTAAAATGTATGGGTTTAGTAAAATGTATGTGAACCACAAATTCTATAAAAATTTAGAAGTTAATCACTTCAAAGATGTTTCTGGAATCTGATTATTGGGTCATTTCTTTCAAAATTAAAGATAAATTGCTGTTATGTTCTCTTTTTATTATTAAAAATGAATCACATATGTTTGAAGATCCCTTTGTATTCCTCAAACAGTGTATACCACTTTGGAAAGTGCTATTCCAAGCAATTTGCATGGTAGCTGTTAAGGTTAATGATTTTGTGTGGAAGCCAGAGCAACAGAGGGAACCTGTAATTGACCCAGGTTTCATGCAAGCTACTCTGCCACCTGAGCCTATTGACACAGAAAATCTAATGGTATTTACAGTACATAAGAAAAATAGGATATTACACCTAGCAATGGTGATCCTCAGTAGGATATACACAGTGAGGTTGGGGTAAAAGCATTACAACGTGGCTCTCTTACACAGAAAATTATTCTTTTGAGAAATACCTACTTGCTTGCTAGAAAGTCCTATTTAATTCCCCTCCATTAACATCAAGTGACAATGCTCTCAGTATAAACTGAGCATTGTCTAGTATACTGAACCATAAGACAAGACATTTATAATGGCTATTTTTCATCAAATCGAGATGATGTATATAAGATTAGCCTCAAACCAGTACAGAAGGCAGAAGTTCAGTACATGAGTAGTTGAGATTCATATAACAGATGGTCCTTCTGAATTGTCTCTTCTCTGTCATGTTATATCTATGTAAAGTTCCATTAACCAATTGACTGAGGAGGTTTAAAAAATCCTAAACTTTTATAGAATTGTCCCATATTCCAGCAGAGACTCAGAACCAACAAAAGTTGAAGTTTCCAACAACACTGTTCCATTCAGATATGTCCTTGAAAACCAGTGGTTCTCCCAAGAGAAGAATTTTGTACCATATATTTAAATCTCCAATTTGTCTGTACTGAGAGATGGCCAGAATATGGACCTAACCTGATTCATGGGAAGTGGCTAACAGTTTAATTATTTCAGTGACTTAGAAAGAAAAGATTGTAAAAATAGCAAGGAGCAGGCACACACGTGTGTGGGTAAAACTTTACAGTGAGCACAATACATTGAGATCTTTGTACCCCAAGTTAATGCTCATCAAAGGGATCCACTGAAGGAGTCCTTCAGAAACCAGGTAGAAACGATAACAGGTTGCATTGCTATCAGTCAGTCTTTTTCCTCAGTCACCCTGTGCTTGTACAATGGATCCACGTGTAGGATGTCCATGGTGACAACTCTGCATGGGTCTAAAAAGCTCCCTTCATGAAGGTTGCTGCTTTATTGTTAATATTGATGCTTAGTTGGCTAACATCTGAGACCAAAACTGATCATCATTATCCAGGGGTTGTGAGAATATTAACCAGATACCTTTGCCAATTTGTCAACACTGGGTTCTCTCTGATGCTCTAGCAAAGGTTCTCACAAATAGGGGAGAATATTATAAGACAAAAGGATAGAAAAGGCTTATTACACCCTGGTTTCTTCCATTCCTGTTGGCATCACCCCAGCTATGTCCTTCTATCATAGAACTAATAGCTGGCTCAGAGTCCTAGCCCTTTTTTAATAATTCCCATGACCAGCCTGGTAATAGATCTTCAGAGGTATCAGCAACAGATAAAATGTCCCCTTTTAGAGGTCCCAACTTTTCAGTGATCCCTCTTTGATATCATGCCAGCAGCAGACAAGCAACAGCTACTCCTTAAGAATCTGAATTCCAAGCCCCTCCTTCATGTGTCTAACATGGAATAGCCCAACCTCTTCCTATTGTTAACCCTAGAAGTGATAATATCTTCCTTCAGTTATCATCTCTATGGTACTGAAGGATCCCCTTTTGGTTTTTCAGTCTTCCATACCATTTTAATCAATTCCCTGCATTAAACTCTTTCTATTAAAACACCTAATATAATTTCCATCTTCCTGACTTGACTTTGACAATATAATGGAAGGTCCATAACTATAACCTTATTTAGCATCTGAAAACTGAAAATTTAAATTATCACCTTTGACTATTATCATAAAAAAATGGCTCTGAAAATAATGTTTTTTATTTCAACTAAGAGAACTTAAATAATGAAGAAACTATTATATAAGAAGGAATGTGGAAAACAACAACTAAAATAAGCCCTCATGATTATCAAAGGACATAAAAATACAGAGACGAGGAGACCTAAGAATGTATTAGAGTGATGAAAATTTCTTTTGACATCTTATTAAATATTAGCAACCACCTAGTGGAGAAAAATCATATAAATGTAATATAGGTGCAATGTCCTGCCAAAAAACAAGCCTCAACATCCATTACAAACATAGAGAAATTATATGAATATAGGAATTGCAATAAAATCTTTTCATGTGAACATATGTCCCTTTACATGAGTGAATACACACAAGGAAGAAATGTGATAGAAGTAATAATTATGGGGATACCTTTAGCAAAAACTTTCATGCCATTCTTCATCAGAACACTTACACCAATAACATCTTTAGACCTGTGAAACTGGTGCTCCTATATGTCATAATTTAAGAGGCTACTTGTGGTCCTCTTTAAGCCACATATATCCATGGAACCCAAGTCCACAGAACCTAAAGAAGAACCCACCCAAAGTCTCTGGCATCTCTTATAAAACACACTTTTTATATCCCAGATACCCTAATTTCCTGTCCACATAGCCTATGGTCAGTTCAAGTGCCTGCAAGAGCCTGGTCTTCTGCTTTGTCCTTCAGTGATCAGAAAGCACCCAACATTGTGTAGTTCTTTATACCTGCAAGGTAGACAAGAGGTGACTGTAGGAAAGAGCTGGATTATACTCAATGGAGTGCCACACAATTTGCAGAAGTCCCCTCTCAAGGCAGGGGTTGTTTCTGACTAAGAAGAGAGGGGCAGGTAGGCTACAGGCCCATGGGAATTCAATCATATCAATGACAGTGCTGTGAAAGCAAAAAGCAAATGAAGGCACTTAGGAGTAAAACAGAGACAGGAAAAAGTGGGAATGTATTCAACAGTAAATAAAAATGTGTAGTAAAACATTTATACTTTAGAGAAATATCAGATACGATATGGGAAAATACAGCTTTTGTTCTAGATAATATCTTTATTTTACCAATTATTTTTCAGATGTGATACCAAACTTTTTATACAAATATAACAATTTCTTAAATAGATTTACTCACCATGGAATATGATGCTACTTAAAAATTGGTTGAATAATTTTAAAGCAGAAAATACATATAAAGCGTATATATAAACTTTTCTTGGAATTAGAATTTATCATAACTGAAAGTAGAGATTTTTAATTTGCTTATTTATCCAACATAACTATGAAATAAACATAGTAAATAATATTGTAAATAGAGTATATTTAGTATGATTTTCTATATTAATATCACCAGTATGGAGTAATACATAATGAAAATAAAATAACATTTTAATCTGGGCGTGGTGGCACATGCCTGTAATCCCAGAGGCTCGGGAAACTGAGACAGGAGGACCTAGAGTTTAAAGGCACCCTCAGCAACTGTGAGGCACTAAGCAACTCAATGAGATCCTGTCTTTAAATAAAATACAAAATAGAACTGGCTGAAGGTACAATGGGTTAAAAAGGCTGCAGTCATTTCTCCTGATATTTTGCTGCTGCCATTATTCTGCCTCCCCCACACCATTTTACAACCTAGGTTGCTAGCCTGTGAACTTCCTAGTCAGTCATCGATCCGGATTATTAGTAGCCCACGAAAATTCCACTTATTAAGAATAGCTCCCCCATCATTTTCTCTCTCTCTCTCACCCTGCGGGCAGACACTCTGCCTGTCAGCTTAATAAAATCTCTTGCATGAGTTCCCACAACCAGAGTGATTTTCTGGGTGCTTTCACTGGGGATGTAGCTCACTGGTCTAAGTGCCCCTCAGTTCAATCCCTGCTACTCCCCGTCCCCCGCAAAAATGGACATTTAAAAAATTTAAACTATCATTGTATAACCCTTTCCTACTATTATTTCTTGGTGAATATGAATAGTTCTGACATTTGTAACTGAATTTCCCCTTTAATAAAAAGCTATTGTTTTGGCTAAGTTGGAAAAAGGAACTTGAGTGAAAACACTCAATAAAACATATCAATATTAAAAAGATTCAGGGCTGAGCTGGGGCTGTAGCTCAGTGATAAAGCACTTGGCTAGCATGTGTGAGGCACTGGCTTCTATCCTCAGCATCACATAAAAATAAATAAATTAAATAAAGGCACGTCCATCTACAACTAAAAAACTTTCAAAAAAATAAAAACTTTCAGGGCTAAAATTAGATTAGGATACTGTCATAAAGTGTTATTTGAAACACATACCACTGAAATCTGGGATAAAGACAAGACTTGGAAGTTAAAAGATCACTGAATATGTAAAACCTCTCAGGGCAGGAGTTTGTATCCTCTCTCAAGGATACTGAGACCTGGGGCCATGGAATATTCCAGAAGTGGTCTGCTTTATCTCATTCCCACACCTGCAAATGTTTATTTTGATTCCAAAGGATAAAGAACAAGGGTATTTGCCATCTCTTTCCAAGGAGAATTTTTTTAACATGAGGAAATATAGTTTTAAGTTCACGGCTCAGAATAAGAGAAACATAGGTCCTATATAAAATCTCAGATTCATGGAGAAAAATTGAGTAGCTAATGCAATTATTTTCCTAAGTAATAATAAGCCCATACCCCCAGAAACTACTTTCAGAATGGTCTACTTACTTTCAGAACAATACAAGTAAATACAAATACAAAACCTGAGCAAGCATGGCCTTCCTGCTCTGCATTCCAAGTAGTCTCAAGTTATCTACCATTAAATCAAGAGCAAATGACCTTTCATTACAAGAAAGGAAAGAAAGGAAACAATTGGAAAAACTACACTTAGAAAAGAACTCTAGATGAGGTGATGGGCATGTGGAAATAAGAACACTAAGCAGTAAGCAATCTGAAAGAACAACCTTTTTCAGATTATGAGAAAGTTACACTGTCAAGAAAAGCATGTTCCAATTTAAAACTATATGAGTGAAACAAGTTTCAAACCACCCTAAGTTCTACCATCATTTATGGGCAGAAATTAGATCATGAAATCAATGAAGCCAACAAGGAGGGAAAAACCCCCAAACTCACTTCCAATGTATACTGGAAAGATGAAAAGAAAATAATCTTCATGGTAAGTGGAGACTGGGAGCCCAAGTCAAGAGCAAGCAAAGATATTTTGCCTTCTTGAGGCCTAATCAAGGACACCTCCTCTCAGAGTAAGGGATTTTCATGGTACATGACCAGTAGAATGTTGGAATTGCTTTAGTACAGTAATATATGGTACCCAGAAGAGAAGCATAAAATGTAATTGGTCATCGAACATCCATGTGTTCCCAATTTCTCTAGGACCCATTGAAGTTAGAAGAAACTATGCTATGAGTTTTAGCTAACAACCTGTGAGCAGAAGTGACAACAGTCATTTGGGGACAAAAGCATTAAAAGTTAGTAATTTTTTACCTGCCATGGTCACCTGATGCCAGATGGTATTTCTACATAACACAACTTAGATCTTACACCTTAGATGACAGCAACTCTTGAGAACCCCTGGACTCATTGCTAACTTTGCACCAGTGAACAATAAAATTATATGTTGCAATTATTGACATATGAGGGCTTTGTTACTGTAGCAGTGCCTATCTTAGTAGTTTTTGAACAGGGGTGATCTTCCCCCACTGGAGACATAAGGTCATATCTGGAGATATTCTTGATTATCACAACTGAGAAGGAAATGCTTCTAGTATCTAGTGGGTAGAGTGGGAATGCAATAAAATATCCTATAATGCACAGGATAGCTCCCCACGACAAAGAATTATCCAGTCAATAGTACCACTACTGAGAAATCACTCACAGGCGAGTGTAACCTGATCCACTCAACATTCAAATAGTCCATGACACACTGTCAAATGGAAAATCACAGGTTGATACTGATCACCTTTGTACATTATTTTGAGAGGGTATATATCTCCTTAGATCCACTCATGCCTGTGGTCTATTTTTCCCACAATCACCAGAGTGATATTTTTCCCCATTTGCAATTTGCAAATTGCATCATTCCCAAAGCTGGATTCCTGCAGCACACTCATAGACCAACTCTGTACCTTGGTCTCAGAGATGCCTACTTTCCTAACACTCCATCATCATTGCCATCCTCACCCTCCATCTGCACAGGCACGTATGCTGTCCTTCCAACCTGCACTGTACCTTCCTGCTTTGGACCTGGAGGCCTGTGCCCTTTTTTGGATCTGTTCATCCTCCACACTGACAGTGGCTCTTCCCTGAGGACTGTGCTCCAGTGTCTCCTCCTCAGAGAGGTCTTTCCTGGTTACCTACCTGAAAAAGATCCCACCACAGTCATTTTTATCCCCACTTCTTATTTGTTTGTTTTGTCTTTCAATACACTTAATGCTTACCTGGAATTTTGGTGGGCTTTCCTTAGAGTTTCCCTCATCAGCAGTTCTACAAAGTCAAGTTTCAATATCTTCCTTAGAGACTCTCTGGGCATCTCTAGGTCTAGAGTCACGGCTAGGTCATATATATTTTCTGAATAAATGACTAAATAAATGGAGATAAATGCATTGACAGATGCCTACAACTCCGTCAAAATACTATTATCAGTCTCCCTGGGGTTATATAATTTTGAGAGATTTTCATTTGCACTTTTGTACATTGCTTAACTTTCTACTAAGCACATGTTATTTTTAGAAACCAAGTTTTATCTTACTTTTCAAAGAGAAAATACAAATTTGAAGGTCATGTAACAAGGCATGGATTTTAAATATGGTTTCTGTCTCTTATCCATGAGTAGAGCAAGTATGTGGGAAATTATGTTAACAGATCTAGATTTCTGTCTATTCTCTTAGAATCAAATGTAACACACTAGTTTCCTTGTTTTGTATTTTCATAAAAAAATTTGGTGACTATTAAATTGAGAAAACACAGACATGACAGGAATATTCCCTAATGCCTCAAATGGTTTCAATTTACACTATCACAATCAAGTTAAATACTTTTTGAAAAAGACCTATAAATAACATGGTTATAAAGTAATAACATTTCTACCTAACATACACTTTCAAAACAACTCTTAGGAAGTAAAACCAGTCCTACATTCAGCACTAGTGGCCTGAATAAACTGCAACCCAATGATAAGAAAAATATTCATTCATCCTAATAAGAAAATCAGGGCATAGGACACATTTGAGATAATTAAAAAATAATGGGTTTTGAGTATTGAGAAAGGATGTTAATCCTGAATGAGACTATCTGATGACATAATTAAAATGCCTGCAGTTTCTTTGTGAAATGACTAGCACAAACAAAATAAGAAAGCTTTATAGAAAGTCCAATCTGAGTGACCACTGAAGAAAAATCTGTAGTGGCTATGGGAAGTAAATAAAAACAAATACATTTTCTTCACAATCTAGAATGAGAAATATTCAGGAGGTAGAAACATATATTGAGACATAAGAAGTACATGTTATGAGTATGCAATTTTATTAAAAACAATGTTCTTCCAGTGGTTCAGGAGGCTGAGGAAAAAAGGATCCTGAATTCAAAGCCAATCTCAGCAAAAGTGAGGCACTAAGAAACTCAGTGAGATCCTCTCTCTAAATAAAATACAAAACAGGGCTGGGGATGTGGCTCAGTGGTAGAGTACTCCTGAGTTCAATCTCCAGTACAAAAAAAAAAAAAAAAAGTTCTAAACAAATGTTATAAAATGAATAAGAGTATTGTTCTTTAAATATAACCATCTGTATATTTAGGATTTAAAGCTATATACAACAGGAGAGAATAATACAGGTGGACAATGGACAACAGAAAAGTATTTCAAAATTGGTACAGAATTCTTGAATAACAATTTCCACATTAAAAGAAGAATTTCCACATTATTTGATTTGTATCCTAAAGAACTTGCTGTCTGTCTGAAATCCCAGCTATCTGTAGGCTGAAGCTGAAGAATCTCAAATTCCAAGCAAACCTCAGAAACTTAGAGAGACCCCTATCTCAAAAATATTTTTTAAAAAATGTGGGGTGGGATGTAGCATACTGATAGAGTGCTTAGTTAGCACACACAAGGCCCTTGGTTCAATTTCTAGTACCATATATAAATAAATAAATAAAGTTAAATAACTTGCCTATAAAATTCTGAGTCATTTATAAAACCACAGCTTCCTTGAAAAAGTAAAATGTCTATTTATGCAAAGGGTCATTCGAATCAAAAAGAACAAATAGTACTGAGATGGATGTTTGTGAGTATCTGGGGAATAGGTAATGAAATCAAGAGCAATAATCCAGTAATGTGACACAGTTATACTTAATAGATTTTCTTTTACTTAATAGCATTACCCCCACTGAAAGATGTGCATATGAACAGAATACAATAGAAGCTTTCTATTAAGGTTTCATTAATGGTTTTGACATGATGTCCCCTGATATTTGACTTCCAAAATTAATACAAATTGGTTTGGATATGAACACAATCCTGTAGATAGGAAACTGATTTTTAGATTAAGCAAAAATTAATCACAAATTAATATTAATGGAGTGCATTGAATAAGGCTCCAGTTGGCTCACATAGCAATGAACTACATTGGAAGCCATTGGGTTTAATGGTAAAGAAAGCATTTAGTTGAGTACCTTCTAAAGGGTAAAAAATGAGCTTTTTTTACAGCATTTGCTGATTATATTTAAATGGTAGTGTAGTAGGCAATGACAGAAAGTGTTTTGTGGACTTCAGGAAGAACAAAATTCTAGGTGTGAGTGTCACATGCTTTAGGTGAATATTACTTAAGCTTCCATCTCACTGAGTTGATATTTGATAGTTTTGCTTATTTATGTGTTCTGTCCTAAAGCAATTGTTTTTCTTGCCTGAGAAAATCAGGAACTATAAAAGAGTAGGCAGATTTGGAGAGTCATAGCTGTTTTTAATTCTATATTTTATGAATTTGCAAAATTATTTTAAAACCTGGAAACTACTTCACAGACTCTGTGTACATAAAATAGTAAAAAATGATATGAAAGTATAATTTGATAATTTCTTTATTCTGTACATTTTATTGTGCTCCTAATCTGTTTTGAGTACTGTTCAAAGAGTTTAGAATATTTGAGAACAAAACAAACCAATCCTTGCTCCCTCTGTGAAATTTACTTCCTCTTGCATTTCTTCTCCTTTGTAGTGACACCATAGAATGTTTTATCACAAGTGATAATATCCTAGTAAACTAGAGAGTAGGAGATGGAAATTAGCTTTCACAAAGCACCTACTGGTACTCTGTTATTGAGTCTTGAGGAATGAAGACATTTAAAAAAGCACCTACAGTAGCTGGGGAACTATTCAGAAACTGTTTTAGTCAGTTTTTTCACTGCTGTGACTAAAGGATCTGACCAGAACAATTTTAGGGGATGAAAAGTTTATTTGAGGGCCCACAGTTTCAGAGGTCTAAGTCCATAGAAGGCTGGGTCCATTCCTTGGGGCTCGAGGTGAGGCAGAATATCATGGTGGAAGAGTATGGCAGAGGGAAACTGCTCACGTGTTGATCAGGAAGCAGAGAGAGTCAACTTGTCAAATACAAACATATACCCAAAGGCATGCCACAATTCCAATCTTCTCCAACCACACCCTACCACTTCAGTTCCCACTCAGTCAATCCCTTTCAGGGGATTAAATCACTACTTGGGTTAAGACTATCGCAACCCAATAATTTCTTCTCTGAACCTTGCATTGTCTTGCATGTGAGTTTTTAGGGGACATCTCACATCCAAACCACAACAGGGACAAAAAAAAAAAAAAAGGTTCAAAAGTGATTTTCCTGAGACTTGCTGAAAATTTTTAGACAGGTAGAGGGGAAGAGAGACCTTCAGGGAGGCAATAGCATATGAGAAGGCACAGAAGCACTAAAAAGTTTGACACATTCTATGAAATGTAAAGAGTGGTAGGAGATGAAGGTAGGCAAAGTACTGATCATCATGAGCCTCAAGTTTAGCATGGTATCCTGGTGGAGGGACACATTGAAGGACATGTAACAGGGGCAAGTGATCAGATCTGTATAAGACTCAGGCTACTGAAAAAGATATTGAGCCTAGTTATGGGACCTCTGATAAATCTATGGCAGTAACCACTGGGGTAGATGAAAAACCTGCATTCTCCACAATGGGAGCTAGCAGTCACATGTGCTATGTAAATGTAAGCTGAATTTAATTAAAAATAAAATAAAAATCGACTTTCTTGATCACATTAACCATGTTTCACATATTGTATAATGCAGATGGAGAACATTTTCATTATCATAAGCATTCTGTGGCCAGTACTGGATACCTTAAAGTGGAGAACAGCCACCTCATTGGGGAGAAGTGAGAAAAGGAAAGCACATTTTAATCAGAAAGAACTTTATATTTACTTGGTACATCTCTTTTTTTATTATTATTATTCTTTTGCAACTAGTTCAAGGGCTACTTGTGAAAATGGAAAAATGTATAAAACTAGGCAGTTATTATAGGGATGAAAAAAGAGAATACAAGCAGAGATATAGACTAAATCTTCAGGTTTTGTTGCCCATGTAAATGCTCTGTATTTGACTTTGGCTAGAATATGCAGAATTTTAGGTATAAATTCTGAATTTGTCTAATACTAGCATTTAACATAGAAACAATTTAATAAGATAGTTTGTTATATGATATTGAAGTTAGGTTTATTATTATTATTATTACTATTTATAGGAGAAAATCCATTCAAAGACATGCAATGACCTTGAGCATGGAGATTTGTACAGAAGACAAGGAAAAGTCTTTATCTGATCATTACCTAGTGAGTGAGCAGAAAGGCAGACCTGGGGTGTGGCCTGGCCTTCAGCCCCATGCAGATGCATATCAGCGGAGTTAACTGTCACTGACGCCATCTTGCCAGCGCAGTGTGCCACTCCTACTGTGTCTTTGGGGGATGCCCAGAGAGCACAACCAGAGTGGGCAACAGAGTGCTTGTTCTCTAGCTGCCAGCCTCTCAAGTTGCCAAGACAAAGAATGCTTTACAACAGGCTGCCAAGGAAGTTTTAGCTTGAATCTTGTCTAACTTTCCTGGTGTGGTGAATATATTTTGCTTCTTTAGCCAAAATAATGCAAACCAAAGTTAAGGATGAAAATCAAATGAATGCCTACACTGGAGAAGTCAGCGGTATGCTGAGCTACGTTATAAGTTGGTGTCAGATGATTTGCAACTCACCACACAAATTGTAGAATTTGTATTTTGAAAGAGATTTTTTTTAAATCCCTGAAATGAAAAGATGAGCCCCTCACAGAAGCAAATATGAAATTTCATGTTGCCCATGATAAATGAACCACTTATCAATAAATGAAAAGCTTAAACATTCCCTAACTCCTGCCAGCTACAGAATCACTTAGATTTAGATTGCTTCTGTAGTGACAGTTCAACTTTTTTATTTTTCAACAAGACAGACTAGGAATGCAATACAGAGATTATACTACATAGTTTTCCTAGCTTAAATGTTCTGCAACATGTTTTGTTATAATTCCTTCAAAGTACTGAAAGTCATTTATATCCACCTCATACCTATCATCACCTAAAAAATCTGGAGATGGTATTAAATTTTAAAATTACATCATCTTGGCACATCATAATCTGTATTTCCTATTTATAAATTCTGTGACAATGCAGTCAATATTACCACTGAATTATTTAATTATAGAAAGAAAGGAGAAAATATGTAACTCAAATTATGAATACCTTTCAGGTGATATGAGTAACAGAATCTAAGTCAGGTGGTCATTTGTTTGATACTAAGTCCTTAAACATGAGTGAATAATAAAAAATTCTCTGACCTGTAAAATTAAAGATGGATAATATTCTTTGTATTGAGACACTTTCAATTAGTACAATTTTTTACCCCAGTTGTCTCTAAGTGAACCTCCTGATGTCTTTTTTGAATAGTGTGCCAGCCCATTTCAGCCTCTCAAGGTCAGGTGGTGTCTGCATACCTCCACAGCCTCTTTCATATCTGGAATCTGCTGCCATCAAAGACACACACCCCAGGCCAAGCCACATTATAGTGGTTCCAGCAGAGACAGTGGGCATTTTGGCTTCCTCTATTTAGACAGCTGGGTGGGGGCTCACACTTCCCTGGCAGCTCAGTTCCTTCACACAGATCTGAAGTTTGAGGAATTTTGGAAGCCAGTGTCATAGGTTGATTTTTATTTTGCTATGAATTCAAAGGAGTTTCACATAAGAATCATTATGAAATATATATATATATACATGTATACCTATAAAGATATGTATAAAGATATGTAGAGATACGTATGGTACATGCATACATACAGTGTATAATTCCACAAATATATATTCACACCCTCTGTGTGCCAATAGTTCATATATATTTATAAGCTGTGGTGCACAATTTTCAGAAACTTGCAGTCAAGATAAGAGTTTGACTTAAAAGGTTGCCTGATGTCCTTTTATTTGCTTTTTCCAAAACAGAGTATAACTTAAGTTTATGTGAAGAAAGCAAGATGCAACAGGTCAAAATTATGGATCAATTTTTCCTCTGTGAAATTTCCTATTATTTGCTGAATATATTTAAATGGTAAAATTTTGACTTCCCAAATTCATTCACAAGCATAAATAGTTTTTCTTATTTATGTACAAATCAAATTAAGCAAATTTGAAGGGTTCAGAACTAGATACCCTACTTGTTAAGATATCAATTAGTAGCAATGAAGAAACGTTTTACAAACTTGTTCATTATTAGTCACCCTGAGTCTCCCTAAGCCCAGAATGTGTCCTTAACTGAAAGGAGTACTTTTAACATTGTGTAAAGTCTCTGAACTCCTTAAAAAAAATTTTTTTATTGTAAACAAATGGGGTAAAACTTGTTTATCTGGTTCTAGAGTGACACCATTTGTGTAATCATACATTTACATAGGGTAATGATGTTTGATTCATTCTGTTATTTTTCTTTCCCCCCACCCCTCCCACCTCTCTTTTCCCTCTCTACAGTCCCTCCTTCCTCCATTCTTGCCTCCTTCCCAACCATTATGTATCATCATCCGCTTATCAGTGAGATCATTCATCCTTTGTTTTTGGGGGATTGGCTTATCTCACTTAGCATGATATTCTCCAACTTCATCCATTTGCCTGCAAATGCCATAATTTTATTCTTCTTTATGGCTGAGCAATATTCCATTTATATATATAACACAGTTTCTTTATCCATTCATCAATTGAAGGGCATCTAGGTTGGTTCCACAATCTGGCTATTGTGAATTGAGCAGCTATGAACATTGATGTGGCTGCATCAATGTAGTATGCTAATTTTAAGTCCTTTGGGTATAGGCCAAGGAGTGGGATAGCTGGGTCAAATGGTGGTTCCATTCCAAGTTTTCTAAAGAATCTCCACGCTGCTTTCCAAAGTGGCTGCACTAATTTGCAACCCCACCAGCAATGTATGAGTGTACCTTTTCCCACACTTCCTCGTCAACACCTATTGTTGCTTGTATTCTTGATAATCGCCATTCTAATTGGGGTGAGATGAAATTTTAGGGTAGTTTTGATTTGCATTTCTCTTATTACTAGAGATGTTGAACATTTTTTCATATATCTGTTGACTGCTTATAGATCTTCTGTGAAGTGTCTGTTCATTTCCTTAGCCCATTTGTTGATTGGGTTATTTGAATTCTTGGTGTAAAGTTTTTTGAGTTCTTTATATATTCTGGAAATTAGTGCTCTATCTGAAGTATGAGTGGCAAAGATTTTCTCCATTCTGTAGGCTCTCTTTTCACATTGCTGATAGTTTCCTTTGCTGAGAAAAAGCTTTTTAGTTTGAATCTATCCTAGTTATTGAGTCTTGCTTTTATTTCTTGTGCTTTGGGGAGTCAAACTCCTTAAAAATTTTGAAATAAAACTCAAAATAATAAATATGACATAAGCTAATTAAAATAATTTAGTTTTAATTATGACTACTAAAGATAAAATTTGAGGTTGAAACTTATGTACATTGTGCCATTTGTTTGAGCACTAAGACTTAATTTAAATACTGAGCCATAATGAGTCCTACCTTCTGTACCCAGTCTTCTCTCGCTCTTTATCAGTCAGTTTTCCTTGGCTAGATCTCATTAAAAAGCAATGAATTATCTCTTGCTCATCTCTTCTCACACCATATTGAAAAGTTGGCTCAAAAGTCTGCCAGTCCATCTTGTAGACTGTGACACATCCTCTCTCTACACACAAGTCACAGAATAATGCAGATCACCCCTCATCCTACCCTTACTACCCCACTGCCCATTTTTCTTTCAATCTTCCCTCCAATACACCACCTGAATCACATCCTTGTTGCAGACACTGTAACTAATAGTGATTCCCATTTTTCTTTGTCATCCAACAGACTTGGTCACAGGTACCCCAGTCTCACTGAATCAAACAGTTCTGACTTAACATCAGAAAAAAAGTCTTTCAAGCCTGCCGCGGGATGTATTTCCCAGCTCCAGTTCTGTGCCAGCTCTCAAAATTTTAACATGCCACAAGGCTATGTTTGACTTCACCAAACAAACACAGATTCTTCATATTTCACTTTCTTCAAAAAGCTCACGTTCCTAAGTAAACAGGTAAAAATATGGCCTTCCTTATAATTGCATGAGGAATAGCCAGAGAATCAAGTCTTTCAGCATTTAAAAGGAACTTAGAGATCACTGGGCAAGTGATCTCCTATTTTTTACCCTCAGATTATGCCTGAGGTTAGATAGGTATCGACAGAGCTGATTCCAAAACCATAACTTCATTTCCACAGTCTTCCTTCCAAAAGAGATGCATGTGAAGACAAATCCCTCCTGTGGTCACTCGTTCGTGAATGCCCACTGCACTTTCTTTATACTGTTTTTCCTCCAGATTTTGCCATCTTCCTTTATCCTCATTTCTATCCATGTTCTCTGCCTGGCCCTCTATTAACTGTTTCAAATATGAAGTCACTCAATTCTTGGTGGTGTTTATTTACTTTAAATGCTTACATATTTCTCCTATTGAATTTATCATAATCTGCAACACATAATGATTACTTACATTCTCATTATGTCTTGCATTAGGAAAACAAGTTACTTGAGAGAGCCATCATGGCTTCTTACAGATTTTACGGTTCTTATAGTTCTTAGTAAATCAAATTCAGCTGAACACAATCTCACCTATCACAGGATATAGCCGGATGAATGCTAAATTGGTTGACTCAACATTTAATCTGATTTACAGTGATTTTTGAGGCATTTGAGTCCAGTATTTACAGTGATGTTTGAGGCATTTGAGTCCAGTATTTCCAATTCTTTGTTGTTTTTGTTTGTAGGATTACAATAATAAACTTTAACAAACAGAAAGTAAATATTGCAATCACATTCAATTCAATCAAGTGGTAGATCACATTCCCAGAAATAAAGCATTCCCTATTTGCTTCACTTTGTATCACCTATAACAGAGCCGCAGTCAGAAAAGGTTCTATGCATACATTGATGTTAACATTTAGTGTTAACAAAATGGAACAGGAAATAGCTAAGATACATTTGGGTTCAAAAATATCAGAATTGAAAAAAAAATATATCAGAATTGTAGTATTAGACCTCTAGAAATTTGAACTACGAGATGAAGGCTTTACTATGCTCTTGCTCTGATCAGCAGCAAACTTTAAAATTAAGCCCTAATCTTGGGATTTTTATTGTATCATTTTTTTTGTTAGGTAGCAACCTAAGATACACTGAAAGTGAACACAATATTAGGGTACACATGGCCTCGTTTAGTATAGAGGTGATTCTCAACAAAAGCTGAATGATGAATCATTAACTAATTTCCAAGAGCCTGTCCCTGAATCGATTCCTTTGGAATCATCTATGACATTTACTTCCCCCATGGGAAGGGGAATTTAGAAACTCATATTCCATTTATTCTGCAGTAGGTGAAAGCAATGCAAGCAATTTTCCTCAAGCACAATAGCTTTTCTTTTAGGACATCATAAATTTGAAATACTTCCTGTCTTTCTTAACGACATTCTGGGACTAGCACCTTAACAGTTGGGTCTCCTGTTGTGCTGACAACACAGCCACTGCTCAGGATCTACACTACCACATCCTCATACGTCAGAACCACACCATCCCAACTAAGTGGGCAAGCCTTATGAGAAAAATTGTTTCATCATACTCACAATCCAAAGCCCTATTTGTATTTAGAGTCATATTTTCCAGAGAAAAAAATTACTTCCGACACATTATGTTTTTGGTAACTCATGAATCTGATGAGGAGAAAATATAATGTGTTTGAACTGTTCTTTGATGACCCATTGCTGAGTGACATGTTCATTGGGAAAATAAATTTATTTCAGTAGCCAACTGCAATCTGATGATGCTCTCATTCTTGTTTGTACATCTGTACCTGTATCTCCAGTTGTTTCTGTGACTGTATACATTACCATAACTTGTGCAAAAGCAAAATTAAGGGAGGCTTTCTAGGAGTAGAGAAGCCCGTAAGCATTCATTAATGAGGTACAGTCCTAAAGTACCTCATAAGTGTATATGGACATTATATATTTAGATCATCTAGTAAAACCAAGTCCTTCCCTAAGGTAAATTTCTTTTCTAACAGAAATCCATTCAAATATTCTTAAGGAGACATTATTGAACCAAGAGTAGCAGACATGTATACTCATGAATCCAACATATACAGAGAGAGTTACATAAAGGCAAGAAATACTTTATATCAAATGGTGCATTAAAAATATTTATTCCTCTTCAGGTGTTATCATGTTTTTGTCCAAAAGTCATTTTCACTGCTCCACCACCCTTCACAAATACATGGCCATAGAAATGACAAGCAATTCTACCAACTAGTTAACAGATCTCAGTAATTCAAGGTTTAAAAAAACTACATGATAATTGATTCTAAAGATATTAGCATGGGGGGTAATTATGGGGCAATAATACCTGCACCCAAGGAGACTGTAGAGATGCAAGAATGGGTTTGATTATGTCTTGAATAACTCTTTGAATTGCTTAGTGAATAAGGCTGTAATAATGTCCAGCAATATTTTTATTATCCATTGCCATGAGATTGTTAACTTGTGTTTATATAATGTCTTTCTTAGATTAATTGGAAATGCTCCATTTGAAATCAGAACTGTCTCTAGAGAATGCTGCTAAAATGTTTTATCCATTAAAAATAATTCAAAGCTGTTAACTGGCCAATGAAAAATTTAATGCTTCAGGATTTCTCTTCTAAACACTTACTCTGGGCCCCCATGCATGTCTGTATTTGGCTTTATGAATTAAACCTCATGTAATATAGTATATTCTGTTCAGAACAATCAGCAGAAATGAATACACTGTGCCATGCAAGGGATTATTACAATGACTGAAATTATCCTTCTATTTAGTGTGCTTCTTCTGTGTCCACAGAAAGCACTTGTAGGAGATTGAGCTCATAAAAGAACAATCACCTCACATTTTAATTGTGTGTCTGTGCATGTATATGTATACATATATATTTTTTTTTCTTTTCTTGGTACTTGGGAATGAATCCAGGACCTCTCACATGCTAGGCAGGTGCTTTACCACATAGCTATATCCCAAACCCTTAAATGGTATATTTTATGGCATCTAATAATTACTAAACTATTAGTATGTAATCCCATGGGTTCCTCAGAAAATTCTATGAATCTTTGTAGTAAATAATATTTCTAAGACCTGGGTTACATACCTAATTTCAAGATATCTTAATAAAAGAGTCATGCCAGCACAGGGCTCCCCATGACATCCATTAAGGCCTCTGTTTCAAATATATAGAAGCTTAACTTCTCCTTTTCTCCTCACCTCCAGAGTTTGTTTCTAATAGCAACCCTTCCCTTCAATAAACCTCCTTCATCACAGTGTCTGTTTCCTATCTCATCTGACCTAAAACATGAATCTTGTATGTTATGAATGTCTATATTTCTTGCAAAATTATTGTGATACCTAAGTCCCCAATTCAATAACATTAAGAGGTGGGTCCTTTAGGATGAGATTAGGCCTTGAATTACTACCCTCATGAATATGATTAGTATCTCATAGAAGTTCTGGAGGAACCAACTAGGGCATCCTTTTTCCCTTTCATTACTTTTACCATGGGAAAACATTGCACAGGTAGAAGGCACCATTTTAAAAGTCGAACAACCCTCTCCAGAAATGACCTCAGGCAGTTCCTTGATCTTGGACTTTCTAGTCACTAGAATGGTAAGAAATAAATTTCTGTTCTTTATAACAACTCACTCTCAGATGTTTTGCTATAATACCATGAACAGACTGAGACAAATCCCAACCTTATAAATGAACTGAGGACAAGAATGAATGCAAGAAATAAACTTCAAACATACAGGTTTTCATTGCTCAGTCTTATCTAGTCAGAAGGAAATAGACCCAAGACTCTAAGAGCTCCTCCTTCCCAGTGAGAGTAAATTTTAAATACGGGAGAAGAGAGAGCTGTATCACCTGGTCCTTCTTGGATTCCTTAAGAACCTTAAAATGAGGAAAGATTTATGAAGAATTATTCACATCACCTCTTTAAATTAATGATTAGTTCTTTACTCAATATGTTTATGAAGGTAACATTGTAATTGCTTCATGAACTGTCCCATTAATTTTAAAGTTAAGCATATGTGACACAAAGAAACTAAGAAAATAATTAAAATTTTCACTATTTGAGAACACATGAAGAAAAATAGCTATGAATGATAAAACTTTATCCCACAAGTCTGTCTCTATTAACCAACTAGTTAATGGTATTAAGTGTAATTCTTATGGAAATTTGGTCAAAATATTTTTGCTTTATGTTTTCTCTCATGTTTATATGGAGAAACATTCATTCCTTTAACTGTTGATATAGATATGTTATTAATATAGCAAGCTAATAATCCTTTTCCTAAAAAAAATTATGCTAAAGAGTCATTGAACTAAAATACATGTTGCATCTTATTTTGCATAAAAGTCATGACCCAACATAAAATAGTTCTGGAAACTCTACATTTCTGACAAGAGGTTATATTTTTAATGTTAGATATATTTTATCTGATTATAAAATGTATACATATATCAAAACATCAAATGGTAGCTCATTAATATGTAAATTTTTGTATTTTTGTGAATCAATTATATTTAGAGAATAAAATTCCACCTAAAAAAAATACCAGGAAACCTGTAAAAACAAAAACAAAAAACAAAAAAAAAAAAAACCCAAAAAACAGAAGTTACTCTGTCGCACAGTTCTCAGGATGGAAAGTCCATGAACATGGAGCTGACATCTGTTTAGCATCCCATGAGGGCCTCCTTGCTGCATCACAGCATGTGAGGGCCACCCTTGGAAAGAAGAATCAGCTGTGCTTGCTGAAGTCTCTCTTCTTATAAAGCCATTAATGCCATCAATGCAATTCCATCTAACCTTATTTAACTCATCTAACCTTATTTAACTCCCAAAGACCTTATTACCTACTACCATTATAATATAAATTTGGGGAATATATTTCCAAACCACGAACTTTTAGGGGACACCTTCAAACCTTAGCAGTAAACATTTTCCACATGTCCTTAAAACAACATTTTAATACTGTAAAGTTCTTAAGACTCCTACCACATACAAGATCCATGTGCTTGCATGAAATAAAAGGCTTCCTCTTCTAGATCATGTTACCTTGTTCCTTTTCTTTATAATACCTTAGACATTAGATGTCTGAGTTCAACTTTCTTAGGCTTTGAAAAATAGGAAAATTGATTAACAGCAATTAAATTAGATAATTTGCTAAAAACTGGATTGTTTCCTGTGATTTCTACATGGTTGCAAAATGTGATATGTGACAGAAAAAAGAATAGCAATACATAAGGTAACATTAAAAACAGATGCAAAAATTCAAAAGATGAATTTTACCAAAACGATCATTCATCAATCTCAAAACACATGAAAAGTCAATGACTGAAAATATTCCATATGGACAATTTGTTATTTCAACCAAATCATTACCCAAACCACTTATTGTAACCCAAATCCTCTTGAACCATTGTGTTGACAGCAGTATATTAGATTTCAGCACAGAAGCTATTTGCTAATACATGACTTTTTTCCCTAATACTTGGTTATATCAAGTAACTGCCTGCAAGAAATATGTTTATTATAGTTTAGGGTACAAATGTTTCAGACAGAATCAAATAAGTGGAAAAACTATATCAGTTGATAAATATCCTTTCTAATAAATAATCATTGGACATCATAAAATTTAATGTAAATAAACTCATCATATATCATATAGTACCATTTGCTGGAGACTTTGCTGAGCAGCTTCTACTCTAGGAAGCTTGATGAATATTGGCAGAAAAATATCAGCACTTACAATGGAACTAGATGTAAAACGCACACAACCACAATTACTGTACTGCATGTCCTTTTTATAGAATCATTAAAATAACCACAATCTTAACAGCCACAAAATGAGCCTCTTAGCTTTTGAAACTTTCTCTTATGCCTGAACTCTGTGATACTTGAAATGCACAAAAAGTAATATCTGGTTATATAAAAATAACAAGCACAGGGGTACAAACAAGAAAAGAGCATTTACTGCAACATATTAAAACACCACTATATTTTGTTTCCTATTAGGATCACCAAGAAGACAAATTTTCTAATTAGGATCTCAGCTCTGTTGCTGGTAGGAGGTAGCACTTAGGTTGCCCAAATGGAATACAAATCTAAATAATCTCTGAATTCTTACAGGAAAGGCTAGAGAATGATTAAGAGCAAGGAGACAAGAAAGACCACTTTCCAGATACCAAAGACCAACTTGGTTTCAAGTAGTAGAACTGGCATGTGAAAGAACACATTTCACCCAATTTCACTAGAGTTAAAATGACAAGGTGACTCTGCTTATCTCCCTTCTGTGTGTTTTGCATATTTGGATTTTAATATAAGAATTCCTGAAAATTACAGAGAGGTGAACACCATACTGCATTATTTCTGCTTAGGACATAGTTCCTCCTGCCCTATGTTAGACTCTGCACCCACACAGCTTAGAGTCTTTTCTGGCATTACACAATAACTAGAAGATGAGGGCAGGAGTAACACTGCCTTGTGGTTTTTACTTGTTTTTATCAGGCTACTTAAGGGAATATTCTTCCCAGTGGGCACATTTTCTGGGTGAGAAAATTACCTACATTCATTTCAGAGAGAATAAGAGAAAAAGAAACAAAATTATAGAGCAAGGTAACCATTGTCCTGAGGGAATTGTTTGTGTTTGTCAGCCTCCCAGTTGTTCCTCTATACAGGCAAAATGATGAGAGACTTGCTCCACTTTCAATTGTGGGAAAAGCTTATTGTTGGCAGCTTTTAAATTATCAATGCTCTATACATAGTGGATGCCATATTTTTTGTCTCTCTCCTCAAAAATCTAATGGGTCTGTCATGCTCGATGGCACAAATTTAAGAGGAAGATAAGAGAAGGAGGGCGAAATAAAGGGACAATGGACCTGCAAACAACTTTGTTGTATATTCTTTCCTCCATTCCCCTGTGTCATTCCCCTACAGGCATGTAGGGGAAACGTCATGAGGTCTCTAGCAAAATAGATACTAGCTAGATCTTACTTCTGTACAAGGTTCTTAGTGCCTGAGATAAGACAAAAGTACCCTCAGAGAATTCAAACAGGCATTAAATAAAACAAGTGTCACATAACAATATTATCATATTTAGTTTAGCTATGACATCATATATGGAGAGAATCAAAAAGGATGAGAGGAGCAACATAAGCAAAATTAAAGATCAGTAAAGAAAAGTGATGCTGCTATTATTCCCCATAGCAGCATCACTTTTAACAACTACTCACAGAAAGGCAAAATTCTACAGATATCCTGGAGTCCATCAGAGAAATTCCAGCATGCCATCAGGGCAAAATATCTGAGAAGAGATATACTGAAGATAGTAAGAACAAGTTTACGTTACCTGTCCGTCATTCCTCCCACATGAAAAAATTCAATGCCACATAGGCCTCTTCAATCAGCAATTTCTTCCATGGAGGAAAATGAGAGCATAATGAGTGAGCAACTGGCTCCTAAAGCATACTAAGTAAGTACCCAGTTTCCCCAACTATGTAAAATGCTGCCCAATAGACTCACCTCCTGCTCATCTTATTAAGATTACTAAGATGATCAGCAGAGTTGAGAGGTTGTGAGAGGCTACAGAAGGGTAAAGAGGGAATGGACCATAAAAACAGCACTACATACTCCATCAGGATGGTAGTCAGGACACCTTGCCTGCAGATTTTCCCCACTGGTCCATGGGCAACAAACATTCTACACACTAACAGACCACTTTCCCAGACTAACTGCCCAGGTGTAGTGTCACAGAAGATGAATGTAAGCATTTCATGTTGAAAGTCAACAAGACTCTAGATTGGGATGAGGCACACAAACTTGAACATTTCAAGGTATTTTCCTAGGGAAAACTAATAGAAGGCCTTCAGCATTCAGTCTGGAATTTCAGGATCACCACAAGACATACAATCCTAAGAATTCTCCACCAAGAACAAAAGAGATGTGGTCTTGGTACGTACACATAAAATAGGTGAAAGTTTAGAATATTTGTTAGGGCTGGCAGTTGAAGGCAGTTAGAAAAGACTGCAGACAAAGAAAGACTTCCAATAACACACACACACACACACACAAAAAAAAAAAAACACACTAAGAGAACATGATATAACCAAAAGAATATAATAGTATTATAGTCAATGACCCCAAAGAAATGGACATCCATGAATTGCCTGACAAAGAATTCAAAAGAACTGGTTTAAGAACTCTCAGCTACAAAAGAACACAGATAGACAATGGAATAATATTAGAAAAGCAATATATGAACAAAATGAGAAGTGCAATAAAAACATAGAGACCCTAAAAAGAACCAAACAGAAATGCTGGTGCAAAAGTAAATAATGTCAGGACAGAAAACTGCAATAAAGACTTTGACAGACTTGATCAAGCAGAAAAATGCAGTCTGTGAACTTAGGTCATTTCTAATTAGCCAATTTGAGGAACAAAAAGTAAAAAAAGAATAAAAATTTGAGAAAGCATATGGGACACTGTCAAGAATATGAATACATGAATTCTGGAAGTCTCAGTAGGAGAGACAAATGGATAAAAAGGTCATTCAAAGAAATGCTCTCTGAAAACTTCCCAATCTCAGAAGTGATATGGACAGCAAAATTCATGAAGCTCAAATGACCACAAACAAAATTGACTCCAAGAAGAATACTCCCAAGCATATTAAAATAAAATGATCAAGTCAGAAAAGAATCCTGAAAGTCGCCAGAGAAAAGATACAAATCAAATAAAGGAACTCAATAAGACTGTCAGTGGACTTGTCAACAGAAACCTTACAAGCCAAAAGAGAGTGAGAATATATATTCCAAGTAATTAAAACAAAATATCTGCCAGACAAGATAATATACACAGAAAAACTGTTCTTCAGAATCTAAAGGAAAATAAAATATTCCCCTCCCCTACTCTCCCCAAAATGCTGAGGTCTAGCTTGTAAAGTACAAGAAATGATAAAGAGTTTTTTAACATTGAAACAAAAGGATGATATTTAACAATGTGAAGATATAAGTAAAAGAATTCCATGGCAAAGATAAAAATAATCAAATTTGGAATACTCTAATATAAAAGTGATGTGAAAGTCACATATTTCTAGTATAAAGGTTAAAAGACAAAACTGTTCAAAATAATTATAACTATGATAATTTATTAAAGGACACATTTAAAAATATAAACTTTGCCATTGAAACATAAAATGTGAATGGGATAGGAGTAAATGTACAGAGTTCTTGCGTGTGATACAAGATAAATTGTTGTCATCTTAAAATAGCCTTTATAACCATAAGATATTTTATGTAAGCCTCACCTTAGTTTGGAATATTTCATTCTAGGTCCTTCTTGATTTTAGAGTCTGAATTGAAAAATCAGACTTGAGCTTTATTGGTTTACCTCTTAATGTGACCCAGATGTTTCTCTCTTACAGCTTTTCTCATTTTCTATGTTAGGAATATTGATTATGATATGTCTTGGAGAACTTCTCATTTGATTAGGTCTATTTGGGGTCCTGTATGCATCCTGTATGTGGATGTCTATCTCATTTCTGTTATAGGAAAACTTCTCTGTAACTATCTCCTTGAAAATGCTCTTAATACCTTTAGTTTGTATCTCCATGTTCTCTTCTATCCCAATGGTTCTCAGGTTTGGTTTCCTCATGTTGTCCCAGAGCTCTTATATATTTTGATCCTATTCGATCATTCTTTCCTTTTATTGCATTCTGTGTACTCAAGTTTATATACCCTGCTTTAAGGTCTGAAGTTCTGTCTTCAAGAGCTGAAATTCTATTTTCTAAACAAACTAATATGTTAGTGATATTTTCAAGTGGATTTTTTTTTCCTTCTCAGTGTTTTTAATTTGTTCTAATTAGTTACACATGACAGTAGAATGCACTTTGATACATAAAGGGAGTACAATTTCTCATTCTTCTGGTTGTACATGATGTAGAATCACACTGGTTGTGAAGTCATATATACACATAGAGTAATAATGTCTGATTCATCCTACTATCCTTCCTACTCCTATGCCCCCTTCACTCCCTTCACTCCCCTCTACCTAAAATAACTCTATTCTTCCCTAGGCAACCCCCCATTGTGAATGAGCATCTGCATATCAGAGAGAAAAATGGGCCTTGGGTTTTTTGGGTTTGGCTTATTTCACTTAGCATGATATTCCCCAGCTCCATCCATTTACCAGCAAATGCCATAATTCCATTCTTCTTTAAGGCTGAGTAATATTCCATTGTGTTTACATACCACATTTTCTTTATCCATTCAACTGTTGAAGGAGAACCTAGGTTGGTTCCATAGTGCAGCTATTGTGAATTGAGCTGCTATAAACCCTGATGTGACTGTGTCACTGTAGTATGCCAATTTTAAGTCCTTTGGGTATAAACCAAGGAATGGGATAGCTATATCAATGGTCCATTCCTAGTGGAATGTCCATACTGCTTTCCAGAATAATTCCACCAATTTGTAGTACCACCAGCAATGTATGAGTGTACTTTTCCCCCACATCCTCACCAACATTTATTGGTGTTTGTATTGTTGATAATTGCCATTCTGACTGAGATGAAATCTTAGAGTAGTTATCATTTGCATTTCTGTAATAGCTAGAAATGTGGAACATGTTTTTCATATATTTGTTGATAAATCGTATTTCTTCTGTGAAGTGTCTGTTCAGTTCCTTACTCCTCAAGTATTCCATGAAATAGAAAAAGGGAATCCAATATCAAGTAATTTTTTAATTTGATTGATTGTATCTTTCATTTCTAGATGTTTGTATTGGTTTCTTTTCAATGTTTCTACTTCTTTATTTAAATGGTGTTTTATCTCCTGCATTTGGTCTCTTAATTCTTTCCTTAGATCTTCTTTTAGTTCACTGAACATTTTAATGATCTGTTTTTATAATCTTTTCCTAGGATTTCATTCACTTCAATATCAGTGGGATGTGAATTGGAGGGGGGGGAGAGTTGTTTGCCTATTTTCTCAAGTTTTCAGAGTTCTTGGACTTTCCCAACAATTTAGATGAATTCCCCTTTTTCTTTTTCATGCATGTCCTTTGTGTGCAATTATCTTATTAATAGAGGCTTTTCTCTCTCTCTCTCTCTCTCTCTCTCTCTCTCTCTCTTTGATATATTAGTTGATGTCAAGGGGTGGAATTTGAGGCTCTGGAGGGACTAGATTATGTATGGTGTGAGATTCCTTGTTGCTTGGTTGAGATGTATTTCTCAGCAGCAGGATCTCTGTGATCTTAAAACTTCTCAATCTCTTTTCAGCCCCTCTTAGAAGGAGGGGAGCCAGGAATAGCTCTAATGTCAGCAACAGATTACAGCCTTAAGATAAATGTCTGATGTCTACTTTGACATCATAACACTGATTGCCACCTAAATATGAATGGTGGGGTCAGCATTCAACAGCAGTATCAACAACAAAAAAACCATGAAGTAGCTTCAGCATTTGACCACAAAGCGTCTACTATGTTGTCCCCTATATTAATAATCACAATAACTCAAATGGCGTAGAGCATCTATACAATTTATTATTTAGTGGGGTTACAGTTTCTTAAGATGAAATAGTATGAGTAGATAAGAGAAAGTTTGAAGTGTTTTAAAAAGTGATCAGAGGAGAGGCAAGAGACAGGGAACAGGTGTCAGCTATAAAGAAGGAGGCATTAAAAGTTAACTGAAAGTAATTTAAAAAAGAAAGAGTAGAAGGGAACAGGAAATTTTGGCTATTACTGGGGGAAGAGAGTGAAAAGGGGGAGATAGGAGGGCCCAGAACCTAGGAATGAATGAACCTTCAAATGTAAGATGGAAACAACTTAAAATCTTGTATAATTGTACCCCACCTAAGTCTAATCTGGGTTAAATAATGAACACATGCAGGAGACAGCTATTAATGTATAAGAAAAAGAGATGAATATATACATACGTATTGAAGCCTATTTGCACAATGAGAGCATACACAACCATATATGCATACTCACATACACACAATCGTGTATAATGAAAAAGAAAAGGGAAGAATAATACAATGTGATGGAATGATGTTCGAAAAAAGTTAAAATTTAAAAAGAGTAAAAAATGGGATTATGGAGGGGGAAAGAAATAAGGTAAATGGAAAAAAAGAAAAAGAGAAAATTATCTTAATGAGAGAGGGCGTGTTTCCATGGCAGTAGTCAAATCTATCGGCATGGATAAATTTTCAGTCTTTATTTTCTGCTCCATATTTTTGGCCACTGTCCTTGTGTTCCTCACCGAGTTGCCAGCTTGTTGTGGTAGTACTCAGCTGCCAATCCCCCAGTATTGATGGGATAGACCAGGGAGTGCTGATGAATAATGTAATCCTGTCATTGGGTGATGCAGCGTTCTAGATTGGGATTTTCAGTGGTTGGGGTTTGGACGTCAGTGGGTTTTGGAAACTCTGTTGGTGGGTACTGAAGATTTGGTCCACTCCTGTTATGAATGTGGAGCTTCCTATTTCTACTAGACTTTTGGAAAAATTCACTTTCAGAGCATAGGGACTAAACCTCCACACGTTTCACCTTCACCACTAAAGACATGAATTACCAGGTATATGCTCTGGAGTGCAGATGCATTTGTGTGGGCACAGTGAGCATCTTCAAAATAGTTCTTGTGGGTTGCCAGCTATTATGAGATTTTTGTATCTTGGGATCCAGAGACTGAATGGTCCAGGTAAAATGTTCTTTGCACCCGCGCCCATTTCAGTCTCTGGTTTAGACATCCTCGGGAATTTTTTTTTTTCTTTCCTGCTGGTAACTAACCTTTATGAGTTCCCACTCCCTTGTCTCTGTTCACAGCTACATACCTTGTGCTAGGACCACTATCAGCCCCTGGGAATGTTTTCTTCACCTACCAGCATATTCCATTTCTGCAGAGGGCTTTCTGCCCCTGTCCAGGAAGAGCTTGCCACCCTCACAGAACACTTTCACCCCAGACCACTATGGATTTGTTTTCACCGAGACCCTTACTCTACCAACTCTGTGTGCATTAAAATCATTCTTCTTCTGTAAACTACAGGTTTCCCCAGGTCATTTTTTCTTTATTTTTTAGTTTCTTTTTCCACCAGCCACGAGTCTCTTTCGTCTGTGCTCTGTGCTGGGCTCTGATGGCAGCTGTAGCTGGCGCATGCCTAAGGGATTATTTCTTATGCTGAAGTTACCAACTTTCTGTAACTCTATGAAATTTTCTTTTCATGTGTTTTTTTTTTTTTTTTTTTTTTTTTTTTTTTTTTTTTTTTACAGTTCAGTGTTGTGTTTCACTGAGGTTCCTTTGTTACTCACCTAATTGAGGAGAAGTCTTCCTACCTTGTAAGCCTGATGGTGAGGAATTGCTGGGCCTGCTTCCTTTTTCTACACTGCCATCTTGTTCCATCTTCTACAATAAACAATTTAAATAAAGTACTTAGGAATGAAGTTATCAAAGTAGTAAGAGTCTGTACATTGAAAACTATAAAACACTGCTGAAAAAATAGAGACACAAATAATGGAAGGATATCCCATGGACCTGAATTGAATTATCATTGTTTAAATGTCCAGACCACACAAGCTGATCTATAGATTCAATACAACCCCAATAACATTTTACACAGAAAATTTTTTAAAAAACTTTAAAAATGTGATATAAGCCAGGCTTGGTGGCGCAAATTGTAATCCCAGTGACTCAGGAGGCTGAGGCAGGAGAATCACAAATTAAAATCTAGCCTCTGATGAGCCTTAGCAAGGCCCTAAGCAACTTATGAAGAACCCATGCCAAAATAAAGAATAAAAAGGGCTGGGTATGTGGCTCAGTATTTAAGTGCCCATGAGTTCAATCCCTATGGGGGGAAAAAGGTCATATAAATACACAAGTGGATACTTTGTAGTTTTCTTAAAAAAGAAAAAAAAAAAAAAAACCGGAAATCCTATCATTTGTGACAACATGAATGAACTTGGAGGATATTATCCTAGGTAAAATAAGCTAGATCCAGAAAGACAAACACTACATGATCTCATTTATATATAAAATCTGAAGACAAACTCATAGAAACAATGAGAAAAATAGTTTTTTCAAAAGTTGAGACTAGGAGACAGAATTGGGAAGAGGTTAGTCAAAGGATGCAAAATTTCAATTCCATGGAGGAAGAAGTTCAGGAGATCTGTAAAACATGGTATTTATGACAATAACAACCTTTGTATCCTTGAAAATTGTTGAGAGAGAAAATTTAAATTCTCACCAACAAAAAGGAAAAGTATGTGAAGTAATGGATGTATTAATTAGTTTGACTACCCATTCGAAAATGTATACATATACCAAAACACCATGCTGTACACCATGAACATATAGCACTTGAATTTGTCATTTTAGATTAGTTTTTACAATTTCATTGGCATTTTTCACATAAATAGAAAAAAGCAATCTTAGAATTTATATGAAGTCACAAAAGACCCCAATAGTTAATGGAATTTTGAGCAAGAATGACAAAGCTGTTTGCATCATACATCTTGATTACAAATCACATATAAAACTATTGTAACCAGAATAGAATAATATAGGGATATAATTGAACACACAGAATGATTGAACAAAAAATAAAACTCAGAAATAAAATTCATGCACACACTATCACATAATCCTTGATAAAGGCACTATACAATGGGAAAGATCTACTCTTTAACATATGGTGTTGGGAAAAGCACCACATCTACAAGTTGAAAAACAGAAGAAGCAATTGTATCCTTATCATACACCAATACCAAAAATTAAAAAAAATCAACTGAACATGGCTAAGATTTAAACATAAGTCCTAAACCATAAAGCTCCTGGGGGTAAGGACATTGTGCAAAAACATCATGAAATTAGTTGTCACAGTGATTTCTTGTATATACATGTAAAGCATAGGTCACAATAAAAAAAGTCAATAAGTGGGAGTTCCTTAAACTAAAACATTTTCTACAGAGTAAAGGAAACAAACAACAAAGGGAAAAGGCAGTCCCAAATTGGGAGAAAATATGTACAAACCATACATGTGATAAGGTCTTAACATCCAAAATACATGACAACTCATACAACTCAGGAGCAGCACAAATGTAGATCCAAAGGAACAATGGGCAAAGGGCCTAAATGGACACAGTCCAAAGAAAGCATACAAATGGCCAACTGGTATATTAAAATGTGCTCGTCATTACCAGTAATCAGGTAAGTGTAAATCAAAACCACAATGAGAGATCACCTTACAACTGCTAGAATGGCTATTATCAAAAGTACAAAAGATAATTGTTGGCAAGCAAATGGGGAAAAGAGAAAAGCTGTATACTATTAATGGAATTGTACATTAGTACAGCTGTTACAACAGACACTATAGAGAATTCTCAAAAAATAAAAGTCTAACTACCAGATGCTCACCAATACCATTTCTGGGTATATATACAAAGGAAATTAAATCACTGTCTCAAAGAGGTATCTGTACCTTCAAGTATTTATTGCAGCATTTTTCATAATAGCCAAAATGTAGAAACAATTTGAGTGTCTGAACAAAATGGATAGATAAAAACTATAATATATGTATATATGTGTATATTTACACACATATACTTGAATGAAATACTCTTCAACCTTATTAAAGGAGATACTGTCACCTGTGACTACAACATGGACGATCTGGATAACACTAGGTGAAATAAACTAGATGTACAAAAACATTGTATTATATCACTTGCATGTGATATCTAAGAAAGAACTCAGAAACAGTAGAAGGCTAGTTTCAGGGGTGAGGGGATCTGGGAAATAGGAAGACAGTTGGTCAGAGAATACTAAGTTTCAGTTATACGGGAAGAATAAGTTCTGGAGCTCCAATGGACACCATTAGATAGAGTTATTAATACTGTACTATGTACTTGAAATTTACCTAGATCTTTAGTCTTCCCACTAAAAAAGAAAATGGTAGTTACTTGAGGTGAGCTGTGTTAATTATCTTGATTATGATAATCATTTAACAAAGTATATGTATAAAAAATCACAATTAAAAATATGCAAAATATATTTTTTTAATTTTAACTCAATGAAAGTAGAAAAAAAGAGAAAAAAATAATTAGGTTCCATAAGAACAAAAGGGAAGAATCTGAGAATAGGTGTGGTTTACAAGATGTTAAGAATAGGGCAGAGCCTCAACCCTCAGGTAGTGAAGTTGGAGTTTAGGATCAATGGGGAAAATGTGAATTAAGGAAAAGAGAGGGGAAAACAGAAAGATTTTCAAAGAAATAACCATCAGAGTAATTGGTGTAGTAAAATAAACTAAAAGGAATTTATAACCAGGGCCTGAGAGGCAAAAGGAAAAGCTCATAAATAATCCATTAACTGAGATGGTATTGGAGGATTTTTATCAGAGGAAGAAGGCAATTGAAGCTATAATTTAAAATATAAACTGATTGTCACTGTATAGCATGGATCAGAGTAGAGGAAGAAAACAATGCAGCAGGGCAAGAGAGATCAACCACAACAGTGACACACTTAGCAAAGGTATACAGATCAAGTGTATATGACTTTTGAAACTGGTTTAAATGTTAAAAAGAAGAGTGTGGAACCTATGATCTCTGGGTTTTGATCTTGATTCACTAAAATGCTAACGGCAAAAAGAAGAAAAAATATGTGAAGAGAAAATAACAAGTTTGGTTTTTGATATGTTGATCTCAACAGCTTTCAAAACAAACAGGTGGAAATGTCAGGCATACAGGTTTAAAATTTAGAAAGGTTTGGACCAGCCATACAGTTATGAGAGTTATATTCACAGAAGCAATACACACAAGTCATAGAAATGGATGAATTCTTATGAGATACAGAATGCAGAATCATAAACACAAACAGACTAATATTAGAACCTGGTTCAGGCATATGCTCAGCACATTGGCAGAAAATAAGCAACAAGGGGGAGAAACAAGGAGTGTCCTCAGAGCAGTAAGAAAAACAAAATAATGAAGAGATTCTCATGCATATGGGACTCAATATTGACAACCTATCAACAGCATTCTAATTTTAAGAAAACAAAGTAAGTATTAGATTAACTCATGGAAAATGTAACAAGACCAAGTTATTAAGTGATACATTTGCATAATTGAGAAATAATATATATCTATTTCCCCAAATCTTACATATATCCGGTTTTCTTCCTTTTCCCACCTTTTTTTATTGGTGCATTATACTTGAACATAACGATGGGATTTGTTATGTATTTATGCAAGCACACAATATAACAATGTAATTTGGTCACTATCACTCACCAGTACTTTCCCCTCCTTCTTCCTCTCTCATTCCTTGGTCTCTTTCCTCTACTGATCTCCCTTTGATTTTTAAAAGAATCAGCCCCACCTTTCTTTTCCTTTTTTCTCTCTAGCTTCCATATATGAGAGAAAACATATGAGCTGAGTTTGACTTATTTTGGTTAACATGTAGGTCTCTAGTTCTATCCGTTTTCCTAAAAATGCCGTAGTTTTATTTTTTATGGCCAAATAAAATTCCATTATGTATATATATCACACTTTCTTTATCCATTCATTCATTAACAGACACCTAGGCTGATTTCATAGTTTTGCTATTGTGAGTTGTGCTGCTACAAACATGGGTGTGAATGTATCACTGTAGTAAGATGACTTTAATTCCTCAGGATAAATACTGAAGAGTGGTATAGCTGGGTCATATAGTGGTTCCATGCCTAGTCTTTTGAGAAACCTACATACTGATTTCCAGAGTGGTTGTACTAATTTATAATTTCAGCAACAGTGTAAATGTGTTCCTTTTTCTGCACATCCTCTCCAGTGTTTTTATTCTTTGTATTCTTGATGACTGCTGTTCTGACTGGTGTGAGATGAAATCTCAGCTTATTTTGATTTGTATTTCCCTAATTGCTAATGATGTTGAATATTTTTTTATGTATTTGTTGGCCATTTGTATTCTTCTTTTGAGATGTGTCTATTTAGTTCATTTGCCCATTTATTAATTGATTTGGGAATTTCAAGTCTTTCGAGTTTTTTATATATTCTAGATATTAATCCTGTTAGAAGAGTACCTAGTGAGAATTTTCTTCCATTCTATAGGTTCTTTCTTCACAATCCTGATTGTTTCCTTTTCTGTGCAGAAGCTATTTAATTTGATGCTGTCCCATTAATTAACTCTTGGCATTATTTCCTGGACTTTAGGAGTTCAATTGAGAAAGTCTTTGCCTGTGCCTAAAAGCCAAAGTGCTAACCTACGTTTTCTTCTAGGATTTGCGTAGTGTCTGATCTAATTCCAAGGTCTTTGATACATTTTGAGTTGATTTTTGTGCAGGGAGAGAGAGAAGAGTCTAGTTTCATTCTTCTACTTGATTTCAGTTTTGGATAATCTATTATCCCAACCCATTTGTTAAAAGTCTGTCTTACCTCCAATGTATGTTTTTGGCACCTTTGTCAAGGATCAGATCATTGTAGATGTGGAGATGTGTCTCTGTGTATTCTATTCTATAATATTGGTCTATGTATCTGTTTTTATGCCAGTACCAAGCAGTTTTTGTTACTCTGGTTCTATATGGTATTGTGATGCCTTCAACATTGCTTTTGGGCTTAAAATTGCTTTGGCTATTCTGGGTCTTTATTCTTCCAAATTAATTTTAGGACTGTTTTTTCTAGTTCTGTGAAGATGTCATTGGTATTTTGATGGGAATTGCATTGACTATGTATATTGCTTTAGGTGGTATGACCATTTTAACAATAGAAATTCTGCCTACTCATGTTCATGAGAGAGGTCTTTCTGTCTTCTGAGATCTTCAATTTCTTTCTTCAGTGTTATATAGTTTTCATGGTAGAGGTCTTTCACCTCCTTGGTTAGATTTATTTTATCCTAGGTTTTCCCTTTTTTTGGTGGGGGGGAAGGGTGTTTTTGTTGTTTAAGGCTATTGTGAATGAAATTGTTTTCGTAACTTCTCAGCAGATTTGTTGTTGGTATATAGGAAGGGTATTGATTTTTGTATGTAGATTTTGTAACCTGCTACTTTGCCAAAGTTATTAGCTCTAGCAGTCTTTTGGTGGAATTCTTTGGATCTTTTAGAATAAAATTATATCAGTGGCCAACTGTGATAATTTGACTTCTTCCTTTCCTATTTTATCCCTTTTATTTCTTCCTCTTGCCTAATTGCTCTGGCTAAAATTTCTACCACTATATTAAATAAGAGTGGTGAGAATAGACATCTTTGTCTTGTCCCAGATTTTAAACGAAATGCTTTCAATTTTTCCCCATTTACTATGATGAGATTGGCTTTGAATTTTTTATATATAGCCTTATGATATTGAGGTAAGTTTCTTCTATCCCTAGTTTCTTCAGGGTTTTTATCATGAATTGGTGTTGAATTTTGTCAAAGGCCTCCTCTGCATCCTTTGATATTACTAAGTGATTTTTGTTCTTAATTCTGTGATTGTGATGAATTATATTTTATATATTATATTCCATTAATGTATACATTTATGCAAATATTAAACCATTCTTGCATCTCTGGAATAAAACCAACTTGGTCATGATGTATAATCTTCCTCATATGTTGTTGAACACAATTTACTAATAATTTATTAATGTATTTTTGCATCTAAGCACATCAGAAATATTATTCTATAGTTTTCTTTCCTTGATATATCCTTATCTGGTTTTGGTATGAGTGTGATACTAGCTTCATAGAATGAATTTGGAAGTGTTACACACCTTTCTACTTAATGGAATAATTTAAGGAGCATTGGTGTTAGTTCTTCCTTAAAGGTTTTATAGAATTCAGCTGAGAATCCATCTGGTCCTGGGCTTTTGTTTGTTGAAAGGTGTTTTATTTCTGCTTGTATCTCATTACAGTTTATTGGTTTGTTTAGGTTTTCTGTGTTTTCTTGATTCAGTTTTGCAGATTGTATTTGTCCAGAACTGTATCCATTTCTCCTAGGTTTTCCAATTTATTGGAGTATAAGTTTTCAAAATAGTCCCTAATGGTCTGCTGGATTTCTGAGATGTCTGTGGTGATTTCTTTCTTTTCATCTCTAATTTTATTAGTTTGGTTTTTTTCTCTATATCTGGTTTTGACCACTTTTCTTTTGAAAGAATATTAGGATAAGATTTTTATCAGGGTTTGCTACTCCATTTCATTTGTCATTAATGATCTCCAGGACAAATGACAGATAGTAGAGAAAAGTCATGGTCTGTAGAGAGCCAGGGAATAACATCAGGTGCTCATTTGATTTTTGTTTCTTCAGGCAAATTAGTGAATAAAAAGTGAAATAGTTTAACACATTAAAAAGTGACAAAAAGAAACTTAATTACTAACCTAAATAAGCAATAGGAAAAGAAAAAAAATTATGTGCATTTAAATTTTCTCCTTAAAACTACAAACCTACAGCTGTAGGCAGGGGCTTTGATAGATTAGATTTCAAGCTCTGTCCTTCCCCACAAACTCAGAAGTGTCTAAAGAGTCCTCAGTGAGACACATGGTCTTCTTGACCACACGATACTCATGTCCAAAAGCCCAAGACAAAAGGAAAAGTTCTAGATGCAAATTTGATTTTAACACTCCATGGACCAATTACCTGTAACTGCCTACAGTATTAGCCAACATTGGAGATAAAAGTTTTCTAACACAGTTGCAAATATCAGCAAATTCTTTTGACTTTGAAAAGAGGAAAAGATTTATAATTAGCATAGAGAATTCTCATAACACCTTCCTGTGATATTTACCTCACCCCAGAGGACAATGTTATAGTGGCATCATCTCTAAAATATGATTTAAGCCCACTTAAGAATAGTTACAAAGGCTTGAGGAACTTCTAATTATTAACAGTAGGCAAAAAGCAAGCATGCGAAGCTGCCTGTAGAAACATGTTACATGAAACTGAACAATAAATTAGGATACAAACCTGCAATTTCATAAGTAAGAAAAGAAAAAACTGCCCATTTTCTGGAAGTGGAGAAAAAATACTTATGGAAGTGTTAAAACTTTACATAATGAGTATCTATGAAAAACAAACAGGAATAATAAAAATATAATTTAACTTTTTTATTGAATTTCACAATTAAGACTTGGAAACTTATTATGAGGTACTTTATCACAGTTTTAGAAAATGTTTACTAAAAATTGCTTTATTTTGGTTTTAATATATGTGAAACATAAACTTGTACATATTAATGTGGTACCATATAATGTTTTGATACATGAATACATTGTCTAGGGCTTAAAACACTTTAAACATATCTCCTCAATGGGCTGTGGTTGTAGCTCAGTGGTAGAACACTTGCCTAGCATGTGTGAGGCACTGGGTTCAATCCTCAACAGCACATAAAAAATAAATAAAATTCTAAAAATATAATCTGTGATGCCACTAAAGAGAACATAAACTATTTTTTAAAAACATTTATTATTTCTTTGTGGTGAATACATTCCAAATCCTTTCTTCCAACTTTCTGAAATATAGACTACATTACTATTATCTGTAGTCACTGTGCAATAATAGCACACCAACACTTCCTGCTCCTATCTAACTGTAACTTTGTACCCAATAATCGTCCATCCCATCGCTCCCTGGCCTGTGATAACCACCACAATTCTACTCTCCAGTGCTATGAGTCCAACTTTGGTAGATTCACATGAGCGAAATCATGTGGCAGTAGTCCTCCGTACCTGGCTTACTTCACTTAACAGAATGATCTACAGTTCAATCCATTTTGTTGCAAAGCGTCTTACTTAGTTTATTGTAATCACAGAAATAACTGGCTGGTAGGTGAGTATAATGAAAGAAGTCACCAGTAAAATTCAAATTACTTTAGCATGTAATTTGCTAAGCAAAGGTGGTAAGTTAAACCATTTAAATATGCATAAATTTATTTTAGAGGATGTCAACTCTGTAAGTAAGCTAAGTCATAAGCAAAGACAAACAAATATCCTTTTCCAATTACAGTTGTGAAGCAAACTAAGGACTTCTGCATCTGGCTATTAGGATCAATATATACACCAAGGATAAATCTGAAACCTCAGTTAATTATTTTTTTAAATGTTACTTTAAAACATCAACAAACTAACAAGATGACAGTTATTGGGCAAAAAACATTATGAAAATGTCAGAGTCTGTAGATATAAACCCAGACTTTTAAACCATAATAAGTCTGAGAGTATTTCTAATCTCAACTACAACTACAAAACTATTGGTGACCATACTGAGCTAGGGGAACATAGGTCCTGGGCTTACTGGAGGTGAAAATGTTGGCAATCTGGTACAAACAAAATCCTCCCTTATTTGCTGAAGCTGGAAATTCGCAAACCACATTTTTCCTTAGATGGCTATATTCTTTTTTTGTTCCACCAATTGGAAAGACTTTAGAAAGCGTGAAAGGCAAACGGAGAAGAGACTGGTCCTTTCAGTTTACTAGCTGGTCCTGTTAACGTAACCCAAGGAGTAGCCCTCTACAGGAGCCTCAGCTATGTTCTGGACATTTTTTTATAGACATTCCAGAACCAGTTTCAGTTTGCACTTCAGAGGTACCAGTATTTTCCAGGCATCTCCCTTTCTTAGATGTCTGTCTCTTGTGTAAACAAAAATAAATCCATATATATTTATATCTATCCAAGTGAACACTGCAGAAAATAAAAAGCTATTAGAACAACTTAAGAGCAGCTAGAACAAAAAATAAGTTATCTTCAGAGTAGTGATCATTAGAATGGGTGGTGGTTTACTAAGAACAACAATAAAATCAAAAAAATAAAATAGTGGGATATTTTCAACGTGCTGAAAAACTATAACTCTCAACCAGGAAATCTAGATCCAGCAAAAAAAAAAAAAAAAAAAATATGCTGCAAAAGTAAAGGAAGAAAAGGCAAACATGATAGTTCAGACCCTCATTAAAGGAAATATTAATGAATGACCTTCAGCAAGGATACATTTCATAGATGCAAGAAAATATGACAAGAAGAATTAAATATGTGCACCAATAGAGAACTAATATAAGTAGCTTAGTAGCATTTTATAGTTTCCTTCACTAAGGTAAAACCAAATCTCCACTTTATGTTTCTAGAAAGTAAACTGTGAGAAAGGATGGGCTGAGAAAATTATTTTTACCTCTTGGATGAGAAACACTATTATTCCATTATCTGTGCCATTTATTTCACTTATTAAATGGTTTCACCTTTCATTCTCCTCCTCATGTATTCTGTTTTATCAATTCTTTAAGATACAAAATTTTAAACAGAAAGTCATTAGATCTGTTTGCATTCCACTTGAAATAGTGATACAGAAAAGATGTACTATGTGGTAAAAACAAAAATGGATTTGGTTTAGATACCGAGTAATGTGTACAGATTTAGATTTGGCTTTCATATTGGGCCAAATCTGCCAATTAAGACAAGGTCTAATGGCCAAATTGCTACTTACTTTGATATTCCTGAATTGGGGCTTGGTCAATGATTGATTTCATAAATTACCATCATATGTAATCTATTTAGCAATATGAACAATATGAACAAAGCTGTCCTTTGGATACAATATAAATATTTAGAGTAATGAGTTTGCTACAGAAATTTTAGAAGAATATTTTATTTCTTCTGAAAAATAAATATTTTCAAAAATTTAAATAAGAGAGGAGAGAATACCCAAACCACATAGTGTCCTCAGTCTAAAATTTACAGAATTATGTGGTACCAGCATACATGACATTAAAGAATCTTTAAAAAAGCAATCCCATTAGGTCATGAGTCATAAAGCTGTCATATTTAGGAATTTCTCATATTTTTTAAGGATGAATTAAAAATCAAATACTAACTCTGCCTCTTCACAATTTTATAAGAAGGAAAATCTCCAAAATCATGCATGACAACATCCTTGACAAATTATCTTTCATCCAAATACAACAGAATTTAAATAAATTATATTATAAAATCATAATACAAAAAGTATATAGAATAATAAAACTTACAAAATGAAATGCCTCATTTGAAATGCAATATCTATTTCATTATTACAAATATTATCCTAGGAGTAAACAACTGAGAGAGAAGTTATTATCCCACACAACATTAAATTTAAAAAATCTGATGACCACAATGTTGATAATAAAATGGCAACAGTCTTTAAAGTTCTGACATAGTTGATAATTGTGTGAGTAGTTAATGCCATGGTGAAGAAGTTTGGTTGACTCCCAGCTCTAGCTATATTTCTTTCAACATGAAATCCTTTAACACTTGGCAAAAACATGCATTCAGCACTGTTCAACCTCTGTTCCAAATCCTGCTTTACTATAAGTAAGTCACTTCCACTCACTGTCCCTCATTTTCTATATTGAAATTTGAGATTTAAATGTTTAAATCAGGTTATAGCTTTGAAATCAATTAGTACAATGTTTGGCATAGAGTAGGTGTTTTATAAATCTAATTTCCTTATTTATGTGGGTAGTTTTGATTTTTTTTCTTCAAATATATTTCCATATATTTAGCTGATTTCTAATCTACTTCAGGAGATCATTTGCAAATGCCATTTATTCCTTATTGATAAAATTTAGGAAAAGAAGTTAATGAAAAGGCTGACCTAGGCTGTCACACTTACAGATGTGCAAAAGTCTGTAATCAGATTCAAATATCTCTTAGAAACTTTCAGACAGTTCAATACATTGATTCCCAACTAGAAAAGGCACAGAACGTTTCCAACTTACTTGAATTGGAATCATTCAAAAATATTTCTATTGGTAGACGAGTATTCTGAGTCTAGATATGCAGAGTTGAATTTCAGAACTGACTAAAGTACTTATTCCCTTTGTAAGCATTGCAATATCTTTGTAAGCATAGCAAAACAACCCCAACTTCATATATTATCTGTTAAAAGACTTTTTAAAGGGGGAAATGGGGATCGAGTAATGAATAAAAAATGAATTTCTTAGAAAAGGAGATAAACCTGTATCTAGAATAATTTGCACAAAAAAGTAAAATAATTCAGTAGCCACTGTGACTATTTCAATTCCAATTCAACTAATTTCAAATTTGCTTCCTCTTTCATACTACATTCCAGTTGTTCAGAACCCACATATAGCTAATGCCTACTTTATTGGCAGCTTAAATACCGAACATTTTCATTAATGCTGAACATTCTATAGAGTAATGCTGATCTAGATGATAATGGAAGAATTTTAAGGATGATTTCTCCCCAAAAGAAATAAAATTTTATCATTTAAATAGGAAATCAACTGTTTGTAGAGTAAATACTCCAGCTTAGGGATTTGGTGGTAAATATTCTGTTGATCTGATAATGTTTATGCAGGTGTGTTGAAAGTAAGGAACAGAAGGAGTGACAAAAATAGGAATTAGCACTTTCATACTCAAATCCTTCCTCTCTGGTGTTAACAAATAAGATGGCACCCTGGAGTTGGATTTTAATGGCAATACTCAGATTTGCCCACTGCCACTACCACTGCGGCTGCCCTTAAAGCTACAGGGAAACTGCCTCATGCAAATCACAGTCACTGGTGCTACACTTGTACCAAGAAATCCACCTAACAATCAAAATGGACTGATGGTCACTGGTTGTGTGAAGGAGATGAGGAAAACTCTGCTCTTCTATTACTGTGCTAGTAAACGTTTAACAGCAGGCTCTCTCTACCAAAATAATAACATAAAATTCCTGATTTGTAGAGTTATTTTTTATTTCTCTGGTGTAAATTCTCCTAACATGGCATGTGTCAAGTTACCAGCATGAAGTAACTTACGCCAAGCTGAGAAGACAGGTGCACAACAGCTTTTGAGAACAATGCAAGCCAGTTCCAGCTCACCACTGACTTCTTCTACCCAGTCATTTCATTTGCTTCTCCCAGATAAAGTCCTTCAGACTCCATATAATAGATAACTGAGATTTGTGTACAAGTTCCCTTAAACTATCTTAAGACTAACTTAAGGACTTCAATAAGTTTGAACAAAAAAATTTAAAAACTATTTAAGCCATAATTGGAAATTCCCTAGACTTTTCTCCAGGTTTGGTTTAGAGCATGAAACCAGAAGAGAGAACTCCATCTTCTAAAGGTAAAATAGATATTCAAAGGCATCATAATCATAGATGCATGAAGCTGAGATGCATGTGATGGGACTACCAGAACCATGTCACTGCTTATCACCTGAGCACCATCAACTTAATAAGAAAAGAGAAAAGTCACTAAATACTTTTTCTTGAGCCTAATCCTACCACATGATCCTCCTCTCAGTACTTCAGTTTATCATATGGTCAGGAGTCCTCATCCCGAACCCTAATTAGATGCAACTTTACTTTCTTTCTACCTAACAACATCCTTTTTTTTTTTTTTCTGATACACCTATGGATAAATCTATTTAAAAAAAATCTGGGGTTGGAATTGTGGCTCAGTTGGGTGGGGAGTAGGGAAGAATGGAAGAATTTTGAATTGGGAAGAAGGGAGTGAGGGGAGGTGATGTGGGGGTAGAAAGGATTGTGGAATGAGATGGACATTATGTACATGTATAATCGCAAAAACGGTGTGACTCTTCATTGTGACAGCCAGAGAAAAGAGAAGTTGTGCTCTGTTGGTGCACATTGAGTTGAAAAGCATTCTGCTGTCATGTATGACTAATTAGAACAAATACAAATAAAAATAAATTTTAAATATCTGCTCATCAGAAGTTCAAAAAAGGGATTTACAATCTTGGGAAAGAATCTTTAATCTGCACCAAACTAATGCAAGAAAATAAAGAACAGAAAGCAGGACATAATTTATTTCTAGTATTTTCATGTTTACACAGTATTCCTGGGCCTTTTAAGAAAGACTCAGAACTTAGTTTTCTACTCCCAGAAAAAGGAGGTAGAAACTGTCTACCATGTGTGCTCTCCACCATATTTAAGCAAAGTATGAGGAAATAAGGGCTCCAAAGATATGCAAAAGTTACAATAGCTACAAAAACAATTCATCCAATGATAAAGAATTATTTAATTAATGGATGTTAATTTATAATAAAACTCAATAAACCAAGAATCTCAATAATCGAAATAAGCACTTTGACACAGAAATATAAAAGAAAAACAGTCACAAATTGTAATACCTATCAATCTTAAATTGCTCTTTTTATTATGCTTGTATCTACCATTCTGAAATGTTAACTAAGTTACATTTGAACGTAGATTAAATTCCTAGATATGACCATGGAAGCCTGCATCCTCTAGTTTGTCTTAGATAAATTTTTCTCCTATCTAACCTTCAGTTGTCTCACTCATGAAGATTAGTTGGAAAAACATTCATCTCTATGTTGGCCATTGTAACATTATATTCAGTAGGTATGAAGTATGTATGTATCAGCTGGGATATTTTTCTTACTTGGGTTACAAATAATAAAAAAGCCACATATACCATAACCCACATATACCCCATAACCTTCTTAAGACCTGGGACTGTGTTGATTTTTCCACAGCTGCATGTCCAATGACTAAGGATATGATAAACAATCATTAACCATTGGATGAAGGAGTCAATGATAAAAATCTCCACAAAATCTGTACTGCTTGTCACATTAGGGCAGAGGATAAACAGTTATTTTAAATACTATTTTACCAAAATAAACACCTATTAACCAGGATAGGACATACTATTTATTATTAGCTAGGGTAGAATATACTGGACATTTGTATTCATCATGAGGTTTCTCAAATTTGTGTGAGCATAGAAGTATTCTTACTAACTCATGATACTCAAATTCACCCTGAAAATCTGCATGTTAAGAGTCACTAGTGTTTATCATGATCTAGTGAGTTGAGCAAATGGTGCTTTATGATACTGGCTCACTGCTACCAAGCCAAGTGGAAGACCGAAGGAAAAGGGCAAAGCCCAACCAGAAGTGCTGTTCATGCATGGAAGACCTGGGTCAATATTGACAACAGAGCTTGGTTTGACAGAAGTCTGCCGGCCCACAAGGAACAGTGAGGAAATTCAACTTCACTACTGTCCTCGTCCCACTCACCTGATCCTATATATGCAATTATGCTGAAGTTTTACAACCTATTCTCTAGTCCCACAAAATCGTCAACATTTCCTTCCCTAATGCTCCCATTGATGCTTATATCATCTGTGGCGGTTACTGCATTGCTTTTTATAGCCTAGGTGTTTATAAAACTGTTAACATGCATCCAACGATCTAAATTAGCTCAAGAGTCAGGGATCTCAGAATATTTGCCACTTCAGATCCAAAGTTTGAATCTAGAAGGGCAACTGTGATCTTTCACTTTCTGGAAGTTTTACTGGTTTCTGTTTACTACAGCTTGTACCATCGAGTTTTATCCAGCATTCTAATTGCAGTCTTATCCAACCAGAGACTATCATATCTGTCCTCTTCTTTGCAACATCTCCCAAAATTTATTTCACTTATGATATATTACTTTCCTGATAACAATTTAAAGATAAGATATTCTTATATTCTTATCAAAATGTTTGCTTTGTTCAAGATTGCATCTGAAAATGAAAACACTGGGAAGTTTGGCTTATGGTGACTCTGAAGGTTGGCATCAGTGCCTCCACTTCAGGTCTAAGGTATCCATGTCTGTGTGAGATTACTGAAAGAGCAAGACAATACCAGGCCCTGCTCTCAGGACCAAAGGAACTGTTTGATGAGCACTATTAACATCCATCACTGTTCCTTTGATCTATAGACTGGTCATAGAGCATTGAAGACAAATTCATCTGAGAAAGTAAAAACTATATATCAAGAATGCACCAGTCTAATACAGAGCACAGGCATTCCAGGAGAGGCAGTCTGAGAGTGAGGGGTAATTAAAAGAGGGAGGCAATTTGACCATGGTCTTCTTTTGCCCCACTGATTTTCCTCTGAGTGGCTTTCCACCTTATTGTTTTCAGTGCCAACTGGGTTATATTCCTTTCATGTGTTGGAACTATTTCAAATTAAATGAGAATATTTTTACCTGTTTATTTGTTGATTGGTTATATCAACTTTTCTTACTAAGAGGACATTGCAAACTACAGCTGGCTGCATTTGATAATATAATCAGTAGTATGATCCTGCCTGAAAATTAAAGATGGAACCAAATGACCATCTCCAGTATAGGAGCTTTTACAAATCCAAGGCAGCTTTATGTTTGCATTTCAAAACATGAAAGGAAATTGGTATCTATTGGTAACTTAGGAGGAATACAAAGATAAATTAATCTGGAAAAAGTAATTTTAAAGAAAAAAAGATTCAAAAGTTTTCTATTTTACTTGGTAACAAATAGATAACCAAAACATGCTAATATTTAGTCATAAGCCAAATTAATATTAAAACAAACTTGAAAGTCATGATCTTTGTACTTGAATCATAGCAGCAAAGGTCACTGTTACTTAGGAAGTATTTACTTAAATCTACAAAGGAGTAAAAATTTTATTTTAAACATTTGAAGGGAATCACAGAAAAACTTAAGGGTAATTTAACTGGTTCAGTATGAAATTCCTGAAGAACTCTAAGGTTTTCAAATGCAGTTTATATGATAAGAATTAAAATTGTTAGTAGATGAGGACATTTCATTGCATTACCGCCAAACTTTCTTATGCCCAAGCTAAGACAGAGAGCAAAGGGCTAAATTAACAACTCAGATGACACACTTCTAGTCTTTCTGAGTGATGGCAAAATTCCCACTAAGCAAGTTAAATTCTCCCCTGTTAAATTATTTGAGGAATCAATGAGAACTTTTCAATTCCAGAACACTTTTACACATTGTAAAGGAATTAAACTGAAAATTTACTCTAAGGGATAGAAAAAGTACATGACTCAAAAAATATATGTATGTGTACACAGATGTGTTAGATCTTATTTAGGATTCTAGAAATATATTCAGAAATGATTTTGGTGGGTATTATTCTTTGATAAATTTACTGGGGTCCCACCAAAAATTTAGATGCAAAGAAGAAGATGGGAAAAGGTGAACTTTTACTTTGCTCAAGGCAAGGTCAGTAGGGGTCAGGTTTAGATGAGGTCTACTGCAAATCTCTTTGTCTTTTGATACCCTTGCTACTATTGCTTTTCTGTGCCTGTAACACAGGGCTTAACATGGCAATGAAAGTCATATACAAATCATTGATCAAAAGACTGCTGAGAGTTACTCTAAGTCATTAGTGAGAAATGTGGACAAAGGAGTAAACTATATTGATCTTCTCCCTGAAATTGTATTTCAATGTACACCAAGCACAAAAACCATTAAGAACATTATCTTTACACATAGCTTTGAAACATTAGGGTTTATTTGTTTTTAAATAGCATTGATATGGAAAATTTTAATTACACACACACACACACACACACACATATACACGAAAAGAGGCCGAAAAGAAAAATAATGACAAAGGCCTTGGAATTATTAAGATCTTAATCTTAGAGTCAAACAGAATGTAGAGTATTTGACCTTAGGTTTTTCTAAGCATTTACTTTACAAAGATGCTTGAAACAGGAAGAAGTAGCCAGGAAAATCTGAAACCGATGTCTGAGGCATATTCTCATGCCTGGACACACGGCATCTATTTTGTGAAACTCTGAAGAGTTTATACAGACTGCCCTCAGTTCAGAAATGCACCTGAAAGCCAGCACTAGAGATGAGTAACACTGAGCAGGAGGTGACCCTCACTGTCCTAGGCTGTCTTGTCATGAGACAGTCTACCTACGTGGATAGAAAGCCTGGAATCAGCAGCTCTGTTTATAATGATAATCTTCTGAATTATTTAGAGAAGTAAAATAAGTTATGATGGTGTTGTTTACATCTGAGCTCATCCCTAATCAATTCTTATTTACCTTTGTCAAAATACTGCTCATGGAAACCAGAGTAAACTCATCTCCCTCTGTCTCCTTTCTTTTCTGATGTTTTCCTAATATTAACATAATATTTTGGTTAAATTCATATTTAGTATTTTCATTAATATGACTATGTATGTATTGTTCATTGGTGGCCCAAGTTTGTGTGCTGATTATGTACCTTCCTTTCTATATAATTTTTTTATACATTTCTCAGAGTATCTACCTCCTTATCTCTTTCCATCTCCTTATTTTCTACAAATCTCTTATATAATCCTGACATAAAACTTCAGGTAACCTGATAGCTCTATGTTCTTTCTTCTGTCTTGTTCTCCAGTCTGACTGCTTATTAAATCTACAATGATAAAAGTATTACTCATGGAATTCCTATTCCTTTTTCCTGTGTTGGATCTGGACTACCTTATTTTCCCTATTTTTCTTTATTTTACTGGAGCATATCCTCTAATGGTTACTTAAAAAAGAATATGGAGGGCTGGGGAGATAGCTCAGTTGGTAGAGCCATTGTCTTGCATATACAAGGCCCTGGGTTCAATCCCCAGCACCAAAAAAAAAAAGGAATATGGAAAAACTCAACTCAACATTTAGAGAAATCTTTTTAATACCTTCATAATTCACTGATACTTACACTAGGTATAAAAATATGTGATGAAATCATTTCCCTTAGAATTTTGAAATCATTATCTAATTATATTTTACTTCTAATATTACTTTTGATAAGTATGAAAGAATTCTGATGACAAATTCTTTGCATGTGATTTGTTTTTTTCTTTCTGAAATTTGTAAGATCTCTGTATTACTGGTATGTATCTCTTGTGTTTTCATATGCTTTCAACTAGGTTATTTTGCTGAGTATCCAATGAGCCTTTCAGACTCCATAACTAACTATATCTTGCAGTCTGGAAAACTTTTTCTTTGTATTTTTATAATAATATAACCATTTCCTTAGAATCTCATATTAGATGTTCAATCCACAGAATATATACTATAAATACTATACGTTTATTTTTACATCTTCAGGTCTTTAAATTCAATTCTGATATTTGCAATTAGAAAAACAAAAATAGTAAACAAAAATACATCTTAAATGTTTACATGTTGCTGGGGTGGGTTTAGGAAGAAAGGTACATGAGAGGACACATGTAACTTTGTGATTATATCTCTTCATTGATTTGACGTTTGAATGATTTAAAAATTGCAATTAACGAATAAAATATACCTTAACCATAAAATACCATAACAAACACTATATAAATATCCATTCTTTATCACTCAGGGTTTGGTCAGAGAAATAGAAAATCCACTAGCTTTTTCAAGAAAGAAAAGAATGTATTTAATTCAAATCAGTGGTTTCTAAAAACTATGGACCTAACCCCTGGTTGTCAGTCAGTCAAATTAAGAAAACCATGATTCACATCATATATCAAAGACATTTTCACAATACAGAAGTAATAAACTGAACTTAGAGGAAGACACTGGTACTTGGTAGGACTGTCTGAAAGCACACACTAAGACTTCTGGAGAGAAGCCCCATCTGCCTGGAGAGATCCCTGCCACATGTACAGAGCTCCTGAAGGCTTGCAGGTTTCACCAGGAGCACCACGCCTTGGAGCAAACACCAACAACACAGCAAAAACAAGAAAAGAGCTGTAAACAGAGGGGAAAGAGCCAAGGGAAAACTGACACAGCACAGGAAGACAAACAACATTCCAAAGAGGACATGTTAATATTAAAAACAATCTTAATCCTAAGAGTGTCAGAGTGTGGTAACACCTTTCCTTTCATGCCTCCTCTGTCACACAGGACCTAGAAGTCTGAGGACCTCACTTCTCAGAAACCTTAAGGAGAGATAGGAAGGAGGAACAGATGGAAGGCAGGATTCACATTACATATGCAAGCTTTTAAAATAAGCAAACAGATAACCACTTCCACCCACCTTGCAGGATCTCATACTTCTAATTCTACTTTCTGAGACTTCATGGGTAGCCCCCCACCATAGACACTGAGTCTGATCTTTGCTCAGTAAGTCATTTTCCAACTCCACTTGACTGGCTCTGATTCCCTGTGGTGAGGGCTACTGATAATCTTCAGTGATCTGGAGGCCTAACTTTGAATTTTTGTTTCTTTTCTGTCTTTTGTTAATGTTTGGGGAATAATATAAGAATGCAGAAAGTTCTTACTCTGACATTTTAAAACCAGAAGCCCATGTAATATTTTTATAATGGTATCAAGAAACAAATTTAAGAGGCTTCCTCAAGCTAGTCCTCTCAGATTGAATCATAAGGTGAGGTCAGTTTCCTTTCTTTCTTTCTTTTTAGTATTTCAACCAAATACATTATCTGCTCTATGTATTTCCAACATTATTGTCTAGACATTCTTATTTATCAAAGTTAAATAGCTGGCACTTGTTACATAAGAGAATTTTTTTCTCTTGCTAATCCAACTGTTTTTGCTACCTGTCATGACTTATTTTTCTATATGCAAACCAAAGACTTTAAACATCAATGGCACATTTTTATTTTGTCATATTTAACTCTCTTTGTTAAGAGCATAATTTAAAGTATTCATGATACATAAAACACAATCAAATTGTTTAACAAAATAAAAATATAAAATTAGGGTCATGAAAACAATGTGGAGACTTTGTAACTACGGTAACTTTCAATAATTGGCCAACTCATTAAGACCTGAGTATCCTGAGAATCTTGGCCTAAAGAGAGATCAACAGGAAGTAGATGGTTCTCTTTGTCTCAATGACAGAAGATAATTTGTTCTTTATTTAGAAAGAAGACTCCACTCTAGTTTTTTGGTAGATACCACTCACTCCCCCATATGAAAAGGACTGTGTGTTTTCCTCTATATAAAGTCACAGAGGAGCATATTCCTCTCAGACTCCCTGCTTTTCCACATTCTTTTAACCAGAGGTAAGCACCATGATGTGAGCAGTCTAAACTTTGAGTTCTTTCCCTTTCCTTCCACAGATGAATGCATTTATATAATGTGAACATTTGATGTTCCAATAATCTTTAGTTTACTGACGTGCTGTCATCATTTCTCTGTGTACTTTCATATATCTCTCATAATATTGTAACAAGCATTCTTGAGCCATTATCTAAATGGAGTCTAGAACCACAACAATAATTCTCCTCTTGCCATAGAGAACAGAGAGTAGCCACTGCCAACTCTTACTCCTGCTTCCCCTTTAGGCTAAATCCTCTATCTTGCCATTCCCTTGCTTTCTTTTATATAACTTATTGAAATATTTTTCCTTACTATGATGCTAAGAATCACTCATGTTATTACATGGTGATTTTTTACCACTTTATAATATTTTTATATTTTTTTCACTCATTTTTACTACTTTATAATATTCCTTTGTGCAAATATACCTCTTTACCTCTTTGTACATTTATTCAATCAACATTTAGGCCAATTAGTGTGTATTTTTAAAGCATTGTAAATGCAATGGTAAACAAAACAAACCTTTACTAGAATTTCAAATCCCATTCATATGACCAATACTATCATGCTTTCCATTTTCTCTTCCTTTTTATTGACAGAAAGTTATCTGGTAAGTATTAAACTATTAGTATATCCACATACAATAGTCTAAAGCAGGGCAATGTCAAAGGTGAACTTTCAGCCAGGCCACCAGGGTGATAAGGAGCTTGAAAGCAGATGACATGCATTCATTATCCCTCAGATAATACGTCTTAGATGCCAATCTGTGCCATGGTCTTTTCTTTCTTAACCCATGGCCCTGTCTAAATTGTATTCATTATAAATGAACACATAACTATAGCTAAATTATGATTATGATTATGGGATGCTAAGAAGCATGTGAATACTAAATAAACCCTTGAAATCGATTTTTAATTTAGCATCCTATTCATAGGGTGGACTCTACCAATATTTTTATACTGTAGGCACATTTCAATTCTTATATAAAGTGAGAAATAAGGAGGAATAGCATGTTCCTTTGAGAGCAAATACAGCTTTCCTTTCCTCAAACCATATGAGCACACTCTTCATCTTTATTCTGGATCTATCTATAAAGAACTGTGCTTCCCTTAAAATATGGCAACAGAGTATTTCACCAATATGGCCCTCGTTTCTGTCCTCCTTCACTGGAATTGTCTTTGCTCCTGATTTTCTCTTGCTATATTTATGTTCTGGGTAATTCTCTGGTTCTCCTACACATCGGCACCTGGTGTCTTCTCTCCCACTCTTTCTTCCACAAACTGCTTCCACACTGCAACGCCTACTCCACACAGAGTGTTTGTGGCAATACTCAGCCCTGCCCTTGAGATGCCAGAAAATGCTGGCTATTTTGCACATATATTTAAAACTTATCCATTAGAAACCTTTCAGCTTTTTCCTCTTCCCTATCATTTATTTTCTATGCTGCTTTTACTTTCCTGGCACCTTCTCAAGTCTTCCATCTGATGCTTCCAGAGCCTTTTGATCTTCTCTATCTCCCCATTTTTGTTCACTTACCAGTCCTAGTTCTTTTTTTCCTTTCCCTGAAAATCTATTTATTCCAACTATTTTTTAACTGTATCAGTAGTGTGTTTTCCACTTTCCATTATCTTTCTAGCCTTTTAACAAAGACTTAGTTAAAAAGTGCACATACTGATGATAAGTACGTTCTTCTGAAGGAGCACATGAACATTTTAAAACCATTTGAGAAATCTCTTAAAGCCATACATTGAATTATTATCGTCTGTGTTGGAGATGGTGTTGAAATGACTCAAGGTAGGTCCTTTTACAAAAGCACTGCACGTGTCTCATTAAGAGAGAATTTTATTGATATTAATAGCATATGCAGTAGCAATATTTTCTAGTGAGAAAATAAAATGCAAAAATACATCTTCACAACTTAATCTTTACTCTGTGAATAAATTTACTTTGAGGTAACATAAGCGACATACATGTCAACTCAAAGGTTAGAGCCATTTTATACATCGGTACATATTGATTTCAATGCACACTTATTTCATTCAAGTACTAACCAGGCCCAGCCCTGCTTGGCTTCAAGACAAGAAGAGATCAGGCTTATTCAGATTGCTATGACCCTTAGACTAATGTTCACAGCAACTTTGTACAAAATAACAAAAGTCTGGAAATAATCCAAATTTCCTCCAACAGGTGATTGGTTTAATGAACTGAGTTACATTAATATGATTGAATACTCCTCAGTAATCAAATGGGATAAGCTATTGAGATACACAACAAGTTGAATGTATCTCAAGGAAATTATGATGAGTGGAAAAAAATAAGCCAATTTCAAGAGTTCACACATTTTATCACTCCATTTATGAGGCATTCTTAAAAATGACAATGACTAATCTGTTCTTGATCTCTATAGTTTTGCCAAGGGTTAGAGAGAAGGGAGGGAGGGAGCTGGAACTATATAACATGAAGGATTTTTGTGATGAAACTGTTGTAAATCTTGACTATGGTGGTTTTGGTTACATAAATCTACATGTATAATAAAACTGCATAGAATTAAATAACCTTGCATGTGAGTGAGTGCACACAAAATTTGTGAAATGTGAATAAGTTGGGTAGATTGAATCAGTGTCAATTTCCTGGTTGTAATGTAGTGCTATAATTGTGCAAGATAATACCATTGGGATAAACATAGTCAACCCTTTTGGTATCTCTCATTGTTCCTACAACTTCATGTAAAACTACACTCATATAAAAATTATAGTTCAAAAATCATAAAAAGAAAAGAAAGAAAAATCTTTTTTTGGGGGGGGTACTGGGGATTGAACCCAGGGCCTTGTGCTTGCGAGGCAGGCACTCTACCAACTGAGCTATATCCCCAGCCCATATTTATATTTTTAATATGCTGAAATTTAATTTGTATATGGTATAATACAAATACAATAGCTACATTTATCTCATCTCAACATTCACTTTTGATGAAAAATCTTGGCAAACAAGGAACAGATGGGAAGTTTCATAACCTAATATGAATTTTCTAATTTTTAAAAAAATTGTGATATATTTCATAATAAATCAGTACCACTCTTTCGAATGAGGGACAAAATACAAATTCTGGTTAATTTAATTTCTTTTCACTAGCAAGAATTATACAGGAACAGAAACACTTCTTTCTACTTAGATAAGGTTGAAAATATAAGTGAATCATAGGACAATATAATAAAAAATTCAGTAGGGTACAAAATTGACTACAAAAATATGTAACATTCTTATAGTCAAGTAATTAACAAATAAAAACTATAATAGAAAATGATAATATCCTCAATATCAGCAAAAACTATAGTGAACTTAGGAGTGTGTCTAACAAAACATACAGAAGTGATTGCCTAGAAACAGCATCGGATTATGGAAGGACAGAAAGAAACCTTGGAAAACTGGAGAAAAACGCATAAAAGATGATACTGTTATTTCAAATTAATCTTCAAATAAAAGTGAGATTTTCAGCATATAACTCAAATCGTTATTGATGGAATTTAGAAGCGCATCCTTAAATTAGTATAGAAGCATAAAACACAGAAAATAGCCAAAATAATCCTTAAATTGAGGAGTAATTTGCAGGCAACTGTCTTCCAGATTTGAAGGTTTAATACCACAAGCTATGTTAATTAAAGGAACGTGGAACTGGTGTAGGCAGGAACAAACATACTTCTGGAACACATGGGGGAACCCAGAAATAGACCCATTCATCAATAAAAATTCCATGTGTGAAGAAGTGACAAAAGTTAGTGTGTGGCACAGGTGGCATTACAAATCATGTGGAAAAGATGAAGCCCTTTCAATCCATTGTCATGGGACAGTTGGTTATCCATATGAAATAAATAATCCTAGATTTAATCTCACACAACAGAAAAAAGTAAATTTCAGTGAATTATAAAGTTAAATGTAAAAAGCGAAACTTTGCAACTTTTAGAAGAAATGTGTAAGCATATTTCTATGACCTTTGGGTAGAAAAATTTCTTAAAGCAAAATAAAAAGATTATAAATTCTACTGGGGAAAAAAAGATCAGTAAATTTAACTGCCTTAAAACTTAAATCTTATACTCTACAAAACATCACAAAAATTAAAGACAAAGTCTTGGTCTGGGAAAAGAAATTTGTCAGCATATAACTCAAATGATTAGTATGCAGAATTTATAAAGGACTCCTAAAATCAATGAGACAAAAGGAAAAGAAGTTATTAGAAATTTCAAAAATGTTCAAGAAGGGTCTATTCACATAAAAACTCAAAAGGGGAAAAAAATCTCACTTTTATGAGCAGAGATGTGCAATTTCATACACACACATGTAATACACACACATATATATGTATATGTGTATTCTACACACATATATGTATATATATGTGGGTGTGTGTAAAATTAATTATATTCACACACATATGTCTAATACAAGTTCTTTTCAGGGATAAGCAAAAGTCTTTAGGTCTAAGGAAAAAAGGTCTGGAGAAGTTTGGGAGAAATGGAAATCCATTTAAAGTACCTATCTGTTTATACATTTGGACAAACATACCACAGAGCATTTTGATAGTAACAAGCAAAGTAAATGTGCGCAAACGTTCATACATTTCCAACAAAGTAATTTTACGTCTGAATATGTAATGCAGATCACTCTTGAACATCTGTATCAGGAAACCCATTGTAAGAGTTTAATTGCAATATTGCTTTATGATAACAAAAACGTTTTCAAATATCCTTTAACAGAAGAATGGACAAATTGTAGTATAGAGATGCTGATTACAGAAATTAAACCAAAATTATATGTTGATATGGGTAAATGTCAATAACATAATTTCAAAATCAAAAATCAAACTCCCTAGCAATTCATTCTGTAAATCTACTAGAGAAAGTCGTATAACTGTCTACAGATATATTTGTATTTATTATAATGTATAACATAGATGAGATGATAAATAGAAAGTCCAAGACAGCAGCTATGGCTAAAAAGGAGTGAATCAGGGAAGTGAGCACAAAGAAACTTCAACATTAGCAGTAATGTTTTATTGTTTGCAAAAATTCCTGGTGTGATAAAAACATCTAAAGGCAAAATGACAAATCACCAAATAAAGAGATCAGATAGGGAGATAGATTTCAAATAAAAGGTCTTAGCAGGAAATTCAAATAAGAAATAAAACCAGGAAATATCCCCCAAGGTATGGAAAAAGTACCACAGACTCCTTGTACAAGGTACATGTGACATTTGCACTCAGATTTAGAAATTTCCTTTGCCCTCACACTGACAGAGAAAAGACAGCAGAAGCCCTTGCATGAAACCAGACAATACTGTCATTTTCCCAACTTTTTGAGAATTTCAAGGTCAGAATATAGTATAACACCGGGAAATGCCTAGAAAAATGCTAGCAACTAGGAAACCGAACAGAAACAAACCATTATTCACTTCATCACAACAACCCTGGTAGATAATGAAGTTAACAGGTCATCAGGTCACAGGAGTTATCCAGTGCAGTCTCAAAGTATTTGAATTCAGACAGAAAGACTTTTAAAGAAATTGGTGTATAATTTACCAGCTCAATGTCATACTCCTCTCTGAGATTTTGAATGAGGCAACATGCCTTCATGAACCACTCTTGTCTCTTTTGGTGTTGTCTTGAAGGCCTGAGTTATTCACAAAGTGTAGAAAGGCCCAGGAAATATTAGATTCAAAATATCTCTTGTCTCCCTCTTCTCCAAATAATCCTTTCCTGCAGTGCACTTGGTGAAAGCCTCTCCCAGGAGAGATTAATGAGGTTGGGAGATGAGATAAGTCATTTATTTTTCCATTCCATCAAGAAAGGTTTCAAGGTTACTGCTTTCAATAAGCAGCCAATTGATCATGTGACCACTAAGCATTCCTGATTCTCCTTCATTTTATCTGAATTTATTCATGAAGGCAGAAAGCATCATAAAAACTCTTGGATGAAGCTACATGAAATTCAATAGACCTGATCCCTTCCTTAAAAGCCTTCCTATGTATCTAACGAGCATATGCATTCTGCAGAATTACTTGTAATATATAGAAAATGTTGGCATTCATGAAGCAGTATTCCATTTTGTCTACAAAAGGGCTGGCTTCAAAGCTATAGTCTTGCAGACACTGAACATACCAAGAAAAAGTTAAGTGAAGATAACCTTTGCTCTCACAATACCTCCAACTCTTTACCTAAACATCTTTCATTTTGTCTTAGTAAAATTGATTTTTTTTCAGAAAAGATTTCAATGAAAGGTACATGAATTCTGATACTTTCAGTACATTTAATACTTTAATAAACATGAGAGTATCATAACTCGTATATTCAGTCACAAAATGCTACTGCTGAAAGGGTCAAATATTCCTGAATACCCAATCTGCCTTCCTGAAAAAGAATCCTTTATGTTTGTTCTTCCTCATAGAATCTCTATTTCACAATCAGGCTGTGAAACTCTAACTTTTCCCTTAAATGCCTTTTCAACCTGCCCTTAAAGTGTTTTTTGCTTTTGTTTTTGTTTTTGTTTTTTACTTGTAGAACCTTCTTTGAGATTTTTGATTGCTTACCTGTCAGTCCCTTATCCTCTTGTTTCATAGCAATGGTAAAGACCACTTAAAAAGATGATCATCTTTCTCACACAATGGGGAAAATTCCCATTTAGAATAAGAAAAAATCCTAATCATTCAATGAGTATGAATTCTCATTAATTATTTGAGGGGTGGGATGGATATTATTTAATATGCCATTTATTTCTGTAACTGTTTTGGCCTAGCTAATAATAATGTCTCTGGAGTTTGTTTGAATAAATAAAGTTGTATTTAGGTCTTGCATTGTTTTCTTAGCACTGAGTAACTCTGTGCATACGTATGGCAAATGTCAATCTCTACCTAGAGTCACCAAAGTCGAAAATCCGCTGTAGATTAAATAAGATAATTTTGCTACCCTAATTCTTAAATAATATTCAATTTTCTCTTCCCTGTTGAAACCACAAACTCAGGAGCAAATGCCCCTCCCCTTTAGTTTTCTAAACTGACTCAAGAACAAAAGAAATGAAGATTATGGCTTAGAAGATAAGTGGTCTCCAATAGTGGAAGAATTTAGTACTGAGGTTCTTGAGAATAATTATACTAGGCAAACTGAATAGTAGACTGTTAGTATTTGAATTCTGGGGCAGAAGATAATAGGTACACAGGCAAATCTCAGTTTGTAGTTAATAAGAGATTCTGGCTTTCCTACACCAAATTTCAGAAGTTTACTTTGCATTTCTGAAGATTCTATATTTTACTTTGCATTGATCATGTGAATTGATTTATTTATGTTGAGGCCGAATAATTATAAACAATACCCTATAGAACAGAAGCTAAGTGGAACCCTGCCCTTGTCCTAGGAGGAAGTCCTTCAGACACCACTGGTGGATGTAAAAAAGTGTCTATTGTCTTGTGAACAATCTGGGAATTTATCTCACTGACAGCAAGAGAATAACCAGGTCAACATTCTGTGGTGCTGTAGGTGTACATTTGGGAATGTTTAACATGAATTTAAAATTTTAATTGCTGACCAATTTAAAGTAGTAATGGTATATCATGATCTCCTATAAGACTAGATTACAAAATGTATTTTAGTTAGTAAGTTAGGTATTGGGAATTGAACCCAGGAGCACTCTGTTACTGAGCTACATCTGCAGCTCTTTTATTTTATTTTTTTTTCTTTCTTTTCAGATAGGTTTTCACTAAGTTTCCTAGGCTGGCCTAATTCTCACAAGCCTCCCTGGCTGCTAGGATTATAGTCATGGACCACCATGCCTGCCCAAGAATAGATTAATAAGTATCTTCATTCACAATGAAGGAAAAGACATTTGCTATATAGGCTAATGGATATGCACAGAGTGTATAAAGCAACCACTAGCACACAGCTCTATACATACTCACATAATCAGGCTAAGATAGGACAAACCATCCAGAGGTACAACAATAAGAATTTGGAATAGCCAAATACCCAGTTCAATTTGAATTTGGATTCCTTGATATACTATAAATTCTCTCCTCATGTGCTAAATCCAAGGAGTATAAATGAATCAACAAATAATTTCTTACTCATACCTGTTCTCCCACACTACCAATTCTCTTTCTGAAAGACATAATAGCAAGCCTCTGTCAGTTAAAATTTTAGACTTTAAAAGTCATAAAGCTTTATGGCCTTCCTTATACCTGACTTCCAGAAAGAATCCTACCAATCCTATCACAAAATGCATATTTTCTTCCTTTTGGACATATTGCTATCTTTCCCAGATTCCCCTGTAATTAAGTATGGTCATGTGACTGAGTTCTTGCCAATTCAGACTATAATTAAAAGTGATACAACTGCCTGGCACATAAAATCTCTCACGCCCTCCTCTAGGCTCTTTTTAAATCCTCCAGTGGGATACTAATGATTATATGTCCTAAGGGGATGACGGAACCACAATATGCAATGGGTCCCTGAATAACCATATGAAGAAGAGCCAGCCCAACTTACCACCCTCCCAGGACTACTAAGGGAGAAAGAAATGAATTTCTAGTGTGTAAAGTCTCTGAATTTTTGAAATCTGCCAACATAACCTAGCCTTCCTTAATTGACAAGACTGGAGTTTTCAATAGAGGATTTTTCATATAACTCAAAGGACTATCTCTGGGTCAGCTCTGCTTCTTGTGCCAGGATTCTTATGTCTGTCTTTAAGAGGCGAATGTCTATATTTCTCAAACTATATAATAATCCTGAAGTTTCAGTCTCAAAGTCAGCTAATGACTCCTTTTTTGGAACTCCAAACACCCAACATACTGAACCATTTAGATATATAGTTAATGGAAAAGCTAGAGAATGGAAGCTTCCATATGGCAGGGCAAAATGATAGCAAATTCACCTGGGAAAATAAATCATACCAAGGAGGAAATGAGACTATGTTAAATATTTTACATGAGCACAGAGATTCAATGTAGGTTTCTAAATTACTTTATATCACTAATATTTATGTTGAGGGTACAGTAATTTTATCATTGCCATATATGCTTTAATCACAAAATTAGCAGTCTTTCTTCACTCCCATTAAAAGTCTCAAGGGAGGGTAATCTGTAATCCACATCTGCAAAGATTCCAGATTCACTCATTAGATAGTTGCAAATATATACAAAGAACCCAAAGACCCTAACAAATTAATTCTCCTCCAAAAATAGTATCCAGAGGCTTAAGTGTGGTCTCCAATATTGTCCAACAAAAACCTCTTATTCTCCTCTTTTCAGTCAGTGTCTTACAAAACTTATTTCTGGTGAAGCATTATCTCCAAGGTCAAGAGAAAAATGAGAGACCTAAGGGCACACCTTTTCCCTGTAGGTCATCCCAACCCCATTCCTTCTTTCTCCAAGAACTCTTCTCACCAACGTCCTCAAATAGCTACACTTTCTGCATTCTTCATAGAGTGCTTTGCTTTCTTAGTAGATAACATAAAGTGTTATTAAAGACTCAAAACCACAGTCTCTCTCTCTCTCTCTCTCTCTCTCTCTCTCTCTCTCTCTCCCTAATTCATATATTCACCCTCTAAGAAGATAAATTCATACCTTCTACTCTTCACATCTTTTACACCCCATTCCAATTTCACTCTTAATAACTATTATTCCAATTATAAGAACACAGAAACCTCAGGGAGAGAAGACCAGAAGACCAACAATCTTTCACCACCATATTCAGCAACCAATCTGTTCCCATCTGTACATATCCTGCTTCCTCCCTTTTATTAAAGATAAACTAATTAAAACACATATTTTCCCTTCAGAAATTGGAGTCATGTTTTGGAAAATAAGCTTGAGGAATATAATCAGATTGTAGTGCAAATTACTCAAAAGGTGCATATACAAGATCCCACTCCCTCTTACCTAGTCAGGGAATTATTCCAGAAAACAAGCTCTCTCTTCTACACCAACAGTTTTCCCCCCTCTCTTGCTCATTCTCATCAACATAGGAATGTACTGTGATTTCTCACGTTTGAGAACTTTTGGCACTGACACTCACACCCTTGACTTCTAGTTACTGCCTTGGATCTTCTTTTCCTTATACAACATTTCCTCAGCATAGTTGCGCATATATTCTACCTCCAATTACTCTCTGGTTTCCCCTTTTAAACTAAATCCATTCAAGCTATTCTCCCCACCACTCAACTATGACTTTTTGTGTCAAAGTCACCAAAGATTTCCAGTAGTCAAAAGGCAATTCTCAGTTCTCATATTACTTGACTTCTCAAGAGCATTTGATATATTTTTTTTAATCCCTCTGTTTCATTTACTTGCTAACACAGATGTGGCTATTTTCTGATGTGCTTGATACCTCACTAAAGCTACTTCACAGTAGGTCTGGCAGGTCGGTTAGCATCCTCTACAAATCTTTCAATCTCCTCTCTCTTCTACTTAGCGTCATTCTATCGATGATCCCCAGGTATTGGAGAAAGGAAGGTTTCTGCCCAGAATACTGATTTCTGGAGCTCTTTGAGAACAACAACCAGAAAAACAATAGATAGAAAAATACAGTTTTCACTTTTTTTTAAATGATTTATTTTTTTTATTATTTTACAGACTGTGTTTTGATTCTTTGTACCCAAATGGGTACATTAGATAGAAAGATCAAAATCACCTGCAAAATATTTTCAAATCTCACTTCCAGAGAAAAGCATACCATTTCAAAATAGTCTGAGTGAAAAAATATGAAGTTACCATAATATTTTCATGTTACCTAAGTGTAAAATATTGTATCCTTCTTTAGAGGGGTATCATACATGCAAAATATAAAAATGAGCCAAATAATATTCATACCTATACCTACACCAATCCTTAATACAGTGGTGACAAGGTTATGATTATATAGAACTTCCACTATCCTCCAGCAATCTAAACTATTGTGTCAAAACAGCTTCCCTCTAAGATTCCTCTTAAAAGGACATATCCAGGCTGCTAAATCCCTGTAAGTAGGTTTACTTAATTCTCCCATCTGGAGACATTCTTTCTTGCTGTAGAAAAGTGTGGTTTTGTTTCATTAGGTGCTGTTGGTCATCTCCTGAGAGGTAAAAAGTCAATACATGAAAGAGGGATTTTAAGAGTTGAAAGGGCTTATATTTCTAGGAAGAAAAGACATTTGGTAGTTGTAAGAAAGAAAAATACCAGGAAAAATTAAAGAGAAGAAAGTCAAAGTTTCTAAAAATTCATTTAGTTCTAATAGTTAAAGCTTGGGCACTTTGAGCAAAGACTACTAAGACATAAAATGTTCATATTCCTTTCTTGCTACAGAAAGTTGACAAAATATTAATTTCTTAAAATATTGCATTAAAATTTTGTCAAAGATCTTTCAAGAATAGACTATAGGCCTAATTTCTGTTACTGTCTCAGAAGATCTAACCATTTCTGGAAAATGCTAAAGGCCAACTTTGTAGCTGTTAAGCAATACTTTTGTGGAAGAATCCTGGGTATTTCTTTCCTATATTCCCCTTCTCTCAGCACATTGTATTCACAGTGATTACTCCATTCACTTAATATCCAAACCTCCAAGATCATCATCACACAGGTAGTCATCAGGACAACACTAAATGGTTTGCAGCTCTTTTATATTAACAGAAGTCATGCCCTAATGAACACCTGATAGTCTTTTTATTTGCCAAGAGCTGGAATCCTGAAATACATAAAAGGAAAAACTATTACTTTTTTAAAAAATGTAATGAATACTAATTTTTACAGGCGAGGATTTTTTTTTCTTTTTCAAATTTTTTATTTATATAAGTTAGTTACACTTTAAATGCACAGTTGGGTAGAAGATACAAAGAAACAGTAATTTGATAATATTCTTCCCAAATCTTAAAAGTTATAATAAGACTTCTTGACCGATTATACTTCTTAATGAACCATTCCTTCATTTTTTATGACATCCTGTTTTATACTGTGGAAATTTAATACAATATGAAAATATCTACTCAATACTTACAAACTACTAGTTTGGTGCCAATTCCCACTAATTTTCCTAAACTTCTGAGGAAATAAGAACAGAAAGCAAGAAAAAATGAAAAGTAAAGAGATTCTAAAGTTTTTCATGTTATTTGCAATTCAAAAGTTCATATAACTTCCAGGCAAATAAAAATGACAAATTGCTTCTCTGTGCTACGACTAAAAGTATATATGCCATTTTTGAAGAGGATTTTAAGAGTTTTTTCAAAGAATAATATTCAAATTTTCACAAAAAATTAATAAACATATAATGAATGTGTAAGCTTAATAAACTTGCTGTTAATTATTTTGTCACTGTATTTTTGACATGTGGCAATCCACAAAATCTTTTTCACCATGCCCACAATGTACTATATAAATAACTTTTAGAAGAAGGAAATCAACATGAGCTCAATAATAATATAGCAAGTATGATTTCTTTAAAAGATAACTTTCTGCTGGGAGTGGTTGCACGTGCCTGTAATTCTACTGACTTGATGCTGAGGTAGGAGAATCCCCATCCCATTTCAAGACCAACCTCAGTAACTCAGCAACTCAGGAAGGCCCTAAACAACTTTGCAGATCTCCCCTGCAAAACACACACACACACACACACACACACAAGTGAGGAATAAAGTATTTTCAAATGCCTAAAATGTATTTTTCTAAGTTATTAACAAAAATTACAGCAGAAATAAAATCAATAAATTCCCATATTGGATATTAGGACAATCACATTTTCTTATCTGAATTTAATAAAACTAGCAAGTATCAGCAGAATCATGTGCATGTAATTGGAAATTGGGAGAAACTTATGATACTGTTGGGGAAATAAAAATATAAATATTTATAATAAAAATAAAATAGTATGCATAAAAATTGATAAATGTATCCAAGTGTAATTTCAGAGGAAAATTAAAAGCTTTTTAGTATTTAATATAAAAGACATGGAGGAAATTTGTTAAATATTTAACTCAAATCAAGAAAAAATTTAAAATAAAGGTATAAACATCACTTAATATATCCAAAAAAGCAATATAATGGCTGAATAGACTAATTATTTGAAGTGACTGACACAGACAGACCTCTGACAATCAATAACTACAATTGATCCCCAAGACCTCCGTCCCTGTTTGGAGTCTTAAATTAACTAAAAATATTGGAAAAGGGAGAGAAAAAATATCAAGGGATAATTCTTTGAAGCCTTTTCTAAGGAGAGGAAGGATCTTTCCCAGACCTGAGGAAGGGTCTCTATTCCAATTAGGTTTGATAACAAACTCATTTTTGTATTTTTAAACAAGTTACATTGATCTTTTATCTCATTTGGAAGAAGTCCTGTTTCTGACTGTTGATCCATACTAGGGTTAAAGATAGATGCAACTTGGAGAACTAGAAAGTTTTCTGGCTGAATTTTAAAGTTCCTTATATCAGTAATATATCCAATTGTTGACAGCATACCTTGTACTGATAGAGACAGCCATTGGTATAAGATTATGATACCTAACTCCTTCTTAATCATTTGAAGTGGAAAAATATCTAAGAAAATGTAAACAAGCAACATTAACTAAAAACTGTGCTCAAACTTTTGGTTAAGCAAATAAAACTACAACCAGAATAAAATCCTTTAAAAAATTCTAATTCTTCCAACTTTTAAATAATTCTATTCTTTCCCAATCCTTATTGCTATCTCCAGCCCTCAAGACATTAAAATGTATACTCTTTTTAAATTTAAAAAATGTGAATGTAGCACAAATTCAAAGGTATTCACGCATAGATAGTGAAAAATAAATATACCCACTATGTCCTCAGGCTACCCAAATTCTCTTTACAGAGGATACCATTATTTCTGGTTTTTCACATTTATTTCCATTCATATTCTATGCATACACATTTACGGTACTTGTACATACATCTCATATAATTACCTGGTAAGCACCAGACTTTTCTCATATTTTAAAACATCATTGTCTTATTTAAAGCTGCATTGTATGGAGTTTCTATTGTGTTGTGATTGCACCATAAAGTATTTTAACTAGACATCTTGAGCAGTATTTAGTTTACATATTTTGCTATTACAATGTTGCAATTAATATGAATGAATCTAGAGCCTGTTGTAATTGAATGAGAATATATACATGATAAATTACTAGAAATATAATTGCTGTCTATAGATATATGCATCATTTTATTGTAACTACAGTGACTATTTCATTAGTGAGCTCCATGGGTGTGGGTGCCTGTTGATCAAAACCCTTGTCAACACCCTTGAGTTTTTCTCTGTGTTCATCTTAGTGGAAAATATTATTTCTCTTTAGTTTTTATTTGCATTTCTCTTTTTAACAATTCAGCCTCACTAAGTTTACAGGATATTTGAATTTACTTCTCTGTGAATGGTTTCATTATTCTTTTTGGGTTATAAGTCCTATGCTGATTCAAAAAATCTTATGTATTATTCTTTATAAAATTACTAATTTTAGCCTTTTGTTATTTTTCTGTCTTCGTTTATGATGGTTTTTCTTCCCATGCAATTTAAATTTTAATCTTTCCTTTTATGACTCTGCATTTGTTATCATACTTAAAATTCTGTGTTCACAGTTTATAAAAATATTTTAAGTATTCACCTTTTATGCTTATGGCCTCATTTTTATCCTTCTGTCTCTGACTCATATAGTATTTATTTTGTTTAAAGAATGGAGAGATTCAATTTTATTTTTATTTTCTAGTAGACAACCCAGTTGTCTTAATGGCATGTAATATATAATCCATCTTTTCTCCATGGATTAGCAATGCTACTTACACCACTTAGAAAAATCTGATGTATTTTTGGATGCATGTCAGGACTTCGTATTCTGTTTCAATCTAAGTATGCTCAGTATAACCATGTGTCACTTAGACTCTTCAGAATTTATTATAATTATATTTTATCATGTGATAAAGATAATCATTTTTCAGAATTTCTCTTATTGCTCAATTGTTTTATCCATATTTTATGAGTAACTTACTTAATTTAAAATAAATTTGTTGGTATCTTTATAGGGTTTCTTGACTCTAAACATTACCCAAACATTCTTCCCTGTTAGTTCAAATGATATCATAACTTCTCCTATCTATTTATTGACAGATCTATGGATATTTACAATGGGACAATCACTTCATAAATACTGCGTTATCTTCTTTGTTCTTTTCTCAGCTATGTTAAAATACACAAAGAATTTCTGGGTTTCCAATAAAAAAGCAAACAAAACATGGTTGAACAGTTCATGACCACTTGCTAATAAACATCTGAAGAAAGTTAACATCATTTGTGATTTAATAATGAGTATTACTAAGTCATACTTTAACTTGATAAAATTGTCAATGTAGAGACAGGTGTTGTTTGTATATCACTATGCAAATATAAGCTTTTACCTCTCTAGAAGAACCTTTGGTTCATAACATTCTATTAAATTATCCTGCAAAAATAAGCAAAAGATGGTCAAAGTTCTATGTACACAGATTTCAGTAGGTACTAGGGCACTCAGCAAACAACAGGTCTAGAACATTCTAATTGAATAAGCGGTCATCAATGAGATAGGGAAAATTGGAAACTACTTAAATATCCAAATAAAGTGAACTGTGGCACATCCATGAGATGAAACAATGTGCACTCATTCAAATTCTTTTTATGTTTTAATAATATTTAGTGGTTTAGAAAAAGATCACAGTAAACCTTTAAGTGTAAATAATGACAACATGCAACTCAATGGATAACATGATCACAGGTGTCTGGATATAGTATACATATGAAAAATTGGATAGATGCCCACTTACATGTAAACAGTAATGGTCTGGCTTATGTAATTATTCATGATTTGTATCTATTTATTTTATCTTTCAATGGTGTACTTTCAAAATCTTTTGGCACAAAAAGCAATCATAAGTTAACAATGCATATTACTAAGACTAAATAAAAACATGTTTTCTGATGTGTATAATTATGAATAATGTCTCTATTATTTTATTGTATTTATAGTTTTTTATCTAGTTTGTTATGATTATGAAAGTTTATTTGAATATTTCTCTGTTAATTTAGTTTTGTTATTAGTTTTGTCTGTAATCAAAGATTACTATATATCTATATCTACCTATATCACTAATTCTATATTTATATCTCTCTGTGACTATACTGTATCTATAGCTATATCTAATCTTCTGGGATCCCACTGTGATTATTTGTATGCAGAGTGATATTTGCTTTGAAGTCAATGAAGCCTAAGCTTCGTAGTCTCTGTACTTGCAAGAAATCTTCCAGGGGCATAGAAGGTGATCATGCAGTCAGTAAATTCACATGGTGACATGGCTTCATAAGATTTTCTAAAGGAAGATACTCTGTCATCAGTTTAGGTCACTCTCTCTCTACTCAGACATCCCTCTATGGCAACTAAAATGGATTTAGGCATTTTGGAGACTTGACTAATTGGAAGTTGAGTTAGAGATATATCTGTTTTGATTCAATGGGATATATTTATGTGATTTATAGCAGTGTTCATATATAATTTAGTTACTGATAGCAGCCTGATATAGGAAAACCTTCCAGGGTCGAGACACAATGGTGCAGAGCCAGAAGTAATACCACAATGTGAATTGTTCTGTGACCACTGATACTGGAAGTTCCTGAATGATTAAAAAGAAACAAACTGTGTGACTTACTGAGCCAAGATGGAGTGTTTCAGAAATTCACGTAGACCTTGAAGCACGTAACTAATAGGAATGATAGAGGGCTTCTCCTGCTCTTCCAATGTGAACAATTCACATGACACTTCACAACAACTTATGAAACTCAATAAACTTTTATAAAACATCACTCAGAATTTCTAAAGTTTTACCAATCATGATTTATCTTTCTATCATTTCTATATAAAAGAAAGTAAATAAATGTCTTAAAATGAAGAAGTCATCAAACAATGTGCTATAGAATATAAGAATAAAGAATTATAGAGGTGCAAAAAGCAGTTAAAGCATTATGTTATTTTTCCAGGCTATTGTGACTTTTGTGTTATGATTATATTTAATATTTTTTAATTCCTTTCCTATTTTCTAAATGTGGAAAGCAGACTACACCCTTCTCTGAATTTCCCTTTGATGTGTAGAACAGCAGTTTTTAGACTGTGCCCAAGACTGAGATACTCCATTTTGTAAAGCCGTAATTTTCCATACATTATTCCATTTTGAGTACAAGTGCCAAGGCAGAACGATCTCATACCTTGTTTGTGTAAGTAAACAACTACCACCTGCCTGCCATGACCATAAAGCACAAATTGGTAAGTATCTTACAGGTTCCCAATTTATCAATCTAAATTAAGGAGTACCTGGACCCAGGGACATCCCAAATCATATCAGGAACACCAGGCACAGGAGCTTATCAACCTCACCAGATGAGAACCCCTCACTCAAAACCCATAAAGTAGGAGCCTCCTGAGACTGAACATGACAGCACCTTGACCCTGTCACCTGGTTGCTCATAATGAGCCTTGCTCAGGAAAATCAAACCTCCAAATTTCTGTCTTCGGGCTTCAGTAGAGTGCAGTTTCTCCTGCCCTTGATGATCAAGTAAGTCACACTCAAAGCTAACACCTTGAGCTGACAATCCATGCTGACACTGTGAAACTGTCCTTATCTGGATGTTGGCCTAGAATAAGTTCCTGTGCTTTGACAGCTCTGCACTGTGAACAAGTTCTTTGACTGGTTCAAAATCTTATCTGACCACCTATAGTGACTCTGCATCCACATCTGCTCTTCTTCTGCTCTCAGTTCAGCCCTATTAACCCTTTCTTATCCTTTCTCTGTGTACGTATGTATGTGTATATATATATGTATATATATGTATATATATATATATATATTTGTGTAAAGTGTTTAATGTAACTTGAACTTCATAGATATTAGACATTAAGACTGTAATAAAAAAAAGCTTGTGTTTGCCTAGTTGTGCCTTGTGACCCACAAGTATTCTGTGAACTGCCACTGATTAAAGTGGTGCAGCCTGTGAACTTCTTATTTCATAAATTCTGACACTGTGGAAAGACTCAAGTGTGTCTCGTCTGTTAATCACAGAGCACACTCACAATGGTAAACAATAAACAAGTTCTAAAATATTTTGTCTGTCTCAAATTTTGAATCTAAAATTTTAAATATTTTTTCTTAAAAAGAGCTCTCAAATTTATATAATCCCTGGATCCACGTCTTTTGTTTTGTCTCTCCATGTGTAAATATACAAAAAGAAAGGATGATATAGAAAGTTTCACATCAAATTTTAATAAGTGGCCACTCTTTGGAGAACTGCAGAGGGCTGAGATTCTAAAATACATGAGGGAAGAAGGCTTTCAGCTCTGATTTCATTTAGCTCTTTATAAATCAAGTCCACAACTTATTTATTCCCACTTGTAAATTAAATTTCAGTGTGTTAAATTTAAACATACTGCATTTCTATGGTTTTTTTTTTTTTCTGTTTCTTATTGTTTCCTACTGATATTTTTCCTTTTCACTTTTTCTAATTGCTTTTACATTAGATAAGTGTTTATGTGTTATTGTTTAGATCTGGAAGATTCCCCCAAATGTTTTTGTGCCAAGCAATGTTCAGAGGCCAAAAGACTAGATCATGAAGTCTCTGACCTCATTAGTGGATTAGTTTATTTGATGAATTAATAATTTGAATGCAATTACTATAAGGTGCTGAAAAAAACAGGCAGGTGAAGCACAACTAGAGGAAATAGATCACTGGGGGCTTGGCTCAGGCCTATATTTGTCCTTGGTGCCTTCTCTCTCTCTCTGTTTCTCAGTTGCCATGTGATAAGCAGTTTTCCTCCTCCATGATGTTCTGCCTCACCTCAGGCTCAGAGCAAGGGAGTCAACTGACCGTGGACTGAATCCTTTGAAATAAACTTTGTCTTCTATAAGGTGTTCTTCTCTGGTATTTTGATCACAGCAACAAAAAACTAACACCATGTGTTATTAATCTGGCTATTCATTCATTCTCTCTTACTATTCCACTTTTCAGTTTGAATAAAGATTGTTTTATTATTTTAAAACCCTTTCAGTATTTTATTTCTTAAAACAAAAAGTTGATTGAGAACTTTGCTGAGTTAAAGAGAAAAGAAATCAGCTCTATAGCATCCTGGTGAGATTAAAAATCACAAAAAAAAAAAAAAAAAAAAAAAAAAAAAATTCCAGGGCTAAGTATACAGTGTTGGCTGGTATGCACAAGGACCTGGGTCCAATTCCCAGCACTACAAAGGAAGGAAGGAAGGAGCAAGGAAGAAGGAAAGAAGGAAGGAAGGAAGGAAGGAAGAAGGGAAGGAAGGAATGACTACCTCTAGACAGTTTGAAGAAAAGAATTAACGTACTTTACATCTATAGGGAATAGATTTACTAGAGCCACACTGATCCTTTTCTCTGGTGTTCTCAGGTAGAGCCATTATAGAGATACTAATTTATTACACAGAGGTCTCTGGATGACAGCACTGGTTAATACATATTGGATCTATAAAAATATGAAGGGTTTTGCTATAGTACATCCTAAAGGCAAACACCTCATAAAGAAATCCCAGGAATCCTGCCAAAATTCATTTCAAACCGACATCCTGTTATATAGGCCTCTATAAGCTAGACCTTGGACCCTGAAAGAGTTTAGGGTCTCTTTGCACTGTTTCCCAAAAAGTTAGAGTTCAAGGTACATTCCTGCCCTTAGGAAAGCCTCCAACCCTCAACTGTTATTAAGCCTCTTCAGTCTAAGTCAGACTGAAAATGTCAGGATTTGAAGAAGAAACTGTCCAATTACAGAAATCCAGACATCAAGCTCAAAAGTACTGTGAACAGATTAAGGCTCTGAAACTATTACCTTAAGTAATAGGAAATTATGCTAAATGGAAAGCTAGAATACTAGGAAGTCTCTCTCTCACTTCTTACTGCTGGGTGTTAGGTTTTATAGACAGTCGCTCGCTCCTGTAGATCAGAATGGCCTGGAGTGATGAAGCTTCTTCTTTCTTATCCCTTCCTCTTACCTGGCAGCACTTCAAAGCCCCTCCTAGCCAGTCCCACTCAGATCATCAAGGAGCTGTTGAAAAGGCACTATTCATTTGCCTCTGTTCAGGAACCTTCAGGCTTTAGATTCCAGCAAATACAGACTATGGGTTAGGCTCATTTGCTGATTTGTTTACTCATTCATTAACAAACATTTTTTTTTTTAAGTACCTACTGTTTTTAAGGCATTGTGTAAATAAACACTGAGAAAATAGGCATGCCTAAGATTTGGTTCCTGCCCCTGAGGATTTACTTTCTAATGAGGATAAATTTAGAAATAGAAAATGACAGTAAAATACCCTACACTATAATAGAAAAATAAGCAGAATGTGATAAAAGCCCAGAAGAAAAAGTATTTAACTGTTGGAGACATTCCTTAAGCAGAAAGAGTACTATTGGAACCACCAGGTTCAAGAATTTCATTTGCTGACCACAAAGAAAGAATTTTAAGAGCGGATTTAACGAATACTCATCCAAATGTTTGCCTTGAGATATAAAGGACATAATTCTTCATGTTCAGTAAAGTTTAAACCAATAATTAAAAAGTTGTAATTGTGAAATACAACAAACATTAAGCATCAAGGAAGAGATAGAAAAAAATATTTTGTGACAAAAGATGTACACAACACTGTTCTACACAGAATCAATTCTCATACCATTTTCTCCACATTTAGATGTTCACTCCAATGAATCAAAGTCACCATGACACTTTATTCCTTTCTCATGGCACTTATATTTATGCCTGAATGAAAGAAGGCATCCTTAAACTTTTTGAAGTTTTGTGTTTTTCAAAATCTTTTGAAACACCAAACCAGAATGTTGCATATAGAAATGCTCAATACATATCATGCAACGAATAATTAACATAGAAGATGTTGTGATTTGGATGTGAGGTGTCCCCAAAAAACTAACATGTGAGACTATGCAGGAAGGTTCAGAGGAGAAATGAAATATAATAGTCTTGACCCAATCAGTGAATTAATCCCTGATGGAATTAACTGAGGGGTAACTGGAGGCATGTGGGGTATGGCTGGAGGGAGTGGTTCTTTGGGGGACATAGATATATTTGTATCTGGAGAATGGAATCTCTGATTCCTGGTGATGCGAGCTGCTTCCCTCTGCCACACTCTTCCATCATGATGTTCAGCCTCACTTCAAGCCCCAAGGAATGGAGCCGGCCTTTTATGGACTACAAGACCTCTGAAACCATGAGCCCTCAGATAAACCTTTCCTCCTCTATAATTGTGCTGGTCAGATCATTTAGTAATAGCAGCAAAAAAGCTGACTAAAATAGAAGATAATGCTGTAATTTGTAAATAATGTTATTCATTAGATTGCTGGTCTTTTCAGAATTGAGAGGTTTACAGAAGAAATGACAATGAGGTGAAAAATGAGGCAATCAGAAGGGGAGGGGAGGAACAGATGGTAACTGGGAGGTGAGATGGCCATGTTGAAAATGTTGACAGTCACAAGGAGAAAACTCTCATTTCATTTCCATGATTCCCTTGGAGCAACTCCAAGACCACCAAGATTTCAGCTCTAAATATATTCTCACATCAAGCCTCACTCAAAATTTATTGGGTATGTGTGTGTGCACACAATTACTTGCAAGGTTCTTTTAGAGAGCAGACTCCTCTGTCACTAGTCCCCAGGCACTGTGACAAAGAGAATATTAAAAGACTCAACTGGCCAAGATCCAGGAGAAACTAGAGAGACTGAACAGATAAGGCAGGTAGTTAATCTTCTGGAAGGTACAGCAGGTAAAGACAGGCTTGTTCACCAACCTCCCTACTCAAGCCTACTTTCCTTTTGTTTGTTATCTGACCCAACAGGAAATCTGTGCCTTGACATTGAATCACAAAACACAGAAGCCTGAGTCATTAAATAAGGTCAAAAAAAAAAAAAAAAGAAAAAGAAAAAGAAAAGAAGGAAAGAAAGAAATCTTTAGTCAAACTTTAAGGAAGAACTGAAATCTGGGAAAAATTTGGCCCTGGGTATAAATGGCTCTAAGCACATTTATTATGACTTGAGGAAAAGAGAAACCAGTGAATTGGCAATGAGCCTTATTATTACAAAGCAATCTTTCTTATCATCTTTCAATAATGACTCTAGGTGGATATCTCAGCCAGAAAATTGCACTTACTGCAGAAAATTATATTATATGTATTACCATAAAGATGACATCTCAATTGTCAGAAACATTAAGTGCTACCTAGGTAGACAGCCCAGATTCAACAGAATTCACAACTGATTGAAGGTTTCATATTCATTCTCTAATGTGCCATTACTTACCTTGATATAAGCAAATGTAGTATTTTAATAGAATTAATATTATATCTGCTTGCAGGACAAGCTCAAATATTTTTGTCATCTTCTAAAATGTAGCTGACATGATTGTATGATGACATTGTCTCCTCCAAAAATATGCTTGAGAAAAAATTTGCATGTTGGATAGCAGACAGTTTTCTTCTCAATATCTACTTCAACTTTTCCCATTATTTTTAAACACACAGTTTATGGAATTAATCTAAGGCAGTCAAAATAATACTATAAACCTTGTTAAAATGTCTGATTAAGGATGCAGAGGCTTAGAATTTTCCTGTACATAGGCACTACCTGAGATATGGTTTTGTGACTTACTACAAGGTATTGAGACCTAAATGGAAGTTTCCTGGGTTTATCCAGAATGCATGATTTCTCATTCTTATGAAAGTTTATTTAAACAACTTTTTCCTTTTTCCACTCAGCATCACAGTATATGGGTGTATAGCTTAGGGGAACAGCTAAGAGTGAAACCCAAAACCAAAGAAAAGGGGAACAGCCAAAGGACCACAAATAAATAGAAATGTAATCACTGAATCTTGCTGATTTTAAAGCGTTAGTCTTATGTCAATGAGATTTAATAGTTATATTACTTGTAGCTAACATTTTACTTATATTTGTTTAATAGATGCCCATTTAAAATAACTGAGCATTTACTAGAGTTGTTTAATACCTACCTATCCCAAACATAATAACTAAACTCAATGAGTAATTTTCTGTTGATTCCTAGAGAGGAGAGTGGGAAATGCCAGGTCTTACATTAAGTAAACATTTAACTTTTTAAGAAACTGCCTTATTCTTTTCTAGGGTAGTTGTGCCATTTTTAGATTTTTATTAACAATATATGAGAGATGTAATTTCTCTACATCATTACCAGCATTAGATACTGTCAGTATTTGTGTTGTTTTAGCCATTCTGGTAGGGTAATGATACAGTGATTTTAATTTGCATTTCATTAAAAGTAAGCATATAGAACATCTTTTCTTGCATTTATTTGCCACTCAAAGATCTTTTTCAATGAAGTATCTGTTCACGTCTTTTGCTCATTTTCCAAACTAAATGTTTGTTTTCTTATTGTTTCAGATTGTTTGTTTTCTTATTACTTAAGCTGAAGAGCTCCTTATATATTTGCATACAAACTCTTTGTCAGATAGTTGATTGCCTCACAGTTGCTGGGAATGTTTTTACCTACTTTGTTTTTTCATTCTCTTAATAGGATCTTCTGGGAAACAAAAATTTATTTCTCATCATTCTGGAATCTGGAAGTATGAGATCAGGGTGCTAGCCTGATTGGATTTTTCAAGGGCTCTCTTCTGGTTGAAGACTACTGTCTTCTCTTTGATTCCTCAGGTGGTAGGAAGAGTGAGAAAACTCTCTTGGAATCTCTTTAATAAGAGTGTTAATCCTATTCATGGATTCCACCCTCATGGTCCAACCACTTCCCAGATGCCAATTTCCTAGTACCATCACACTGGGGGTTAGGTTTTAAACATACGAATTTTGGGGTGATACAAACATTCAGTCCATTGCTCACTGTTCACCACTATTCCCAATTTCATTCTCCAAGGTTTGAATGTTAAGTTCTTAGTACTAAATAATGCATTTATACCTATGCGGTCTATTCATAAAAATTAGGACTAAGAAATTTATTGCATTTACATTATACCTCTCCTCCTCCTTCTAAATTTCGTCATTTGTTATTTTAAATTCATGTTTTATAATTTTAGTTTTAAGAATGTGTAATGTAAATCCTCTAATTTAGTCTAAATTTTAATATTGTTTCCTTTTTTTAATTGTTGATGGACCTTTGTTTTATTTATTTATATGCAGTGCTGAGAATTCAACCCAGTGCCTCATACAAGCTAGGCAAGCACTGTATCACTGAGCTACAGCCCAAGCCCTGATATTGTTTCTTGATTTCCTATCATATAACTTTTCCTCTAGTTTAAAGAGGAAAAATTAAATCCATTGAAGGTTTCCTTCCTCAAAGTTACTGTGTTTCTCTTTCTCCAGTTTTACCCAGTTTCCTTTGCTAACATGAGAAAAAAACAGTGAGAATGACATTATTTTACATAGTTTTTTCCAAATCTATTATTATTTGGCTTAATAGAAAACAGCTGTATTTTCATATCTCTGCTTCTACTTTCAATCTTTTGCAATATCACATGTCATTTAGCTTCTGGAAAATTCCATTGTACACCCATGAGAGTAAGAGTTAAAAGTCAAATAATGTTTTATTATTATTATGGAAATGGAATTGAGCTTGCAGATCTCTAAATGGGTCTTGTGGGTTTCCCAAGGTTCCCTTGACTACCCTTTGAGAACTACTGATAGAGTATTTAAATCAGTCAGGGCACAGTGTGAACCTAATTGTAAGAGTTAGCAATTAGTAGTTTTATTTCTCTCCTTAGATAAAATTGGAAACACTTTGATATATCACTTTCTAACTATTTCAAATCTCATACTTAATTTGTTTACCTCTTCTTCTATTTTTTCTTCTTTTCTTGACTATAAAACGTTTTTTTTTTTTTTTTTTGGTTTGAATTTTTTTTAGATTAGAGATTTCAGATTTTATTCTGAGCTGTCCTTGCTTAGGTTTTTGTTTCCTTTGGAACATAATGTCCCTTCTTTTGTTCAGTCTCACAAATAATGTGAGAGAAAACTTGCCTTTTACTCCATTATCCTACCCTGGGTATCTAGCTAGGTATAACATTTATGAGCTAAAAAAGGAAACTTCTCAAAACCAACCTGAGTGGGCCATCAATAAAAGAAACAAAGAACAGGTTGGACCCAAATGGACACCTATGTGTGCTGGACACATTTGAAGACAAGTACTTTGGCCAGGTTTGATATACTATCTGTATTGTGGGATGCAAGGGTTGAGATAGGCCTAGGTGGATTAGAAGTGAAGGAAGGAAATGAGGGCAAGGCAAAGTAGGCAGGAAGAAACAGAAATGCCCAGGGTATAAAGAAATAACCTACAGCAAAATTTGTTTCATTCTTTTAATTGTATGGATTTAGCACTCTAAGAAAACCACAATCTTAGAACTTGTCTTTTACTCTTTAATTAGCTTACAAAATTTGTTTTTATTTACTTATTTATTCTTTGGAGTGGAGAAAATATTGAGGAATGTTATTATATTTCCTTTTCAAATTTTATAATAAACTTTATTTTAGAGAAGTTTCTGGTAGACAGAAAATTCAAGTGGAAAGCATAGAGTGTTCCCATTTGTTCCCTCACTGTCATAAACTCTCAGGCTACTTTATTTTTAACATCTTGAATTAATTAGTGTGGTGTATTTGTTACCATCAATGAGCTAATTTTGAGTCAGATATGGTGATGCGTGCCTATAATCCCAGCAGCTCAGGAGGCTGAGGCAGGAGGATCACAAATTCAAAGCCAACCTCAGCAACTTAGTGAGGCCCTAAGCAACTTAGTGAGACCCTGTCTCAAAATAAAAAATAAAAAGGTCTAGGGGTGTTGTCCAGTGGTTAAGCATCCCTGGGTTCAAACCTCAGTATACACACAGACAGACACACACACACACACAGAAAGAGCCAAAATTGAAACATTATTAACTAAAGTTCATAGCTGACATTAGGTCTCATTCTTTGTGCTGTACACACTATGGATTTTAAAAAATAGATAATAATATTTATATATCATTAGAGTATCATACAGAATAGCTTCACATCCTAGAAAATTCTGTGTTCCACCTATTTTTCCTACCCTCCATCCCTCCCTATGAATCTGGCAAACACTGATCTTTTTACTGTCTCCATTATTTTGCCTTCTCCAGAATGTCACACAGTTGGAATCAGACAGGCTATAGGTTCTTGAAATTGGACTATTTCACTTGTAAGAGGTATTCAGGTTCCCTCTATGTCTTTTTGTGGTTTAACAACTCACTTCTTTTTAGTGCTAAATATTGTTTCTTTGTCTGGATGTAACACCGTTTACCATTCACCTACTGAGGGATGTCTTGGTGGTCTCCAAGTTTGGGAAATTACGAATAAAACTATAAACATTTTGTATGGATATATGTTCTCAAGTCTTTTGAGAAGAAAGATAGTTTTCACAAATCCCTTCTGAAATATTACTGTTTAGGTGAAGATAATGGGCAAGAGAGAAACACAAAATCCCTGAGGTGCTGACTGGCTATGGTCACAGGTACACTCACTAGTTTAGGTGATCTTATGTACATACTGGTAATTTATTCCACAAATAAATTATGAATTATTTTGTGTCATAAACCTTTGGTATCAATAAAGAATAGTTACAGTCCAACATGAGGTCTGTAAAGTTCTCTTAAACCCTGTAACTCCTCTTCTTACACTTTGTACAAAAATCTAGTCATTTTTAAACCTAAATATTACCTTGACCAATATGTAATTAAGTTTAAAGTACCTAATGTCCCCAGATTCCAATTATTGAAGTTATTCTTTGGGCTATATAAGTAATCTGTGCCTACAAATATTTTTAAGATCAAATGCTATGAAAGGAGTTGACTTTCAGTGTGAATATCAATAAATTCATAATATTAGAGTTGCTATTTATTGGGATTTCACTATTCCTTGTTGATTTGACATATCTGTATGATTGGTATCATTTAAACAAATGCATCGATGTATCATTCATTTAAAAAGCATTATTGCAATGCCCCAATTGCTATGGAGTTAACTTTTCTTTTTATTTTGTGATGAACTTTTCATAGCCTATATAAAATAAACAAAATTCATTGGGAGCGTATAGCAGTTTATGTGCAAATAAGGTAAAAATGTGAGGCAAGAGTAATAAACAGTATCAACATGATAAAAAAAATCAATAATGAACAAAGAATAGTGCTGTGTTCTAGTAATGAGAAAATTGTCTTTTCTCAGAAAGCCCAAAGTACACAGTTTTTCTTTTTTCCTTTTCTTAGAGTTCATTTATGAGCCCATGATCTAAAATTACTTATGTTTATGTTCATATATCTATAATTGGTTGCTGTATTACTCACAAAAGTCAAGGTTTTACTGAAGAAACAAAATACCGCTGACATCCTATTGCCTAAATAAAATGTTTCTTTTACACCCACACTACATGCCTAGTGCAGGGTTCTACACTACACAGCCATTCAGGGATGATTGCTAAGAAGGATTTCATAATCTTGAAGGTGTTTTCATTTAAGTCTTTAAATGAAAATCTTTAAGTCACAATTCCTAATGTATGCAGCTTAGCATCACTAGCATCATCAGGAGCTTTGTTGGAATGAAGTCTCAGATCCCAGGTCAGACAAAGTTCAAAATCTGCATTTTATCAAGATCTCCAGATGATCTGTATGCACATTAAAATTTGAAAAGCATCAAGTTGGAAGATATGCTCTCTTGCATCCCCATGCCAGGGAAAGGGACAACAATACCAAAAATGGACATTTTACTGTCTCAGTCCAAAAGTGATGAAATCACTTCTCTTTCAAGAGCAATTGACCAGAGCCAGATACTTTGCCCCACTTAACTACAAGGAAGATACTCTGATTTCTCTTTGGATCCTTTAAAGCTTTCACCTTTTAACTACAAGGAGGCAGGGAATATGGTGAACACCTGGGATACATGATGAGCATGGTTACTTCACACCACTTCAATATCCTCATTTGAAAATAAACATTTTGAATGACTATGGCAAAACTTCCAGATCCCTAAGTGTGAAGGCTGCTCACCTTTTCCTAACAATTGCAAATTTATCTTTTCATTTTTGTTAACATGAATAAGTAATGTAACTGCTTCATACCAAATGATGCAGTAAATTTGATTAATCCGTGTACTCGATTCAGATGTTCTAGGAAAAATTCCAATTCCACTTAGCTCTTTTTTCATCATAAATATTGATGTTCAGAATCAAAATTGATGTATATGTGACACAATATTTACATACCCCCGGAAGTTGCTGGATCATTTATACACTTCACCTTCTTTGAACAAACTGTCGTAAAATCAATTATAGTCCTCAGGAAATAAACTCAACATTGACAACCATTTTTATTCAAAGCTAAGGTTATAGCTCAATATTTTTTTCCTGAGGTTAACAGAGTCCTTACGTGTCATGCATTGGCTGCAACACAGTACCACACATAAGCAGGTGAACTAAGTACTCATATAGAGAGGGGAGAGTATAATCTAAAAGTAAATGAAGGTCAATTACTACCTAGGAGAATGCAGGATTCTAAGAACCTCTGCAAGCTTATAGTCAGAAACCAAAATGAAGGACAAGCAAATGACATAACAAGAAATGGAGATTTAAGTCAAAATTATAGGTCAGCACAATTTGACTTAGAAAATGAACTCTTAAGAGTAATTTGAGCACATTTTAAAAAGAACTGGCACAAAACATCGTATCATTCATCCATGCAGCAATATTCTCCCTGTGTTTTAAGGGATTTTAAAAACCACTACCTACTTTCTTTGGATCTTGTTTTCCTCAGTTATTAAACTTTTTTCTTATCTTTTACCTCTTTTGAAATAAAATCAAGTTAATACCAACCATACTAAGCATGTGAAATATTTAAATTCCTTAAAGTAGGTGACAATATATGCAATATTCATACCTCACCTTAGAATCAATAGTAGTTGTTTATCAAGAGACACAGCATTCCCATTCTCATCTAAATTACCTATGACACATAGAATGATATATTCTTTAAGGTGAACACACTGGAGCATACTTGTTGCCCTACTAATACAAAATCAAACACTGGCTCTGATGTTTATCACCATGGTTTCATTATACCTTTGATAGATCTCAGATTTTCCTTATGCTTATGTAAAAAAAAGATGTAAAAAATTGTTCCAGGGTCAAAGACCTGGTCCACATGCAAAAAATTATATTTGTATTATTTTAGAAATAACTTTATTATATTTGACATTCCAAACAGTATAGTGCCACCAGTGTGAATGAGATTTACCAATTTCCATGAGAACATTTCCACTGACAGGAAGCTCACTAGCATACAAGTTTGACCGATTAATTCATTCATGGACAATTCTAACTTTTAAAATATTTTTCTTGCATGCATCTCATCTTAAGTGAATCTATCTTTTTATCACTTATATTTTTGGTCCTATTAATGCTTTTTGGAATAATCCAATAGAAATGTATTTACTTTAACTCGATGTCAAAAGTAATGACATCAGGAATGTTCTTTGTGAAAAATTAACCTCATTGATTTCATATGCCCCATATTACAAAGTCCCCTTTTTAGGTATTTTCCCTAGGTTTACCCCACAAGATATTCAAACAAGTGTTTAAGTCATTGATTATTGCACAGGGAAGCAGCTGTGAGTCATGCACACATCTACTCAAGAAAGATTATGCTCTTCAGAGAACTGCTCATTTGTTGCTTCCACCTAGCTTCACCTAATATAGGCTTGTCTCGAACAAGCTCACATTCTGCAAAATTGAGCACTAAAAGTAACAGGATTCATGGAAAAATAGAATTGGGCTATCTTGAAACTTTGTGACCAGAGCAGTAAGAAAAACAATAATAGCTCCAATAAAGGAACCTAGTAAAGTTAAATCTCTACTAGCATGACTGTCAGAAAAACCTTTGCAATATTATATTCACTGTGCTTCCTGCTTCCAGACATAGATATTGGAAGACATTTACTTTTGATAGAGACTTTTCATCAGAATTCTTCTTTAATACATTATTCTAATTCAAGGTGAAACATCTTCACATCTGTCTCACCTGCCCTTTCCCAAAGAGCTGTGAGAAGTAGCAAACCCAGAGCTCATGAAGCAAGTAAACAGCCATTTCATGCTCTAAAGGGACTCGCTTCTGAGGATTATGCCATTTTTTAACTTTTCAGTCATTGCCAAGAAAGCCTTTTTAATTTTGAGACACTTTCTTATGATTACTTCAAAACAATGATAGGCTGGGAATCATGCATGAGACAAAATAGCCTCATATTGTTTTTACACTCTCGATTTACAACAGTGCAGAAGGTGGTTCAAATCAAAGGAATATATTGTAGAGAACCTGACTGTAGTAGTCAGCTATTTCAAACCCTGAGCATGTAAATCCTATAGGTGTTTTTCAACTGACGTAGCACAGAGACCTCCTCCTAACACTGAAGGACATACAGTGACTTGGTCCTTAAGCCTGAGAAACGTGGCCTCATGGACCCACTTACTCCTCTGAAAAACAGAATATACTTTAAAAAGTCTTTGAGGTGAGCAAAGGGCATTTGAAATTTTTATTTATTTAAAATTTACACACCACTTACTTCCAAAGATGACTTTAGGGTAACTGCCAGAGAGGAAGGGCCACATGCCAAAGATAATTTCATGCCCTTTTTGTTTGTCATAACATATAAATCAGACATAATTTCTACCTAAATTTTACTGGGCCCAAATGAACAGAGAGCTTAGTGATTAAGACATAGATTTTGGACTCAGACAAATCTAGTTATGAATCTTGACTTGTCACTCATTAGCTATGTGACATTGAGTTAGTTCTCTTCTCCAAGGCTTTTTCCTTTTCTTCTGAAATGAGACTAACAATATCTTCTCATAAAGTTTTCCAAGTAAAGACAATGTATGGGAAACCATACAGCAAACTATAACTTTGAAAGTTATTATTGTTTTTCTTTAATTTTCATTATCATTGTCTTGCGACAAGAATGGATCTCATTCGGTGCAAACTAAGACAATGCTACACCTATCTAGGTACTCAGTGACTTCAAAAATTTTTTCTAAGTTGCAACATGAATTAATTTGAGCTTGTATAGGCCTTGTTCTGTTTTTTAAATGTTGTTAAAAACTTACAATATGTTCTGTTGTCCTTTAGCAGTGCTGAAGGTCATGGAAATCACATCATAGTTATTGTGAAACCAGACAAGTAAAAGTGAAATGTCAAGAACTAAAAGCAAAGCAGGGAACTCACTTTGTTTAGTCAATAAAAGTGATTGGTCTTGGTTATCTTTCCTGTCTCTTTCATTAGCCCTGGAGACATTTGGAGGTTATAACTTAAGCTGTTTTTAACACAAAATCAAAGAAACAATCTCTTTCTGAGTATTAATATTTTAACAACCAGTTGATAAACCAAATTTCCTAAGTGCTATCTGAGAAAAATAAGAGGAACCTGGACACCGGCAAACTTTTTTCCCCCTTTTGATTATTTCACATTGAAGCTTTTAATGATGACCCTGGTCTGTTTGTGAATCAAGAAAATTCATCTCAGTCTGAAACAGTATGTCTTATCCTAGCCTTTCCTAGACAGTGCCTCTTCTAATCACTACCTGTCCTTCAGGCACTAGCTACTTAAAATGTCATCCAGCAGAATCAGCCTCACCTGGGAACCAGCAGAAAACTCTGTATCCCTCCCATATCTTCTGAATCAGAATTTACATTTACACAGGACCCCAGGGCGATTCCAATACACTACTACATGCATAACTCCAACTTTAGTACCTCTCTCATCCCTTTATTCCAAACAACATTTAAGACCTCTATACTAACATATTGGTTATATATAATATAATTTCTACTATAACCCAAGGTATATATTCCAAAACACTGTGTTCTTCACACCAATGTAACAGGGTTGATGGGAAAAAATAAGGTTTCATCAGATGTTTCAAATTCTTAGCTACTTGGTGAGCACAGGCAATAACCAAAACCCTAATTGGTAGGTTGAGAGGTAATCTACATAACCAGAAAGATGCTCAGCAGGACTGGAGCCTGCTTTAAAGACATTAAAACTCATAATAAACCACAAAGCAGCAATGTTGGTTTACAGATGCAAAAGGAGTGCAGAGGGAAATGATGCTGTGGACACAGGAAAGTGAACATCCTGCCAGAAGTAGCAAGGTCAGGTTCAACTTTTTGGACATGGATGCCCCACTGCAAGGGCTCACTATTCATTCACTTATAATAGAACCTAGAGAATCCTATTGGTAGCCAGGCTAATAGATCTTCGTTTTCCTGCAGAAGTTGAAAATTATACTCTTGTCACACCAGTTTCCTTTGCCTAGGATTAAACACATATGGACTAACATAAATTTGCCTTATGTTGAAATCATTCTCATATTTGTAAATATCAAGTTCACACTGATTAAAGAAACAGGTATTCCCCTACATTTTCTATAAGCTAAAAAACAAAAATTTCCTGTGAACTAATTCTCACTGAGATGTTAATGATTCATTCTAGATGTACTTGAAAAGAGCAATGTATAATATTCAGAAATCAGTTTTAGTGATAGAATTTAAGTTATTACACAGGTGTACTTTAGCAGAGGTCGCTCTCAAAACCCTTCATGACACACAACACAAGCAAACATTTATAGCCTGCTGTCACCTTTCTTCCTTCCCACCTTTATTCTTTTCTGCCTACCTTCCTTCAACTATTATTTATGAGGCGTCCACTATGTGCATGGCATTGTGCTGGATGCTATAGATAAAATATACCTTATAATGGGAACACCATTTTAAGAAAACTATTTAGAGATCAAGAGAAGAACCACAAAAATTGGTCAAAGTTTATATCTATAAAATAAAATCTATACAGAAACATTAGAGAGGAAACAAGTTATTTATCCTGAAGAAATTGTCAAGGGGTCACCTCACAAGTGACTGTAAGTATTGGAAATGCTATTTGATCAAGGAGGTTGTCCAGCAGCTCTCAGAGATATTCTGGTGAGAATAAAGAAAGCGACTTAACATTGTGGAAAGGGGTTTTAACTAGGTGTTTTAGAAGACTATCCTAAAATGAGAGACGTTCAATGTCATAATGGGACATAGTATTAAGATGCAGAAAGGTCCAAGTCAGTCAGTTCACAGAAGGATTATACCCAACAGAAAATTCTTCCCTCTTTCTCCCCATTACATGCTCTCTTGCTCTTCCAGGGCCTTGGCTAATAATTCACTCACATAGAAGCAAGCAGTATTCATTTGAGCCCAATGTAAATTACACCAATGATTTGTCCACAGGTCATTCTGTCCTGGGTAAAGCAGGACAGTGATGCAATTCCTCAAGTTGCAGAACCTTCCTTTGTGGGCGTCACCACCACCATTCTTATCGTCACTTTGATCACTGACCCTTACATATGTATTATGGCATTTGTGTCTGCCATTCAGCATGTGTACAAGCTTCAGATAAATTCTCTGATCTAAAACTCTCAGTCCAATAACCATGGAGGTAGGAGGGGGCCAAACAGGCAATTGTGCAAGGGCCATCTTCCCTCATATTTCACTAAAATCAGCCTGAAATGCAACTCTCTTTAGGTAGTCTAAGTTTGGACCTTTTGTTAGTCATTTTAGATACTTTAAAGCCAGTTCTTATGTAGGTATTTCTGTCTTAACTTTTAATTAGTCATAGGTACACATCAAATTTGTAACATTCTTGCCAAAAAGATAGCCTTCCATCTTTGTGGGTGAACAAGAGGTTTTCCCTCAAGGAAGTAAACTTGGTTCTGCTATTGAAATAGTGGATAAGATGTCATTTCAACTATTCCAGGAGGGCAGGAACTCAGGATGTGCCTATACCAGTCAGAAGCCCAAATTCAGTGCAAGATTCTCACTGTACGTGGTCTATTACACATCAGACGATAGCTCCTCTTCCTCAACAAGTGAAATCACGGATCTGCCCTTAGGTAATTTAGCACTTTCTTCTGGGGTACTAAGTCCTCTTACATACTTCCTATTCGTCATAAGTTTTCTAGACTGCCAATGCAGTCCGTTCTGCCAAATTTGGAGATGTGTAGAAAGTGAACAGCTATCTCTCTCTCTCTCTTTGTCACACACACATACACACATGCACACACACACACACACACACACACACACACACACTTCTGCTTTTCACTTGTCTGTGTTTGTGCTTTTGTCTATATGTGGTGCATATAATATATGCATGTACATAAGTTGAAAAAGAGAGGAAGAGAGGGAAAAAAGACTAAGAAGAAATAAAGAAAAAAAGCAATTTCTAAGATCTGTATTCAATACATGATTTAACTCTAACCTATGTAATATTGAATAGCTTAGCAAAGTAATTTTATATTTTAATTATCAACAGAAATATCTTTCTAATTTTATAATTTCTTTACCATGTTGAACAAAAAGTAACTATCTCTACATGTTACCATCAAACACACAATTTATTTTCATTCAGTGGAAGTTCTAACATATGCATTAGTCTTGTATTTTTACATTTCATTAAAATGTTTATAGTTTTAATTTTTTCTAACATATGTGCTATTTGAAAATTTTAAGCAAATTTCCAGTGATTTTTTTTTACTAAGAATAAAAAAAAGTGATAGAGATTAAATTCACCAACTTTCTAAAACCAGGATTTAATTACAGAGTAAATTCCATCCTTAGTCTTAAGAAATCATTTAAATATACTATGTCAATGCTCCTATAAATAGAAAAAAATGAGCCTTATAAGTTATGGACTTTATTTTCTTAAATGTTGATAACACATTGTATTTTAAATCACATTTGAATGCCAAATAATCAAGGTTTTTCAGTAAGCCCCTACATTTTTTGTAAATAAATTTAATAACATTTAATAATAAGTTTAATAGTAAGTTAAATGGAATCAACTTGCAAATTTTTCCAAAAAAGTAAAATTCATAATTGTGAAAACTAAAACACAATGTGGAGTTTTATTTTCTCTAATCATTATATGTAAAGTAACAGGACAACACAGACTCATAATCTACTAATTTTTAATATGGAAGAGTTTTGATACATGATAAAGAATAAAGAATGTGCTTCATTTATGTTTTTATCTTGTTTCATAGAAATATAGGACCAAAGAGCAGAAAAAACGTAAGTTAATTAATGCCACTTCTAGTTAATGCTTGATGAATGCCTCCAGAACACGCCTTCAAGCAGCAGTGTTTGCTTACAAATATTCCGTGAAAATAAGAGCATTACTCTCTTCTCTGTCTTGAGTTGAAAATTTCTGTGGGATTTTATTCTAAAGCACAGCATTCAAATTCTGAGTACCCTACTCCAAGAACCTAGATCTAATAAACGCCTGCTTTGCAGAAGAGGCAAAAATTTAAATTATATAAATTAAGTGTAAATAGAGATGTTTTCTAGCCATCCAAGTTACAGAGATACAAATCTGATCAGGAGTTTAGTCAGGTCTGGCCACATGCGTGATAAGCTCCCTAACCTTGTGCATCTGAGGACTTTCATTTCCTAATGGCCTTATGTCATTTTCAGGTCATACAGACCACCGTACAAACTTCTTATGCACTTTCTCAAGGACTCTCATCTCTGTTTCCTTCAAGGAAATGATACAACATGCAGATATCCTCTTGCCAGTCTCTTATTTCAAAACTGCAGTTCCTTCAGTACCAGTTCAATAGAAGACCCCATTTCCCTTCCTTCAGGTCCTATTCCTTTATCAGGATTCTAGCAATGATGTGATCATTCTCAGCAGAAGGAATCTTGACTATCTCAAGCCCTTTCTCCTTCCATAACACAAATCACAGCCTTGACTGAGTAGTCAACTCGACCCAGTGGAATTCTTTCTTTCTCCTTTCTCAGGTCTAGTTTTCTCCAGGACTCTGTCTCTTAATTTCTAAGGAACAGAAGTTTGTACTCACAAAGGTTTCTTGTGCCTCATGCATGGATTTTTGTGCTATCATGTGACTTGACCTGTGATGAACCTCTCAGAAAAAGTGAGAGGCCATGTAACCAAGCAGCAGTCAGCAGGGCTCATAGAATATAAACACATGCCAATAACCCAAGTACAGGAGCTATGGGCAACTTGTGCATGATTTTATGTCATGAGAAGTCTAGAGCAATAAGAAAGCAAGTTTTATATTCAGCCCAAATGTGATTCTTATATAGAAAAGATTACAACACACAAAAGAAAAAGGAGACACAGATAAAGATATAAAAGTAGGAAGGAGGACAGATGCAGATGACTAGAGGTGACTACTAGGACCCCAGTCATTCAACTGATGGCTGATACTTGAGTTTCAAGTCTCAGCTAGCAGGTTATATCCTCATTCAGAGCGGCCTTCTCAGAACACCCATTCTGAAAGAGAAGCACATTTGTACCCTCTTTCATGCTATCATTTTTCCTTTTATATATAGCATTTATCCACATTGTAAGTATTGAGTATTTCTGTATTTACTTTAATGGCATAATGCTTGACACATGTGTAGCTATGGAGGAAGACTGCCTGAACTCAAATACTGATTCTGCCACTTACTAGCTATGTGACCTTGGGCACGCTTCTTCTCTGTGTCTCAATGTCCTCATCCATTTAATGGGAATAATAATATAATATAATGTAATATAATATTTACACAAACTAGGCACTCAAAATTTGAATATGATCAAGTTGGAAACAACTTATAAGAAGTATAAGAACTTGAACTTCACTGATATTATGTAAACATTCCAGTCACTTTATTTTGAGGTACTTAAAATGCCACTGTATTGATTTCTGTGCACAGCACTGATGAGATACATGTCGTTACTCCAAAATATTTAAACTAAAGGACATTGAGAAAACCTCAGAAGCAGAAGTTTGCCTTCTAACTTACTCTACCCATCTCCCCTGAAGAAGAGCACAGATCCTCATGTGAAAGCTGGCCTCCTTTACCAAGAAGGAAAGAACACCCTCGTTTCTGAAGACACAGGGGCACAGAGAAAAATCTGAACTATCAGTCCCTGGTAAATGATCCCCACCTGATCGGTCAGCCATTTTTTTCCAATCATTCTTCTACAGAAGTATTTACTTCTCCATCAAAACTAGCACTAAAACAAGTTTCCATGTTTCTTCACGTCTTCATTCCCTTTTGAGGGCTCCTATGTCACATAAAGCTTAAATAATTTTCTCTTGTTGATCTGTCTTCTATTACAAGGGCCTCAGCATGACCCCAGGATGGGAATGAAACATATTTCTTTTCCCCCAAAGTATCATACTAGGAACTGCTTCAACCAACTGGAAGAGCATGTAAGAGGAAGATTAAATATGCTGAAAGCTTGTTTTGCCCAGAGTAATATTAAACTCAACAATGACCCTACATTTATCATAAATATTGATGAACAATGGTGCATTGGTAAATAGAATATTCAAAAAATAATTAAAACAACACTTTGTTCTAGTCCTTGTCCACAGACAAACTCACACTTTAACACTTGTTCTTTTCTTCAAATCATAAATCCTAATCCTTCAAGTTATTTTATCTGAGCATTAATAGTAGTTATGTTATGACCACAAGTCACAAAAGTATAGTCAAAATTGCATTTCTAATTTAGAAGAACCAGGAATTAGTTACATTTACAGAATCCAGAATTAATTTTGCATTTAAGGGATATTATTGTTTCCTTGATTAATGAAATAACAATGCTATCTACTAGAGGTATTAGGGACTGTTTTTGTAGATAGAAAAAATTTATAATTTCTAAATCATGAAGATGTAAAATTAGATTTTTTTTGTCATTAGGTGAAACTTTGAAATGTGCTTTAAAAAGTTTTTCAAGAAACTTTAAAATGCTCTCAAATATTTAGCTTCAATTATTCATTTGTTTAGATAGAGTATACAGGTGCCCATCAGTGTACACTTAGTTCAGACTAATACAGATTTTCAAATTCCTTGCCTGAGAATCAATAGAATTCATGGCTGGTATAGTATGAGCAGAAATAATTTGACTTTTGAACCAGATATTAACATTCCCCTCAGCTTGACTAAACTTAAAGGAGCTCCTTCTGACTTTAGTCACCCCTGCCTCATCCTTTTCTTACAGCATTACTTCAGCAAACTTTTTTTCTCTGCCCTTTGACATGTGAATCTTTTAAAAAGTTTCTTGACAATTTTAGAGCCCAGGGTTGTCTTTCTCCAACACCTGGGAACTCCCTCTTTGAAATGCAATCATCAAGGAAAATAGCACCCCTACCTTTTTGGAATATCTGGGAAAGGATAGAAGCCTAACTTCAAGAACAACAATTAGCAAGCACAATTGGCCTAATTTTAAAGAAAAGCTTTTGCAAAGTCATATAGAACCCAATGTGATGGACATATCCTACTGATCAGTTTCACCCTAACAACCTTCAGTACTTTACCGCTAGCTCACCCCAGTGCTTTACAACCCTACAGCAGAGTTGAGTTCAACCTCTCCTATTGCAGTAGTCAAAAGAAAGTCTTCCTTACTTATTTAACTTTTGTCCAGTATAATTTTTGTGTAGGCACCCTGAAAGACATGATTCCAAAGGTGAAACTTATCATCTGAACTGCTATAGTTACGATTATCCAAAGAAGACAAGGTGAAGCCTACCTGGGGTATGCAGTTAGTCCTGCCAAGATTCTGCAGTGAAAGCTTATTTAAATAGACCAATCTCATTTGCCTTCTCAAAAGGTGAGACATCTGGTTGAGCTGAAAGAAGCAAGACAAATTTTTCATACCACTTCTGGATCTCAGTATGGATTGTAACAGGGAGGAAGGGAAGCAGCTCTTCTCTTTGGATAGAAGGCCCAGAAAAAAAGGAAGCTCAGTGGGTCATAAACTGTAATTTTACACTTTAGTTCAATACATTTCCAGATGAACAAAAATCCACAGAATGGTGAGTTCAAACTATTTCATTCAGGACAAAAAAAAGGGGGAAAAAAAGTAAAAAAAAAAAAAAAAGAAAGAGAGAGAAAGGAAAAAAATCCTTACTCACCAAGAAATAAATAATCTTCACACAAAACTTGCATCTTCAAAGGCAAGTACTATTATACAGAACTGTATTTCTAAGCAAAAGCCTTTTGGAGTTATCCATTCCTTTGTATGTGGACAATAATGTACTGAAATTTAATGAATAAAATGGATAAAAGAATATCAAGAGAAAATTGGACTGTGTGTGCTGATAACAAAAGACTATTCTTTCTTTTATTCTTTCTTATTCCACAGCAGACCATTAATTTACCAAAGTTATAGAATTGCCCTTGTTCTAGGAACTCCCCTGTAGAAAGTTGTGAATATACGTAAAAATATATAAATAAATTGGAGAGTAAAAAGAGGACATAAAGTTGCAAACATCGCCAAGTATACATGCTTTCAATTAGCCAATTGTTTAAAACTATGTGAACTAAAGAAATCTTATGTAAATTATAATTACTGCTATAGTGTTATTAAGAAATTGCCCCAAAGTACATAAGTAAAATTCAAGAGAAGTATCCTGAAAAATTAAGTTTAAACAACTTGATGTGAAAGAAAGGATGGTATGATTCAGCCCAAAATATGGAATTACACTTAACATTTTCAACACCAGCTGGAGGTAAAATTTTAGGGTAAAAGAGTTTAACATCTGTCTAATATTTCTCTCTTCCTACAGATCCTCTACTCCCTGTGGTGTCTGAGAAAGACACAGCCCTGGCCCGCATGGCCTGAATGCCTGAATACCTTCACTCTGAGGTTCTTACTGACTGAACCTTATCAGAAGAAAAGAGAGAGAGAGCACGTGCCAAGGTCAGAAGAGTCAAGGTAAATCTTTCAGGTCTTTGACGGAGAATATTTTATTTAGAGGGCACTCATCTATGCACTTTAAATTCAATAACTATTTCATTACTGACTTCATAGATTTGTCAATAGATGTTCTGTACAAAAATAAATAGCATATGTGAGTGATTAATTTTTAATCAATTCAATCAATCAGAAACCATAATGATTACCATTAACAAACTTCATAACTTTGACATGGTTATAATGGTTAAAACAAGAGTAAAAATTTTTTTGAACATAAAACTTTGACATCAGATGAACTTTTAATATGTTCCAATTTAAAAATAAAGGTTAATTTTCTCCTATGATTAATGTATCTCTGTATCCAAAACTGTGTAGGGATTAAGCCACTTCCCTCAAGTTGTAAACTTCAGAATGACCTTAACATAGAGAAAGGTATAAAATAAATAGAAATGTTCACTTGGGTTAATCACAGTTTAAGGGACCACAGCAAATGTTTTGCTATTTGGAAGTTCAGGTTAAAATGGAATTCTGGGTGCTGCTTCTTGAAAAGTGTAACAGAAATAAAATAAAGGATCAGGCGGGGGGTTAGAGCTTGATCAAGTGCAAGAGACCCTGAGTCTGATCCCCAGCACCAAAAAAATTAAAGTAAAAATTATCAAATTCCCATTAAAAAATGCCAGGTACAATGGTACTCATCTATAATCCCAGCTACTCTAGAGGCTAAGACAAGAGGGGGAACACAAATCCTAGACTAATCTTAGCAACTTCGCCAAACCCTGTCTCAATCTAAAAAGTAAAATACTTGGTGCGGTTGGGTGGGGGTGGGAGAGGTATCTAGCACAATAGAGATTCCCTGGTTAAATCTCCAGTACCACAAACAAACAAAAATAAGGATTATGCCCCCAACCTTGTCACTTCTTTATATTATACTCTGATTTTATGGTTGGGAAAGTCATGTTGTTTGGGAAGCTTTAAAAGAAAAAACTAGGGGAAGTACATATACTTTCAAAAACCATTTATCAGTTAACCTGGTTAAATTTTAACTAAAGGAAACATTTATAATTGTACACATAAAATTAGCTGAAGAATTATTTTTAACTGCTTACCAAAAAATATCATAGGAAAAGCTTTTAAACAATAATTCATCATTACAGAATTGCCTGTCAGTGAACACAATAATCTCTTTCAGCAGAACAATGCACTTATTAAAAAGTATAATTTGCTGTTTCATCATACCTTTCTATCCACCTTGGATTTGAAATGCTAATCATTTATGGTTTGCTGCTGTTGTTTTTAACACCTTTAAAATTCATTGCAAATTATACCAAGATTGTAAACACCTGTACATTGCTGCATACATATGTATAGAAAATCAATATTTCTATGCTAAAGTGCTCAAAAAATATTACAACTATCTCAGCAGTTCTGCCGATCATTACTACCTTGATTTCCCTTTATGGTATTTTTTATGTTTTTGTAATATAAGAAAATATATGGTCCCAGTGTACTTATCCTTTTTTGAGGGAGAAAGGTAGTTCACCAAGTCAATTAAAGTTTCTTCTGGAGATGTATCTTCTAAAGTATGTAAAGTCTTTATCCAGATGCTAAAATGAACAAATGAATATTTAACAGATTTAACAGGTCCTTTTACAGGATCCCTCCTACACAGCAATTCACAGGCTAAAGAAAAAAGAAAGGAGTTTCCATGGAGAAAATACTGAGTAAACCAACTAACATTCCTAAGCCTTTATTTGGGTCTGTTTCAAATGTTTTAGAAAACCATCAGAAATCTATTCAGTCTTCCTTATGAGAGCAAAACATTGGCCAGTTCTCAAATAATTTTGCCACTTTATGAGAGCCAAAATGAGGGCCTTCATTCACTCATGAAAGAGCATTCAGAGCACATGGAAATAACCCCATTCTAGTAGATAAGAACAAGAACCAAACCATTCTGAAGGGTTCCTCTGCTTCTTCCAGGACTTTTAACACCAACCCTCCAGTGAAATGAATTATAAGTCACACAGTAATTTCTTCTGCTTCATTTAAGAGAAAAAGAATAGCACTCTGTATTGAATGACTTCATATCTCATCCCTGTACTACTTATTACCATCACGACTTTGAGTCAACCACTTACCCTGTTGTTTCTTGACTTGTAACATAAGGATATTATTGCCTACATTGGGTAATTCCTGGCACATAGTTGGCCCTCAATATTATTTTTACTCTAAATTTAGAGAAATTTATCCATTTATGGTTCTATGGCACACTTCTATTTAACCTCACATCCTCCTGGAAGGCAGTCTGAGAAGTTGATTATATTCAGATTTATTAGGGATAAACTCAGGTGTCAAAAACATAATTTGCACAAGGTCATGCATAAAGTCTGGTGAATGACAGAGCCCAGATTTCAATCCATGTTTCCCTACATAAACCCCAAACAAGAATGTGCCTCTGTTTCTTACTTAGGAGAAAATACAAAGTTGCTATAAGATTTTTTTATCATTTTTTAATTTATCTTTTAATTTTTTACAGACTGCATTTTGTACACAAATGGGGTACATCATTTCGTTTCTATGGTTGTGCACCATGTAGATTCATACCATTAATGTAATCATACATGTACAGAGAGTAATGATGTCTGTCTCATTCCACCACTGCATAAAATTTTACAGATCATCCCGAATCTAAATTATTGCCCAATTCTCCATTTTTTACACCATATAGAGTAAGTGACTTATTTGCTCCTTCACTGTAGAACTATTTTCTCTACCTCAGGGATAATACCATAGTGACTCATTAATATTTGGTTAAATATCCACATGGGTTCTCAAGAAAGATCAGACAATTAAAGTCATCTATCCCAACAGTAAAACGGAAAAACGAAAAAGAAACAAAGTCATTCAATTACAAATGCTTCTGAATAGGTTATTTAGTGTTCCTTTAATAACGTAGAGTCTTCTGAGAGGGTATAACTTTATCACACAGAAGTGTTGAGAAGTGGGGTGCAGACTGTTTTGCATGGGCAGGGAGCTGTTCAGGAAACCGTCCAAGCAAAGGGGAGCTGGGAAGCACCTGGAGGGGTCCAGCCATGTTCATGGACACTGCAACCCATAAGCTCATGAAGTCACTTTACTTGTCAGTTCCTCTCACAGAATCCTGTTAATTTCCTTCATGCCACTTATTACCCTTCTCTTTAACTTACTTATACATATTGCTTTCCTGGCTGTCAACTTTAAATTCCAAAAAGCCAATACCAACACCATAACCGTGGTTTTTACCATTGATTTCCCAGTGTCTGCAACCCTGGCTACACAAGCAGCACAAAAAAGTGCATTCATTGATTAAATGAATGACGCTCAGAGTAATAGTATCAGCAATAGACACCAGTCAGAAGGAGAGCACCACAATAAGAATCACAGAAACAACTAGAGGATGCTGAATGAGAGGCTGCAGTACTTTATTTTGTTGATGGGGAACATAAATCCAATCAATACCAGTTAAGATGTGGAGACTATGAAAGATTTTGTTTTTGGAAATAAGTTTTTGTTATACCATAGCAAGTATGTTTGGTTAAAAGTTTCTTCAACCTGTGCTGGGTATGGTGGCACACCACTGTAATCCAGTAACTTGGGAGGCTGAGTTCAAGTTCAAGGCCAGCCTCAGCAATTTAGGGAAACCCTAAGCAACTCAGGGAGACACTGTCTCAATATATAGATATATATTCCTTCAACTTGACAAAAAGATAAGATAGCACATACATGGGCACATACAAACATTTTCCCTATGTCATTGGAAAAAATAAAAGGTTCCTAGTCATCTTTACTTGCCCAGTTAATATTTGGAAGACATAAACAAGCTAAATTCAGACTAAAGGGCTAATCGTATGCAAGTTCCAGGTATGGTCGTAAGCCAATGATTACCAGATCTCCCATTGTGTTAATGATTCTTTTGCTTTCTTTGTGGCAATGTTGTTGACTTTAAAAAACCTATAGCTATTGTCAAAGTCACAACAATTATGATGAATTAAAAACTTTTTTACTGGGATGCTGAAGATCTAAAATGCCTACATTCTTTTTCTTAAATAAAACTCAAAACAATATTTAATGTATTTTATGCAAGTTCAAGTATACAAGAAAAAAATCTAAATTTCTAGTGAAATGAATTGTTTTAAAATTAAATAAATCAAGTAAATCATTTTCCCTTATGAATGAAAGTTTTGACAGTTTATAAGAACTTCAACTTTTATATCTTTTTCAAAAGCCTACAATCTAATTTTTCAAGAAATTCTTCCAACTATCAGAGTCCATATTCTTCCTTGGTCATAACCAAACAAGCAAGACAGGACAATTACAAGGGTAAAAGCCACTAAAGAAACCATTTTGCCTCATTATTTTAATGTAGCTGTACCCTTTTAAAATATTTAGTTAACAAACTGTTTTCCTCACCCCAAAAGGGAGTCTGGCAGCAAGCCCTCCTCTGAGTTAATGGGCTCTTAGAAAAGGAAGAATTAGGGAAATTGTTGGAGCTTCATGGGCCTGATATTCATGAAAGCTATGTTTGAGAGTGGGTTTGATTGCTACTTCATTTGAATTACAGAGTAATTAGGTTTCTCCTTTGGGGAATATTTTCATGTATGTGTTTAGAAATAGTCACTTTAATAGAAAGGCCAAATTGTCACTTGATGCCTCTCAGTGGCACTCAGATCTCCATTTACACATAATTTTATTCATTCATATACTGAGGGCCTACTAAGTTGCAACTATCATTCTTGGGGCTGAAGTTTCATGTTAAAACAAAAACAAATGCCTGTTCCCATCCTCAGGGCTCTTACTCTAGGTGCAGGAATAGACAAAGTGTAATAAAGTACCTATTCAGAAAGTTGAAAATAAAGAGTAAAGGAGAACACACAGGAGAGTGACCCAACTTATCTAGGACTGTGGGGTGTACCTGTGGAGGGCACCAGGAGAACCTTCCATGATAAACTGATACACTGGCTAAATCTAGAAAACTAAGTTTACATAGGATACCGGAAGAAGAAGAAAGGAGAGGCCTCTCAGGCAGAGGACGGCTCAAGAAGACTCACAGCAGGATTAAAACTGGGCATCCGCAGCTTCTGCCTCAGAAGGATGGTACAGAACAAGGAAGCTTCTGCCTACTGCCGACTCTGGAAAGAAGTCATTGTTGTGTTATGAAGATGCCTAACTAGGGCTGGGCATGGAGGTTCATACTTGTAATCCCAGAGGCTCGGAGGCTGAAGCAGGAGGATTACAAGCTCAAAGCCAGTCTCAGGTTCTAGTGTGGCCCTGAGGAACTTAGTGAGACCCTGTCTCAAAATTTTAAAAATATATAAAGGTGGGGGGATGTGACTCAGTGGTTGAATGCCCCTGTGTTCAATCTCCAGTACAGATACAATAAATGGCAAACTAGAAAGCCCATGGCTGCAGAATCTGGAAGCCTCCTCTGTACCCACTACCTCCAAAATGATGCTGCTCCTGCATCAATCTACACACACACACAGCAGGTGCTCCTTAACCTCAGGTATTTCAGTTGTGGTCAGAGATCTCTCATTAAATAACACAATTAAGTAACAAACCAAACTAGATAAAAATATCCTCTCACGATTGCTTTTGAGTGCCCTGTCATTCTCTCTGTTTCCTTTAAAACCAATCTTCCCACATCCTCTGCCAAACTGCTTCCTCTCACCACTGACCTCCGAATGGCCAAACCCAGTGAGGGTTCTTCTGACTTTCTCTTTCAGTTATAACCTAAATTAAAGACTCACTGACCGTCTAACTTGTCTGCTTGGGTGATTGGTTTTTTACTTTAAAAAAATTTTTCTTTGTGAGTTCTCAGAAAATTTTGAAAATCAACTGATCAATATTAGGTACACATAACTCAGGAGAAGTCAGTTGGTTTCAGGAACTCTGAGCTTCAAAGTCTCCCTAAAAGTATTGTTTTTTCCTTGAGTAGCCATTCCATTCAACTGAAACTTTGTATCCTTTGACTTACTCTTCCCCAGGCCCTGGTAACCACTATTTTGCTCTGCCTCTGTAGTTTGTCTGTTGTGCCAGGCTAGCTCAGATGCAGGTAAGGATGTGGAGTCAAGACCCCAGAATTTGGGAGCTGGGTGGAAGCAGGCTTATGGCCAGTAGCCTATAAACTTGTTTATTGCAGGAACAGCCATACATTTTATAGGTTTCTTGCTCAATCACAATGTGCCAATGGGGATCAGACCACCAGGCTCCTATGCAGGCTCCCTAGGTAACACTGAGTCAACTTGGGCAATTGTTTACTTTCCTAGGTAGGAGAAGTGGAAGGCTCCTCCATGCAAGTTTTCCTTACACACTTGAGACATTCACTGCTGCCAGCCAAGAACTAGGATTTCTCCCAACATGCCTCTATTAGTTCAACTTCTGTTTCCACATAAGTGGGATCCCTGTCCCTTCACGCTTCAGAGAACACATTCAATGTCAACACATCCTGGTGTCATCAGGAATCCCTAGGTGTGATGCCAAATAATTGCCAATAGAACAGGAAGCTTAACCTTTTGTTAGTGATGGTAATAGATTAAGAAAGTTGTGACTTCATAAAAAAAAATTAACAGAAAGTGAAATCGTTTTTAAGGGACACAACAGGATTCACAGCTTATTATGGGGGTAGAGGGACACTCCAGAGGGACTAATTAGAACACTTAAAGCATCGTACTAGTTATAAAAATCACCCATTTTAGATTTTTTAGTATATAATAATTTGTACATTCAATCTGAATAGCAAAGAAACATGGACTCTAATAGTATGCATATTAATTTTATTTTTTAAGAAAGTTTAAAAGTTCCCACAGGTAGTTGTTTTATACACATGTGCCTAGTTATTTTGGAGCTGTCACCACTTTTATAGTTCATTTTATTAAGGATAATTAAAGTCAATTAGCAAAAGATTTTAAATCCCATGTAATGCTACACATGCTTAAATTCGTATGTAAGCCCTACCATAATGTAATGTCAAAAGTACTTACCCTGAACGTTTCAAAAATGAAAAGTATCAATGTAAAAAATAAATGGAGTTAAGGATTATGTACCTAAGGCAGATTTATAAAATAAATTAGCCATTTTTGAATAAGTGGGTAGTTTGTAGGAGACAAAATGAAGTCAACAAATTAATACATTGCAAATCCATAAGCTTTTAAAACTCTTAGGGACCTTCAATACCTAGATCATCACTCTTACTTGACTGCTGCAGAAACTCAGCTCCTGGTAGCTTAATAATTTGACCAAAATTAGACAACCGATTAGTGACAGAGCTGGGAAAGAAGAGGTGTCTGCTTATCTTAGGATTGCTAAAATATTCAAAATACTTAGCAAGATGAATTGCCAATGTTTATTCTAAGCTTGCAAACCATATATCTCAACTGCTTTTTCCTTTCCCAGAACTTAATTTGGATATACTTATATTTTTAAATTTCTAGTAAGACCCTTTTAACAAAAGATAGAGAGTAGAGATACAGAAAAGGAGGAAAGGAGAGAGTAGAAATGGAGAGAGAGAGAGAGAGGGTGGGAAAAGGGGCTGGCAGGGAGAGAGATGGACTCTGTTCTGTCTCCTAGCTAAGGGTAACTTCTTGCAAGAACTGAACCCCAGGCCTTCCCGACTACTTATGTGTCAAACTTTAGCAATTTTCTCTTCTCAACTCTCTATTGTAACACCAATGTATTTTCTCCTTAATAATCAGTAGCCATTAGCATACATATTTCTCATCTAAAAGTAGGAACTGAGCACTACTGATTTCAGTCATTCCAGTCAAAATCTCTTTCTTCTGCTCTCCTTCATAAAGAAGTTCTTGAAGGAGTTTTCTGTCTTCACTGCCCTCAACTATAATCCCCTCTCAAGCCCAGCCTCTGCACAACAGTTCCTCTGAAATTGCTTGCAGTGGCTTCCACTCTGCTAAAGACACAAGTTTCTATTCTCAGTCCTCGTTTCCCTCATTTCATGGTCAGTGTCCTTGGGTGCAGTTGGTCACCCCTTCAAAAGCTCTCTTCACTTGGTTTCCAGTCTACTGCATTTCCTCCTAAATCACTGCTTTCAGTCTCCTTGGCCGGTGGCTCTTCAGCTTCCCAAACTCTACTCATGGACGGCAACCCCTGACTTCAGCCCATGAACAACTCCTCTACTTTTCCTTATTCTTTTAAATACCAAGTACATGTGGATGAGTCCCAAACAAAAATCGTCAGACAACTCCCCCAGACCCTAGATTCATGTATCTCATACCTTCCTGATAACTATACTTGTACCTTTAATAGGTATAAATTCAAAATTTTCTAAAACAAATTCCTAATCTTCATCTTCAAACCTGTCTTCCTTTCACCATCTCAGTAGATAACTCCATTCCAATTAGGCCAGAAACCTTAAGGTCATCCTTCATTCCTTTCTCTCACTTTTCAAATACAACTTTTCAGCAAGTGCCATCATGTACACTTTCGCAATATTTCTAGCCTAATCTCATCACTTCCACAGCTCACCTCATTGTCCGAGATCATCTCTGATTATCACCTCCCCTGTATTCCTGCAGTTGCCTCAGCAAGTTTACCCTGCTTTCATTCTTGCCCTTGCCACCCCACCTGCCCCGATGTCTGTTTTTAATATGGCAGCTTGTGAGTGCCTCTCAAAGTGCAAAGCCTCCTGTGGGTTTTCATCAGATTCAGTACCAAAGTGCCACAAGGGCTTCAAAACTCTACCAATGGGATACCTGCTTTATTGGCATCATTTCCTACTGCTTTTCCTTTTTCTCACTTGTCTCCAGACACACTAGTCTCCTTGCTATTCTCAAACACTCCAGTCATGCTTCAGCCTAAAACTCTGCTCTCCTGTGCCCACACCTGCAGTGCTTCTCTAAGGGGCATTTCCGTGGCTCTTTCCTTTGCTTCCTTCCTACCTTTACTCAATATCCCTTCAATGAGGACTTTCCTGATCATCCCATTTGTATTTGTTTGGAAAAAATACTCTCAATCCAGCATTCCCATTCTTTGAATCCTGCTTTATTTTTGTCCATAGCACTTATCACCAGTTTGTATACAAATTTTGCTTAGTTCATTTGTCCATTTGCTCCAATAAGAGCAAACACTATTATCCATTATATAAAGATTTCTAATCCTAGCACTTAGAACCAAGCCAGGCACATAGTGGACACTCAATATCCCCATCTGACCTTATATTTGACAACTTCTCATTATCTGTGTAGGAAAAGAAAACATAAAAATAAGATTCTGAGGACCAAATAATAGAGTACTGAGTGGAAATGTTCTCTTTGTGAAGCTCATCTGAGTTTGTTTGATATTTAAAATCCCTTGGGTTTCATCCACCACTGATTAAAGTTAATAAAGAACTAAAAAGCACCATGATTTAATGCAGTGTCATTATTCATTTATGCATAGTCACTTTTGCTTTATTTAAAGCTAAGAAGAGATTTAAAAATATGAAAAAAATGACAAATGAGCTCATATTTGTTTCTTGTAGCAGCCAGTACCAAGCACAAGGCCTGGAGAAGCCTGAAAGACTGCAGTGTCTTCTACCACTTGTATATGCATATTTTTAAATGCTATATCAAAATGAGGTTAAAAAAAATAAAATTCTTCATTTTACAAATTATTATTATATTATATACATTTTTTAAATATCATAAGCATTCTTCTGAACAAATTCAGCACCTCACTTTGCTGTTACCACATCACACTTGCTTATTTTGTAATTCAACCTTGGGTGAATCATAAGAAAGGTGTACTATAAGAAGAAGTGAGTAGTTATTAATCCAAGTAATTCTTTTAAAATATTGAGTTGAGTCAGTAAATAGGACTTTGTCAGATAAGGATAAACAAGAAACAACAAATGCTCTATTTCTCTTCTCATCTTCATACCCTGGAGAATATACAGACTGGTTCTAAGTACTAGCTATATACTCAAACAATTCCCAAATTCCTTTTTCTATCTCTACTGTGTCCCTTGAGCTTCAGAATAACATAGTTGTGCAACCCAAAACAACATTTCTATCAACAAAGTACTGCATATTTGATGATGGTCCTATAAGAGTACGAATGATCTGAAAATTCCTATTGTCTAGTGATACTATAGCCTCCTAAAGTCATACTGCAACGCATTACTCATGTGTTGTGGTTTTGCTGGTGGATACAAACCTATATTGCCTGTCATATGAAAATATAGCACGTAAAATGTACCAAACATCTTACTTTAAAATAATAAAAGACTGTTTTACTAGTTTATGCATATACTATATGATTTTATAAAATTTTTGGAGCATACTCCTTCTACCTATAAAAAATTATTCTAAAACATGCTGTTATGACAGCAGCAGCTCTTATTTATTGCATCAAGTGATTGACCTATATTATTTAGTTTTGTGTAAGTACACTGTATGATGTTCACCCCAAAACACATTTCTCAGACTGCAGCCTCATTATTAAGCAACAAATGTGCAACTTCTCAGGCAAAATACCTATTTGACTGCTCAACTTTATCTAAACCAACAACAACCTCTTTCTTTTATACCCATCACAAGTGTCCACACCTACTTTTTAATTCATACTTCTCTGATGTATTACCAGTATTCACCTAGTTATTCAGGGAAAAAAAATTGAGTTTTCCTTCACTCCTATTTTATCTCATATTCATTATCCAGCAATAAAGTGTGTTAGTTAATTTTACATGTTATTTTGACTGAACTAAGGGATACTCAACTGAGAAAACATAATTTCTGACTGTGACTTTGAGGGTGTTTGCAGAAATGATTGGCATTTTAAATCCATCTATGTCTGAAGACCTGAGAACTTGGGGACTGTGACTGAATTTCACAATTAGCTTTCCTACTACTCCAGTTTGCAGATGGCAGACCACAACATTTCTGAGTCTCCATAACATGAGCCAGTTCCCACAGTACATAACTAAATCTCCTATTGGTTGTTTCTTTGGAGAACTCAGGCTTTACATTGAGCATCTCTGCCTTGTCACTGTCACTCTAAGATTCATAGTCAGATTATTGCAACTGACTCCTTTAAAGTCTCCCTTCCATTCTCAAACCCCAGAGCTCATTTCTCAATACAACAGACTCCTCAAGCAGACATGGAGATTATGAATTTTCTCCCTCAAGGACTCTAATGGCTTAGTGTCAAAGTGTCTTCCCTAGGAGATCCTCCTTGGTCTGGCCTATAACCAGCTTTATATCATTATCTCTAATGCATCTCTTCTTTGCTCATGACACTCCAGCCCTATTGGTGTTTTGGACCAGCTTCAAGACTGTGGTTTCCTTAGCATTTGTTTTTTTCCTCTGGTGACAGTGGAACCCATTCACAATTCTTTCACTTTTTAAAATCTGTGCCCAAACACTTTCTTTCGATCAAGAAAGCCTTGTCTTCTCAATGCAACTAAACTTTAGACACTTTTGTCTTTATTGTAGGCCCCTGACCTCCTTTGCCTTAGAACATTTACTTTAGAAAATTGACAATCACCTCTTTCCTAATTGCAAACCATGAACATGTTTCTCAAGTATCTTGGAGTCATCCCAATCTTGATGGGAAGGTAAAAGCCTAACTTTGATAAGGTATAATTAGCAAACACAAATGACCTAATCACTTGTCCACCTACACCCTGTATTCTCCAGAATATTTCCATTAGCTCACCCAGTAGTTAAGAATTCTCCTGTTCTATATCAGCAAAATTGAGTTTGATCTCTTTTCCCTATTTTGATCATCTTGAACCCACTTCAATAGTCATGAATAAAATATGTTTTAGTTAGCTTTTTTTGCTGCTGTGACTATAAGGATCTGACCAGCACAATTACAGAAGAGGAAAGGTTTATTTGAGGGTTCATGGTTTCAGAGGTCCTAGTCCATAGAAGGCCAGCTCCATTCCTCAGGGCTCAAAGTGAGACTGAACATCATGGCGGAAGAGTGTGACAGAGGGAAGCAGCATATCATCAGGAAGCAGAGAGTCTCCACTCAACAGACACTAATATACATCCCATATGAGTACATGAATGGTGTGAATCTACATCATGTACAACCATAGAAATGAAAAGTTGTACCCCATTTGTTACAATGAATCAAAATGCAGTCTGTAAAGATATATTTAACCCCAAGTCACACCCCAAATCTCACCTCCTCCAGCCACACCCTACTTCTTCAGTTACCACTGTTAAGCCCTATCGGGGGATTGAATCAAGACTCTCACAACCCAATCATTTCTCCTCTGAACCTCTTGCGTTGTCTCACACGTGAGCTTTGGGGGGACTCCTCACAGCCAAACCATAACAAAGTACCTGTGTATTTCTCTGTGGTGAATGTTTTCTTTGACACCTTCTCAGAGAGTCTGTTCTGACAACCAGTTCAGACACAGCCTTTCCTACCTCCTTCCCCACATGGCAGCCTCATCACTCCTTATGCCTATCTGCTTTGTTTTTCTTTATTGCACTTTTCACTAAATGACATTATGTTGCATGGTTTTGGTATTTTTTTTAAATCAGTCTCTTCAACTAAAACATGAGTTCCACAAGCCTGATTATTTTGTTTGCACTTCATTACCCTTATATGCTCAGCACATAGAACCGTACCTGGCAGTTCTTAGGCCCCAAATAACTGGGCTCATGGGAGGGAGAAAGGGAGCACAGAATTAGGGATTTTTTTCACTTTAGTATGGGAGGTAAAATACAAAAGAACATTTTATATATTCAGTTCTGCTCAACCCTGCTTTCTTATATACTTCCTGGAAGCTTTGTCAGCATTTTGAATCATCCATATATGCTAATTTTACAGAGTTATTTTGTTTACATTATGGTGCAACTAAGTTTCCTATTTCATGCTGACTACCCTACCCCATTTGAAGCTTTGAAAGCAAAACCAGGAAGAGGCAATGTCCCCTAAAGAAGCCCAGTACTCTCTGTAGACAAGCAGCCCCCTGTATTTCTTCTCTGTAAGGGACATGCAGTGACATTCTCTCCTGACATTTGTCAACACTCTCTTAATCTAGGAATTAAGACTAGAAAATAAAAGTTCATTTCTCAGCTAACCATTCGTGGCTCTGGGTCTCAGCAATTCCAGGACAGTTAATTATTGTTTCATTCAACCAACAATGTGATGTCATGGGCATAAGACAGTAAACTGCTCTGAGATAATTCCCTCACCGGGCCATCTTGGAGCCTCTATTTCTATGGTGAACCCACCAACAGTGATGTAGCAATGCAACTTAAAGGTTATGAAAGGGGAATTCAGCAGGTATTGGCACAGAAGCCTAGCCAAGTCCAAGGATGAGAGGAGAGTGAGACCTGAAAGGTAAGCAAGAGAAAGCCAGTAGGATTTGTCACAGGAAAAGGGGAACATGGGTCACAAAGGAAAAGAAGTAATAGGAAAACCTCAGGAAATTTAGTTCAATATGAAGAAAGGGGAATTGGTGAGAGATACGGACAGGGAGGTAAGTAGAAAACATTACAGGGCATCAAAAAGCAGTGTTAAGGAGTGTGTGCTCTTAAGGACACTAGCAACATTGAGGATTATAAAGATTTCTGACTTTTAGTAAGAGCATTCAGCTGCAGTGGTAAGCCCCTATTAGGAAGGTCCAAAACTTGGGCTGGGCGTAGAATTCAATGGTACAGCTGTGGTTTAACTTATTCAGGGCACTTGTTGGATTCCCCACCGAAAAAAGAAAACAGAAAAAGAAAGAATAGAATAATCCAAAACTTGAGCTAAAAGGGTCATTTGCGGGGGTGGGGGGGTGGGGAGCAGTTTTAGTAATCCAGGAAAGATAAGTTGGTGACATGAATTAGAGACTGGGATGGAGACAAGTGAATGGATAAATTAATTATTATAATGATTAGGAGTTTAGATGTGAGAGAACACTAGTTAGGGAAAAGTTACAATTGTTTTCCAGGTTACTATTGGATCTTACCTGACTGAACTGAAAAATACTGGTGGAAGAATGAGATTTGGAGAATGATATATAGTTCACTTGTTTTGTTCAGGACATTTACACATGACCCATGTCCTCTTGTTCCCTAGCACAGGCAGCTAAAAAGTCATATATTTTGAGGTTATATAAGATTGCAAGGTACTATTTAGGCTCAGTGCAAGCTGCCAATTATATTTCATAAGCTGCTTCCCAATCATCTATTATTGATATCACAGAAAGGTCTGCAGCTCTGGCACCTCAAATTTATGGGTAGACCCTCCTGGATACAGGAGAATTTCAGGCATATGGAGTCACCCTTTGAAATTGAACCTTGACAGGAGGCCAAGGACCCTCTCTGCCTTGTTAGCCTCTTGGTTGTATAGATTTCAAGACGCAGTTCATGATTGCATTTCACACTTGATTTTTTTCTTCTCCTTTCCTTTATCAGATGATATAGATCTTAGAAATGCTGTGGTTGGAGAAAAAGGAAATAAGCTCCTAGGGAGAAAAGACTAAAAGGTGTCAGCAACTCTTCTCTCAAACAAGAGAGCACAGCAGGGAGTTATTCTTCTTTTATATCCTACAGTTGGCCAGGCAACTACATTATACTTGATGGATACATTTTGGACTCATTATTTCCTCTTTGGACACTGGGCATATTATTCATTTTGAAGGATTCACAATGGGCAAAGGTTATGAAACAGGAAGGGTAATAGCAATTGAATGTTCCATTTAGAACATAGGTAGGTCGAAGGGGCTGAAGGCAGCAAGGGCCATCCCACTGAGTCGACTGCTGAGGGGTATCTGACCAAGTGAAATTACTGGAGCTTTAGCCTTTGAATGATGCTTATTTACAGAGCAGTGATGATGAATGTCTAAATGATGTCTGCCTAAAACAAAAAGAGCAAAGAGTTACAAAAATCAAGCCCCTGTAGGTACTTCATGTAACAAATTGGGTTGTGACTGGGAGGATCCAACTCTACTAGAAATACTGAACAAGCAAGAGGTAGTCAGCAAAAACTAGCTTTGTGTCTCCACATTTTTACACACACATGCACACACACACACACACACACACACACAAATTAGAAGTTCATTTTAAGGACGTATAGATGATTTTTAAAAAGTATTATCTCTGGAACTAATTATACATTTCCAGGTTTTTAAATTTTTCAATTTTTTTTCCTACTCATTGCAGGTTTTATTTACAGTAGAGAGAAAGAAGCTACTCTTGCTTAGATTAAATGGAAAAAATAAGAAATTTAAAGAAAATAAAATCTTATCAGTAATTTAACAAATAAAAGCCCTAATAAAATGCTAAATTTTGCTCATCTCATGCCAGTTTCTGGAACTAGTTGTTCTCAAACAAAAATAAGGTAGTGAAAGAAAAATTCTGAATCTTAAGTTGAATTAACTCCTATGCATTTTTAATCTTAATATGTAAAATGACCCTGAATAACATCAAAAGATAATTTAAGGTAGTACAAAGTAGAAGCAAAGGAGTTCATTTTATAAATCCAGAAAATCTATGAGAATCTTTGCTATTCAGTAAAATAGTATCTGTTATGGTTTGGGCGTTAGGTGTCCCCTAAAATCTCGTGTGTGAGACAATGCCAGAATATTCAGAGGTGAAATGACTGGGTTATGACAACCTTAACCTTAATCAGTAAATTAATTCCCTGACAGGGATTAACTGAACGTAGCTAAAGGCAGGTAGGGTGTGATTGGAGGAGGTGGGTCATTGGGGACGTGCTTTGGGGGTATATCTGGCAAGTGGAGCATCTCTCTGCTTCTCGGTGTGATGCCTTGAGCCATTTCCCTCCACCACACATTTCCACCCTGATATTCAGCCTCACCTCAAGTCCCCAATAATGGAGCCTCTATCTATGGACTGAGACTTCTGAAACTGTAAGTCCCCAAATAAACTTTCCCTCCTCTCAAATTGTTCTTTTCAGGTCTTTGGTCACAGCAATAAAAGAGCTGCCTTAAATAGTGTCCAAACGTTTTTTGTGTTGCCCACTCTTTTCTCTTATGAACCTCACAACCATGTTGTCAGCACTCCTCAGAGACTCACCATAGCTGTTGATGAGTTGCCCTCATATCACCACTCCAGAGGTTTAAAATAATTATACAGAGAATAATTGAAGTCTTAGAACCCCAGAACTTTCTCCTCTCCCACATTTGCTGATCGCACCACATATTCAGTTTATATTCACCATGTAGAAAATGATGTTATTTTCCAGGTAAGGAAACTCCAGGCAGACAAGATAGAGAAAGCAAAGAAATCTCCAGTCTCTCATTTCTCGAGGAATCTGGTGATTTCACTCTACATTCAAGCTTGTGTTTAGAATGTAGGTGCTAAATCTGGGTGTAGGAAAGTTAGAAAGAGAGGTCTAAGTTTTTATCCTAGTATCTACTACTAGAGCACCTGACCTAGTTCTGTTTGTGTGAATCTCAGATTCTTAAGCAAGTTTTACTACTCAGACTGGGTAGTGTTGAGACTGAGGCTGAAATTATTCTCCCACCCTTGCTCTTCTGTGCTTCTGTGCTTTCCAGATGCACACACATGTGTAAGGATGGGGCATTGTTATCTATACTTTTTATACAGTCCTCTCTAAACATAGGCAAAACCAGTTCACTTAAATCCTCTCTACCTCTTTTTTTTTTTAATTTCTTTTTTTTTATATTTAAAACATTTTATTTTTATTTTTATTTTTTTTTACATAGGGCAATGATGTTTTTTTTTTCCTGCCCCCCCACCCCTCCCACCCCTCTTTTCCCTCTATACAGTCTTTCTTTCCTTCATTCTTACAGCTCTCCTTTTCCCTAACCCTAAACCTAACCCTAAACCTAATGCTAATGCCTCCCACCCCCCATTATATGTCCTTATCCGCTTATCAGTGAGATCATTCATCCTTTAGTTTTTTGAGATTGGCTTATCTCACTTAACATGATATTCTCCAATTTCATCCATTTGCCTACAAATGCCATAATTTTATCATTCTTCATTGCGGAGTAATATTCCATTGTATATATATGCCACAGTTTCTTTATCCATTCATCAACTGAAGGGCATCTAGGTTGGTTCCACAATCTGGCTATGGTGAATTGAGCAGCAATGAACATTGATGTGGCTGTATCTCTGTAGTATGCTGATTTTAAGTCCTTTGGGTATAGGCCAAGGAGTGGGAGAGCTGGGTCAAATGGTGGGGCCATTTCAAGTTTTCTAAGGAATCTCCACACTGCTTTCCAGAGTGGCTGCACTAATTTGCAACCCCACCAGCAATGAATGAGTGTTTCTTTTTCACCACATCCTCGCCAACACCTATTGTTGATTGTATTCTTGATAATCGCCATTCTAATAGGGGTGAGATGAAATCTTAGGGTAGTTTTGATTTGCATTTTCCTTATTACTAGGGATGTTGAACATTTTTTCATATATCTGTTGATTGCTTATACATCTTCTTCTGTGAAGTGTCTGTTCATTTCCTTAGCCCATTTGTTGATTGGATTATTTGTATTCTTCGTGTAGAGTTTTTTGAGTTCTTTATAGATTCTGGAAATCAGCACTCTATCTGAGGTATGTTTGGCAAAGATATTCTCCCACTCTGTAGGCTCTCTCTTCACATTTCTGACAGTTTCCTTTGCTGAGAGAAAGCTTTTTAGTTTGAATCTATCCCAGTTGTTGATTCTTGCTTTTATTTCTTGTGCTATGGGAGTCCTGTTAAGGAAGTCTGATCCTAAGCCAACAAGTTGAAGATTTGGACCTACTTTTTCTTCTATAAGATGCAGGGTCTCTGGTCTGATTCCGAGGTCCTTGATCCATTTTGAGTTGAGTTTTGTGTAGGGTGAGAGATAGGGGTTTAATTTCATTCTATTGCATATGGTTTTCCAGTTTTCCCAGCACCATTTGTTGAAGAGGCTATCTTTTCTCCATTGCATATTGTTGGAACCTTTGTCTAGTATGAGAAAATTGTATTTATTTGGGTTTGTGTCCATGTCCTCTATTCTGTACCATTGATCTACCTGTCTATTTTGGTACCAATACCATGCCGTTTTTGTTACTATTGCTTTGTAGTAGAGTTGAAGATCTGGTATTGCAATACCCCCTGCTTCGCTCTTGCTACTGAGGATTGCTTTAGCTATTCTAGGTTTTTTATTCTTCCAGATGAATTTCATAATTGCTTGCTCTATTTCTGCAAGGTACATCATTGGGATTTTAATTGGAATTGCATTGAATCTGTATAGCACTTTTGGTAGTATGGCCATTTTGACAATATTAATTCTGCCTATCCAGGAACATGGGAGATCTTTCCATCTTCTAAGGTTTTCTTAAATTTCTTTCACCTCTTTTGTGAGATTGATTCCCAAGTATTTTATTTTTTTTCGATGCTATTGTGAATGGGGTAGTTTTCCTGATTTCTCTTTCTGAAGATTCATCACTTATGTATAAAAATGCACTGGATTTATGAGCATTGATTTTGTAACCTGCTACTTTACTGAATTCACTTATGAGTTCTAAAAGTTTTCTGGTGGAATTCCAGGTTCCTCTAAATATATAACCATGTCATCAGCGAACAGGGATAGTTTGAGTTCTTCTTTTCCTATTCGTATCCCTTTAATTTCTTTGGTTTGTCTGATTGCTCTGGCTAGAGTCTCAAGGACGATGTTGAATAGAAGTGGTGAAAGAGGGCATCCCTGCCTTGTTCCAGTTTTTAGGGGGAATGCTTTCAGTTTTTCACCATTTAGAATGATATTAGCCATGGGCTTAGCGTAGATGGTCTTTATAATGTTAAGGAATGTTCCCACTACCCCAAGTTTTTCTAGTGTTTTGAGCATGAAGGGATGCTGTATTTTATCGAATGCTTTTTCTGCATCTATTGAAATAATCATGTGATTCTTAACTTTCAGTCTGTCGATATGGTGAATGACATTTATTGATTTCCGAATGTTGAACCAACCTTGCATCCCTGGGATAAAACCCACTTGATCGTGGTGCACTATCTTTTTAATATATATTTGTATGCGATTTGCTAAAATTTTGTTGAGAATTTTTGCGTCGATGTTCATTAAGGATATTGGTCTGAAATTTTCTTTCCTCGATGTGTCTCTGTCTGGTTTAGGTATCAGGGTGATATTGGCTTCATAGAACGAGTTTGGGAGGGTTCCCTCCTCTTCTATTTCATGGAATACTTTGAGGAGTATTGGAATGAGCTCTTCTTTAAAGGTTTTGTAGAACTCGGCTGAGAACCCATCTGGTCCTGGACTTTTCTTTGTTGGTAGGCTTTTGATGACCTCTTCTATTTCATTGCTTGAAATTGGTTTATTTAAGTTGTGTATGTCCTCCTCGTTCAGTTTAGTTAATTCATATGTCTCTAGAAATTTGTTGATGTCTTCGAGGTTTTCTGTTTTGTTGGAGTATAGATTTTCGAAATAGCTTCTAATTATGTTTTGTATTTCACTCGTGTCTGTTGTGATGTTTCCTTGTTCATTCCGAATTTTAGTAATTTGAGTTTTCTCCCTCTTTCTCTTTGTTAGTGTGGCTAAGGGTTTATCAATTTTATTTATTTTTTCAAAGAACCAACTATTTATTTTGTTAATTTTTCCCATTGTTTCTTTTGTTTCGATTTCATTGATTTCGGCTCTGATTTTAACTATTTCCTGTCTTCTACTACTTTTGGTATTGGTCTGCTCTTCTTTTTCTAGCGCTTTGAGCTGTAGTGTTAAGTCGTTTATTTGTTGATTTCTACTTCTTTTTTTGAATGCACCCCATGAAATAAATCTTCCTCTAAGTACTGCTTTCATAGTATCCCAGAGATTTTGATATGATGTGTCTTTGTTCTCGTTTACTTCTAAGAATTTTTTATTTCCCTCCTGATGTCTTCTGTTATCCATTCATCATATAATAGTGTATTATTTAATCTCCAGGTATTGGAGAAGTTTCTGTTTTTTATTCTGTCATTTATTTCTAATTTCAATTCCTTATGATCTGATAGAGTACAAGGTAGTATCTCTATCTTCTTGTATTTGCTAACAGTAGCTTTGTGGCATAAAATATGGTCTATTTTAGAGGATTCATGTGCTGCTGAGAAGAACGTGTATTCATTCTTTGTTGGATGGTATATTCCATATGTGTCCATTAAGTCTAAATTGTTGGTTGTGTTGTTGAGATCTATAGTTTCTTTATTCAATTTTTGTTTGGACGATCTATCCAGTGGTGAGAGAGGTGTGTTAAAATCGCCTAGTATTGTTGTGTTGTGGTCTATTTGATTTCTGGAATTGAGAAGGATTTGTTTGACGTAGGTGGATGAGCCAATGTTCGGGGCATAGATATTTATGATTGCAATGTCTTGCTGATTTATGCTTCCCTTAAGCAGCATGTAATGTCCTTCTTTATCCCTTCTGACTAGTTTTGGTTTGAAGTCCACATTATCTGAAATGAGGATGGATACTCCAGCTTTTTTGCTGTGTCCGTGTGCATGGTATGTTTTTCCCCATCCTTTCACCTTTAGTCTATGGGTGTCTCTTTCTATGAGATGAGTCTCTTGCAGGCAGCATATTGTTGGATTTTTCTTTTTAATCCAATCTGCCAGTCTGTGTCTTTTGATTGATGAATTCAGGCCATTAACATTCAGGGTTATTATTGTGATATGATTTGTATTCCCAATCAATTGACTCATTTTTGTTTTTGACATGATTTGGTTTCTCCTTTATTTGGCTATTCCTTTAGGCTAGCGCCTCCTGTTGCTGATTTGCATCGTTGTTTTTCATCTCTTCCTTATGGAATATTTTGCTGAGAATGATCTGTAATGCTGGTTTTCTTTTTGTAAATTCCTTTAGCTTTTGTTTATCATGGAAGGATCTTATTTCATCGTCAAATTTGAAGGTAAGTTTTGCTGGGTATAAGATTCTTGGTTGGCATCCGTTTTCTTTCAGGGCTTGGTATATGTTGTTCCAGGCCCTTCTAGCTTTTAGGGTCTGGATTGAAAAATCTGCTGATATTCTTATTGGTTTCCCTCTGAATGTAATTTGATTCTTTCTCTCGCATCCTTTAAAATTCTGTCTTTATTTTGTATGTTAGGTATTTTCATAATAATGTGCCTTGGTGTGGGTCTGTTGTAATTTTGTATGTTTGGAGTTCTATAAGCCTCTTGTACTTGGTTTTCCATCTCATTCTTCAGATTTGGGAAATTTTCTGATATTATTTCATTGAATAGATTGTTCATTCCTTTGGTTTGTTTCTCTAAGCCTTCCTCAATCCCAATAATTCTTAAATTTGGCCTTTTCATGATATCCCATAATTCTTGTAGATTCTGTTCATGATTTCTTACCATCTTCTCTGTTTGGCCAACTTTGTTTTCAAGATTAAATAATTTTCTCCAATGTCTGAGGTTCTGTCTTCCAGGTGTTCTATCCTATTGGTTATGCTTTCTATGGAGTTTTTAACTTGGTTTATTGTTTCCTTCATTTCAAGTATTTCAGTTTGTTTTTTTTTCAGTATCTGTAACTCTTTATTGAAATGATCTCTTGCTTCCCGTATTTGGTCTTTTAACTGTTGATTGGTGTGATCATTTAATGCCTGCATTTGCTCTTTCATCTCCTCATTAGCTTCCCTGATCGTTTTAATTACGTACATTCTGAACTCCCTTTCTGACATTTCTTCTGCTGTGCTGTCATTGGGTTTTATTGATGTAGTATCTAGGTTTGTTTGGGACATTTTCTTCCCTTGTTTTCTCATATTGGTCAGCTGTCAGTGGGACCCTGAGATATTGCAGTTTTCCGCTATTGGCTTATAGTGTCCCGGTAGATTTCCAGTGTATCACCTCCCAGCCTTCAGTAGCCTGATGTCTTGGAGGAATCTGATAATGCAGTGCATCCGAAGAAAACTGCCCCTAGCCCCCTGCTGGTTCCACGGTTTGGAGCTGGCTCTGTGCAGAAAGGCTCTCACTATGGGCCTGCATCGTGCAGCTGGCCGTGTGGGAGGAGCCCACTGCCGGAGTGTGGAAGGCTACCTTGGGAAGACTCTAGCTGCCCTGCCCGGCTCCGATAAGCCACCTCTATCTGGGCCTGCCACCCGGGCCGAGCTTTACCCAGTGGGCAGACTCACCCGTGGCTCTATTTCAGTCCGAGTCTCTCAATGCCTCCCCTTCTTAACTCCTGGGTTCTGGAGCGACTGGGGGTGCAGTCACCCTCTAGGCTGCCATCTTGGATCGCCCCCCTCTCTACCTCTTATTATTGAGTAATGAGGCTCTCAACAGTGACCCCTTAACCACTTTATGTTCTAGATTTGCCCAGTTGCGTCCTTGAGCACGTCTCTCCTTACCTAGCCACAATATCTGCTTCTTTAATGTTAAATATGTTTGTCTGTTTGCAGACAAACTGGGGATTGCACCCAGGACCTTGAACATGCTAGACAAATACTCTATCACTGAGTTATATCCCCATCTCCTTTTAATTTTAATTTATTTTTTATCTTGAGACAGGATCTTACCTAGGCTGCCCTTGAACTTGTGACCATCCTGCCTCAGCCTCCCCAGTTGCTGAGATTAAGTGCATGCATTCCCATGCCCGATGAATAAGCTTTTAATTAATTTCTTTCATTTTCAAAAATAACCTTTATAAGACCCATGTATACACTGTCCAATAGAGCAAAAGCTCCTCTTAATAAGATCTCAGAAGGCTAAAATAGACATGCTTCTCAAAATGGGTCAACTCACTGTAGTGGCTATGCTATAAAATTAAGCAAATCAGTATTTTCCTAATGAGATTTTCAGAAAATGAGCCCTAGTAGTATTCAGTATCATTTAGCCATCATGAGCTACTACTTCCTGCCATTTTGGATCCATTATGTCACTATCCCTAGTATTCTGTGTGTAAGAATGAGAACATTGCAAATGAAAAATCACCTTTGAAGGAAACACCTTGGTATGCTTAATGATCAGAATAAAGAAGAGTTAATGGAAAGAAAGACAATGAAAAGATGGAAAGATGAAGGAAGGAAGGAATAAAGGAAGGAAGGAAAGAGAAAGGAAATAAAAGATGGGGGGAGGGAGAATGTGAACATTAAAAATGAATTTGAAAATCAGATTCAATGAAGAGTAATATCCTTATAGATCAAGGAAATCAAGACCCATGAATTCCAAGTATAAGAATTGTTTCAGGAAAATGATATAGATGATTTTGAAGATTTGTGAAGTTGAATCATCTGAGTAACTTGGAAGTAAAACAAACAGTAAGAACTTGACAAGGAGTTAAGGTGTATGGATTTATTTTAAGTAACAAATTTGTGTATTAGTGAACTATTTTCTGTGTTAGGATAAATGAAAGTAACTGAGTTTTATGGTTGGGGATTGGGGGTTGACATTAGTTCATGCTGAAGTCTTTCCTCTCACATCACTAACACACAGATTACATCATGTAGTCCTTGTCACTTCTCAGTCAAAACAACAGTGAGGTTCAACACAGTAACTTCAGGTAAGTGCATAGAGCTACAAGATTAAACCACTTGTGACAGAATGAATAACATTGATTTGGAAAACTATAGATGCTAGATCTTTATATTTAATCTTGGAATGTTTGTTTAAGGAAAAAGGAAGCTTTGGGAGTATGAAGTGTGAGGAAATAAACAACAAAGTAGATGATCACAAAAAAAAAAAAATCAGAAGTTTTAACATCTCTCAAAAGGCATTAATTCTTGTGACTCTTGTCTTTTGCCATTAAATTCCTTTTAAATATTATTTCTATCAGTATTTCTGTAATCTTAGGGATTACATCAGGAAACTCTCTGGAATACATTGCCATCATGTATAACTTTAACCATAAATTAAATACACCACATTATGTAATGCAGTCTTCTGAAATACCTTCTAATTTCTCAAAACTTCAATTCAACTCCTGATTAATCTATAAAAGGTAATTTTAACTATATTATTTTAAGGTTTTAATGCCTTGTTATAAAAGTATCACAATATCTAGCAAGTCACACCTTGACATTTTTTACTCACAATTCATGCTGACCATTAGAAAGCATTTTACTAATAGTCTACTGAGTTTTTATCTTATTCATGACTTTGGAAAATTGAAGATTTCTACAAAGAGAGAATGGGGTTGCTCTTTTACTAAAGTTCATTTTGGCTGTTTTCCTGGAAATGTCTTGTGTCTTCATAGGATTTGAATCGTGCGGCTTGTGAAATTCTGTGACTGATATGAAGCTAACCAGTGTCAACCACTAGAACTAATCCATCACATACAGTTGTCATAGCACAAAGAATGTCAATTATCTCTCACAAAGTAACTGAGATGGCAAAATCGATCCAAGAGGGTGCAGCAAATTATCTTCTAAATATAGCATGAAAAGCTAGACTCTGTGGCATTCTCAAAAGTTGCTTCCTTAAAGAAAAGCCAAATGACAGTCTGTTAGACAACGCACCAGATACAGAGATTTGAGTACCTGAATAAAGCCTGAGGAAATGGGAAAAGTCCAATGTATGTCAAACGGAAGAATCCATGTACAATACGCAGGTGAAGGAAAGCATCAACTCTCATTTATGGGTTACCTCTTTTTTTCTTGTTGGCCCACTGAAATAGTTTTTTTTATATTAGTTTCTTTTTCCAGTTTAAGAAATAAATGAATGATATCTACCTGGTAGGATATTCTCTCATTCTCCATTTACATTGAATTCCAGTCTCTCACATGTGAGATTAATATGGAGGAAAGAAAGAATCTAAAGAATAGTTTTAAGTCATGTTTCATATTGCTAAAGTTGAAGCTCTAGGTATTTTTTTTAATTACCCAAGGGGAGATATTCATGCTCTATTTCAAAATTTATTTAATTCAGCCTGACTAAAATAAGTTTGGCAACATCATTTTATCTTGTTTCTTGAAGAGCACTTATATCAAACACTCTGCTAGGCAATAGTACATAGTCATGAACAAGTTAGAAAAAATAGTATCCTCATGGAACCAAACTCTAGCAAAATGAAATGTAATTCTTAGCAATAAATATCTGTTTGGGGATTCCCTTCTACTTGTAGGTGTCATTTTCTTGAGATGCCTACCTAACTATATTAATGATGAAAAAGTTTTGTACTGATGAAGTATCATCATACTTAATTTGCCATTATTTTGCAATACCAAAGAGCAAACTTTAGGAGTAAAGGAATTGAATGAAATCCTCCTTTGAACAAAGAGAACTAAAAGATTTTATTAACAGTATAGAACAGTAAGAAAACTTGTGTTTAATTCTATTTAAAGTTTATTGATCTGCATAAGAACCTTCACAACTCAAGGAGAGAGCCAAAGAAATCCATGTGGGCTATCAAAATGTATAAATTATAAATTCAGTGAATATGTACAGTAGAAGGCATGGGAACTACATTCCAACATCTTTTATTTTGACAGGTAGAATTTAGCTTTCACTACTTAAGATTGTTTTGGTTGTATTATGTTACTAATCTATGGTACATTTCAGAAAATCAGTGAACTCTTTCTTTAGAAATGGATGGGAGCACTGAACCATTTTATGGGGAATAACCAGGCTTTAAGATTAACAAAGTAAGAAATATTGAGTCCTTACTACAGATGTATATTCTTTGTTCATCTGCCAATAAATGACTGACACTATACACATGGATTTTCCTAGGCAGCATGAGTTTCCATGGAGGCAAGGAACTAAACTATTGGTAATTAACTATTCCATACAAATGAGCCACAAGTCAATCGAAAATACATGACATTACTAAATTACATAAGGTATAAATAGTGGGAGTGAAAAAACAGGGATTCTTGAGCCTCCTCAGAAACTACTGTCCATGCCATTTTTAAGTAACAGGTAAACTGAATTGCAACCCCAAGGGAGCAGTATGCCCAAATGTATTAATCCAGGCTTAGTGTTTAACAACTCTGTTAAATGAATAAACAAGATGTGATAGTTTCCCAGTGGCCATTTAGGAAACGGACATATAACCTCTACAACTTTATTTTGGAGTTTTAATAAAAAGTTTCCATTACATCCTCTCCTCTGATACACTATTCTCACTATTCCATTGAGAAACAGAGTTACAGAAGGTACAGGTTTGACCTTGGTATTTTGAACACTGCCAAGAGCAATATTCTCTTAAATTTTCTCCTCCTAATTAGTACAAGCTGTCTCTTGCTTTTATCTCTCTACATTTAAGTGGAAATATGAGTCAAAAAAAGACAAATTGTTCTTTGCTCCTTTCCTAGCTGCCACCAAGACAAATGATACTCCTATAGGTTATGGGAACACTTCGAGTAGCTAAAAGCCCTTTATTACTTTTTACTAGTGCCATGTGTAATAAAGGGATGAAGAATTAGCAGTATAGCACATCGCTTAGATAATGAGCACCTACTGCACTTGAAGCATTACATGTGTCTTAGTCAACCATTCTATTGTTCATTCCTTTACTCATACACTTTGGAGTAAGTGAATTGGGAAAAAAGTGTGGTTGTGGATGTGGGTGTGTGTGTACTCTGTTGTACAATTTGTAAGTGCCAATGCCTAAGGAGAATGCCAAAGATGACAAGACAGAGCCAACCCTTAAGAAGGGTTCAAATAATAGATATATCTATATATTACAATAATATATAGAGATATATGTAAATTTGTACATACATATGTATGCAAACAGGTATGTGCATATGTTTGTATATTTATGAATATATGCATACACACATGTATATATAAAGAACAATAGCAGGACAAGGACACCATAAGTGGGTGCCTCAGTTTCTAGTGGTGAAGCAAACCAAGTTAGACATAGAAATTCCTAATGTGATTTGGATTCTCCAGATTTAGATCCTCTAAACAGAGTGCCTTTCTTTTTTTATTGGCATATTGAATTGGAACTACCATAAAGCAGTGATCACTAATGACCACAATTTTGAAACTCTGAAATCCATTTGCAAAACAAGATAACTGCTGAGGTTTAAGGAATGTTCCTTGATGACTCCTCAATGCATAACTGCTAAAAGCTTCACATTAGAGCCTCAGGAAGATCATATTCCCTTAGGCTTAGCCTCCGCTTGGCTCAGCTTTGTCCTACTGTTCCCTTTCTGTCATCATGACCAACATTCATTCTTATGACTCATCTGATGTATATGAAATCTGAACCCAGACTCACTTAACCTGGTTCTTCTCTCCTGAAGACTCTATATATATATGAATGTGTGTGTGTGTGTCATTCCAGCCTGGGCATAAAGGTAAGAGTTGGGACTCATAAACTAGGCCTCCAGTGTTGTCATTTTATAAACCATATACTAAGTACCAGATCAAAGCATGGTGACCAAATGTGGCCTTTGAAAACAACTGAGCACATAAAGACAAATAGTTTCATCTCTTTTTCCTTCTATCAAGGTATTAACTGTATAAACTGACATCACTTGAAACTTTACTTGCTTTATAGCACAAATAAATAAAACTGGAAAATGTCAAATGTTCATTCATCATGGAAGGGACAGTCAGTACAGATTAGGACTCAGGGAATGGAAGATGATCATTCTGCATCTTCTTCCTAGAATACACATTATAGTTCTGGACCAAACATTCTGAATCTGATAGATATATGACAGTTATCTCAGAAAAATCCCTTTTGCAACATTATGTCTGTGGAGATGAACACAATGATGCTAAGATTTTGCATTTCTGGACTCTCCAGTTTATATTTTCTATTTAAACATCCAAATACTATAGGTGTTTTTATTTTGTTTTTATGTACTCTTGCATATGTATATAAGAATAAATCTCATAGCATGACTAATCACTTCCTTCAGGCCTATAACTATACATTTTCCGAAGTATTTTCAATTCCCCAGTGTTGCAAATATCATGAATAGCTATTATTCTGGAAATATGCTATTTTATCATCAACAGCTGCAGAGAGAAAATAGATTTAACTCTGATATGCTTAATTTATCATATTTTTAGAGATTTTTCAGATAAGCATATTGCATTTGAAGCAAAATTCTATTAGACAGAGATTATGTTCCCAGGTATCAATTCAGCTAGACCATTAGTTTTTTAATGGTTCAATTTTTAAAAACTAGATAATTAATTTTAAGAAAATTTTTGAAAGTTCCCTCAACTTATGTCTATATTCATTCTACTCAAAGGAAAAAAATATATATATATATAAAACCTTAATGGTTGCCTTTGTAAACCTGCCAAATTACTAGCATAAAACAGATTGGTCTTTCATTGTATTAAGTCATGAATCATTTTACTTTTTTAAGGATTTAGGGGAATTCAGTGTATAAATATTTTTAGAGATTTCCTAGAAGTTTCCTTGGCCTCCCAACAATAATAAATTTATTTTTGGGATCAATCTCATTCTAGCTGTATGTCCTAGATAAAATTTTAAAAATACAATATTTTAATCTTCTTGTATTGTTAGATGTTTTTCCTATGTTCAACCACAATGTAGGGACTTTTTCCTTAAGTCACATACATTAGTAATAGCATCACATGTTTTACTAATGAAACAAATAAATTTAAGTATTCCTATTTCTTTCATTTGCTTCATTTCATAATCAGGCCAAAAGTATTAGTGCATGTTTTAGAGAAGCTGCTAAACAAAGAGAATTTCAAATTATTTTTCTTGCATATAAAATTCCACATCATAATACAAGAATAGATAAAAATGTATTAATTAATGTGACATAATTTGGTCAACTTTTCCATAGGTAGCAAAGAGTAACCAAAAGAGTTCTGGGCTAGACTAAGACCTGGGCTCTAGTTAATATTCTGATACCTACCTGGTCTATGATTTTGGAAAGCCATTTTAAGTATCTGGGCTTCATTTCCTTAGTTGTAAGATGGAATAAGAACAACTTAGTCTACTCAGCAAAGTGTAGTGATAAGAGTCAATTGTTATAGAAACCCAGATACAAAATTTATTAAACTTTTTTCCAGTTGCAAAGTTAAATATTGATGGAAACTATTATTATCACTAAAATTACTATGTGCATAAGACACATGATGGAATCCAGAAGGCAAGCTGTTATTAAGTACTTTGTATTTCCATAACATTTACTCAAATAGTTAAAGATTATTTATTCATGCATGAATTTACCACATATTACTATATAAAAGAGAAATGCATCAACATTTATTCAATATCCTCCAGAGATTCACTACTTTTGTCCAATATTCCCCCTACTTTCTCTTGCTTTCTTCTCTCAACCCTACCAAAGTTTGAGCGGTTTTAAAACTAAAACCAAGTGAGCAATGTGTTGTCTGCTATTTGACAGTTTACAAATTAGGGTCCAATTTATTATGTTCACTCTCGCATGTAAAGAAAGTCTGACAATCAGATTACAATAGAATGTGTACTATAACCTGTTTTATTTTCTGTATCATCATAACTGTCAATTTTGAAAGTTTTTTGAAACACTTAAAATAACTGCTAACTGTTGTCAGAATAAGATTTAATTACTTGCAAGACTTTGTTCAAATTTGCTTCCTATCAAATTGTTCTCAGAAACAGTTACCAGGAGGCAAGGAGTTGATTTTATTCTACTGGAGATGCAGTAGAATTTACACAAGTCTAGACCAAATATATATGGTACTTAGAGTTGAGAAATTCCTTCATTTGCGCTGGCACCAGCAGAACCATACCAGGGAATCAGTAATATATTGTATATTAGTTTTTAAGAGCTGCAATAAATTACCAAAATCTTGGTGGCCTAAGACAAAAGAACTTCATTCTCTCACAGCTCTGGATGGCAGATGTCTGAAATCAAAGTGTTTGCAGGGCCACAGTCCCTTTAAAGGCTAAGTGAGCATCCTCCCCACATAACCCCAATCCCCTCCTCCATTTTCATGTAGCCTTCTTTCCTGTGTCCTGTCCTTGTCCTTATCAGTTGAATCTGGCAGTGTTTCCACTTATACAACATTGTCAGAAACCTTATGGGCCTACCACGTGCATCAACGGGATGGAGACTATTAGACAAGAGGTTCTTCCCACGGTTCTTCTGGATGACCCAATGTCCCTGCCTCATGTCAGCTCTGACATCACACACACCTGATCTAGTCATTAAAAGATTTTTTTTTCAGCTACTTGTTGGCCTCATCTCTGTTTTTCACAACAATGAATTTTCTAGTTATACCAAAATTTGCAATCTGATTATGTTGAGAACCTTCTAGATTATCAAGTGCCATTTCCCTTTGGCTTAGCAGTCCTCCTTCATTATTTCTTTCTTCTCACATCTTACTATACACAAGGAGAAATCTCTTGACTCCAATCTCTGCCTCAATCTTCACACAGACTTCTCACCAGTATGTCTGTCCACCCTCTTTTTCTCATCAGGGTACCAGTCATTAGATTTAAGGCCCACTCTAAATTCAAGATGATCTCATTTCATATACTGAATTTTATTTATAACTGTGAAGACTGTATTTCCATATAAGTTTACATTTGTGGGTATCGGGGTTAGGACTCGGACATATATTTGGGGGGATCATTATCAAGTCCATTACATATGGAAAGTCGTGATTTTAAAACTTACTATGTACCAATAGCTTGGGCTTTCCAGTTTATCCCCAGAGAAACATGGTCATAATTGTACCATCAGCTCACTGTAATAATGCCATGCAGTTGGTGTAGGAGATCTTGGTCCAGAAGGTCTGGAAAATCAGACTACCAAACTGGACAAGAGAAAAGCTATCCTTTCCTGGGGGACTCACTTGACCTTCGGCAGGAAGGATTTTAACCACATAAATGTGTAGAGTAGATGCTCAGTGTGAGGAGGAAGTAAGTGGGGGAGGAAAAAGAAGCAGTGAAAAAGCTCCTTTCAGGTCCAGTGAGGAAGCTATAGTACAGTCAATAACAAGTACAGCTACAGGTACCTTTTATCTCCACATCTCAAGAGAATAAAAATTCAATTGCATTTTGATTGTCATCAATTACTACCTATATATCTGACAAATCTATTTTCTTTCCTAGCACTAATCTTGTGAACCCAAGCAAAAAACAATCAGTATTATTGAAGAGGAGAAATGTAAACAAGATATTATAGAACACTATTGAAAATGACACATTTTTCTGAATCAAATCATTTGGCTTTATAATAGTTCTCTGTAAAGCTAGTGCCGCCAGCATTCAGAGACATAAAACTCCAAAACTGATCAAGTGTGCCTTGAAAGTCACATAGCAGCACTCTGATTTTACAAAGGAAGAGGGTAGGGGCTTGCAGCCTGTCATTTGCAAACAGTAACCGTCAGCTCAAAAACATCGCCAGTAGTTCCACAGTTAGTGCTCTAGTTTTAAAAGGTCACACATATATTACTGGTTTCTGAAATTAGAATAATAGTATCAATTGCCCAATAGTAAATTGATGAGGTGTATCCTGCTGGTTAAACCTTGCACTCTCAGAGAAGCGTGGGCACAAGTGAGACAGACCTCAAGCAGCTGATGGCATTTGTGTGGAGACGGAGAACACCTCTCTTTCAATCCTGTATGTGACTATAGATCACTTTTGCGGGGTGGGGGGGCGTGCCAGGGATTGAACTCAGGGGCACTAGACCACTGAGCCACATCCCCAGTCCTATTTTGCATTTTATTTAGAGACAGAGTCTCCCTGAGTTGCTTAGCACCTCGCCTTTGATGAGGCTGCCCTTGAACTCGGGATCCTCCTACCTCAGCCTCCCGAGCTGCTGGGATTACAGGCTTGTGCCACTGCACCCAGCTTAGGTCACTTCTTCTTACAGTTGAAAAATAGATTCCTTTTTTTTTTTCTCCCAAAAAGTTGTAATAACAACTTACTGGACAAAAAAATTCTAATGATATACTAGTCTAGAGAGTAAAATCCTGTTCTCACATATCACCATTGAAAATCACAATTGCCTTCATTCCATTGACTGTAGGCGTGTATCAGCTTTGTTTGTGGTTTGGGGGTTGGGGAGGTGATCAGGGTTATTTCTTAAAATAAATGATACTATCCTGTTATCTCCCAAAAAGCAGCACTAGGTTGAAATGACATACAAAACAGTAGCTGAGACACAGAAACTAAGATTCACCTTAGAACTCACCTACTTCAGGTAGCTTTGCCTGACTCACTTCTCTCTAGTCATTGCTACCCAGATGGAGGGCCCCTCCTTAGTGCTTCCACTGCACCCCCACATAGATAAGAATAAGCATCATTATCACTGTAGCCCGCCATTCTGTTTGACTGTTATGTTTTGTTGGTGGCATCTCCATTTAGACTCGCAGTATCCAAACAGGATGCCTGTCCTGAACAGCTCTCCCCTGTGCACGAGCAGAGCAATCACAGGACTGGAGAAGGACTCACGACAGAGCACACACACTGCCGGCATTGGTAGAAGACACTTATTTACTAATCAATACCCTTTGATCTCTGCTGTTCAATCAACTGAAATGCCTTGTATTTATACCCACACTTAGCCTTCATTTTTCCCTCTAGTTCACAAGGATATTATGAGAAAACAAAGTACATGTCACTGTTTTTCCAAACTAGCAAATTCATCTCAAAAAAGAAATGATCTGGGTTGGCATGAATGCTCTTAGTAAAACCAGGATTGTATTCTCTATACCAGAGTAAAATTTCTGTTGCCTTGGAGAGTAAGGGAGCAAAGAGAGATAAGTGACTTTGTGATGACCAGACACCTTAGAAAAGCCGTTGTCTTTCCATTCAGACACTAATGCCTCATATGATCGTGAGACAGAGGCAGGAAGGAAAGACACGCTCCAGTGACAGGAAGCTGGACAAGCATTTTTATAGCATGGGCACTTCCTTAGTCTCCAGGGAATCACAGGGGATAGAGCAGGGAACGCCTAGGGAGTTTAAAAGTAGTTGAGGAAGACTGTTCATCATGTGTGAATCTCATAATTGGGGACATATTCTTTGTAATTAATATAGTACAGTATGCAAAGAAGCGAATTTTCAATATTTACAAAGGATGAAGAAAGATGATGCAAAACTAAGAAAAAATTCGATTGGAAAAGTTGATTCACAACTATCCAAGTATAAAACCTGTGCTTCAGTAAAGAGAAATCAAACAGTAATGCCTGAAACATATAAGACTATTGTCTTAACATGGTTAATTTTATGAATCTTAAATGGCATGTTGGAGCAATGGCATTGGCATTTAAATATGTGGATCTTGAGTAAAACAAATGGTCTTCTTCATTTAGTTGAAGACCAGAATATAACAAAAAGATTAGCCTCGCTGAGCAAAAGGACTTTTCTAGCAAACTGCCTTTAGAGTCAATCTGAACCATTGACTATCCTAGGTCTGTAACCTGCTGGCTCACAATGAAGACCTTGAACTTGCCCACCTCCATATTTGTATGAGTCAGTTCCTTTAAAAAGGAAAAATGTGTGGCTGGGGAGATAGTTCAGTTGGTAGAGTGCTCGCCTCACAAGCACTAAGGCCCTGAGTTCAATCCCCAGCACTGCAAAAAAAAAAAAGAAAAGAAAAATGTGTATGTACACACACATATATGTAAAACATTTTAAATTATATAAAATTTTAATCATATAATCATATATTATATATTTATATTAATATATTATATAATTTGTATATGAATATAATATATACTATTAATATATAGATATTTATATATTACATTATGTTATATATTACATAATATAATATAAACTATAAATATTATATAATTATAAAATTATATATATATATTCATTCCATTGGTTCTGTTTCCCTGGAGAATCTGAGTTATACAGGATTCCATACATGTATACAAATTACATATATCTGCTTCCCATTAGTAGTTTAGTAAACTACACAGTGCATGCACAGGCACACATATTACAATCTTTCCTAAATTACCATTTCTATTGTGACAAATTATATATTATTCTTGAACATACATAAATTAATCAAATAGGTCTTGATAAAAATGTAATCACCTTTCTGCATCTTGGTTTCTTGGGCTGTCTAGGAGTCTCCAAGGAATGCCAACACATGAATTCTTCTTTTCTGGCTTTAGCTTTCGTTATAACCACTCCTTCACACCCTATCTTCTTGATTACATGCAAATAATTTACCTTTAGAAAAGGCAGGATTACTATGTGTAATGGTTAATTTGAATTGTCAACTTGATTGGATTAAGAGATGCAGATGCTACAAAAATTGATGTGGCTGCATTATTGTAATATGGTGATTTTAAGTCCTTTGGATATAAACCGAGGAGTGGTATAACTGGGTCAAATGGTGGTCCCTTTCAAGTTTTCTAAGGAATCTCCATACTGCTTTCCAGAGTGGCCTCACCAATGTGCAACTCCACCAGCAATGTAAAAGTATGCCTTTTTCCCCACATTCACACCAACACCTATTATTGCTTGTTCTCTTGATAATAGGCATTCTAATTGGATGAGATGAAACCTTAGGGTGGTTTTAATTTGCATTTCTCTAACTACTAGAGCTGTTGAACATTTTTTCATGTATTTGTTGATTGATTATATACCTTCCTCTGTGAAGTATCTGCTCAGTTCCTTAGACATTTATTGATTGGGTTCTTTGTATTTTTGGTGTAAAGTTTTGTAAGTTATTTATAAATTTTGGAGATTAGTGCTCTATCTGAAGTGTGTGTGGAAAAGATTTCTCCCACTCTATAGGTTCTCTCTTCACATTCTTGATTGTATCCTTTGCCAAGAAAACGCTTTTTAGTTTGAAACCATCCCATTTATTGATTCTTGTTTTTATTTCTTATACTCAGAGAGTCTTGTTAAGGAAGTCTGGTCCTAAGTCAACAGGATGAAGATTCAGGCGTACTTTTTCTTCTATCTGGTGCAGGGTCTCTGGTCTAATTCATAGGTCCTTGATCCATTTTGAGTTGAGTTTTGTGCAGGATGAGAGAATGAGGTTTAATTTCATTTTACTGTATATGAATTTCCAGTTTTGCCAATACCATCATTGAAGAGGCTATCATTTCTCCATTGTATGTTTTGGCACCTTGTCTAGTATGAGATAACTGTATTTATGTGGGTTTGTCTCTGTATCTTCTATTATGTTCCATTGCAGCTCAATTCACAATAGCTAGATTGTGGAACCAACTAGACGCCCTCCAACACATGAATGGATAAAGAAACTATGGTATATATACACAATGGAATATTATTCAGTCATAAAGAAGAATAAAATTATGGAATTTATAGGCAAATTATATTATTTATCTTCCTCTGTGAATTGGAGAATATCATGCTAAGTGAAATAAGCCAATTCCAAAAACCCAAAGGCCGAATGTTTTCTCTGATTAGTGAATGATGATACATAAGGGCAGGGGGTAGTAAAAGAAGAATGGAGGAACTTTAGATAGTGTAGAGGGAAATGAGGTGGGAGCAGGGATAGAAAAGATAATAGAATGAGCTAGACATCATTACCCTATGTACATGTATGATTACACAAATGGTATGAATCTACATCGTGCACAACCATAGAAACAAAAAGCTAGACCCCATTTGTGTACAATGAATCAAAATGCAGCCTGTAACAATAAAAATATTTTTTTGAATTTTCTCATACTAGACAAAGGTGCCAAAAATATGAAATGTAGAAAAGATAGCCTCTTCAACAAATGGTGCTGGGAAAACTGGAAATCCATATGCAACAGAAAGAAACTAAACCCCTATCTCTCACCCTGCACAAAACTCAACTCACAGTGGATCAAGGACCTTGGAATCAGACCAGAGACCCTGCATCTTACAGAAGAAAAAGTAGGTCCAAATCTCCAACATGTTGGCTTAGGATCAGACTTCCTTAACAGGACTCCCATAGCACAAGAAATAAAAGGCAGAATCAATAACTGGGATAGATTCAAACTAAAAAGCTTTCTGTCAGCAAAGGAAACTATTAGCAATGCGAAGAGAGAGCCTACAGAGTGGGAGAAAATCTTTGCCACTCATACTTCAGATAGAGCACTAATTTCCAGAATATATAAAGAACTCAAAAAACTCTACACCAAGAATACAAATAACCCAATCAACAAATGGGCTAAGGAAATGAATAGACACTTCACAGAAGAAGATCTACAAGCAATCAACAGATATATGAAAAAATGTTCAGCATCTCTAGTAATAAGAGAAATGCAAATCAAAACTACCCTAAGATTCCATCTCACCCCAATTAGAATGGCGATTATCAAGAATACAAGCAACAATAGGTGTTGGTGAGGATGTGGGGAAAAAGGTACATTCATACATTGCTGGTGGGGTTGCAAATTAGTGCAGCCACTCTGGAAAGCAGTGTGGAGATTCCTTAGAAAACTTGGAATGGCTCCACCATTTGACCCAGCTATCCCACTCCTTGGCCTATACCCAAAGGACTTAAAATCAGCATACTACAGAGATACAGCCACATAAATGTTCATACCTGCTTAATTCACAATAGCCAGATTGTGGAACCAACCTAGATGCCCTTCAATTGATGAATGGATAAAGAAACTGTGGTATATATATATACAATGCAATATTACTCAGCCATAAAAAAATAATAAAATTATGGCATTTGCAGGCAAATGGATGAAATTGGAAAATATCATGCTAAGTGAGATAAGCCAACCTCAAAAAAACCGAAGGACGAATGATCTTGCTGATAAGCGGATGATGATACATAATGAGGGGTGGGAGGGGGAAAAGAATGGAGGAAAGAGGTACGGTATAGAGGGAAAAGAGGAGTGGGAGGGGTGGGGGGAAGAAGAAAAAAAGTAACAGAATGAATCAAAATCTATTACTCTAGGTATATGTATGATTACACAAATGGTATGCCTCTACTTCTTGTACAGAGAAACAAAATGTATCCCATTTGTTTACAATAAAAATTTTTAAAAAAAGAAAAAAAAAGAGATTTGTTAATGATTAAGAGACCTCTGGGTATGTCCATGAGGGTGTGTCTAGGAATGATTGGAATGTGGGCTAGTGAACTGAAGTGGAGCCCCTCCCTAAGCATGGGCAGCACCACCCAATAGGATGGAATAAAAGCTGGAAGAACAAGGAAGCAGATGCTGATGCAAGCTCGGCTCTTCTTCAACGGGTTTTTGACTGCTGCTTCAATCATGTGAGGATATCGGATTCTCAATTCTTCACTCTTCCAAAGTGGACTCTGCTGGTGATTCTCCAGGTAGTTTCCAGAAACCTTGGTCTCAGACTAGGGTAGCACTGTTGTTGATCTTTCTTGTTCTGGGGCTTCTGTGTCTTGGACTGCGCAGCTGCTGGTTCTTCCAGCTCTTCAGTTGCAGACGGCCATTGTGGACTATCCAGCTTCTGGTCCTGTAAGCCAATCTAATAAATTCTGTTCCTCTAGAGAACCCTAACTAAAACACTATGTATACATTTTTATCCTAGAGAAAATAAAACAAATATTTAGAATTTTTATCTGGATTTTTAGATTTAGACTTCTGCATTTTCAATTTTTATATATTCTAGAGTTATTTTAGATGATCAGTTGTACCAGACTTTCTGACCTCAGGTCAGCATGATACCACCTGCCCTGGAACTCTCTTGGGCTGCATCCCTTTGCCAGTGTAATTATTGTCATCTTTGGAAGACAAAGGAAAGGGCAAACCGACTTGAAAGCAACAGTCACTTTGGACACTTATTTGGCCTGGATTTCCTTAACAAAATAACAGAGAATGGGCGACTGAATCAACACAAATATACTTTCTCTTGATTTTGGAGACTAAGAGTTCAAGATCAAGGTGTCAGTACTTGGTTTCTTCTGAGGCCTCCCTGACTTACACCTGACCACTTTGTAGTGTTTCTGCAGGTCCTAAGCCTGAGAGTGGAATTGCTGATTTTGATTCACTGTATGCCTGTTACCAATCTGCAGTTTCTACCACTAAAATGACTTGGGTGAAACCAAAGACTCACAGAAAAAGCAGCTATTAAAGGCATCAGGGGATGACAGAAGCTTAGGATTCATGTTGAGCATGGCTTTCAAGGCTCAGGAAAGCGTCCCAGGGTGATAAGAGTCTCATCGGTGCATGCCCCATTTTGCACCATGACTGAAGGACCCCTATAGCAGGCCACTCTGGATTTTCATATGCCGGGTGTCATTTGGCCTGCTCATCTCTGGTGTTGCAGGTCATCCTTTCTAGGAAGATTGGGGACAGTGCCTGGGCTGTCCCACAGTCCCTCTTTATCTCAGGATGTTGCATTTCACGCACATTCTACAGTTTCTGAGAACTGCCAACCAGAATGGGGAAAGCCAAGTCCACCAACGCCATCCAGACACCTGTCTCTCACTGGACTGTAGGATAGATGTATGATCAACTTTACGCGGATTCTCCTGAGGCATCTCTCTAAAGTACTGTTAGAGATTTTACTCCTGCTAGCATTGGGTCTTTTAAATTTTTGCCTTCCTGGTGGTTATCTCATTCTTTTTAAACTACCACTTTATCATTTTCAGGACAATTCAGCAAACACTTCTTTATCAGGCCTGTAGCTTTGCACTAAAGTGGGCTCCAACTATTATGCCAGATGGGGACATTTTAAACCAGCTGTGAAGTATTTTATCATTAAAAAATTTCCTTTAAAGAATATTGATGTGATAAGTAGTGACTCACTCAGTAGCTACAGATAGCTTAGAAACCAATAACTCAACTCTACTTATTATGATGCACGTTATTAAGATTTTATTAACTGACAATCCACAATGTTCTATTTGATTATTAATATGAGATTTTTCCCCTTTCTACATCTTCCTGGGGATTGCTTGATCTTTCTTTTATTAAAGCATCCCATCCCTTAATTTTCTATTTCATTCCCAAGGGGCTACTGCTCTTCTCGCTTATCTATGTGTTGCTGAATATATTATTTTTGCTTGCAATATTTTAACTATCATAATTATATATCAATAGCACTTTCATATTATTGTATGTTTAAATGGACCTTGTAACTGCATAAGAGTTTGATCCTCCTACAACAAAATTTGATTAGGTGGCAGACATGAAAGCTACCATTTACTGAAAGCATATGTGTCAATCACTAACTACCAAGCACTTAAACTAAACAAATTAACTCTCACAACAACCTTGACATGTAGATATTTTATCAATCAGAGGTAACTTTTCTCTATATTTCTCTTTTTCCTTCACAAATCTTATTACAGAACCTGAAATTTTTATTTTAATTTTCCAGGAACTAAGAGCCACTCGTACCAAAGAATTATTGAGCAATATAGATTTTAGTGAAGGTGTCAATGAGAAGACACAGGGTTTTCTGTTCCTTTGCTAGCAGACTCATTTAACTCATCTCTTCTGGTCTGTCTGATCCACTACCACACTGAGTTCTGTTCTTCTCTCTCAGATATCTTTGTTATGCAAAGTTGTGTGTCCTTTTCCCACTGGAAATCTGGGCTACATTTTTGGATTTTCTTATGAGCTGTAGTAATCTAATTAAAACCTCCTCTCACCAGCTACTAAGAAAATAAAAATTCTCCTTTGTGTTACAGTCATAAATCTTTAACTTAAACATGAGTAAACCAAGGTTCAGAGTTAGAAAAATTTCTACTCTCAGCTGCTTAACTGGCAAATGCCTACAACAGGAATCAAATCCAAAATGGTAAAATATAACTACCTCCAAATTTATGAACTTTTGTCTGTTTTAAAATATGAATTTTGAGAACTCCAGGGAACTTACTAAGCATTTAGATTCTTGGTTGATTCACTTTCCAGTCCTTTCTCAATTCTAGAGCATTGTAGACCAATTTATTTGTAAAGATTCATTTTAATTTCTAAAGTACACAATTAAAGGTGATCAACTTCAGCCTTTACACTGCCCAATGTAGGACAGATATTGTGCACCGATAGGCAATGATATTAAGTCAGTTGTCAATGCAAGTTTAAATGCCTAGTTTCTGAATGCAGGTTGTTGAGGTGAGCAGAGAGCAGAGGATTTCTCAAATAGCAGGAAAAACTAGTTTTTCAATAGAAAGAGAAAACCAAAAGCCAGTTCTATATGTAGATGGCTATGAGTTCAGAGAGATGACAAGTCCTGTTTTACCCACCCCTATACTAAGGAAGCCTCTGTGAGAGAGAAGACTCTTTTTCACAGTTGGGGTTCAAGCTAAAATCCAAACAGCTTCTCACAGATGGGTTTCCTTGATGATCATCATGATAAAAAAATAAATCAATTTGACATAAAAACTCTGTTCTTTTCTGGAGGGCACGTGGCATGAAAATAGTTGGTGAGATTGGGGAGCTGAGGACCCTGGAGCTCTTTTGAGTTTTAACATGGATCAGAGTAAGTGGGACCCCCAAAACTGTGGAGTGTGAGTGTTGGAAAGGACCTCAGGCTTCCACCAAACCACTGATTCTTACTGAAAATGTATCCCTATCGGCGGGGGAGACGGAGGTAGGGGCATAATTGCATGCAGTTTGGGAAAAGCTCATTTAAGGTTACAAATTCTTAGGTCACTGTTTTTATTATTTAAGCTTAGACAGTAAGCTTAGACAAGCAGAGCTAAACCCAACTTAAGTTGTATATGCTTTTATCGGTGGTGATTCCACAAAATACAAGAGACCACCTCTCAACAGAGATGTGTGAAAAAGCATGTTTCCAGAACACTATATTTATTTTATCAAGTGGAAACAAAGATTAAGAAAACAGAAGGTAAAGAATATATTTCAACTCCCCCTTAGTTCATCCATGAAAAACCAATGTTTATAGAAGTTAAAAAATAAAAATAAAAACTTTGACATTTTCCACTCTATTAATTTCTGTGTTTTATAACAAATAAGCACAAATGTAGTAGGGTGAAACACTCTACACTTACGTCTGAAATTTTCTAGATCCGCAGCCTGGGCACAGCTCAGCTAGGTTCTTCAGGTTGCCCTCAGTTTGTCGGGTAGAGCTTGCTTCTCATTGGCAGGTTTGACTGGAGAAAATCTGCTTCCAAGATCCCTCAGACTGCAGCATTCACCTGCCTGTGGTTGTAGAACTGATGTCCCTATTTTTTGCTGTTAGTCAGCTCCTCAAGGACACCTAATTCCTTGCCATTCAACCTGTTCACAGCATGGTAGTTCTCTTCATCAGTCCAGCAAAAGACAGGCATCTCACACAGTCAGCTGAAATGGACTTTTATATAATGAAATGTAATCATGGGAATGATACCCTTCACCTTTGCCTTGTTGAATTGGTTAGAAGAGAATAATAGGCCTCCCTACCCCCATACACACTCAAGGTAAGAATTTTATAGGTGGTATGCATGATTCACTGCAGGTTGGTTATCTTAGTCTGCTGTTTCATTGCTGTGACCAAAAGACACAGAGTGGGAATGTTTATTGGGGGCTTAGTCTCAGAGGTCTCAGTCCCTAGTTCTGGGCCCAAGATAAGGCGGAGCATCATGACAAAAGAGCATGGAGGAGGAAAGCAACTCAGGACGTGACAAGTAGGAAGCAGAAAAGGAGCTCTACTCATTGGGGACAAAATATATACCCCAGGGTCCTACCTCCTCCAAAATATATACCCTACCTTCCTACAGTTACAACCCAAAATTGTTCCACCCATACCAATGGATTAAGCCATTGATTAGATCACACATATCAGAATTGATTGTTTGGCCTCTAAGTGTTTTTCCATTGTCTCACACATAAGCCTTTTGGGGTCACCCCATATCTAAACCACATCATTGGCTAAGGGTGTGTCTCTCATAGATAATTTTGGGAATATAGCGAGAAAGTCAATCTTTTATCTCTTCAGGCTACCAAGGTCCACACTCTAAGTTAGGCAGAAGAATTACTGTTCTTCCCTGTGTGTTGTTTTGGTGATGATGTCATGAGTATTCCAGGTGAGCAGGGTCGAATAGAGGGAAAGAGATCATTTCTGAGCAAAGAGGAAGCCTGCCATTGCATGGGAAGAAACTTCACTAAAACCACCGAGCGCATGGGAATAAGCCACCTATACACCACTGTAGGACATAGAGAAAAAGATGAAATATGGAAGTGTCCGTGTTCCCGAGCTACTTTTAAGAATATTTGGGACCATAGGAAGACAACAAAGTATATAATTATGTGATTGATTTAACATGAGAATTGTTAACTATTATACAATTAGAAATCTGGAAAAGTCTACTAAATATCTGACTGCTTTTTTCTATACATCTTCCCAATCTTATGAAATGTTCTACACATGCATGTCTATATATACATCAATAATTCATGCACACATACATATTTTAATTTAAAAATGCCCCATAAATTTATTGTCATTAAAAGAAAATGACTCTGATAGTCCCTCTCTTTCCCTAACATATAATTTCTTTCTGAAACCTTTGCCATTTTATTGGTTGTATATCTGGGTCCAAAATTACTTTTTCCGGGAATCTTTCTTTTCTCATCTCTTGAAAGTTAGACAAAAAATTGTCTAAGGGATTTAAAAATGCCTGAAACAAATCCTGGTGGCTAAGATAAGTTTCAGTTGTTACTTCTTTGCCCATTGCTTTGACAATTGCTTCCCTACAAAGTGAGAGAGTCCTCTGCAGATTAGAGCTGAAATTGAAATTCCTAGAAATATGGATGATGGTTCTCCAAAATGGGCTTCTTGTAGCAATGAAGCAAGACAATCTATTGGGAAACAAAAGAAATACAAGAATGTATATTTTAAAATATGAAAGTATAAGAATGATGTTGGCTAATAGTAAATGCTCAGGTGGCCTTAGTCCCCTCATTTATTGCATGTCAAATTGTCCCATGTCACCTATAGTATTGGGGTTTCCTGAAGGAAAGGCAAGGGTATTGAGTATTCACTTGCTTTTCACATATTATGGTGTTTCACAGTTTATTCTTTTAAGTGATGTAATTTATTACATAATTCTAATTAAACTAACCCTCTTGAAATATCCAAAAGGCTTTCAAAGAATCCCACTAAAGAACCATGCATAAGACAATTCAAAGAATTCTCCAAATACCATACATAAAAACATGGCAATATAACCCAGATCCAACAAGAAGCCAAACTATTTAATAATCAAGAAGACTACTAAAATTTGGGGTTTATGGCCACCAGTGCTAGTGCTATACCTAACTCCCAAAGTGTATTTACACCTTCAAGTTCCTGATGATTCAATGCCATATTTTGTTTGTACTTTTGCATCTTTTGAGGTCTCTTTTTCACAGATAAGTATAACATATAAATAAACTCAATTTAGGAGCCCTCATCATATCACAAATTTTAAACTAAGATTTTTGATAATAAAGGCACATTATTTGCTAAAAACTGTCAAAACACCCAGATAATGGAAAAAAATGTTTGAACAGTCAAAAACTAAATATTGTAGATTAAATATTTTCATTTTTGTCTTCTTCTGAATTTCTATTTTATCTGTATAATAATGTACTTAATATGCCAGGACATAGTAACATGTATATGATCTATAAACAAATACAGATTTAATAGAATGAAGAACTCAAAATCTTGAAAACCTCTAATTAAATTCTTGCTTCTTACTTCAGTACATATTCAAGGTTCATTCCTTTGACTTCCATAAATTGCATAACAAAATTTTTTAATATAAATTTCTCATAAAGTTAATCTTTAACTTGAAAAAAGGACGTAAATAAATGTAGTTATGTCTAGTTCTTTTGAATTGTCTTTTTTTTTCCACCCAAACACATCAAGATCCTCTGATATACTAATGTGTCAAATGCATTTCCAAGTGGAAAACTAAACATGCTGCTTGTCCCAGTTTTAAGAGTCATGGAGCCCTGTATTTATAAAACATCTCACGGAATTGATGTTCCAACTAACACTCTTTATAAGACACTGGCAAGCACACTTTGATCTTACTCATCTGTTTATGGGGCTCTAATAAATATTTCTGTAGCACTAATCCTTAACTAAGTGATAAACAAGCCAATCTGCGTTGCCCCCTAACTACTTCTGAATTCAACCAACCAACCACTGTGTACCTGTGTTTAAATATCTAACTGCTCCAATCCACCATCCTCTTCCATTACTTTCCCTATTCTCTGGTTTTGGCCCTCCTAACATTTCATTTTTTGCTCTTTTCCTTCCTTTACTATATTGATAAGACTTTACCCAAACTCTGTCTTGCATCTTCCTGGCCAGACTGTAGCTAAAGTATTTATCATCTGATAAAGCAGTTCTTAATTACTTCTACCTGTTAATGACTTCTTTATAGTTATTCTTATCTAAACACTGATCTAGAAGAAAAACCTAAGCTGAAATCAGGGGATTAAAAATGCATGGAAGCAAAGAGCAAGTCACCTTAGGTAAGTGTTTCAAGATACAGTCTATGGACAACCCAAAGATGCCTGAGTGTCTAAGAACATATGGACAACTCTCCCTAAGAAATATGCATTTTAGTAGAGTTTTTCATAACATAGATTGAAGGAATTAATAATACACTTTAAACCAAAATAGCATTGTCAAATAAGAAAATGCTTCAGAGTCAAGATTAGGGAGTGGGTTCTACAATGTTATTTCAAACCCCAATAAAGAGGCAGGGCTCTATTCACTGTATTTATATGACTGGCTCTGGATGGCCATTCTAGTTCAATGCCACCTGAATTCCATGGTCCATTTGTGCAATGCATTCTCCATCTGTTATGACTAAAAATCAAATGGGTCTGAAGGCAGTTTTGACTCCAAAGCTCTGCTGAGGTAGGATAGCTAAGTTCTTAGGTGTGACTTACAGATGGAAATTTCTCAGGCCACAATTAAAAGAAACCTCATAGGACCTCTGAAAGGCTGTGCAACAAAACTAGTACATCATTCCATATCTTGTGAATGATCAATGTTAATCATGGTACAAAATGCAATATTGTTAAAGTTTTAAAATGCGAGTTGAAATCAGTAAGTAGTTAAAATGTTATTTTGAAAATAGTTAAACACTTGAGGAAAAACTTCAAAATATTACAATGGGATTCAGCTGCCCAACTTCTAGAAAATGTACTTCTTGATAAATAATTTTTTAACACGTAACAATACCATCCTTGAGTTGATGAGCTCCACTAAATTTGGGGGGTTTTGTTTCTTGGGGGGTGGGGTCCCACTTTTTCACTTGATGATAATTAACTTCTAGCAGAAACACTTGACATGCAACATTTCTTGTGCCTTGTAGTGTGCTTGGATGTCAGAAGCTCTGATTTCACGTATTTTGGGTCCTGTTCACCTTGAGCCTGTGTATTTATTTGAAAGAAGCTTTTATTGAATAAAGTCACAATAACATATGGAAAAAATGTTATAAAACCTGGGAATGTTTCATGCTGTTTGAAAAATAATAACAAATAAGGCCTTTCCTTTAATGTCTTAAATTATAAAATTCTCCTTATTTTAGATGGATTAATTCTTAAATGTGCTTCTTTGAATTTATGAAACCTTTACATGCAATGGCTATAGATCAAATGTGACTTAAAAACTATCTATTACATTATTTAAACTGCATATGCTTTTCTGGGATCATCAGTCTATACCCTTTTTATATTAAAAACAGATGTGGTTTTTGTATGTTTGTTTGTCCCCTATAGATGCTGCTGCCTGTAAAGTACATCTCAGTTCTGTCTCTCTCTCTCCTTTCCAGAGCCTCCACCGCTACCTAAGACACAAGCCACTCTCATCTCTACTTCAGCTATTAGACTGGATTCCTAATTTGTCTCCTAGCTTCCATTCTTTACCTAGCAATCTGTTTATTATAAACCAGAAAACTTAAAGTAGATCCTTTCCATAGCTTCCTATCACCCTCACAACTAACTCCAAACTCCTCAGTATAGCTTACAAACCCTGAACAGATGCAACTGCCTATTTCTCCTCCCTCCAATCTATGAGCCACTCTTGTCCTGGCTCCCTCATTTTAACCTTCTTTCAGGTGATAGATTCAGTCAAGATGTTTTGCTCCTTAGGACTTTGACCTCTGTGACTCCTTCTGCTTGCTTGGGTACTCTATCCACTTCCCTGCCATGTCTGAATATTCTAAATCCTTGCAGTATCAGTGTTATGATTTGAATGGGAGATGTCCCCCAAAGCTCATGAATGAGACAATGCAAGAAGATTTAGAAGAGAAATGATTGGGTTATAAGAGTCCTAATCCAATCAGTTAATTAATCCTGTGATGGGATTAACTGAGTGGTGACTGAAGGCAGGTAGGTTGTGGATGGAGGAGGTGGGTCATTGGGGGTGTGCCTTTGGGGTATACATTTTGTATATGGTGAGTGAAGTCTCTCTCTCTTCTTCCTGATCATCCTGTGAGCCACTTCCTTCTGCCACGCTTTCTGGCCATGATGTTGTGCCTCACCTCGACCCCCAAGGAAAGGAGCCAGCTGTCTACAGACTGAGACCTCTGAAACCATGAGTCCTCAGATAAGCTCTTCTTCCTGTAAAATTGGTTGGGTCTTTCAGTCACAGCAGTGAAAAAGATGACCAACACACTCAGCTTAGATGTCACTCCCTCACTGAGGTTGTCCCTGTTACCCAACTTAAAACAGGTCTTCTTCCATTATTCTCTCAGACCTGTCATCTTCCTTCATAGCATTTCTTAAACAATTGAGTATATAGTTGTTTATTTTCTGTCTTCTCTAAATTTTTTGCTCCATACCAGCAGGGCCCAAGGTGATTTTGCACAGAGCTCTAAAACTAGCATTTCCCAAAGTAGACTCTCAGTAAGTATTGAAGAAATTAATAGCTTTTTACTCTGTTGCTGCCCACATATACCACATACATCCATCTCTCTCACTATATTGTGTTCATTATTGAGCTTGTATCTATCACAGTCAGGCACTATGCTAAGACATTTATATGCATCATTTTATTTAAAATGGCTAATGTGATGACTTTTTAGTAAGTGCTAACTGGCAATAAGGCTATCACACTGTCCAACTTTAACTGCACATGTGAGAAATACAGGGTGATTATGGTAAAGCAAAACTCCACCTTCACTTTTTTCCTCTGTAATTTCAGGGGAGACTTGGGAATAAATAGTAAGTAGAAAAATGATAAACCCAAAGAGAGTGCTTTGAAGTTCTAATCTTAGCTCTGTATCTATGAGGATCTGGAACTTTGGAAGAGTCATCACATTTTATCATGCCTTAGTCTTCTCCTTTGTAAAATGGGCTTTAAGAAAATGATTTTCAAGTCTCAGAAAGTATTAAAATTCTAGGACTAGGTTTGTGAACTTTTCATTTTAGTAGTAATAAAAGCAATGATTTTCACTGTGGTAAAAGCTAACATTTATGGGAAGATTTACAACCTGTGAACATCATCTCATTAATCCTTACAATTTTCATATGACAGTTCTGCTGCTGGCCATACTTCTCTGCATAAAGAACCAAGACAGAGCCACTGATAACCTGTGCAAGTTCTCATGTCTGCAAGTCATGGTCAAGCAGGCAGCCTCATCTCAGAGCCCGTCATCCTAATCACTCACTACACTATGGAGCATCTTCTACAGTAGTAATTTTATTGCTAATTGTTCCATGCCAAGGATGCTCCAGAGGATGCTGAGAATTAGCCTACAGGCTTACTGATGACCAGTACTCTCAGAAGCATCGATTATACTTATGTGCTTATCTTGTTATGCCTCTGCAGAGCCTCAATAAAGAGAATCTAATCCCACTTACATCTCTTCTGTTTGGTCTTTCTAGTAGTGGTTGGTTTGTGGATAAACTAGATTGCCGCTGCCTGGCAGACCTGCCCAGAAGATCTGGTCAAGCCCAGCTATTTCTCAGATGTCTTTATTGATTTTTGCATTGCTTCTGGCTTGTTTTCAGCACATCACTTTAGTGTCTTATTTGACAGCCCTCTGACCTATTCACTATTGAACTGTTGTTCAGAAATGTACTCACTTGCCCTGCCTGCACAATAGAACTGAATTTCTACAGCCCTCTGATCAACCTGACACTTTAAAGGGGTGATCATATAAATGTGGTGGAAATTTCTGTGACCATGATTCAGTAATACTTAGCAAAATGGGTCACAGAATGATGAATTAGGTAAGGATTTCATCTTTTAACATTTTATAAATTCATATTAATTAATCTATTCAGTGCAAATAAAAGATATTATTTAGTATTGACTATCAGGCCATCACATTATTGGAAATACAGACCAGAATTGAAAATAAGTGTGTGTAATTGAATGGCCTTGATCAAGCATCTGGGTTTCCATGAACTCTAATTTGATTATTTATAAATTGAGAATAATGATAGTTTTTATCTTATAGAATTATGATCAGATTGAGGTGAATAATACTTTAAAAAGCAACCTAGTGGTGAGATATAGAACATACTGACTCAAACTATAAAGGATAGATGCTGTTTCATGGGAGGGTGGTTGGAAAAGAATTTCAAGAAAGGGACTACCATCAATACAGGCCAGGAGCTGAGAGTGAGCAGGGCATGTGCCCAGGAGGGGAGGGAGCTTCCTCAGTGGAATCTATAATAATCTAGTATTCTTCTATTAGACACTTTGTTCTACCACCTGAGTTTAGACAAAAAGCAAAACTAATGCTATTGTAATTTACCAAGAATTTTACCCTGTCTCCAAAGAGAATTCAATACTATTCTCACTGTGAAGCATTGATTTCCATCTATACGGCACATTGCTCCATTACCATTCATGCCAGTCTTCTAAGAGATGCTCTCACTTTCTTAATGTGGGATGTTATCTCCTTGTCAAGTGAGGCCTCAGTGCAGGCAATGTTCCCAAGTTACACCAGTACAGATGTAAGTTTTGGCTTTGGACCATTTATAGGCTAGCAACCCAAGGCAGGACAAAGTGTAATATACCTCTATGTTTTACTCTGTCTAAGGTATTGGAATAGTTTCTTTTAATTTTTATGAGAATGTCTTTGTGTTCCTTGCAGTGAATTTTACCAGCAGCTATAGTGAAATATGTAATGAGAGGAATGAGAATATATCTGAACTCTTCTTTAGAGGTATGAATGACAAATGGCAGACTTACTAATAAAAGGTAGGGCTGAGCTGCAGCAAGTCAATCTCCTCATAGCAGAAAAAATACTTTCTTCTTACCTGGAAAAAAACAGGAAAATTCTTGCACCATTTCCATGGAACCTGTAAAATGGAAATATGGTCACACAGCCTATGAGAGAAACAGTGTTGATGTTTTCAGAAAAATACTATAAGTACCTCATTCTTTTATCTGTGAAGCTCATAATACCTTCAGAGAGTCACATGGCCAGAAGACCCTTCCAGGCCAGCTTTACTTTAATCCTTTCTAATCCTTGCAGCATCCCTGTTCTGTCAACACTATCCTTTCATTTTGGTCCAAAGCACATAGAATATGTGGCAACTTCTGTATGGTTTGTGTTGCCAGGTAGCCCATGCTTCACTGCCCCATGTCACTAAAAGATCTATTTATCCCACACTTGAGGTACTGTGGCAAAAGTAAAAAGAAGAGCACTACAGAATACTGTTTTAATATGCACAGTTTGAAAGAAAGAGGCAGCGAGGGTCGTGGTTCCTACTCATAACAGTCTGGAGCTTTTTGGAGAACGGACAGATGATCTGGAAGGTGCAGAGGGCAATAAACCGCTTTTGGCTAATATTCAGATCTTTAAGACTGTCACATATGTTTTTTGTCTATGAGATGAAAAATCATTCAGAGAAAAAGCAGAATGCAAGCCAATCAACTAAAACTCTGGGATTGGGAGTGATGTTGACAGAAGAGCCATGAGATTAGGAAAAATGTTTTCTTTCCTTTGGGATGTGCTGGCATCCCAAATAAAGCTTCTGAAGAATAAACAAAATAAAAGAACGAGTGAGTACCACCCTCTTTTGCTTCTGACTGGCAAATATGTCTGTGTGCAATATTGTCAGACGTAAGAAGCCTGAAGGAGAGAGGGACTGGACATGGTGGGCCCCATTCTCTCTCTCAGACACTAGCATCCCTTGGTCCACATAGGCCCTCATAAAGCTATAGAAGCATCAACAGAAGAGAATGTGCTCATAGCCAACACCAGAGGGACCATGGACCACACTATCATGGTGTCATTCTTGGGCACTCATATCCCAGGTTTGATAAATTCCATTTTAAATAAAACCAGATAGCCTTTTATTGATTTGTCTTTTTTATTTTAAAATAAGACAACTAACTTACTGGTTTCTCACATACCCTGCCTGAGAGAACATGAAGGACTGGCAAAGCAACTAAACATTTGAGAGATCCGAATGTTTTGTCAGTTCCTATGCTTATCCAAAACCAATCTCTGCTGAGCCCCAAACTTCAAAATTCCACAGACAAAGAAGACTAGAAAATGTATAAATCATGATTTTGCTCCTGGGTACTTAGCCACAGTGATGAGGTGCTTAGCATCCTATACCACCTGCATTCTAATGGACTGTAAGTTATTCTGTTTTTTCTGAGGCTTTGCTAAAAGCAAAGAGGATAAGCAGCATGCTCTGTCTTTAGTATTCATGACTGAGAAGAACTGTGCTATATGCCATCTCTTGTGCCTTACTGCCAGCATGGTCTTGCAAGGGGATTCTACTATATTGGATAGCTTTAGAATAGAATCCAAAATGATCATTGAAGTAACAGGCCACAGCATGGTTAATGCCTGTAGTGCTCTTGACAATCATCTCAGACTTCCTCATGGTTAGGACTCCTGAGGTGATCGTAACTATAATATCCACGTATGCCACATGGAGAAAAGAAGGATCATGCATGCCTTAAAGAGTGAAGAGCCTTGCTCTTTGTTCTCAATTTTGCACTATGCCTCAGAAAGATCTCTCTAGGAGATATAATTTCTCTCATGATGTTTTGGTTCTAGAAGCATGACAGAGGAAGGGATAACATTTGGCTGCATAGATCCTAGGGGATTTAGAAAACTGACAGATGTCAAGGATACGAAGTTTGCTTTGGTAACACAATGGTGTTATCATAATACAGAAGCATTTACCACAGACCAAAAACTAAATTTCGATATCCTTTTCCAAAGCAAGTTGCCATTATAAAGCATCACTCTTATAATTCCATAATAGTTATAAGAATGTCTGCTACATTCATGCTGCCAATGACATCAAAGCATTTATTAGATATTGAGTTCAGAGAGTAGTTCATAGAAAGAAGACTTGGATCTGACCTAAAGCTAATCTCTTTTCAATTGATCTTGCAGTTTCTTGTCCTGTTTTAAACAGGATCTGGGGAATGGCTAATTTGGAACAAAAAAGAGACATAGATTCTTAATAACCAATATGAGATTTTTATTGTTTATATGAGCCCTGAGTTTCTTCTTCCTGAAACCCCCAGGATAGCAGTATTGTCCCATAGATTCATAGTTGAACACAAACAAGCCTGCCTTGTTCTAAAGATCCAGCTCTCCTGTCAGCTCCCTGTCAACTCATGTAGGAAGGTTCAGAGAATGATCAGCATCAATTAGTTAAACAGAATTCCTTCTAGTACTGAAAACTCAATCTCTAAAGAATGCAGAAAAGACAGGCCCTATAGAATTTCTTTTCTTCTTCTTTCCAATGTTAGCAATGTCTTGAAGCAACTTGACCCTGGAGACTAATTGTGTAAAAAAAATCATCAACTATATATTCACATTTATCCTCTAAATCTGCTTTCATTCAGCAAAGAGTTATTGAGTGCCTAATTTGTGCTAAGAATTGTTTTTGGTACTATGACTAGAGGAATTAATGAAAAGGACAAAAATCTCATTCATCATGGAGATTTTTTCTATGAGAGAAAGTATACAGTAAGCAAAACAAAAAAGTAAAATTTATCTCACACAAAATAAGGATAAGAATTGAGGAAAAGATGCATGCATGCTGAGATAGAAAAAGGTTGTTGAAATTTTTGGTCAGATAATCAGGAAGAATCACTGAGAAAATAATTTTTAGTAAATTACTAAAGGAAGCAAGGAAGTAAACCAGGCAATTTATCTGGAGAAAGCTTGCTCTAGTCAGAGAAAATGGCAAGTGGAAAATCCCTGTGGTGTTGGCGAGTCATGTTCAAGGAACAGCAAGGATACCTGTGTGCCTGGAGCAGGTCAAGTGATGGCAGGTTAGGAAGAAAAGTCTCATTGACTTGAACTTTTACTCTGCATGAGATGGGAAGCCATAAGAGAGTTTTGAGCAAAGTAGTTACATGATCTTACTTACATTTTAGCAATGTTACACAGGCTGATATGCTAAAACAAGATGTTATGAGGAACAAGGTTAGGGAACCAGATAGGAGACTATTGCAATAATTCGGTAAAAAATTATGAATTTTGTAGCAAAGTGTTGATAGCATGGACTTGTGAGACCAGATGAAATCTGGCTATACACATATCCATTACTCAAACTTAATACTAGGTAAGCTAACACTATTAGGAGTCTTTTTAGATACTCAACAGACCCATGGAATATATGATTCCTCAGCAAACAAATGTAGTAAAAAGATCTACACTCATTTACATTCCCTGTTCAGGTTTTATATTTATTCTTAGTAACAGCATTAAAAAAAATCTTGAATCAAATTAGATGACTTAAACTGAGTTCCTTAGAAAAAACATATTACATATACACATAATTTTGGAATTATACATTCATACTTGAGAGTAACTACTAAATGGAAATTCACCATTGACATCTAATACAGTCTCTACAGCATTTCTCTGTTGATTTGTGGTAAACATTGTCAAACTGGTCATCCATGCCATCCCTATCTCAGGGTGTCATATTTTAATTCTAAACACAATATTCTAATCCCTTTTTGGAGGGGGTCACCTTTTGCCAAAGTAACCTACCTCACATAAAGCTATATCCTTTCCTGTGTACAGCCCATATTAAAAGTCTGGTACATGCAGGGTACAAAGACACACACCACTTACCTTGATTCACAACCAAGAAGGAAGAACCAGATAAGCTTGAGTTCCCTAAGGACTTTGCCAATGCCTCTGTTGGAAATGCATCCTGTCTCAGCCTCCCCCTCCAACCATCTTACTCTCTTATTTCCTCAGAGATGTGGTTCCTGAGAGCACTTCTCAGAGTACAGTTCACTGATCTCCACCTGTTTTCCAGGGGCCCAACCTAAGATCATGACCTTATTTATACAACTGCTTCTTAATAAAATTGAATACTGAAGTCACACATATAATCAAGGACATAACCACTTAAAATAATAACAGCATGTTCATTAAACAGAATGAATGTTAACTACTACTATTTTAAATTTTAACTCCTATCTAATTCCCAAATTGCTTCCTATATCAACTTACTGTTTACCTTAAGGAAAAGGGCTATTAAAATGAGTTACTAACCTTTAAAAAAATGCTTTGCCACTATATAAAATATATTTCCTACTTTGCTGTTATTACAAATACATATGCAGAATTGAAAAGATAACTGTCCTTAGAATCACAAGTATATGTCATCATTACCAGAGCACGTATATATCTTAGAAGGAAATTAAGATAGTTGTATTTGAAATTGTTCTCTAAGTTCCTTCGTTTCTCAGGCATTAATGAAATGAGCATTTCCAAAATCTTACTGAAGAAAAACATATATTACACACACACACACACACACACACACACACACACCACATATGTATTTCAAGTTCACATCCGCAGGGTGTATCTATTCATAGATGAATATGCTTAGAAGTGCTCTCTTGACTGGGGATTCTTTTGTAAGTATTTTAAACACAAAGAGACATTGCCTGCCATTGGAGACATCTGTATGCCACTGTCAGTTCATCTCCCTGGAAACAGAAGAGAGGTTTATAATATAATGTATTCTAGTAATGGCAGTAACCCTGATAGCATATGACATAGATACAGCTATTTTAACAATGCACCACAAAACACTCTAATATGCATTAATGAATTCTAGTAAAATTAGAATATATTGAATTAGAATTTTTTTTCATCTTTGTTCTTCTAAAAGAATCTTGAGATCAGAGATTCATTCTCTCTCTCTCTCTCTCTCTCTCTCTCTCTGCCTCTCTCCTATTTTGGTTTAGAAGTGATTTCTGTTCTTCCTAAAGTTTTTATAACAACTAGGTAAACATATTATTCTTTGGGGGTATGAGATATTATTGTGTGGTCACAATAAATCACTGTAATGAGATACTTAAAATAATATGAGTATAATGATATAGGAACAATTCATTGTTGCTGTAAGATTTTACTTGCCATATTTGGAGCTAAATTATTTCATTTTATAATGTTAAAAATGGAAAGTACTTTAAAAATCACCTAATTCAAGCTACTAATTTTTTAGAAGAGACATTTAGGCCCCGTAAAATAAAGTTATTTGTCTCAAGGTCAGAGAGGTGTTCATGTTAGCACTAAAGTGAGAAATCCAGGTCTCCTTCCTTTCCTTGTACTCGGCACAAGTTTTACTTTTTTTGTTCCCAATATACCACAGAGTAAGGAAAACAGTATAAGTATAATCTCATAATTATGCTAGAAATCTGAAGAGGGCTTCATCAGCAGAACAGAAACACTATAAATTTCTGGAAGATATAAGTGAGCTTTTCTGCCGGTTGAGTCCATCTGTCTTCATGTCAAGTACGGTCTTGTCTCTCTCCAACCACAATCGGTGAACTCACTAAGGAGGGCCTTGTTGGTGGTTCAGCTTATCTGCCTGCTTACTTACCCAGTAAGCAAATTCACACAAGAGAAAGAAACAGATCATTCTGACAGTCATCCCCAGTGAATCCAGGTTTACGAGGACCATGCAATGCACCATCTGGAGCCACACCGTCCAGGTACAGAATTAGGACTCATAACCACAGTGTCTGTGTGACCTAAACATTTCACTTGTTTCCCTAGAGTCTCAATTTATATATCTGCAAAGATTTGATAATAAGGGTACCTATTCAAGCAGTTATAATTATTTGATGTTTTTATTTTCATTTTCTCTAAGAATCAAATATAAACAATAAACAGAATTTTTTAAAAAAATACCAGATGTACTCAGATAGATGGTAAAACCAAGGCAAATAATTACACACTCTACAAAAGATTCAGAAGGGGATCAGCAAAAGGTGAGTACTGTTCCTCCACAGGAAGGTGTTTGGACTCTAACCTTTGATGCAATGATACCAAAAACCAGGAGTGAAAATTACAGAGATGCTCTAAGTAACTCATTAGAGAACTCTCTGCCAAAAAGCTGAGACAGGCCACTCCCCACCCCACATATAATAAGAACTGACTGTGGAACTTTATGTGATGAAGCCAAAGAAGCATTATCTAAATTAGCTGCTAATTTCATTGGCCTGGGATAAGATACAGACATGCAAATCTTTAAACTGCTCTTTGGGTGGCTCTGGGGTTAAGGACCAGTTTTCTAAGTTGATGGTTCTCAAAGCATGGTCCCTGGTCCAGCAACATCACCATCATTTGGGAACTTACTAGAAGTGCAAATAATTTGACCCTATGCTAAACCTGCTAAATCAGAAACGCTGGGTATAGGGCCTAACAATTCATATTTTAATAAGCCTATTGGATAATGCTGATACTTACTAGCTTACTGCTTATAGTGAAGAAGAAAGGTCTTTATTAATCTGAGAATTTGGATCAGAGCCTAAAATTAGAGAACAATATATATGACTCTAGACTTCTATGATGGGAACAGAGATGAAGGAGGTAAAGGAGTCAAAGAATGAAAACTTACTTCTATTCAGGTGACACAAGGGTCTATTTTGATAGCACCAACTATTGTTAATTAAAGTCAAGTATCTCACTTATAAGAAATAATAATACCAACATAATTAGCCATTGAACAAAAAAGGAACCCTAACTAAACTCTATATACACACACAAACACAAACACACACATACACATGCACAGAAATATACACACTTAGATTTGAAAAATAAAAGAATAAAATTTTTATATCTGAATATACATGATGCCAGAAACACTTTCTTAGATAAGAAATACAGACTCATCAAAGTAAATAACATATTTGACCATGTGAACAGCTTTAATACACAAAGAGTAAGTAACTTACAAAGAAATAATCAAGAGGCAAAGGATACAACTTGATAAAACTGAAAAAATGAATTTCAAATGATTCCTATGAAATGATGCCCAGATTTTCAGATAATAAAATGCCAGCTGAAACCATATTTTAGTAATAAGATTGGCAGAAAACAAAAACAGTGAGAAGACTCACTACTAAAGAGTCAAACAAACAACTCCTGGCACTGTCTATATATATAACATAGATATAGATATAGATATATGTTATATCTAGAGCCAGGACAATCATTAATGAGTGAACAAGAAAAATACATCCTCATCTTTGTGTCAAAATTTAAAACAAAAAAATACCCCAATGTATATGTGTATATGTGGCTTATTTAACAGAAATAACTCATCTGAAATCCTTCCCCCTATACATGCACACATACGCATACCACAATACCATAGAAATACAAGATAAATAGAGTGAAATAACATTTAACGAGTTGAAAATACATAGCTGAACTTAAAACTAAAAAAGATTCCTCAAACTCAAGAAATTTGGTCAGACTCACACACTGGTAAGCAGAGGCTGTCGATAAACGATTTACAAATCATTTCAGGAGCATATAAACCAAAGCATTTAGGGGTTGAGGAAAAAGACTCCATGCTAACAGTGAAAAACACCAATACTGAGAGGCACAAAAGGCTTGAAAGAGGGACTTGATATAGGACAAGGAAAATTCCACCAAGAATTTTAGATTCTGAGAATCTACAAAGAAACTTGTTACATAGTGCCATAGATGAAAATGAATCAACTACAAGATATTGGGAATCCATAGTAGAGTTATCAACCAAGGCCAAAAGGCAAGAAGTTAATATGGAAACCTGTCATTAATGGTGGAACCCATGGTGTAGAAGTAGAAAATCACATCTAGGATTGACTTCATATCCAGATGACTTCCAAAGGAAAACAAAGTAACAACAAAAATTCACTGAGGATAGGAATACAGTGTACAGTAATAAAGAAAATCTGATATTTATAATAGAAATGGAATTAAACATCAGTGGAGAAATGTTAGATATTTAGTAAAAGCATTAGTCTCACTGACTTCCTATATGGAAAAAATTAGATCCTTAACTCAAACTATACTTTAAAAGAAGATTCAGATTCTTTGGAGACCAATATAAACAGAAAACAAAGCAAAAAGCCTTTGAAGCCATTAGAAAAAAAAAAAATACAGAAAACTGTCTTTAAGACCTTGACACAGCAATGAATTTCTTACCCAAGACACAAACAACATAATCAATGAAAAAAATAGGTTGATAAACTTAATGATACTAAAATTTTAAAAATTCTTCATGACTTGCAACTCCAAGAACAAATTTAAAAGGCCTGTTAAAGACTGAGAGAATAGTTGGAAATATATGTAATAGTCAAAGGATTTTCACTCAGAATATCAATGAACTACAAATCAATAAGTAAAGGTCAAAACAGTGGAGAAAATGTATGAGGCTACAACTCAGAAAAACAGAAACCATGTGGCAAATAAACACATAAGAAAGATGCCATGCCTCATTAGAAATTAAGGAAATGCAAATTAAACAAATAAATGCCGTGGTTGTCAAAATAAGTAGTTTGCATATACCACATGCTAAGGAAGTTGTTGCTAAGAGGAACTATCAAACTCTGGGTAGGAGAATCAAATTGAATTGCAATTTTGGAAAGCAATCTGGATAAGGAAGGGGCTGGGGGTGGGGGTCTAGTCATTCCCTAATACCTCAAATATATTTCTATGTATCTTCCCAATCTAATAGCATGCTCACAGTGGGACTCAGTAAATATTATACTTTCTGGTAAGAAGCATATACCAGATGTTGGTTTATATGAGTTGTCCCCTAAAAGCTCATTTGTGATACAAAGCCAGAAAAGTTTAGAGATGAAATTATTAGGTTATGAGAGCCTTAACCTAGTCCACTTGAATGGGTTAACTGGATGGTAACCGCAGGCAGGTAGATCACAGGAAGCATGCTTTCAGGGTATGTATTTTGTTTCTGGTGGGCAGAGCTCACTCTCTGCTTCCTGGTGCCATATGCTGAGGGGCTTTCTTCTGCCAGACCCTTCTGCATTATTGTTCTGCCTCATCTTGAGTCAAGAACAATGGAGTTGACCATCTATGTACTGAGACCTCTGAAAACACAAACCCCCAAATAAACTTTTTCTCCTCTATTTGCTCTTTTCAGGTCTTTTGGTCAGCAATGAAAAAGATGACTAAAACACCAGGACACTAGGTACGCTATCACTTTGGTGTATGAGCTCCCTATTTAGCATCTTCTAATTAAATTAGGTTCTCAGTGTCTCATCTACTTCTAGACTCTTCATTCTCCAGTTTGAATAATGTATGTAGAACAAGGTGACTTTGTCAAATGTAATAGAACAGAACAAACCATTGACAGTTTATTGCGATTTGTAACTCAAAAGTGTTCACAATATAGCACACATACCAGAATCCATACTCACTTTACAAGGTCCCTTCATATTTAGTTTCCTTGTCTAGAAATGTTTGGGTAATACTTTCTTTTTTAAAACTTCACTCAACCAATTAATCAATTAGTGAGAATTTGACTATTACCTGTGAATAATCAACTTTTCATTATTACTTTAAGAATGTAAAGATTTTGAAATATATATACACATATAGGTATATATATGTAACAATACAATACAATTCCTATTTGCATGACCTTTTTCTTTCCTTTCCAACCTAAAGGAAACTTCTCTGCTAAATTACTGAACATATACTGAAAATATCTCCACTATGTTTTTTTACTATTAAATAATACAGATACCAATAAATAACCTACAATATATAAATTTTTTCAACTTCCATTTTTATTCCCTATTATGTTTTGAAATTCATTCACGTTTTGGAGAACTCATCTTAACTTTTATACACCATTTGTTGGTTGAATATATCATCCTTTATCCATTACTTTTGATGAGTATTTGGTTTATATTCAACATTCAAACTAAAAACATCTCCAATTTTAAAAAATTACAGTACATATCTCTATGCCTGTCTCCTGGTAAACACTGGGAAATTTTCCTCAAACTTACAGATTTAAAACCTTAAGCCTGAATTCTGAATTTTTAGTATTTTAAACTTAGATATTGCAAAAAAAATTGAAGGGGAAAGTAGATTTTATACAGTACTGTGAGCAGTGAAAATTGATGCAATCTTTGTGCTACTCTGGCAAAATATTTCAAAATTACAAATGCACATAACCTTTAACTAGGAATTCTATGTTTAGAAAGATATTTTAACAAATCTTTTATGTACATAAACATTTTTAGAACATTACTAAATATAGCTTTTTTGTAATAATAATGAAAATTGTAAAATTTTTGTTCTTTGTATATGTAAAAAATACCATAAATAAGTTTGAAGTATATAATCTCTATTTCACTCCCCTCCCCCACCAACACACACATGTATACACACACTGCTCTGTTAAAGAACAAAGGACTGATTCTCAGGTTTGGTCCTCCAATTTCAACATTTCCATACTTATCTCATGCCTTTAGCTAAGAGCCAATGTTTGAATCACCCTCCTTCTACTTTTTCTTGCTCATATGCTATTATAGTGTCTATGGCACATTTTGTCCTCCTAGAAGCTAAGAGGATGGTGAGTTCTTTCCTGATTGTCCAGCTGGTAAAATTCACTCTTATTTTGACTAAGACAGACTTCCTCTGTGACAGTGGTGATTATACATCAATGCACTGTGGTCCTAGAAAAACCTCCAGCTCTGTATTCTTTCCTTTCCTCTGTGCCCCTTGTCCTAGATTGTGCCCTCATAGAATTTACTCCAAATCAATTTGCCTCTCTTCATGGAAGTCTTCATGGAAGCCCACTGTCTCTCAATGTCTCCCATTCACTGTTAGGGACTGTGGAACATATGGATCCCAGACCTGCCTATAAAACTGTAATTATTGGTTCTACCACTACCTTTCCCATACACACACATACACACACACACACACACACACACACACCATACAACCACCAAGATGCATACTAAGATACCTTAACTTCATAGAGAAAAAGCATATGAAAAACTCAAATAAGTAAAACATGAATGTATTTCAACACTTTTCCTATGTATACATGTAATGGAATCTTCCAGGAACACTGGAAGAATAATACAGCAGAAGAAGCAAATAAACAAGTATTGGAAGAGTTATTAGGAGTTCAGACTGTGTGGATAAGAAGCAGTGTTCACTCCAATTCCCTCTCTCTGGAGCAGAAGTATACAATGTTTTCACACAAATTTCAGGGTGTAGGAATAAAAAGAAGGGATATTGGAGAAACCAGTCACCTGTCCTTCTATGATGAGGGAGTCAGAGAAGAAGAAGGAGTACTTGACTTCATGTCCTCTCCAAAACCTGTCTATAGATGAAGGCAAGAAAGTGTTTTCATAGGGTATAAGAGCAGAGTGTCCATCTACATAGGAGAGTGGTCTACTTTAATGTTTGCTCTTGCTTCTTGTTGCTTAGCTACTTTTAGTAAATGTAAGTAACCAGACCCCTCCCCCGGCCAAAAAAAAATGTAAGTGACCCTGCTGTTTTGAAATATATGCAAGTTCTATTGCAGGATTGAGTGACATAGGTTGGTTGATAAATAATAATAGAAGCAAAAGATTTCACATTCATACTGCACTGTTTGAATTACTTAAAATGTTTAAATGTGCATAAAACTTGGAAGATTAGAATTAAATATAACAGTATGTAAACAAATATCTCTTGCTGGGAGAATTATATATAATTATTTTTATTTTATTTATGCTTTGTGAATCTTTCATAAGTCCTACAATAAATTTTAAAAGTCAGAATCAACCTCTACTAATTTAAAATGAACAAATGAGCAAGAGTGGTATGAGAGTATCAAGGATTGTTTTTAAGGTATAATACTTATAATTTACTCTCTCATTTAATTCTCAACATAAGGAACAGATGTAATTACCAAAGTCATTAGGAACTCAGAAATTAATATTTTCTAAATACCACAGTAAAATGAAAAACACAGAACTTATTAGACCCCCAAGCTATAGAATAGATAAATAAAAAGGCTGCATCTTTGGAACTTGTGTGGTTTCTTTGAACATTAAGGTAGGCTATCCAAGGGGAACCTGAGGCTCAGCAGAGTTGCCCCAGTGCTGAGTTTGACTACACATTCTTCTCTCCCTGTGCTGTGTGTGTTTCACTGCTCTTCCTTCAGAGATTCCTCACCTGGTGCAGGTAGGTGCCTGTGAATAAATGACTAGCCCGTCTACAGGGCTGCAAGAAGCCTCTGGGGTTCCCTCCAGCAGGTCATTAACACAATGTTTCCCTGGTCCTTGCTCATACCCTCAGATCAAAGTGCATTTCTGTTTTCATAGTCAAAATTTCTCTCCTTCATAATCTTACTATTGCAGACCAAAAAATATTGAGACCAAGCAAAGCTTTGGTAACCATAACTCCAAGGATGATAGTTCCTTAATTATTTTTGAAAGTATAGCTTTTAGGGTACTATGTTTCTAGATGGATTGTTCTTTATCAAGTACATTAATTTTAACTCATCAACTCTATTACTTTTAGTAGATCTTATTACTATCATGCTGGGGAAACAGCATAGAGAGGGAAACTAGATTAATGACTGAATTATTGTTCTATCTTAAGTTCAAAAAACCTCCAGGCAATGTTATCAAAAGCACAGGGTCAAATTAACACATAATTTACTCTTCTCTTCTTCATTTGGTATCAATGTCTTTCTCTTAGTCACTCTTATTCTATAATAGCAAATTCAGGGGTCACTAAAAGACAGCAGATTCCTTGATTTTAATGCCATGGAACATAATTAGATGTTGGGAAGAAAATTCTGATATTATTTTAAAATATATAAAGAACAAAAGCATAATTTTACTAGCACTAGCAATTTTATTTTTTGGAAAATTATTTGTTGGATTAACCTCTTTTGTGCCACAAAAATTTTCGAATGAGTTATTAGAAGAGATTTGGGGGTTTCTTAAGAAAAAAAGAATGCCCTTTTTGAATCAAGAGAAAACAAAACAGGGTTCTGCTGTTATTTTGTTTTGGTTTTTGTTTTCCTACTATAGCTTAATTCTGATGATGTGCAGGAAGAAACCAGATATCAGAGGCCACTCACCTGCCCTCCTCTGCCATTCCCTGAACATTGCTCCGAAGGCCCAATGGCTCTAAAAATACTGTGCTGTCCTCTGACCTCTATACCCAAGCTGAAATTCTCTTGCTGAGCCAAACTTCAAGCACAGCCTACAGGTATAAGGATTAACACCTTAGCATATAAAGAAAAATGCCAGATGGTCAGTTCATCCAAAGTGGGCTTGATATCACCTCAAAACCTCAGCTCTGGAAGCCCTGAACTGGGTATAGGCCAGAGTACCAACATCTCCCGCTTCCTGTCTCTTTTGGTCACCCCAAGTACCTGCTCTAATTTCTCTTGTCTCTGCTTTCAACAAGCACAAGCTAACCACAGGGCAGTCAAGGGAGCATGTCCCTGGTGCTGGTGAGACATCTTCCCCGGGAGCCAGGTTTAATTATGAACCTAAAGCAGTAATATGACTGGAGCCTCTGCGTTTTCCTGATAAGGGACAATTTTTCATTTCCCTTAGGTTTTATGATCTTCAGGGGTGGGAAAGTGCTGACAGCACAAGTTGACAACCAGAGGCACTGACTCCAAGTGCTGATTTTTTTAAAAAATAAGGAGGAGGTCTAGGGATTGAAATTGTGCTAAGGAAGAGCGAGTGGCTATGGCAACTGATCTGGAGGCCAGAGAAGGTAGAAAGGCTTCAGGACAAACCAGTATATCTCTATCTAAGTGCAAATTAAGGAGAAAGATAAAAATGTTTTGTCACTGTGTCTGCATTGCTGGGAGAGACTTGCTGTTTACAGCCTCCCGAAGTTGAAGCACTAGCGCTGCTGCTGCTGGTATTGCTATGAACCATGCAAATAATGACAGGAGCTTCACAGAGTGCTGATGTGTACACCAGGTCCTTTACAGGTTATCATCTCAGCAATCCTCACCTATCACTATGACAAGCAGTATCGCCATCCCCATCTTCAAGAAACTGAGGCTCTGAAAGATTCAGTAACTTTGCAAAGACTCAAAAGCCAGTAAGTGGCAGAACCAGGACACAATGCTGTAACTGTATTCAAGTCCACTCTACAGGGCTGCCTCAGGCTTAGTATCACCAATGTTACCAAACATCAAGTCGTACTTGATCTTTCAGGTTTCTGAAAGGTAAAAGAAATTGCAATCTTGCTAGCAAACCACCTGCTATTCAGAATTTGCAGCTACTGAATGAGCAAAAATGCCTGACATGTCCATTAAGGATCAGCCCCCACCCCTAAAGCGTGTCAGTTTATAATGCTGTGCATGCCTCGGGTAATTAAGCATTCAGTTAAGATTTGCAGATTTCATTTAACATAAAACCTATTGTCAAGTTATGCCAAAATCAGAAAGAACTGCCAGACTTGGGAGTGATTTCCAACAACTCAGCCTGTCCTCTGAAGGCAGGAGGAGCCTGACTGCAGAAGTGTCTCCTTTCCAGGATTTTACTAGTGCCACTGGAGTTACAACCCCAGGCACATCCCACTCCAAGACATAAAAACTGCTTCTCTTTATTTTCAACAAGAGAAACGAAAGCAAAAATGAAACTCTATCATCAAACCATGAGAGAGTAAGCCAATTAATTTACTTTTTAGAGATCAAGGCCTGACCTCTAAATTCATGTACATCAGGTACATGAATTTTTTTTTCAAAATTGAAAGTTTAATGTTTGCCTATTTTTTTAGGGATATATGTTTCATATTAAATGCAAGTAGTAAATATTGTTATCACTCATTATGTGTATGACACTAGTTTTAGTGAGAATGCAAAGCATATAACACAAAGCATAATATTTTTCTCCTTTAAAATATGTCAACTCTTCCTCTTTCTCTCTGCTTCCCATAAAACATTTTTACAAACAAGTCATTTTCATCAAAATTATACTTAAATTCCAAATTCAAGTGTAATTTTGGATAAGTATAAACTGCTTCACTCTTAATATCTTTAAGACATTAAAGATTTCAAAGACCCAGGAAACTATAGCTATAGAAAAGGAGAAATCATACTTCACCAAAATTTTGCTTATCAAAAGCACTGTTAAGAAAATGGGAGAAAGTATATTAGCGAAAGCCTGATGTCCAGGAAATAGATCTCCTATAATTCAGTAAAAAACTGATAATCAAAAAGTTGGTGAAAAATTTGAACACTTTACAGAAGAATCACCAATGGCCAATAAATACCTGAAAAGGTGCTCAGCATTCTTAATAATCAAGGAAATGAAAAGGGATTCCACAGTAAGACAACTTATTCTTTAAAATGAACAAAGTGAAAAAAATATAACAAGACCAGGTGAAGATGTTAGCCAGATGGAACTCTCATTTATTTCTGATAGGAATGTAAGATAGTATAAGTGCTCTGAAATTGGGAAGACTGCAGTTTCCTACAATAGGAAGCATACACCCACCTTATGGCTCTGCAACATCTCACCCCTACTTATTTTTCTCAAGAGCAATGAAAATATGTGTCCATAGAAAACTAATGCAAGAATGTTAACAGCTTGTCACACGAAATGGCCTAGGAGTTATTCTACAGAATGAATGAATGAATGAACTGTGTAATTTTCGTATCATAAAATACCATTCAGCAATAAAAATATACAAAATATCGATAAAATAATGCAACATAAAAATGTCAAAACATGCCAAGTGAAAGAAAATTCTTATAATAAGAATATGTATTTCTGTTCCTATTTATAAGCCCCAAAACTTAAAACTAATCTATAATGGAAACAAATTAAAACAATGCTACTTCTGAGTCAGAGGTAGAGGGGATTGACTGGGAAGGAGCATGAGAGAACTTTCTAGAATAATGTGATAGGGTTACATATTTCGATAGGCATTTGGGTTACAAATTTGGATAACCCAAATTTGGGTTACACAGGTGCATGCATGTGTCAAAAATTAGTCAGTATGCACTTAAAAAAAATGTATGGTTTTCATTGTGTGTTTCATTTATCTTAAAATAGGAGGACTATAAAAAACATTGAACTCAAGTTAAAAGATATTTAAATTGACATTTAATAGAAGGTAAACTAATATCTTCAATTAACTTTGAAATGCATAAATAAGTTGGATTGAGAATAAATACAGGGATAGTCAGGAAGACAGATCTATGATAAATTATATATCTGTAATAAAGAAGGAAAGAGAATAGGACAAATGGAAAAGAATCAGCAGCTAAGAGCACTTAGTTTACGGTACATTTCCTCTTCTCTGTTGTTCAACCACTGCAGTCTTCATCATGCATTCAACAAGTGTTCACTGAGTATCTACCACATACCAGGCACTGTGCTAAATGAATAAGACCCATCAAGTAATTTCAAAAGACTTGGTGAGGATAGTGAGCATCCACAAATTTGATAGTCTTAATTTTTACAAATTTTTACTCATGCATTATAGTAGTGAAATTCATTGATATTTTCTCACATGAAGTAATATTTCTGAGACAGAATTATTGTGCCCAGTCTATTCTCTCAATATTTCACACAGTACCTAGTACACAGAGTGCACTTAATGTAATCTGTTGTATGAAGAAATAAATATAATATGTGAACATATACCACCCCACTGGTGTCCATTAAGTACCATAATATATTAGTAGAAAGTCCTCAAAATAGTCATAGCTGTTAGCCCAGGACTTGTTTCTTTTCATGCTGGGGGGGAAGAAAAAAAGGAAAAAAAACATTAAAACAAATTCCGAATGCATGAGAATGTTCAAAATATTCATCACATCATAGAGAAACATCTTACCCTGGTGGGTCATGACGGGCTACACAGCCATGTTGTTGACTGATCTGCAAAATAGATATTCAGGTCTTCTTAAAATGCATCTTCTGGTTGACTTTGACCTTGGTTTGACTTTTTCAACAAGCACAGCTAACAAAACAGCATAGAACAAACTGCAGAAGAGCTAGCCGACAGCTTCATTATCTGGAGTGCAGAGTACTTGCGAACTCTTGAAATCTAGAATTTAGTCAGCCTCACAATAATGATGCAAGAAAGTGTCTGACAATCAAGAAATAAATTAATGTAGTTCTCAGAACAATCCCCAGTGGGAATTAGAGAGGAGTGAGAGGAATTCTCCTGGATATACACATGTTTTCATCAGTGTTTTTCTGTCTCTCTACTTTGACAGTGTTTATGAACTGTTCACAAAATACACATTTACTGTAAACATGCATTTTGTTGCCCACTTCTGCTTAGGAGCCATATTTCCTGGAATAGGCTGGAACAAACCCAGTTGTACTATTTCTACATGATCCAAAAATTGAAGATCAATGTGACAGAAGTACTGAAATGTCACTGGACAGGATGCTAAGTGTAGTCCATTGTGAAGTGAACCTCAGAGTACAGTCACTTAAGCTCCTGTTCTGTGTCATTTGGGTCAGACAAAAGAAGAAGAAAAGAAAATGCAAGCCGAGAGTTTCTCAGGCCATTCTTTATAACATAGCTAAGAAAAACTCAAGTAAGGATGTGTGAAGTTCCAGCCACTCCAGGGAGAGGTGAAAATTAAAATCTAGCTGGTTATTCCCTCCAGAACAAGTTGTTTCCTCCTCTTGAAAATCACGAAGAAGAAATCCTGCACCAAATAAAGCTAAATTCTTTTAAAGCTTTGTTAGCAGTAGGTTCATTTACTCTTTTCCCCTGAGCAAGCATCATTGGATTCAAATGAAAAGCTCAAGGCATGCTTGGTAGATGATAATGAGTGATGAGGAATCTAGCTAGTAAAGTCACAGTATAAAATCAGAATGGTAAGTTTACTTTTACAATCATTTATTTAATAAGACATGCACAGAAACCTGAAGGCAAAATGGTTGATGGGAAACAATTATGATATACCTAGGAGCATCTTTCAGCATCTATTTCCAACTGAGGGAAACTAAGGAAAAAGTAAAACCAAATGAAATCCTCATCAGTCAATCATAGCAAACATGAAAAGTAGGGGCATCAAAATATCATTCACCTTTTCCACACCCAGAAATAAGGTAAAAGCTCTTTTTTAGAGTTTTGTTTTCAAAACTGGTAATAAATTTAGAAGAACAGGCTGTTTCAGGCAGAAATGGTTCCCTATTTTTCTAAATTTAATACCTGTTTCTGAAGTTTCTTTTAAAAAAAAAGATAAAGAAATTCAACTGTTTGACTCTTTTCAGACAGGATTAAAATACACAAATAAAGAGTTTCAGTGGCCCTATAGCAGATCAAATGCAAGATGTCACTGTGAGACGATACTAAACCAAAACAGGGTGTGCATGGAACAATTACCACTTGTTTTTATTGTAGATTACCTCTACTCCTGGATTTATATACCTCTCATATTAAAGAGGTAGAAATGACTCATGACATCTGGCTTATTCTCCAACAGTCCAAGTTCAGAGGGAAAGCACAAAATTTTAAATGCTAAAATGCTTTTCTGCTATATCAGTACCAATTCTGGAATCCTGTTCATTTTGGAAGCATTTACTCTTTGTCCCCAAGGAAATGAAATGGCAAATTTTGAAATAGCAGCACCTTAAAGACATCTTTTTAGAAAGTACAGTCTCATTAGTACCAAGGCACCTAGAAATAGGTCTTTCTTTTACCCTAAATCTTGAATTGAGGCAGGAAAGGAATCAAATTATAGAAGAATCTTCAAAAAACTACCATGCTCTGGATGCTAGGCAAAGCACTTTACATGTTATATTGATTAGTATTTTTAACATCTTGAGACTAATAATCATTTTGCAAATGAGAGTGCTAAAGTCAAGTCTCTCTATCCCAAGATGGCCTGCATGGTAGCTGGTGAGCTGGGAGTGAAACCCAGTTAGCAGGACCTAAAAAACTAGCCTGTCAGCTCAGTACCTCCAGTGAATCAGAGTCTAGGTCCTGTTTGTGTTTCCAGTGTGGGTTCATTCTAAATCAACCATCAGATAAACTTCTCCAGGAGCTTTTCCTTACAACTCCCAGAATGCACCACTATCTGGAGCGCCACAGTATGGTTGGCAAATTTTACTGAAAATACTGACTACATCAAATAAAATTACAAAGTTAATCCTCTCCAGAATGTAAACCCCTGAAGATTGGAACCATGGTCACCTTGGATCCCAAGTACTCAGCAGAGTGTCAAGAATGTAAGGGGCACTTAACAAATATTAGATGATTTGTAATTGAACTAAGAAGATTGATCAAGGATTTTCAAACTGCTCATGGAACCATAAGAATTCTTCAGAAGCTGGAGATGCAGCTCAGTGGTAAGTGCTTGTCTACTATGTACAAGGGCCCAGGTACAATCTCCATTTCCACAAATTAAAAAAAAAAAAATTCTTCAGAGCTCACTGAGTATGGGAAGGGGGCTTTGAAACAGTATCTCCCAACCCCACATTGTTTGCCTCACTATAAAGGATTAAAGTTGGTTATGCCTCTAAATAGCATAGGCTACCACCTAACCAAGCCCCATCTTCAAAGGACAAACAGGTTTGTAGAAATGATTTCTGCTAATGGAGCACAAGCAAGTTCACACTGATAAGGAGGGCACCAGCAGAGTACAGCATCTAATAGTGGTTGAGAACATGGGCTTTAGAATTATGCAGACCCGGGCTCAGTTCTTGATCTTACCATTTACTCACTGGCACTGAGGAAGTTACTTTGACTTTTTCATCTATGAAAACTATGTGATTGCTCCAAAAATTAACTAAATAAATGAACTGAACCTCTTGGCACAGTGTCTACTACACAATAAAAGTTTATAAATGCCACCTATTATTATTGAGTTTGCTTTATTGTTTTTGTAACCATATTTCAGTATTGTACATTTTTTCCTTTACTTGCAAAAAATAAATTTTTCCTGTTCAACTTTTTCTTATGATCCCACAGGAGGAAAAAGAGATCTTAAATATATTTATAAATGGTTACTGCTCACTAATCTAAATAGAATGTAAGTTAATTCGTCAATTAGTTTCATCATATACACTTTAATGTAGCAGAGACACAAACATTCTAGCATTAAGAGGAGAGTGAACAAATAATGGAGAAAAGGTTAATTACTAGTGCTAATTTTCTTAAGGTTTGTAGTGCTAATGTGACCAGGTAGGATAACGTACTCTATATTAGGAGACACACACTGAAGTGTTGAGGGATTGCATGCGCTGGTGTCTGCGACCGCTCTTACAGTTCTCAGTGAGACTCACATCTCTGCACACCTTTTTAGCTTGGCACAGACAGAGTTTTCCCATATTATCTTTGTAAGGGTATCTGAATAGCAAACAACTGTAAAAGGCAGAGAGTGTGTCCCTTTGAGGCAAAAGTTAAGCAGATTTGTTTGTAGTCCCCTAACAAAAGTTTGGGTTTCCTCCACTGACACATTACCTCCTGCATGCACAAAATCCACTTGGGTCTTCCTTGGCCTTGGGGACAAGGGGAACAAATGTGAACATGAAGCCCATGCTACCTACTATGCTGGGAGTATTTGGGGTTTCTGACTCAGGAGTAGTATGATTTCAACTAACATCCATGAAACTTGAGTGAAAATCTGTTTTCAAAATAGATAGAATGTCAGACCTTTCACAGCTCTTGACATCTGCTTTCAAATTTCTGAGTCAAATAAATGTATATTTATGCCTATAGAGAGAGATAGTAAAGTCAAGGGATAAAATACCTGTTTTGAGGGTTTAGACATACTGACCTCAACTATAAATCACAGGACCCCATACTTGAGTATGTAGTCTCAAATTTAAATTGTAAACCAAAAAGAAAACAGGCATTCCCTGAAGTTGTGTAGGCAAGCAGGCACTGGGTGGCTCTTTCAGGGATCTCCCCATTGTTTCATATAAAAAAAGTTATGAGAACATTCATTCAAATTTGAAAAACACGTAGCCTGGATCAATTCTCACAAACAAATGTTAATATAGAGTTTGCAGGCTCTTTTCCTCTAACACACGCTTTCCTCAACATTTCTCAGACATTTAATAAGGATCTATGTTGTGCAAGTATCACATCTTATAATAACACTGTGATTGGTGGCTGAGGATTATTAAACTTATTTTGGAGAACAGGAAAATAAAGCATTCTGAGTGCCTGACACTCCGAATGACAGGCTAGACTGTGAAATTATATTTGATCTTGGCAACTCCCAAGAGTCCATCAATTTTATATTCTAAAACATTGATCCGGTAAAGTTACTAGGGTCAACTTTATACTCTCCTTTAGAATTCAAAGATATTAACGTGGAAAAGATCTTATTTAAATTTTTTTCAGGAAGATTTTTACTGATAGCCAATGGATGTTTGCACTATTTTGTGAGACTTGTGCATTTAATTTAAAGTGTAGTGAATATTAACTTACTGAGGACTGAACAGAGAAGCACTGAATTGTATTTTTTAGAAATGCAGAATCCTGTTCCTTCATGGGTGGAATCTTGGTGCTCATTTTATACAGCAACTGCATGGTAAAATGATCCAGGCTTGGGGAAGTTCAGTAAATATTACCTTTGTATTTATAGAATTGTATTTCTCTTTTCACAATAAATACTAATTCTCAAGGTGTGAAAAACTGTTGGACTTAAACACATCCAAATATAATATTTTAATTGTTAGATACCTACTTTATCTTGTCTCAGCATTAATGAGGTATCATTAGCAAATAAAAGTTATATATATTTATGGGATCCAAGGAAAAGATTTGATATATACATACATTGTGAAATGATTACTATCACCAAGCTAATGAACATATCCATTACATCACAAAACTATTCATTTGTATGTGTGATAGGAACACCTAAGATTCACTCTTTTAGGACATTTTAAGTACATACATACAGTGCAATTAACTATAGTCACCATGCTGTACATAAAGTCTTCAGGACTTATGCATCTTAAAATTGAAGGTCTGTACCCTTGATCCAGCCTCTCACCATTATGATCCAGCAACCTCACCCCTGGATACATATCCAAAGGAAATGAAATCAGTATCTCCAAGAGATATCTGTATTTGCATATTCATTACAGAATTACTCACAATAGCCATGATTGAATCAATAGAGAAAATGTAATATATACATACAATGGAATATTATTCAACCTTAGAAAAGAAGAAAATCCTGCCATTTGTGAAAACATGGGTAAACCAGGAGGACATTGTGCTAAATAAAATAAACCAGTCACAAAGAGACAGATACTTCAGGATCTCACTAATGTGTGGAATAAAAAACAATCAAATTCACAGAATCAGAAAATAGAAAAGATCTTTTATATTATTATATTGTCACTAAAGATATGAAATCCATGATTATCATGCTAAGAGAAATAAGCCAATCCCAAAAGACCAAAGGCTGAATGTCTTCCCTGATAAGAGGATAATGATATATAATGGGGGTGGGGGGTGAGAAAAGAATGGAGGAACCTTAGATTACGTAGAAGGAAATGAGAGGGAGGGGGTATGAAAAATGGTGGAATGAGACTGACATCATTACCCTATGTATATGTATGATTACACAAATGGTATGAATCTACATCGTGTACAACCATAGAAATAAAATGATGTAAAAAAAAAGATATGCAATCCACTATACATTGTAAATATATTTTATATCCAGATATTTAAAGTTTAGCTCATTAATGATTCTCATTGGTTTGATGTTATTCTGAATATGTTCTCAGTATTTAATAATTATTCTAAAGACCTTATTGAAAGTAATAGTCTTGATTTATTAGTACATTAAGCTCAGGGAAGTCTCTTTATGATTCCAACTATCTAATGATTGGACTGGGTTCAGGTTCTTCTTTAAAATATGAATTTAAAATTTTAGACATGAAATGACTAGCTATGATTATAAACTTTCAGTTGGTTGATTTTGCAAAACCCAAGGAAGGATTTTTTTATCTGCATAATAAATGTGGCTATTGATTTATAAAGCAAGTTCAAGTTGACCTCAATCTAGATTTATTCAGATTGCTTAAGATTTTGAAATTTGTGACTTGCTACTGAGCCATCTAAATTGTTTGCCTTTGTCGCATAAGACAAACTGATTTAAAAAGATGGTTTTTGTATGATTTCTGATATTGTTTCCATTAAAAGGCAAGAAAACAATCTTATTTTTTATGATATTTTATCATTTTCAAGACAAAATGCAAAATGTCTAAAGTAAACATAATGTAGGTGGTCAATAATGGCACTTTACATATATATAATAGTTGGATCCATTTAAAAAGAAAGGAAAGTCGGAAGGAAGGAGAAAGGGAGAGAGAAAATCTTTTAACTTAGACTAACTCTACTACTTGAATGATGTGGTGAAGTGTCAAAAGCAGAATATAATAAACATTAGAGTGCTTGCCCATTCTTATAAAACTCTTCATTGAAGATATGGCTACTTTGTAACTAAGCAGTATTAACTGAGAAGCAAGGTTCCCAATTATTACTTAACCTATAATTGGCTTGAATAAGCATAACAATTGTATACATTCAATGATTCAAATGCATATATTAAGGGAACAGGGTCACTTCCTCAGTAGAAAACCAATCTTTTCATCTATCTCCATAAAGTCAAGGTTTTTATCCAATTCCACTCTCTGTGATATATAATATATCACAAAACAAAAGTGATGTAAGTTTGATTTTAGTCTTTAAGACTGCATCCTAATTTTCCCTGATAGACATTTTGATAAGCTCTTATATAATGGTTTGAATGGAATAGCATTTGCTGTTTAACAAACTGTGAGGCAAAAAAAAAAAGGCATTTTCAGAAATTATCACCTTTCAAAATATCTTTTTAGTAGGATATAATATTTATATCATTGATTCAGTGTATATTATTTGACAGTTAATGACTAAGAAATTTTTTGAGAAATAAACCTTTAAGTAGCTTTGCAGATGTTAAGAACATCATTTTCCAAGCATCTCCTAAGCATCTAGAGGTGTGGCAGCATTTGATACCAAGGAGAACACATAAGAAGAGTTAACGAATAAAAGGTGGTATCTCACATTTAATTGATAATGCCACACGGTCCATTAAAAGTGATATCAAAATACTGACGTCATGTTCTAAATGCACAGTTACAGCTAAAGATATACAAGATATTGTGAGCTATATAATAGAGTCAACTTAACACAATGACCATACAATCAGGAAATCATGTTACTATGCTGGGAAAAGTTAAGAAAGAGGCCTCTGAATTTGGACATTAAAATGCATAACAATCAGTAAATACAGATGTAGGCATGCGTCACTTAGCAATGAGTGTACATTCTAAAAATGCATCATTAGTACATGTCTTCATTGTGTGGATGTCATGGAGTGGATTACATAACCAATATGGTAAATATTAATCACTCAATATGACCTCATGGTGCAATCAAGAGAGAGGAACCATAAGACTTCTGTTAGTATATCATGGCATACTGTTTTAGAGTAAACATTTTTTAGGAGTATACTCTAAAATAACTATAAATATAATAGTAAATACTTGAGATAGTTATTTATTATATGTACCAAGTATTATTTACTCTGCATAATTGTATGTGATATACTTTTATATGACTAGCAGCACAGGATTTTTTTACACCAGCATCACCACATAAGTGATGGGTTGTACTGGACATTATAACAGGTACAATGCCCCAGACAACAGGAAGTTTTAGCTCCATTACAGACTACTAGATGAGTGGACAGGAAACAGGTTATTTTATTCAACCTGAAAATAGCACTGAAGCAATCTTCATTTTTTTTTTTTTGTTCCTAAAACCACTGGACTACTCATCAGATTATACATGGTGGAAAAATGAAAGCTACCCTTCCTCCTTCTGCACATGTGTATGTACACTATATCTTTTTTTTTATTGTTTTATGATCTTACTAATTTATTTTTTTATTGTAAACAAATGGGATACATGTTGTTTCTCTGTTTGTACATGGAGTCAAGGCAAACCATTTGTGTAATCATAAATTTACATAGGGTAATGTTGTTTGATTCATTCTGTTATTTTTTCCCTTCCCCCAACCCTCCCACCCCTCTTTTCCCTCTATATAGTCTATCCTTCCTCCATTCTGGTCACCCTCCTTAACCCTAACCCTAAACCTAACCCTAACCCTAACACTAACCCCTTCCACCCCCCATTATATGTCATCATCCACTTATCAGTGAGATCATTTGTCCTTTGGTTTTTTGAGATTGGCTTATCTCACTTAGCATGATATTCTCCAATTTCATCCATTAGCCTGCAAATGCCATAATTTTATCATTCTTTATGGTGGAGTAATATTCCATTGTATATATATATGCCACAGTTTCTTTATCCATTCACCAATTGAAGGACATCTAGGTTGGTTCCACAATCTGGCTATTGCGAATTGAGCAGCTATGAACATTGATGTGGCTGTGTTACTGTAGTATGCTGATTTTAAGTCCTGAGTATAGGCCAAGGAGTGGGATAGCTGGGTCAAATGGCGGTTCCATTCCAAGCTTTCTGAGTGCTTTCCAGAGTGGCTGCACTACTTTGCAACCCCACCAGCAATGTATGAGTGTACCTTTTCCCCCACATCCTTGCCAACACCTATTGTTGCTTGTGTTCTTGATAATCGCCATTCTAATTGGGTTGAGATGGAATCTTAGGGCCGTTTTAATTTGGATTTCTTTTATTACTAGAGATGTTGAACATTTTTTCATATATCTGTTGATTGTTTGTACATCTTCTGTGAAGTGTCTATTCATTTCCTTATCCCATTTGTTGATTGGACTATTTGTATTCTTGGTGTAGAGTTTTTTTGAATTCTTTATGTATTCTGGAAATTAGTGCTCTATCTGAAGTATGAGTGGCAAAGATTTTCCCCACTCTATTGGCTCTCTCTTTGCATTGCTGATAGTTTCCTTTGCTGAGAGAAAGCTTTTTAGTTTGAATCTATCCCAGTTATTGATTCTTGCTTTTATTTCTTATGCTATGGGGGTCCTGTTAAAGAAGTCTGATCCTAAGCCGACATGTTGAAGATTTGGACCTACTTTTTCTTCTATAACATGCAGGGTCTCTGGTCTTATTCTGAGGAACTTGATCCATTTTGAGTTCAGTTTTGTGCAGGGTGAGAGATACGGGTTTAATTTCATTCTGTTGCATATGGATTTCCAGTTTTCCCAGCACCATTTGTTAAAGAGGCTATCTTTTCTCCATTGCATATTTTTGGCACCTTTGTCTAGTATGAGAAAATTGTATTTATTTGGGTTTGTGTCCATGTCCTCTATTCTGTACCATTGATCTACCTGTCTATTTTGGTACCAATACCATGCCGTTTTTGTTACTATTGCTTTGTAGTAGAGTTGAAGATCTGGTATTGCAATACCCCCTGCTTTGCTCTTTCTGCTAAGGATTGCTTTAGCTATTCTGGGTTTCTTATTCTTCCAGATGAATTTCATAATTGCTTGCTCTATTTCTGTAAGGTACATCATTGGGATTTTAATTGGAATTGCATTGAATCTGTATAGCACTTTTGGTAGTATGGCCATTTTGACAATATTAATTCTGCCTATCCAGGAACATGGGAGATCTTTCCATCTTCTAAGGTTTTCTTTATTTTCTTTCTTTAGTGTTCTGTAGTTCTCATTGTAGAGGTCTTTCACCTCTTTTGTGAGATTGATTCCCAAGTATTTTATTTTTTTCGAGGCTATTGTGAATGGGGTAGTTTTCCTAATTTCTCTTTCTGAAGATTCATCACTTATGTATAAAAATGCATTGGATTTATGAGCATTGATCTTGTAACCTGCTACTTTACTGAATTCACTTCTGAGTTCTAAAAGTTTTCTGGTGGAATGTCCGGGTTCCTCTAAATATATAATCATGTCATCAGCAAACAGGGATAGTTCGAGTTCTTCTTTTCCATTTCGTATCCCTTTAATTTCTTTGGTCTGTCTGATTGCTCTGGCTAGAGTTTCAAGGACGATGTTGAATAGAAGTGGTGAAAGAGGGCATCCCTGCCTTGTTCCAGTTTTTAGGGGGAATGCTTTCAGTTTTTTCACCATTAAGAATAATATTAGCCATGGGCTTAGCGTAGATGGTCTTTATAATGTTAAGGAATGTTCCCACTACCCCAAGTTTTTCTAGTGTTTTGAGCATGAAGGGATGCTGTATTTTATCAAATGCTTTTTCTGCATCTATTGAAATAATCATGTAATTCTTAACTTTAAGTCTGTTGATATGGTGAATGACATTTATTGATTTCCGGATGTTGAACCAACCTTGCATCCCTGGTATAAAACCCACTTGATCGTGGTGCACTATCTTTTTAATATATTTTTGTATGCGATTTGCTAAAATTTTGTTTAGAATTTTTGCGTCGATGTTCATTAAGGATATTGGTCTGAAATTTTCTTTCCTCAATGTGTCTCTGTCTGGTTTAGGTATCAGGGTGATATTGGCTTCATAAAATGAGTTTGGGAGGGTTTCCTTCTCTTCTATTTCATGGAATACTTTGAGGAGTATTGGAATGATCTCTTCTTTAAAGGTTTTGTAAAACTCGACTGAGAACCCATCTGATCCTGACATTTCTTTCTTGGTAGGTTTTTGATGACCTCTTCTTTTTCATTGCTTGAAATTGATTTATTTAAGTTGTGTATGTCCTCGTGGTTCAGTTTAGGTAATTCATATGTCTCTAGAAACGTGTTGATGTCTTCGAGGCTTTCTGTTTTGTTGGAGTACAGATTTTCAAAATAATTATGTTTTGTATTTCACTCGTGTCTAGTGGTATTTCCTTGTTCATTCTGAATTTTAGTAATTTGAGTTTTCTCCCTCTTTCTCTTTCTTAGTGTGGCTAAGGGTTTATCAATTTTTTTTATTTTCTCAAAGAACCAACTATTTATTTTGTTAATTTTTCTGATTTTTTTTTTTTTTTTGTTTCAATTTCATTGATTTCAACTCTGGTTTTAACTATTTCCTGTCTTCTACTACTTTTGATGTTGGTCTGCTCTTCTTTTTCTAGGACTTGAGCTGTAGTGTTAAGTCATTTATTTGTTGATTTTTACTTCTTTTGTTGAATGTGCCCCATGAAATAAATCTTCCTCTAAGTACTGCTTTCATAGTATCCCAGAGATTTTGATATGATGTGTCTTTGTTCTCGTTTACTTCTAAGAATTTTTTATTTCCCTCCTGATGTCTTCTGTTATCCATTCATCATATAATAGTGTATTATTTAATCTCCAGGTGTTGGAGAAGTTTCTGTTTTTTATTCTGTCATTTTTTTCTAATTTCAATCTATTATGATCTGATACAGTACAAGGTAGTGTCTCTATCTTCTTGTATTTGCTGACAGTAGCTTTGTGGCATAAAATATGGTCTGTTTTAGAGAAGGATCCATGTGCTGCTGAGAAGAAAGTGTATTCGTTCTTTGTTGGATGGTATATTCTATGTATGTTCGTTAAGTCTAAATTGTTGATTGAGTTATTGAGATCTATGGTTTCTTTATTCAATTTGTGTTTGGAAGATCTATCCAGTGGTGAGAGAGGTGTGTTAAAATCGCCTAGAATTATTGTGTTGTGGTCTATTTGATTTCTGGAATTGAGAAGGATTTGTTTGATGTACATGGATGAGCCAATGTTCGGGGCATAGATATTTATGATTGCAATGTCTTGCTGATTTATGCTTCCCTTAAGCAGAATGTAATGTCCTTCTTTATCCCTTCTGACTAGTTTTGGTTTGAAGTCCACATTATCTGAAATGAGGATGGATACTCCAGCTTTTTTGCTGTGTCCATGTGCATGGTATGCTTTTTCCCACCCTTTCACCTTTAGTCTATGGGTATCTCTTTCTATGAGATGAGCCTCTTGCAGGCAGCACATTGTTGGATTTTTCTTTTTAATCCAATCTGCCAGTCTATGTCTTTTGATTGATGAGTTCAGGCCATTAACATTCAGGGTTATTATTGTGATATGATTTGTATTCCCAGTCATTTGACTCATTTTTTTTTTTTTTGACATGATTTGGTTTCTCCTTTATTTGGCTATTCCTTTAGGCTAGTTCCTCCCGTTGCTGATTTGCATCGTTGTTTTTCATCTCTTCCTCATGGAATATTTTGCTGAGAATGATCTGTAATGCTGGCTTTCTTTTTGTAAATTCTTTTAGCTTTTGTTTATCATGGAAGGATTTTATTTCGTCATCAAATCTGAAGGTAACTTTTGCTAGGTATAAGATTCTTGGTTGGCATCCATTTTCTTTCAGGGCTTGGTATATGTTGTTCCAGGCCGTTCTGGCTTTTAGGGTCTGGATTGAAAAATCTGCTGATATTCTTATTGGTTTCCCCCTGACAGTAATTTGATTCTTTTCTCTTGTGGCCTTTAAAATTCTGTCTTTATTTCATATGTTAGGTATTTTCATAATAATGTGCCTTGGTGTGGGTCTGTTGTAATTTTGTATATTTGGAGTCGTATAAGCCTCTTGTACCTAGTTTTCCATTTCATTCTTCAGATTTGGGAAATTTTCTGATATTATTTCATTGAATAGATTGTTCATTCCTTTGGTTTGTTTCTCTAAGCCTTCCTCAATCCCAACAATTCTTAAATTTGGCCTTTTCATGATATCCCATAATTCTTGTAGATTCTGTTCATGATTTCTTGCCATCTTCTCTGTTTGGTCAACTTTGTTTTCAAGATTAAATATTTTTTCTTCAATGTCTGAGGATCTGTCTTCCAGGTGTTCTATCCTATTGATTATGCTTTCTATGGATTTTTTAACTTGGTTTATTTTTTCCTTCATTTCAAGGATTTCTGTTTTCTTTTTTTTTTTCAGTATCTCTAACTCTTTATTGAAATGATCTTTTGCTTCCCGTATTTGCTCTTTTAACTGTTGATTGGTGCAATCATTTAATTCCTGCATTTGCTCTTTCATCTCCTCATTAGCTTCCCTGATCGTTTTAATTATGTACATTCTGAACTCCCTTTCTGACATTTCTTCTGCTGTGCTGTCACTGGGTTTTATTGATATAGTATCTAGGTTTGTTTGGGACATTTTCTTCCCTTGTTTGCTCATATTGGTCAGATATCAGTGGGACTCTGAGATATTGCAGATTTCCTCTTTGGCTTATAGTGTCCCTGTAGATTTCCAGTATATCACCTCCCAGCCTTCAGTAGCCTGAAGTCTTGGAGGAACTTGATAATGCAGTGCTTCCGAAGAAAGCTGCCCCTAGCCAACTACTGGGTCCAGGGCTGGGAGCTTGTTCTGCGTGGAAATCCTCTCACTGGGCAGTCCTGCTCCTAGTAGCTGGCTATAGACAGGGCCTGCCCCCACCTGAAGGTGCCAGGCTGCTAGGGGAAAGCCTCTCTCTGTCCTGCCTTGGTCCCAGAAGCTGCTTGCAGGCCAGGACCCACCGCTGGGTTCAGATCTTGGAGTTGGCTCTGTGCAGAAAAGTTCTCACTGGGCTTGCCTGCTCCAAGAAGCTGGTTGAGGAAGGAGCCTGCCGCGGGAGGGAGCAGGGCTGCTTGGGGAAGTCTCTGGCTGCCCTGCCCTGCTGGGTTCAGGGCTTGGGGTTGATTCTGTGTGGAAAAGCTCTCACTGGGTGGGCCTCCTCCTAGTAGCTGGCTGTGGATCGAGCCTGCCGCTGGAGAAAGCAGGGCTGCTTGGGGAAGACTCTAGATGCCCTTCCCTGCTCTGAGAAGCTGCCCCTGTCCAGGCCTGCCGCCCAGGCCAAGATTCACCAGTGGGAGAGACTCACCCCACGGCTCTATGTTGGTCAGTGTCTCTCAATGCCTCCCCTTCTTGAATCCTGGGTTCTGGAGCGACGGGAGATGCAGTCACCCTCTAGTCCGCCATCTTGGATCCTACCGCAATCTTCATTATGACGGCTTTTGTGTGTGTGAGCAGAGCACTCAGCAAGTTTCTAGCCTTCTCTGGACCTCATTTTATCTGAGGAATTAAACTAAATGATCCCTTCTTGAGCATCCTTCTTGCTTTCTTATTATTCTGTATTTACATAAAGGCACTTAAAACAATGACCATACAGTCAACACCTTTGCAAGTCAAGAATCTTAGAACTATGAAGAATGATGTCATCTAAACACTATTCACACACCCACAATTTGGCTAGTTTATCTGAAGCATTAGTTCAAACTTTACTGGTTTTTTCATTTTGAAGACTAGCCTGTGTACAGATGTGATTAATTTTTTTTTTTAAATGTTGACCTGGAAATTGAGTCATTTGTTACCATGCTGACTTGGGATATACTATGAAATTGAATACAGAGGGCCCTCAGTTTACGATGGTTCAGTTTAACATTTTTTTAGTTTCAAGAAGACACAAACATGATATGCACTCTGTGAAAAATATACTTTGAATCATGATTTTTTTTTTTTTCCTGGGCTAGTGCCATGCCCTAGAACACCTTCTCTTTACCCTGGGCAGAAGCAGTGAGCTGTAGCTACTGGTTGGCCTTGAGATCATGAAGGCACTCTACTGTGAGTGGTGCTTCTGGGCTATGATAGTCAAGCCAGGTGTATTCATTGCATTATCAACTCATATTTTCAACCTATGATAGGTTTGTTAGGCTATGACCCCATTGTAAGTCAAGGAGTATCAGTAAACTAATAAAAAAAAAATGCTGGTTGTTAACTCTGCCAAGTTGAATAATTGTCTTAGTGTTTGCCAGCTCATTATAGTCTGCCTTATATTTCTTATCTGAATATCTATAAAAATATAAAAGAAATATCTTTCTGAAATGGTTCTGAATAAATACTACAACAGTGAAACATAATTTAGGAGAGTTGAGGATATAGCTCTGTGGTAGAGCATTTGTCCAGCATGTATGAGGCCCTGGGTATTCAATCCACAAGAAAAAAATAAAATTATATATCACATATATTATATATGTATAATATATAGTATATATAAATAAAATTATGCATATAATTTTATATATATATTAAAATGTTTTCCATATATATATAACATTACATTAAATATAAAATGACACAAAAGTTTACACAGTTACGGAAGATACTAAGCATACATTAACATATTTGTCTTCTCCATTCCATGTATTCTACCTTTAAGGGTACCAACCTCACACCTGATACATAGAAAAAACTTAGTGTTTGCTAAATAAGTAAATAGCCTCCATCTCTGACTGTATAGATGCAACTATTGAGGAAGAGACAGATTGTCTCATTTGCTAGTTTGAGACAAAACCAAACTCAATATCTGGGTGCTTTCATTCCTACTCCAGTTGTAATTTTTATATTATACAGAAACAAGAATTTTGACACTAGATATATACTAAAGCCAAATTTTGTAAATATGAATTCTTAGTGCTTCCAGGTAGCTATAACGAAAGACTTTAGGCTGGAGAATTTATAAACCACAGAAATTTATTTTTTACAGTACTAAAGGTCGTAATGTCCAGGATTCAGAGGCCAATAGTGTAGGGCCAGGGTTTGCTTGCTCAAAGACAGTAACTTCCAGTTGTGTCCTCTCATGATGAAAGGAACAAGGGAGCTTTCCAGAACCACTTTTTAAAATAAGATTTCTCATCCTATCCATCAGGACTCTGCCTTCCTGACCTAATCACCTCCCGAAATACCCCAGCTCCTAATACCATAGCCCTAAGTATTAGGATTTTAATATATAATTTGTGAGTGGTCATAAACATTCAGATCACAGTAATGACAATTTCCAATCAGAGACTGAAAATTTTTCAACTGGAAACATAAACAAGAATCTTTTCTATACCTTTACAGAGCATAGAAAAGTGGTCAGGACTTAAGATATTAGCTTAACCACTTAGTTCTCATTAAGTGCTACTTCTCCACTTCATGTATTCTATGGGGATGCATGTTTTAGTAGAGAGCCCTGGATTTTACCAAGGACTTTACAATCTAATAGTACTCTAGAATTCTGTGGGATCTGTTGAATGGAAAAACTTAGAAGGCATCTTACTTAGCATCTTACCTAACACATGAGTCCTTTACTCAAAAACTCCTACAGGGAAGTGCCCATGTGTGGCTACAATGCCTTCGGCTTGCAGTCTGCACTACTTCAAGACAACTGGAAGGAAAGATCTCAAGGATATTTTTGTTGTTGTTTTCTCCAACTTCACTGAGGGATAGCTGACAGTAAAAACTTGTGTATATTTAAGTTGTACAACTTGATTTGATAGATGTGTTCATTGAGAAATATTCCCCACAATCAAGCTAATTAATATATTCATCACCAATCCCTTGTGTGTGTGGGAGGAGGGATGGGCAGAGGTGAGAGGTAATATCCACCTTCGTAGCTTTGAAACTAAAACTTGAGAGTCACTATAGTAAATGTTCTTATGTCCTCAGTTTCTCCAGTTTTAAAATGTAGATACTAATATGTCTGTCTTGCAAGTTATTGTCAAAATGGGACAAATTATATGAAGCTCTCTCACATATTGGCAGTCAAAAATACTTATTTCCCCAACAGATGCTTTATCAGTAAATATGGATAAAATTTGCTTCTTTTCTGATGTATTGATTTCCTAGGTCTACCATAACAAAGTACTACAAACTGGGTGACTTGAAGCAATAGGAATATGTTCTCTCCCTGTTTGGGAGCTACAAATCCTAATCCAGGTATCAGTAGGACCATACCCTCTCTAAAGGTTGTAGGGAGGACTGCCCTGGGTTCTTCCTAGTTTCTGGGCATTGCAGTGTTGGCATTCCTAGACATGTGGGTGCCTCACTCTGATCTCTGCTCTGTCATCCAACTGTTCTTGTATTCCTGCATGTGTTCAGAGATTCCTCTGCTGACAAGGACACAAGTCATATCGAATTTAGGACTCACTCTAACCTGGTATGACTTAACATGATTATATCTGCAAAGACCCTATTTCCACACAATGTCATATTCATGGGGTCTGGATAGACATAAATTTTGGAGAGGATACAGTTCAACCCAGTATACTAGAGTTATAATGAAAATTAAATGAAATATTATGTAAACTGTAAGGTACAAGTAAATTCCATTTCTTGATTTTCTAATTTTTAGGTTATTTACTGCAAATATGCATCCAATAAAGACTTTCTAACTGTAAAAAAACTCATTTTCCAATCAGAAGAGAAATAAAATAGTTTTATCCCCAAATAATAAAGTTATAAAAGAATATATAAAATTACTCATATCTACTGTGAAATTCTTTATAAAAAATTAATCTATTTTATAAAATCATATTCATAGGATATATATGTAGGAATTGCAGTGTACTGAAGATCAAATTTAATTTTTCATTTGTTTAAGCTGCTGACTTAAGTTATGTTGATGTCAGGGTTTTTATGCCCATGAGCCAATTTTAACAGTTCACTTTAAGTTTTTAATAGAAACTTCTAAGGAATGATAATTCTATTGTAACAGCAGAAATAGTTTTGATGAGTATTCACATACAAATATTTAAATGAAAAGTTTATGACATTAATCATCTTTTAAATTTATTATATAATGATATCTTAGGACATGCCACTTATTTCTCAAATTGTGAACAATGTAAGTATCAGCATTTACATTAACATTAGAAGAACAATTGAGTTGGGTGAAGTATTTTTTTCATGGTAACCTGCAGCAAATCAATCAATGTCACTTGAATTGATGCACTTGGACTCCCAACAGCATATGATTTTCACTGAGTGGTGCTGTGAAAATACTGTGATCAGGTCTAGGAGAGAAGAAAAATAAGACTTCTTTTGCAAAGATAAGATGTGATCATAAGATTACTTCATGCTTCCTGCATAGAAATAAAGAAATCCATATAAATAGTAGAAAGTCTACATTTTTATCATGCACTGAGACACTTATGTTTTGAATGCTTGAAGACACTTGGGGTTATATGTCCAATATAAATAGCCTATTGGAAAATGAGAACATTTTTAATTATCTAAAAGGAGGACAAGGAAGACATCTAAAAATTCTTTTAATCTCGTTAAACTTTTATCCTGTAGGATAAAAAGTATAACCATCCCAAGATTCACAAATCCCTTCCTCACCTTAGACTGTAAGGCCTGTAAATCTACCTTGATCTCAATGGGTACCAACTGTCTCACTCACACTGTCATTGTCTCCAGACTACCGTCATTACTGTCACCTTGAACTACTGCATTCACTTCTTAACTTTTCTCTCTCTTGCTATGGCTTGAATGTTTACCACCCCCAAGAATCTTGTTGAAATTTGGATACCACTTCGGTGATAAAAGGAGGAAACTGAGAATTTGATAAGGCCAATTACAGCTTAGAAAGTGTGAGTTTGACCCCTTTTTGCCTCATGTCCTCACTCCTTCCACCATGGGATGATCAGCAAGAAAAAGATGCCAGTATCTTTATCTTGGATTTCCCAGGCCCCAGAGTATGAGAAAATAAATTTCTATTTGCTGCAAACTATCCAGGCTCACGTATTTTGTTATAGCAGCACCTGGAGACTATGGCACTGCTGTAGCTCTTTCTGGTCCTCACTCCACCAAGTATCTGATCAATCTTCCTGTAGCTCATGCTCACTCCTGGGGAAAAATCTGCATGTGCTACAGTTACATGCAAATCACCCTCATTCCAACTCTTCTCAGATCTGACCACAGCCAATTTCTCCAGTTTTATACTACTTTATCCCCTCAAAACCCCATGTTGCAGAGAATCCAGATTCTTCTCTATTGTCTGGAGACCATCTATGCTTTCCAGTTGCTCTGCTTCTGTTCAAATTATTCTACCTGAATTGACCAATTTTCAAACCAACTCTATTGTCCTGTCCTTTACAAAGCTCCTCTGATTCAACTCCCTTCCTCATAATTATTCCCAAGTACTAGGTGTGTCTGTTACCAATGTTTAGCATATTCTGGTTCGTCAGCAACTCGGTTGCTTATTTTTCTCCCTTAGTGACATTAATTGTATACAGTTCATGAGTAATCATATTTTCCTCATATCTGGATCATCTCTAGCAACCAGCATAACACCTTCATGGATTAAATCAAATGAGCTTACATATAATATTTTTCTGAAAATTCCATGGGAGATTACCATTTCAGAAAGAAAGCTAATTTATGGGATGAGGATGATAGAATCTAAGGAGTTTTGAATTGTTACAAACTTGTTGGTTCTCAGAAGATAGATGAAGGTAAATTATACAATTTTTCAACTGTCACAGGCAGTTAAATTATGAGACGTGAGAGGTAGTTTCTCAAATGCCGGTTTATTCCCTGCACACAATCACACACTTTACTTGATCTAACTCTAATCCTAGCCTAACTCTAGTCTCACACCTGACATCCCAGTGCTCACCATCTGATGTTCTTAAGGCGGCTTCGCTGGGATTGGATCCAACCAGACCCAGAGCTCGTGTGGGAATTCACTGCCAGCGGGGGAAGTGGAAGCTGGGGCATTTCCTCCACTCAGGTTGCCTGGGGTCTCAGCTCACCTGGGGTCTCAGCTCTCTGGTGACATCTGGTGACCTCTGGTGTCCTCTGATGCCCAGTCTGGCCTGGACTCAGCTCTCTGCGGTCCCATCCCTTGCTCTCCCGCCTGTCTTCTTATAGTTCTTCTTGTGTATGTCCAGGCTCTATAAGATGGTTGGCACTTGGGGGTGTCGGGTGTGGTTGCACCAAGCTACTTCTGATGGGTTATACCCCATTTGGGGGGTCTCTCACTGGTTACACCTTTTTTAGGGTTACATCATTGGGTTTTTGCACAGTCACACATATTATATGAATTCTCATATAATATTCCCTATAGTAAAGTTCCATATAGAGAAATATAACAAAGCAAGGTAAAATAATAGAGATCCACATAGCCAATGCAAAACAAAGCATACCACTCATAACATCAACTAAATACTGTAGGCATTTTTTTTTCAAATAAAATCTTTACATTTTTACCTTTTCTGAGTAATCACAGCCCATATTTCTGTGTCTTCCTTATTTTCAGGGTTTTCTTTGTAAAATCTTGACATAATCCTAAAATCAACCTGAGATTTGAAAACATGTGAGTTTATTTACTTGGGTTATCATGAACTGACTTTCAAAGGTGAAAAGAAAAGAGGAAGGAAATATCTATTTTAGATATAATTCCTCAAAAAATGATTTGAAACAAATAAGAGTATGCTCTTTCTCCCATTACTTATTTGTAAGGCAGAGAGAAGAATATAGAACCATTCCACAGTTACCACAGTGCTTTTTAAGAGTATCAGGGTGTTTGAACATGGTTTCTATAAAAATAGAAGCTGCATTCTATTGAACCTGACCTTCATTCGAACACTTCTAATTTTATTGAGATCTCCTTCAACTGAGCCACAATGATGGGAAACCCAACTTCACATTCCTCCTGGAGGTGTGGCTGGATGTTCCCTATTTCACATTCAACGTGCATTGTTGAGCACATCACTGTATGTTGAGGCAAACTTGTACTTCATGACTTCTTCGTTACTCTATGTAATCCAGGTTGTATAAATCAATTTTTTGAACTTATACATATTAATTGGAGCAGTAGTGAAGATAATGGTATTAATGAAATCCTTCCTTCCATTAAAATGAGGTCGACAGTGGCATATTACTACTCCACAGGGAGCATAACCAAATTTAAAGGAGTACTGAACTGTTTGGCAGGTATTAGTCTCTAGAGAATAATTAAACTCCTATAAGTGCTCTGGAAAAAAAAAGTCTCACCATCTCATGAGAAATGTAGAATAAAAATGCTTTTTTAGATTTAAACTAATTAGGCTATGTCTTAATGTTTGTCACTGTTACTCATAAAAATGATTATTCACAAAAAAGAATAATTGCCCTCCTTCCATTGCCTTTTTTACTATTCGTTTGAGAATTTTAAAAAATTTTGTTTTGCTTTTTTTTTCTGTTTAGGTACATTGTTTCTTCCATTAGATACTGATGTTTGTCTGTTTTATTATTATATGTGCTTAATGACATTATGTAAGATTATACAATGCAATATTCTCTGTCTACTGAGATTTCTCCCCTAGAACCAAATTATAGAAACACTTTTATGCCCTGTTTTTATAACTATCTTGTTTGGGGACATTCCAAACTAGGCATTGGATGATATTTTCATGAACAGATGCTTCCCAATTCATGATAGGGTTATGTTACAATAAGACCATCACAAGTTGAAAACATCACAAAAATTCATTTTCTACACTCAACCTACCAAGCACCATAATTTAACAACACAACCCAGTGCAGACTATCAGTTGTTTGCCTGTGTTATCACATAGAGGACTGGGATCTATCACTTACTTCTGTTACCCAATATCCCAAGAATAATGTACAACCATATCAGTAACCTGGGAAAGATTAAAATTCAAATTCAAAATTTGGTACCTACTGAATACAGATTGCTTTTGCATCACCAAAGAATCTGCAAATCATAAGCTGAACCATTGTTAAGTTGGGGACCATCTGTACAGTGAAGTTGAAAGGTAACGATCCATACAACATCAGAAGGTGGGTTCAAAATGCTACAGAAGTCTCTTTTGATAACCAAATTCCAACAAGGTAAAGTTTAATTAGGTTATATATATATATATATATGTATATATATATATATATATATATATATATATAGAGAGAGAGAGAGAGAGAGAGAGAGAGAGAGAGAGAGATGAACATTTAAAATGACTCATAGAAACACCAAATGAATAAAAACCACCTCAGAGTTGTTCCAAGTCCTTTCAGTTTAAACAAGGAAACAAATGCCCAAAGTCAAGAGTGACTCATCTGAAGGGATTGATTATTATTAACTTCCCTGGATATTCACATGAGGTCTCCAGCCTCAGGTCAGTGAGGTTGAGGTGCCAAAGTATTACTCCACCACCCATGTGTATTAATTGGGGAGTTTTAATTGATCTAAACTCAAAAGCAACATGATGGGATTACCAAAAACAGGTTTTTTTTTTTTTTTAATCAAATTAACTGAACAATAATGCCCAATAATAGATGGACCATGTGTCATTGGTCCTTAGGCTTAGCCTTCCTTGTCTCCCTTTCCTCAGTCCTTCACCCCTGTTGCTTGAATTCACTTCTCAAATGAACATTTAGCACCAAATTCCTTAATCTACACTTTCTTTTGGGAAGATTCATGCTAAGACAGATAGTGAATCTGCTGTAGGGATAAAGTTTAACGGACTCCATGAGTTATTTTTTCTTGAAGCTATTTTTTAAAAGAATATTTCTTATCTGAGGTATTCCAAAAAAGACATTGAGGGAAATGAGCTAAAAGAGCTTTCTTCTAATGTAGAATAAAACCCAAATTCCCTGTTTTGACTGCCTACAAGAAAATGTGAGGCAGATATATGACCAAGATAATCTGGTCACCAGCTCTCTCCACATGCCTTCTTACCCCCCTCCTCTCACTCTCTTTACTGTAGTGCCACTTGTTAATCCAAAACCCTCAGGACCCAGAGTGCTCTGATATAAAAGGATTTATTGAACCGTTGTGGATGCTAGCCAGAAAAAGTCAGGTCCTAAGATAAGTTTCTGCAAACCAGCAGCAGAGAAACTAGTTAGCAGTTGGAAAAAATGTCACCGTACCAGAGTGAAGAGCATCTTTTAGAAACTTTGGAAGAGGAAAGATCTGTAAGCTACATCACTGATACACAAGTGGGGCAGGATGCAGAGGGGTTTATGGCTTTGGAATTTGAGGGCAGTCCATAAGGAAAAGGAGTTGTTCCTCTTGGTGGTGGTGGTTTTGAAGACAAAATTTCAACATAAAAAAACTTTTTATGGTTTCCCCTGCCGCTGTTAACTGATTTGCTTCTCTTTTTTCCCTCAGACCAACCTCTGGTCATTATAATTGAATTTAGAACATCTCATAATTTTTTATCACACTTTCTTTTCATAAAAATGCAAGTGTATTCCTGCCTCTGAACTTTTTCCCTTTTCCCAGGCACAGCAGATATTTGTCCAGATACTTGACTGTCACCTCACAGAAATGCCTATCACAATATCAAATATGTCATCTTCGATCACTTTCTTTTCTTACACCTTTATTTTTTCTTCAAAGCAGTGGTCACTATTTGAAAGCACTTTTCCATTGTTTATTTGCTGTCTTTCCCAATTAGAATGCAAACTTCCTTAGGGCAGGGGCTTTGTTGCCTTCTCTAGGTGTGACAACATGTGTCTGTGAAAATGTCTGTGTGCTCTTTGCCATTCTCACTTTTTTATGGACAAGGGAAAATGCAATCACAAACCAGCTTTTGGAAATCATTGCATTGCTTTGCAAAGTGGAGCAATTTCCTTAACATTATCACAATGTCTTCACGTTCTCCGCTCCTTTGCTTCTCTGACTTTGACTCCAACATTCAGCTGGAGAGTTCTTGGTACATCCACTACACTAAGATTCAGCAGTCTCTACCATGAAATTTTTTCAATGGCCATGCAAGTGAATGCTCTGTCGTTTTGCTGTGTGTTCACTTTTCTTAACCCATGCAACCAACCATGTACCAAAAGGATTTGGTCATGCGTCTCCACTTATCCTCCAACTCTGAGATCAAGGGACTGTACTTTTGTCATTCACTTTATCCTTACAACCTAGAAAAATGCCTCCCTTTTTCACTACCATCATCCTAGGCTAACTCTTCCTTTGTGTTATTGAACAGAGGATATTTGAAGCTGCTCTGCCTTGTCTTTCCTACCAGAATTCTTGAGTTTATGTCTCTGTCAAATTTGGTTTGTCTCATAGGATCTTTAATATTGCAGTCATCTATCTATCTATCTATCTATCTATCTATCTCTCTATCTATCTTATTGGTACTGGAGATTGAACTCAGGAGAACTTGATCACTGAGTCACATTCCCAGTACTATTTTGTATTTTAATTAGAGATAGGGTCTCACTGAGTTACTTAGTGCCTCACTTTTTGCTGAGGTTGGCTCTGAACTCTCGATCCTCCTGCCTCAGCATCTGAGCCACTGGGATTACAGGTTTGCACCATCGGGCCTGACCTCATCTTGTTATTTTTAATTCTATGTCCTTGCTTTGAGTAAAATGCATTGTAAATAGTAGCTTACTAGTCAGCTTCACTTTATTACAATGAAATAATTGAAGCAATTAACTCTATAAAGAGAAAGGGTTTATTTAATTCTTGGTTTTGGAGGTTCAAAGTCCAAACAATGTAGAGCAGGCTTGGAGAGGACTACTCCATAATTGGATCACCTCATGGTGCAAATGCCATCTCCACCTAGAGCAGAAAGGACTGACTGAGGTCCCACAATCTTTTTCATGTCCCCAGTGACCTAAGGACCTCCCACTCCATCCCACGTACAGGTCCACAGCACCTCCCAATGGCATCACCAAGCCATTAACATATGGACCTTTAGCCTTAGCTGACTCTACTCAGATTCAAACCATAACACAGAGAGTATTATTGGATGGTTTTAAAAAGATTTTTACATGAGTATTGTGTCACCTCTGTGACTTCTTTGCAGCAGGGACGTCACCACCAGCCCAGAGGCCTCACAGCTTTGAGACCTGGAAACCTGTCTGTTTCAATCACTGACTATAGGCAGGGCAATCTTTTGTACCAGCTGAATGTGATCAGGACCATACTGTTCACCCTCACTCCACAGCCAGCACAGTTCCTTTTATGGAAATGCCCTTTCCTCCCCATCTCCTTCCCCTGAGGCACCTCTACTCATCTCGCCATCTCACTCTGTAACTATTTTTCTCTTACTGACATTGAGAGCACCAGTCACCTCCCTTTCCAGCATGTTCATGTTTGTAATTTTGCTATGATCATACGATCAGTGTCTGTCGGTCCCAGGAGAGTGAGCTGCAATAGGAAAGAGGTTACTGTTCCAATTTGTCAAGCATGATGCCAGGCACATGGTAGGTGATCAAGAAAGAGTCTTGGGAGTAAATGAATGAATACACACATAGACTCACTTACAATCTAACCAAGTTTGTGACATGCGATGAAAGGGTTGCTGTGGAAAAAGGATCCTTTTTAGTCGTCCTGAGAGGATTTCAGTTTCTAAAGGAGGTTGAAATTCTTACAGAGTTAAAAAAGGAGTAGCTTTTTGAACCTGATCATTTTTAGAATGTTGGCCTAGGCTGTAAGTCAAACGGAGAAAGCTTTCTGTTCACAAGCCCCAAGGGGTTAAGGGCACCATCTAGGGAACCTGGAAGAAAAGTCTGCCACTGAAGCATGAAAAACCAGGTGTAAAAAGACTTTCAATTCAGGTCCACTTGTTAGGAATTCTAAGTTTTACAGTCCTTGATCCTCCCTGCATCAGATTACTTTGTAACTCAATTGTTTCCTCAACTCAAAAGAACTTGATCTTACTTTTTTTAGTTCAGGTGTTGAGTGAACTGAAAGAGAATAAAGAGATTAATTAAAGTAAGATAGCAATGGTCAAGTTTGCACTCTGCTGAGTGTATCGCCCTCAACTTAAATCTTCTTAAACCACACACAATTAATTTGAAAGCCTGAGGGCACTTGCATGGAAAGGATAATGGGCTGAAACTTTAAATGATATAAAGTTCTTAATCTGAAGTCTCTCTGCTTTATTGGTTTATGTTAACACCTTACTGATTAATCTTGTGATGATTGAAGTTGTTTCTATTCAGGGATATCAAATTGACTTTTTGAATCAATTCTATTTTTGGTCATTTTAAATTCTCAGTCATCACACTATTGATTCAATTGACTGTATGGAAACTAAACCTTAAAACAAAAGAAAATGCCATAGTGGTCATTACTCAATTCAATGGATATTATATGCATAATTAGTCTCCAAGATATTTTCTAAATAGTTTTAACAAGTAGAAGTAGACAATGAACATATAAAACCACAGAGGACTAATTTATAAATGACCTTCATACAAGCCATAAGTCACTGATCTGGACATTATAGCACCTCCAGAAACCTGCTATTCTGATGAAAACTTTAAAACAAATCTTGAGGAAATGTTCACATAATGTTAAGGGAGAAGGCAGGTGACAAAACTATATACGGAGTATAAGCCCATTGTATTGGGAAAGAAATACATGTATATGAAATAAATATATATATATGAAAATATATATTTCTGTGTATACAGTGAATATTGAAAGAAGATACAAACACACATATGTATCTTCTTTACCTATGTAAAATATAGAGATAATATAAATACACATTTACGTACACATGCCAATGTGTCCACACACACATTAAAAGAAAGGAGAAAGGAGACTAGAGAGACAGGGAGAATGAGAGAGAGGTGGGAGGGAAGAGGAAAGAACGATGTAAAATGAAAATATGCCAAAATGTTAACCCTGGTTGTTATGGTTTGGATATGAGGTGTCCCCCGAAAGCTCACATGTGAGACAAGGAAGGAAAGTTCAGAGGAGAAATGATTGGGTTGTAAGAATTTTAACCCAATCAGTGAATTAATCCCCGATGGGATTAATTGAAGTGGAAGGGTGTGGTTGGAGGAGGTGGGAATTGGGGTGTGGCTATGGGGTATATATTTTGTATCTGGAGAGAAGAGTCTCTCCCTACTTCCTGATCACTGTGATTTAAATTGCTTCCCTCCACCACCCTCTCCTGCCATGACATTCAGCATCACCTTGAGCCATGAGAAATGGGACCAGCCTTCTATGGCCTAAGACCTCTGAAACCATGAACCCTCAAATAAACTTTTCCTCCTTTACAGTTGTTCTGGTCAGATCCTTTTAGTCATAGCGGTGAAAAAACTGACTGAAACACTGGTTTTATAGGAAATATTTTTCTTTAAACTTTGTATGTTTCCTATATTTTCCAAAGTAGCCTATACTTTAATAATCAGAAAAAATCAACATTTTAAAACCTAGAACATACACCTGTGGCTTTCAGATGAAAAAATTCATCTTAAGAATTTCCTCACAGTTGGGTTAGGCTAGTTATAGAGAAGAGGAAGAAAAAAATATTACCACCCACAATCTTCTACCACTGCGAAAATGTTTTCTCTCTACCTACACACACACACACACACTGCTATAGTTTCAGTGCCTTGACATCTAAAAGACGTGTGCCAGAGTCAATGACTATAAAATTCGAACCTTGAGTTCTTAGATGTCAATAAGCTAGAACTGAGTCATCATCTAAAACAATCCAAAAGTCCCCCCTGTGTTTAATTGCAAGGGCTTTTGGAAACCAAGGTACTATGGGCCTCCATCAATCATGGATGAGGAAAAGACACGGTAGAAAGAAGAGAAAGAATGTAAAAAGACCCACCTCTCAAGGAGCAAGACCTACCTAACATGTGAGCCATATTACTGGAAGTCAAGGATTTTCTGCAAAGACAGCCCTTCCCATAGACTAGAAAAGCCACATATGTGATCTGGTCTGCAGACCAGGGGCGTTCATATAGAAAATCCTTTCACTTAGGCTCTCCCAAGAACCACAATAGTTTTAGGAGACTGAGAACTTTCTTCAGGGCGGGCTACAAAATTTATAGGGTTCAAAGTAAAACAAAATTATGGGGCTTCCTCTTCAAAAACCAGAGGTGCTAAAACACAAAGCTTTTTCCTTTCTTCCTAGTCTTTCTCTTGGTTTGTCACAGAATTTTCTATTTGCCATTGAAAGTCATTTAAAGCAAAGTTTAAATTGTTTATTATTATTATAAATAATTGTAATACTCCTCTTTATATTGTATAATCACTATTTTAAAAGAAATGCAAGCACCTAACTCATGGAGAGTCACAAAAATTATGAATTCATATTTTGTAGCTTGTGTATGTTTATGTATGTTGTTATTAGCAGCACAGTGAAATAGTACAAAAAACTAATACAACTGTTTTTATTCACCAACAAGCTACTGTAAATTTACTGATGAGTAAGGAGGGATTGAAAAGAATTATGGAAAAAGATTTAAGGAACTACAGGTTGCTCTATTTCCCTTTCTAAATCAGTATTTTCCCCATCTGTGGTTGGTTAATAGAGGAAAGTAAAGTGAATAACAAAGATATGATATGGTTCTTTGGTCATTCATGTTCCTTAAAGTGCCACTTCTTCCTTTTTATATTTGAAGCAAATTCTAGTTTGGACAGAAAAGGTATCATCTCAGATCTGTCAATATATCCATTCACTTGGTCATGGATATAACATATTTAACCTTGTACTCACTTGTAGACTTCCTGGGCATCCATACATTGTGTATCCATCAGAATCCTGTGCTCAGGATTATTACAAACACAGTACCCAAAGAAAATCACCAAGATGGCATACCTTTTATGCTTACCTCCTCTGCTCATACACACATCACTGTCCCATTAAGCTTCACTTACAAAGCACACATTTAAAGACAAAGTTGTGAATGGTTTCAAAACCATAGTAGCCAAGCATTAAATCAAATGCAAAGACCCTTCTGATCATGGACCCTTTGCAACTACACAGGTTACACATCCATGACCTAACCCTGATATACCGTGGGATTTTTTACTTGAGTTCTTTCCAACCCCCTCAGCAGACTAATGCCTATTTATCTTATAAATGAAATTAAAGTTCATCAGGCCCAGGGGCAAAGAATAGGGCATATGCACACTGAATTCTACACACACACACACACACACAAATAAATTAGAACAAACTCATTAGAAACAGGAGTTAAACATGATCTAATATTCACATGACATTATATAACTGACTCATACCAAACTCCTGCTTTATAATTTATGGATAAAGCCAGTAGTAGAAGACAGACCAGGGAGCAGAAAAGAAGGAAATCTTGCTCACTGGTTATTTCAGATGTAGTTCTTGAGATTGACTGGGACACTAATTGGAGAATCATTAAATGAGAAGGTAGTCTTACACATATATCAATGGTCTGTTTTCTCTCTGATTGACAAAAACGAACAATTCCAGGAATCATGCTGAACTCTGTAATCTGATAATTAAGGAAGGGCTCCATAGAGCAAGGGGAAAAAAAACAGGAAAATTAAATTTAGAAAGAAGCTGATGAAGAGCCAGGCACCAGCTGACACAAAATCATGCATTTAAGATGTTCTTAAAGAGAAACTTAAAATGTTCTTCATAAATAAGCTTAGTAGCATCAAACAAATAAAGGCCTTTCTGTAAAATAATATGAAGGCTATCAAGGCAATACTTTTCTTAACCAAGCAAGCAATTCCACATGGCTTCAAAACAAGGCCAACCTTGTAATAGGATCAGATCGAATGTGGTTTAAGTGAATTGTTTACGTACATTCTGTAGCCATCCACATAGATGAAGTGACTCTCCTCTCAGCATGTCAGAGGCAGGATTAACCTGAGTTTTTTGCTATACACTGATCCTGCATGAATTCTACCTCAGTTTCACCTGTTTTGAGGTGCCTTGGTCCTCCTCTAGAATTGAAGTGACAAACTGCAGAGCTTATATCCTCCTTCCTAATAAACTGTCTTCCCCTGATCTGAATTCCGTTGCCCGTGTTTTCCAGCCGCCAATATCCACACATAGAACAAATGCCACTTTTCAGAGTTATCAAAGGGACACCACCACCAATCTCTCCCTCTGTTTCCATTATCATCATCACCAAGTCAGATCTCTGGATTCATTAGCTGATTCTTAAATCATTCCTAATATTGGGCCTTGGACCCGCTGCCCCTGCCCACACCCCAGCTCACATTTCTAAGATCACTGTTTATGATCTCATGTGTTTTCCTTAGGCACTCAGAGCCCAACCAGAGCAGACCATCTCCACCTAACACTGATTTGTTCTATCACTGTTGCCACACAGTTACTGGGAATGCAACATGTCTATAGCCTGAAACCATCTGAGATGCTAAATTGCTCTTGAGGTCAATCAAATGTAGCATCCTAGCATTTGCCATGTGACTCTGCTCCTAACTGAAATCCTAATCCTAGAATTGGGGCACCTTCCACTCTCCTACAAATGGCACCTGTGCAGTAAATTCCTGTGCCCTTCTGTTCCACCATAAACAGAAAGGAGAAAGAAGGGTACAAATATAAGAACTGAAAAGCATTAAGACAATCTTTGCCTCAAAAATTGTCTCAATCTATGTGCCAAGTATGAGCAATATCATCTTTAAAATTCAATTCAGTTCAATACTAACCAAGGGAGACACAGTGGGTGACTCTACACAAAGATAAATAAGGCACAGTCCCTGCCCTTGAGGAGCTCACAGTCCAGATAAAAAGAAATAGCATATATTATACTGTATTTTTGTTACCTTTATGTGAGTGCATGATAAACACATTTAGGAAGTGCTTTGAGGATATAGAGTGAAGATTATTTTCTTTAGGTTAATCATTGCTCTCTTTTAGACATAATTTTATTCATAGTATTCCATGAAGCAATACATCAGTTATTAGAACTCTCAGGACCTTGCCTCCCTTCCAAACTGTGTGGTAGAAGGTGATAAGTGTGTTTGGAAAAATTAGAGCAAGATAAGAGGAATCAGGAAAAATATTCATTAATGCATTCACTCATGCATTTAACATTTATAAATCACCAACTCTATGACAAGTGCTATGCAAAATACTGTGCAGGATGAAAAGTTCTATGAAAGATAGTTAATATCTTCAAAGAAACTCGTATCACCACCTGTTTCTTGATGCTGAAAAATCAAGTTAGGACTTTGGTAACTTGGGGTTTAATAGCTGAACTTTTAATACTTTGGGTCTTAAAACCATATTCTATTGTACAACGAATTCAGTTCTTATAGATACAGATGTGCCTTATGTATTTTATTCCATTGAGTTGTCTATATTTATACTTGTTGCTTTTGTAGTTTCTCAGCTTCATTTCTCTTATAACATTAAAAAAAAAGGATAAGACTGATTGATGAGACTTCTAGCTCACATAGTAGAGTCACTGCTACTTTTATCATAAAGAATCACTAAAGGTACTTACAAAAATGCAGTAAATAGGACTCAGAATCTTTGAGGTGGAGGGACATAAATCTGCATTTTTAGTCAGCACACAGATTCACATTGAAGTTTGAGAACTACCACTTTAGCACAACTTTGCATTTGGTTTGTATTCTTGAGAATTTAGGTCACTCACCTTTTAAGTAATGTCAATGCCTACTGGACTCATTTCCATTCTGAATATAATTATCAAGCAACTGCTTTAGATATGAGACTACAATTAACTCTGCAATGTGGCTATGAGGACCACAGAGCTGACCTCTGCCTTCTTATCCAAACCCAGCCTACTAATGCCAGCTGTTCTCTTGGCTCCAGACACACCCTGGCTTCTGTGTCCTGGATTGCATAAAAATCATTCCCAACTAGTGCGTTTACACCATGTCATTCCTAGTAAGGTTCTTCCTTACACCCTCTGCCTGGTAATAAATTTTCATTCTTCATCTTATCACTTTCAATAAGAAAATTTCTCTCAAGCACAGAAAATTAACTAATCCCACCTGATATTCCTTTTTTCATAGAGTCCAGTTTCTTTTTGTCAAAGAAATTATCATATTACTATACACTTACATGTATTTTGCTTAATACATACTTCCCTGCCACCTGAGGTTGCAGAAGAACAAGGGACATATCTGTTCACTGCACCAATGTTTGGCATAGAGTAGATACCAAGTAAATACTTGAATGAGTGAGAGAAAAAAATGAGTAGTAACTACCTTCTATCTTCATACCTGAAGTTGAAAACTTTATACATTAAATAATATATAAATTATGTAACAAGAGAATGTATGATCACTGGACATGGTGGAGCATGCTGGAATTCCAGCTACTCAAGAGGCTGATGCAGCAGGTTTGCAAGTTTGAGGCTAGCCTGGGCAACTCAATGAGACAGCGACTCAAAATAAAGTAAAAAAAGGCTGGGAGGTATAGTTCAGCAGGAGGTTACCCCTGGGTTCAATCCCCAATACTGAAAATAAGATAGAATAGAGAGAGAGAGAGAAAGAGAGGGTGGGAGAGGTGGGAGGGAGGGAGGAAGGGAGGGAAGGGGAGAGAGAGAAAGAGAGAAGGAGAGAAAGGAAATATTACTATATAGTCAATATATAATATATAATCAAGTCATAAAATGGTCTGAGAATTCAGAGACCAAAGGACCACTGTACACTGAAGTGATCAGGAAAATCTTAGCAGATGAAATGGAAATTTAGCTGGACACTGGGAAGTAATTAAAATTGGCAAAAAAGGGGCAGAAAGACAGTACTCATAGAAAAAGTTCAGAGGTCAGAATCACAGAGTGTCCAAGTTAAATTATCCCAAGATTTATTCCAATTCAGCACATTCTGTTTACAGATAAAATGTGGTGAGGATTTTTTTTATTTTGATTGATTATCTTTTCCCTAGAGAAATAATCTAGGGAAAAGCAATATTCTAAATTTCTCGGTGGTTTTATTGATCCTGCTATCAATCCCTAGAAATAACAACAATTCTGTGGGATTCAAAGTATAAAAAGGGGTCAAAAGAGCATCTGACTGGATCCAGATATCCAGGCAGAAATTATGAAACTTGGCAGAAGTAATGCAAATATTGAAACAGACTCCATCCAATATATCAGAGAATTAAATCAGACTATGAAGGAATTGGTTTCTGTAATACAAACCAAGATTATAGGTATCAATCACCCCTGAATTTAAAAAATGCCAGGGTATCCAGCCTATTTTAATTTCTGCTTTTTTTCCCCTCTTACAAATGCAAGGGGAAAAAATTCTACAAACACATTTTCACTGAAATTCCCAGTCTACTAAACAGTCTGAACTTGAAGAGATACAAATGTGAAATGGTTTTGTTTTTTTCCCATTTGCTGCCAAACATATTTTGTAAGCTCCCCATTTGCACAGCACTCATGTCGCATTCACATGCTAAAAGAAGCCTCTTATCACTGTGTCCTTTTACACATATGCATATATATAAATAGTTTTTTAACTAGAAAACTATTCATTTTTTTAAGAAGATCAATTGAAAACTGGGCCCAATGAGTGTCACACACGTGTAATACAAGCCACTTAGGAGACTGAAACAGGAAGATTGCAAGTTAGAGGTTAGTCTCAGCTTCTAAGGAAGACGCTATCTCAAATGAAAAATATAAAAGGACTAGGGATGTAGCTTAGTGGCAAAGCATCCTTGGGTTCAATCCCCTGTACCAAAAATAAATAAATGAAATAAAGTAAAATAGGGAAAAAAATTACTCTTAAGTCTTCTGCTGTATTGAATAAACAAGAGGTCTTGTCCTCCTTATGTAATAACCAAAACTCTGAGGAAAAAATATATGAATGTATGTGAAATAGTTGCTTTCAGGAATCAAACACTGTGATCTCTGTGAGAAGGAAAACAGAGGAGGTGAGTCTTTCAGTTTTCCTGGTTTTTTGACCTGGAGCTACACTGGATTGCAGAAGATCAGGGGAACCCAAGTACAGCATGGGTATCCACTGAGCTGACAAGGCAGAGATCAAGGTTAGATTGGCTACAATGCAACAGGCAAGATACACGGAGGAGTGAGATACAGGGAGGAAAAGCTCTAGAAACTTTCATGGGCGATTCTCCAAGTTTGTTTTTAAATACTAAGCTGTCAAGCACAGGATAAATTCCAAAGGGCAAGCAATAAGCTAACAGAAAGATGTAAAATGAACAATTTCCAGACTACAAACTAACAGAAGACATTCAAGTACCCATCAGCCAGAATGAAGAGACTCCATGGAATTATCAAAGCAGACAGTGGAGACTTCAGACAGGCTGCACATTAGAAGTAAGGTTAAACTGAGTGCAAAGCATATTCTAGATAGATATGAAACATGCACTGCTTAGGCTGAACTGGAGATTAGACAGTGCTAAGAGAATCAGTAAATCTGATGACATATCAATAGAAAATATCAAACCAAAGAACTAAAAGAAAATGACTAAAAGAAAACTGAAAAGCCAGTGAGCTGTAGGACAATTGAAAGTGATCTAACATATGTGCAATTGAAGTGGCAAAAGGAGTTTCAAGAAAATTTATGTGAAGAAATAATGTCCAAAGACTTTCCATATTTGATGAAAACTATGAATTCAGATAACCAAGAAATGTAATGATTCAAAAGCAAGGAAAAATGAATTATGAATTAAACCACACCAAGAATGTAAAACAGCTGAACTTTCATGTAGTGCTGGTCGGAATATAAAATAACACATCATTTTGGGACACATTCTGACATTGTTTTATAAAACTAAGCATACACATAGCATACAATATTGTTTTCCCTGTACATTTACACAGATAGATGTTCATATGAAGATTAATATGTAAATATTTGTAGCAACTTTATTCAGAATTATCCAAAACTGGAAAAAACACAAATATCTAAGTAAATGGAGAAAAAACTATTCTATATTGACAGAAAGCAGATCAACTCTTGGCTAGGACCTGCAGTGGAGTGAGATCTATTGCTAAGGTGGATGCCTGAAATTTTGGGGTGATAGAAATGCCCTACATCTTGATTGTGGAAGCAATCATCTGGGTATATGTATCTATGAAAACTCATGGCTAGGAATTTTCAATTATGTACTATTGCATGCAAGAGTTACCTCCATAAAGCTGAATCTTTCAAACTTCTTCCCCACGACAGCACTCTGCTCCTTGCTGAAGCACTCTAACGTATCTCTCTTGAACCAATATTTCTCTAATTTTGTCCTCTGGTTATGGGCTACAGGGCAGGGTCAGTGAGGTTCTTCAAAAGGTTTATTTACCCTTTAATCTGGAAGGAATATCTGGCAGCAAGCTTATGTTTTATGCAGAATGTGGATATGTTACTTTTTATCATTTATCTTTTAAAATCTTTTTCAAACATAGGACGTTATTTATATTTGCATAAATATCATTTCCGAAGCTCTTTGTGCTTTATTCAGATCAAAGCGTCCATTCTGAATCATTTTTTTTTTCTGAATAACTTTCTCATTCCTTGTAGTATATATCTGCTGGTGACACATTTTTTTCAGATTTTCTCTAATTTTTCCTTTAACATCTTTGTTTTATTGAATAACAAAATATAGGATAATAATTGTTATTTACTTACTTGTTGTAGCACTTTAAAGAAGTTCTATTTTCTTCTGGCAGCATTGTTTTTAACAAAGTCTCTCATCATTCTTTTCTTTGTTCATATACATATATATGCATATATATATATATATATATATATATATAAAATATGTCTGTTTGCTATGATTACTTTTAAGATTCTTTCTTTGTCCTTGGTTTGCAACTTTACTTCTCTTTTAAGCATAACATTTAAATCCTTTTAAAAGAATACATTGTTTTATTTTATTTAGAAACTAATTCCAGTCATGATCCAGTCAAAGTAGAAATCATAATACTAAGGAGACAAAATCTGGGATCCCTACAGTGGTAGATGCCAGTTCAGTAACTTATCCAAAATGGTCAAATCAAGCTGAAATGAAGTAAACCTAACTAGCTAGAGGAGTTAAAGAAATCTGCAGACTGCAGAGGTTAAATCACTTGCCCTTGTGCAATAAAGTGAATTTTCTTGAAGACAGCAGTGGACTGTCACTGGTAAGGGAGACTACCAAGAAAACCAGGTCTTCACAGCCTTAATGGGAGATAATGCTGCAGTCATGCTTCAGTCAGTTTTTTGCTGCTGTGACCAAAGGACCTGAAAACAATTTTAAGAAGAAAACGTTTATTTGGTGCTCATGGTTTCGGACGTCGCAATCCATAGATGGCAAGTTCCATTGCTGTGGTCCCAAGGTGAGGCAGAAGACCATGGTGGAGGGATGTGGTGGAGGAAAGCAGCTCAGAACAGGCACCAGGAATGAGAGAGAGAGCAACTCTACTCACCAGTGACAATATACATACCCTAAAGGCACATTTCTAATGACCCACCTCCTCTAGCCCACCCTACCTGTCTACACTTACCACCTCATTAATTCCTACCAGGTATTAATGCACTCGTTAGTTAAGACTCTCATAACCCAATCACTTCAACTCTAAACTTTCTTGCATTGTCTCACACGTAAACTTTTGGAGGACGCCATAACAAGTCAGCATAACAAGTACGCTGGCAAGTGGAGTGTTTGTACACTGTAATAATTCTCAATTTTGTGTAAAAATTAAAAACAGAGCTCAAAGTCCTGTACAAGCATGAAAGGATTTTGATGTATTTTAAAAGTTAATACAAATGAATGTATAATGATTAAATTATCATTTTTATTAAGCAAAACTGACATTACATAAAAGAGGTTGTGCCAAGTTTTATACTGTGACTTTGAAGACTTCCTGGTACAGCACTAGATCTGGCATAAGAACACATACATATGCTCATGAGCTTTCTAAAACCTACATATAACAATGTAATAAGAGACGAAGACAGAATAGCTTAGCCTGCAGGTAATGGAAACTGTTAAGGACTTGATGAAAGTTAAGGTTTTAAAAGTTTTAGAAAGATTTATCTACTAGGAGGGTGGATTAGAGAGGGAAAGCATGGGATAAGAGGGATCAACTAGAAAGCTGTTGGATTACTTCAGGCAAAAATGGTGAGTCAACAATTACCACTGCTCCTTGGAAAATTGAAGATTTCTCCTACAGAACTATTTGGCTACCAAGCAGACTCACACATTTCATTGTTAGCTATAGGTAGAGTCTGTACCCTAGAGACTGCTAAATGGGAGCATCTTGAAGTGAAATGTTCACAGGAAACTTAGACAAGGACAAATGAAAACACATAGACATCTCTAGAAAACTAAAAATTGACTACCTTTTTACTGGTATTTGAAATCTATGATTCATATTTATTTAGTGGTGGCAGAGAAAAGCAAATTTTCTATCAATACAAGTTGTTTCCCCTATTTAAATTTGATGAGAAGTGTATTAATTGAATGTAACATTTCATTTTAAGTATTTGAATTGTCATCAACTTGCAATTTTCCAAACCAGAGAACTTCTTAAGGGGCACAATAAAGGTATTTGAATTGGTTAATAAAATAAAGTACTCATTTCCAGTAAATACCACCATGACATACATTATTCAGTTTCAAATATTTAGCTAATTACAACCATGAAGTTGTACTACCTGGCCTCAGGTTACAGTAGCTATGCTGTGGTTGTATAATTCAATCTCTGTGAAAACTCACAAAAGTATTTCTTATAGACAAATTGGCACCTGCTGTGGTTGTATAATTCAATCTCTGTGAAAACTCACAAAAGTATTTCTTATAGACAAATTGGCACCCATAAGGGTGATCATTCACTTGTTTGTTTGTTCAAAGGTAATAACTTGGTGGGGCGTGGGACCAGTCATCTATGGAAACCTGAATTAGCTGGCAGCATTTTCTAACTTATTTCTCTGATGTTTAGTGCATGTTGTAAAATGGCTGCTTCCCCATATCACATCTCCAACTGGTCCAGATTTGGGAACAAATGTGTTTGGGATAGAGTTCTCAGAATAAAAAGAAGCAAAGTGCTTCTGCCTGTGAGGTCTTTCTAAGCATTGCATTCTTAAATTTTTGTTGTTTGGTTTAGTTTCTGGTTTTGTTTTTTGTTCAATTGTTTGTTGTTGTTGTTGTTGTTGTTGTTGGATTGTTTTGGCTTATTCTGAAGTTGTTTGTCTGCCCTGAAAAGTTGCTCCACTCTGAAGAATGACAAGAGAGCAGGGATATAGACCACAGAAGCAGCAGCACCATAACAATTGTTTAAACTATTCTTCAGTCCTTTTCAAAGGACTCCTCTTGGCTCTCCTGCGATAGAATCCACTGGCTCTCAAATACTTCAGAATAACCTGGAAGGACTGTTAAAAAATGGCTTGCTGGGGCTTCTCCAGAGCTTCTGACTCAGTGAGTATGAGGTTGAGTGGGAAATTTTTGCATTTTTAATAAGTTCCCAGGCGATGTTGATATTGCTGGTATGAGACTAAATTTTCAAAATTTATCATTTAAATATTAGGTGTCCCCCAAAGCTCATGTGTGAGACAATGCAAAAATATTTAGAGGTGAAATGATTGAGTTATGTTAATCCCTAGTAGGGATTAACTGAGTGTTAACTGCAGGCAGGTAGGGAGTGGCCGGAGGCAGTGAGTCACTGAGGATGAGCATAGGGGTATATATTTTGTCTGTGGTCTGCAATGTCTCTTGCTCCCTAGAACCATGTCCTGAGCTGTATTCCTCTGCCATGATGTCCTGCCTTACCTCGGGCCCTGAGGAATGGAGTCAGCCACCTATGGACTGAGACTTCTGAAACTGTGAGTCCCCATATTCTCTTTTCCTCCTTAAAAATTGGTTTTGTCAGGTCCTTTAGTCACCACAGTGAAAAAGTTTACTAAGACAATAACTATTAACTCACTGGAGCCTTAGGTTCTGCAGAGAACTTGGAGGCAAAAACACCAATATAGAAGATTTTGTTTTGTTTTGCTTTGTTTTACCTGTCCTTGTCCTTTGTAATTTTCTGATAAACTTGCAGTGGTGGTTGGATGCTGATTGAGGAACCATGTAAACCTCATACCTCTCTGTATCTTTCAGACTTAGAAACATGACCAACGATAGAAACGTGGGTTTTCTGGTTTCCCCATACCTCCCCCCACAAAATAGTAATGATAATGAGAGTAATTATTATATGTTATGTAATTATTTTATATTCTAAGAGAGAACATTTGCAATTATTTACTTTTTCTGTTTATTTTATTGTTTGTTTTTGAGAGTTTTAGGAAGCTGGAATCAGTAACCCCTCTAGCTCTGTAGAGGAAGATCTAATGAAAATGGACAAGCCTTAAAACCCTGCCTTTTCCAACAAAGAGAGTCATCAAAATGCACCAAAAATTTGCTAACAATTTACACAGTAACAGTTGTCATTATCAGATATTATCTTAATGAAAATCAGGAACTGAATGATATTAACATTCTAAAAAGTGTAGAGAAAATGATAAAGAAGTCAAAGAAAAACTATTTAAGTCTGTAATTATACACAATATTTTTTAAAAAATGAAAAATAACTGTTTTAGTCAGCTTTTTCACTGCTATGACTAAAACATCTGACCAGAACAATTTTAAAGGAGGAAAAGTTTCCTTGAGGGCTCACGGTTTCAGAAGTCTTAGTCCATAGAAGGCCAACTGTTCCTCAGGGTTCAAGGTGAGACAGAACACCATGGTGCAAGAGTATGGCAGAGGGATGCATCTTGCCATAGCAGGAAGCAGAGAGAGACTCCACTTGACAGATACAAATACATACCCAAGGCCACACTCCAATTCCCACCTCCTCCAGCCACACCCTACCACTTCAGTTACCACTCAGTTAATCCTTATCAGGGAATTAAATCACCCATTGGGTTAAGACACTTACAAACCATTTGTTTCTCCTCTGAACTTTCTTGTACATCAAACCATAACAATAACCATCTTAGGAAAATTGGTTAGCCTTGATTAAACAGATTCAGAAGGCAAAGGACAACCAGGTAAAACGACAAACTATAGAAAGAATTAAAATGTAGATACTGTAAGAAAATTATAGGAGACTAAATAAATGAAAAAAATTCTGTACAAATCCATTAAAATATGGAATTCCAAATATATTTTCAATGTAATGTGTTTTTATTGTTCTCAAATAAATATATTACATTTTATATTTTCTAAGTTAATAAGGGGTTAAAAATAAGCAAGATAGAATGAGAATGAAAATAGGAAGTCCCTACTTAAACAAATAAGATCAGTCTTAAGTGATAGAAATCTAAATAATACAAAATTTAAATGACACATTTGTTTCATCCATCTGGGAAAAGAAAGAGATGATCTTTGAAGCTCTAGACTCAACTATTATCCTACAGTCAGTATAGAATCAACCAGGACCTGACATTTGTCTTCTACATTTTAATCTAAGAAGTGATGGTTTGAATTATAACTTTAAGGTATTGAAAGATGTTCACTTATAAAAGAAGGACTAAATTACCCGTAATATATTTTACCAAACTTCAGTAGAAATTAAAAAAGAAAGGAACAATAACATATATTTATATATCCATTTAACACATCACTAACCAGACAGGACACAGAATGTGGTTTAGCAAGGTTACAGATGTCTGACTTTGTGGATTCTTATATACTACCAGTTACTTACAGTTAAAGTTAAGCCTCAATTTTCCCATTTTCTAAAACGGAGCTAGCAATACCATCAGTCTCATAAATTTTTTGTGAGAGTTAAATTAGATAATTTTTTTTTTACAAAATTCTTATGCTGCAGACATGTGATAATAGGTCAATAAATACCAACTGTCTTATTGTTAGTAGTACTAACTTTCATACTATTGGAGTTGTGGTTAAACAAGTGTGTTGGTTTCCTATTGCTGTTGTAACAAACTACCCCAATCTTGATGGCCTGAAGCAATCCCAAGTTATTATTTATTTTCTGCCTGCATCTTCTAATAAAGACCCTTGAAATTTCATCTTATGGCTCCATCTTAGCAAGTAGAATATTGGATCTTCTAGCATGGATCTCACTGGCCTAAATTCAAGATGTGTTCCTTTTTGGTGGTTGTAGTAGTGAATCTGTTTGCTTGCATTTCCAGTACCTAGAAGCCACTGAAACTCTTTGGGTCCTAGCCATCTTTGAAACCCACAGTCATCTCTCTCTGACCATTCTTCTGTGGTCACATCTCCCTCTGCCTTTCTTCTTTGATCTGATTCTTGCACTTAAAAAGACCCTTGAGATTTCACCGGACTCACTCTGATAATTCAGGATAATCTGCTGATCTCATGATTCTCATTCACATCTGCGAAGTCTCTTTTGCCTTTAATGTAATACGGTTGTCTCTGGGCATCTGCAGGAGATTGGTTTCAGGATCCCCCACATATACCAAAGTCTGAAATTGCTCAAGTCCCTTATACAAAATAGTGGAGTATTTGCATATAACCTATAGCCAGTCTCCTGATACTCTCAATAATCTGTAGATTACTTAAAATAATATCTAATGTAATGTAAATGTTATGTAAATAGTTCTTATACCCTATCCTACCATTTAGGCTGCACATGTTCAGTACAGACATAATTTTTCCTGCTATTTTTAATCTGTGTTTGGTTGACTCTGTATATGCATAACACATGGACGTGGAGGGCCAACTACATATCAAAGGTTCCAGGGATTCAAATATGGGCATATTTAGGGTCCATTATTCCACCCACCACAATATGGTACTCAGTATTTCTCAACCCACTCATCCAGCATTCTAGTTTAGGTTTCATCAAAGCATAGTAAGAAGCAGTACAGTTATCTAGGACACTTACACTTCAAATAAAGCCACAGAAGACCATCCTAGCATGCTTTTTCTGTCTTTATTCTTTCCTTTCTTTCCTTTTCTTCCCTCCCTCCCTCCTTCCTTCCTTCCTTCCTTCTTCCTTCCTTCCTTTCTTTCTCCCTCCCTCCCTCCCTGCCATCCTCCCTCCCCACCCTCTCTCTTTAAATCTGCTTTAGGCATTAATTACTTTCACTGAACATCTACACTGCCCAAAGTTAATGACTACCTACTTTTATTTTGTAACATGCAGATTTGTTTTCTTTAAAAAGCAATGCATCCTGTCAAAAATGCAAATTAAACCATAAATCTCAAGATACATGTTGCAAGAAATCACTACATATCTTTTGTTTGCTTACAAACCTGAATTTAAAAAAATTCTTATTTTAGAATTATTCATTCATTAATCTCATTCACTCTTGATTTGTTGAAAGAGAAAATAAGAGCAATTCAAAGGACTTGCCATTGCAGTGACTATTTTATTTGGTATCTAGAAGAAGGGATAAATTCATATGCTTGATGTTTTTCCTATTTATACTTCCTTCTTATAAACACAGAGATTTGTTTATAAGATATAGCAAAACCAGCAAGTAGAAAAACTTTTGTAAGTTCACCAAATATTATATAAAAGCAAAGAAGCTACTCAAACATGGCCAGGTACCATTACATTAAAAAGTACAAATGGTTCTATAACCAGATTATACAAATACATTCTTGTAATTAGGGTAGATTGATGAAATCCAAGTATTTAGAATAAATACTCAGGACTAAATGGCATTCAATTAATGCAACAACTCACAAAACTCCTATAGTTCTCTGTACTATTGATTCTTTTTATGTGAAAAATTACTCATGAATAACTTCTATAAAAAGCAGTATTTATATATGATAGTGAGATATATATTAAAAATATTCAGCAATTTACTCAAAGGAAAGCTACTTTATTGCTGCTAATTTCATAATGATGTTCTTGGTACTGAATAAAACTAAAACACAAAAGCACACTCTTCTTGCTCTTGGTAAATGCTTACTTTTATTTCCAAGATTCAAAAAATAAAGACAGATGAGTATTTGAAATTATCCATAATTAAATGATAATCCATAATCACTCACCATTAAGTAAAACATATGTTAATTAGAGAGTCTAAACTAATTGCAGCCTGTCAAATACATATGTGTAATAAAAATTCTTATTTTCATAATAGTCTATAATTATGTATTTCACAATAGACTAATGGAGATTCAGGAGCCATCACATTGTATGGTACTCAGTCTTATTAAACAACACGATGAGTAATTTAGAAAGAGTCGTTTTCTTCCTTTATCAAAATGAATTAAAGCCAAATAAAATTCAGGTTCAGGAAACTATAATCAACCTATACTAATGATCTAAAGAAAAATCAGGATGATTCTCTTGCAGGATGATTTTTACTTTTCAGCAAGTGTTAGTATTAAAGGACTAAATTTTGTAAAAAGGCATATCTTACTGGAGTCCAATGATGTTTGTTGAAGAACCAAGTTTACTGACAAAATAACAAATCAATAAATTTTAGTAGCAATTGCCTAAAGAACACTAACCACTAACTCTTGGTTTTCTTCTTAGATCATACTTTGTTCAGAATTAATGCAAGTGAGAAGAACAAAAATTAATGCAAGTGAGAAGAGGGATAATGTGGAAGAACAAAAATAACTTCAGCATGCTATGTGGCTATCCTTGGCATGGGTTTCTTACATGGGTTCCATAAGACATGACAACCCATGAACCATATACTAAATCAGCCCAGTGTGCCCAAGATGCAAAATGTTATGGAGGAGCATAGTTCAGAGTAGGTAGTCATGGTTGGAGTGAACATTAGCACTACTCATCACCCACATTACTTCATAAAAGTTACAACAGCAATGAAAACCATCTTAAACCTTCAGTATTCTTGTCATTTTTTGTCCTGTAATGCCACAAGAATAAAGATGAATGAAAAATAAGGCAGCACACACATCATAAATATTTAAGATCTTACCCTTAACAGAAGTCAGAGGCCATCAATAATACATCAACGTTTATTTAGCACTAAGTTTCAGAACCTGAGTGAGATCATTTCATTTGCTATTTAATCTTATCACGCATGATTTCATTTAGGTCTTAAAGTGAAAAATCTGTATTATTTTTCTAATTAAACATATAAATGCTTCTATTTCTCTAGGGAAAGTTCAAATAATTATGTCATTTTTTAAATTCTTCAATTGTTCTAATAGTCCCTCTCCATTTTGCCCTTTATTTTACCTAGTTAAAATGATCCGTGATTCCAAATAGGTAATCATTTTTGGTTAATATTTATAATTCTTTTATTTGTTTTAGTTGCTTATTATTAAAATTATTTTTTCAGAAAGAACAAAAAGTTCAGATCTAAGAATATAAAATCAGTCCCTTTAGTATTGATGCATTGTTTCTAATTATTAAGTCTATGAAAACACGTTAGCATTTTACAATATGACAAATAGAAAATATTAGATATCTTATGACATATGGGGAGAAGTTTAAGAAAAGAGGGAGGACAGCAATATTTGTTTCTGAGCCAATTTCAGAGTTAGCTGACTTCTGAAAAGAAAAGGAATAGGAAGCTATTTGATAAGGCTTAAACCATGAACTGGGCTTCCCAGGTGCTGGTGAAGGCTGAGACCATTCTGGATATATTTGTGTAGTTAATTAAGAATATTCATTGTAACATTGTTCCCTGAACCATTGTTTAAGTTTTTCAGTTTCTGTGGTAAAAATCATTGCTGTCCTCAGTTTCTAACATGAACCAACCCTTTCTCCAAACCATCTGGGAGCCCAGAAATACCCTTGGTGTTCCTTCCCAGTAGAGAATTGTCATCTCAAAACAGGAAAAGGACCTGAAAACCCACATATAAAAATAGTTCACAGTATTTCACTAGACTCAGAAATCATGCCCAATCCTTGTTGACAGGATTGAGAATTCCTCAGGTCATTAACAAGGACTTTAAACTGCAGAGAAAGAATCGGCTGTCATCATGGCTCCCCCTGTAGGGCAATGGCATTCATTAGAAAGAGGTGATTGTGTTTTCCATTGGGCCTTGACAGGCTGTCCTCAGACACCAGCCCAAGACTCCCTCCCTTGTTCATCATTATCAGCAGAAGTATCTGATAGTTTTCTCTCCTTGAGCAAATGTATAAACTAACAGGAGAGTATGGCCTGTCAAAATGACAATGTACATTGATTCCTCTTATCTTGATGTCTTTGGGAGGACAGCTTGTCTCAAATTTACAAAAGAAGAAACTCCATATCAGTGTTTCTTCATCAATAAATGACAATGGCAGGTCTGGTTTATAACTAATTGCTTGTTTCCAGAGCAACATTTAAAAATGTAATGCAAAGCATCACCCACTATAAACTGATGGGCAACTACCTTTGCTTTTGAATAAAGAAAAACACATTATTCAAAAGGATTAAAAAAAACAAAAGCATTGTTGAAATTATAAAAATATAAAAATACACATAAGTTTAAATAAAATTATATAACTGTAAAAATAATCTTAAACTAAGTATTAATATGTAAGTTTGTAAAATGTCTATTAATACAAGTAAATGTTTACTATGTGGGCTACAGCTCATATACAGATACATGTTATCTGTGAGGGAAATTTTTATGAAGATGTATAGTGGGCTTGCTTTAGGATATATTTTTTAGAAATCTGTAACTTTTCACTCCTATACTTTTTGGGGGAACAGCAGGACTGATGCTTTTTTTTATGATAGTATTTTTTATTTGTTCTAATTAGTTATAGATGACAATAGAATGCATTTATGCATTTTGATAAATCACAAATGGAGTATAATTTCTCATTTTTCTGATTATACGTATTGTAGGATCACATTGTTCATCAGTCATATGTATATGGGGTAATAAAGTCTGTTTCACCCTACCATCCTTCCTGCCCCCATGCCCCTTCCCCTCCCTTCACTCCCCTCTACCTAATCTGGAGTAACTATTCTTCCCTAGCACACACCCCCTTATTGTGAATTAGCATTCACATATCAAATAAAACATTCAGCCTTGGTTTTGGGGGTTTGGCTTATTTCTCCTAGCATGATATTCTGCAACTCTATCCATTTACCAGCAAATGCCAAAATTTCATTCTTCTTTAAAGCTGAGTAATGTTCCAACATATATATATATATATATATATATATATATATATATATACCACATTTTCTTGATTCATTCATCTGTTGAAGGACACCATAGTTTAGCTATTGTGAGTTGAGCTGCTGTAAACATTGATATGGCTGTAGTATGCTGATTTTAAGTCCTTTGAGTATACTACCAAAAAGTGGGATAGCTGGGTCAAATGGTGGTTTCATTCCAAGATTTCTGAGGAATTGCCATACTGTTTTCCATAATGGTTGCACTCCTATACTTCTGACTTTTTTTTAACTTTATCTACATTTTTAAATGCATAAAGGTTGGAATAGTATCATATTTTATACCAGTGTCAGAAGTCCCTATCATTATATAATGCAGATATTTAATAAGTGAGTTTCACCACTGAACATGAGTGGAAGACAAACTTCATCAACTCAATGCCCACCACCACCTTTCTGTCCCCTCCTGTCTCCATTCTGTTATTCCTTACTCTAATGTGCACCTGGGAATTGAAAAGGGAAGTAGGCTGCCTGAAAGAAAAAAAGTGTAAGTATTACCATAATTAGTTCCACACCTCAAAATGAGCAACTAAGAAAAATGACTTGAGTTTGTTCTTCCATCCTTTTGGATATTTGGATCCAGTCCTTAAGCTTAGGTCCTGGAAGCAAATAGCTAAAGAATTGATAATTATCTAGCTTTTGCATCTGGGGTAACACATCCATTCTGATCACAGTTGGGTTCCAAATTGTATTCAATCTATTAACTTGACTCACAGCAATTACTAAGGAGGCAACCATGGGAAGGTATTTAATTTCCTTGTACCTTAGTTTCCTCAACTATACAGTAGGGATAATGGTATCTACCTCAAGTATTGCTGGAAGGATAAAATGAAATATTCCACATAAAGCTCTTGAACAATGCCTGTCACATGACAAATTTTTAATAAATGATAGTTATCTTTACAGTTAACACCATACCAAGAATGGTGGTTCCTACTATAATCCCATTTCCTCAGGAGGCTGAACAAGGAGAATTCCTAGATAGAGCTCAGCCTAGGCAACTTGGGGAGACCGTGTCTCAAAGTAAAAAGTAAAGGGGAATGGAGATGTAGAGATGTAGTTCAGTGATAGAATGCCCCCAGATTCAGTACCACAAAAAAAGAAAAAAATTAATACCATTAAATTGTATAATAATAATAATAACTATGGTTCAGGTTATTTCTCCACCATGGAAACTACATATCAGTTAAGTCTAATTAATAAATTATTTTCTACAATCTAAAAAGAAATTCTATTGATCTGAGATTTTCACAAGTGTCCAACGATTATCACCTAGACTTCAGTAAAGTCACATAAACCCTCTGAGATCTTAGCTGAATTTTACTCATACAAATCAAAACTTTTGTTTGGAAGACATGTCCTTGAAATGTGTAGCCTCAAAAACAAAAATACTTAGGAAGAACTGGCTTTGTTGTGATAATTCTCTTTTATAGAGTAGAAGACTGGAATAAAAGAAATATATAACTTATTTTGATACCGTGATCCATGCTTTGAATTTTGAGTGCTTTGTCTCTACACTTAATAAAGAATATTGACAGGCATTTCAAAATTTATTTGCTAGCTGGCCACATAAATAGAAAATACTATATTCTCTGGGAATGATGAATTTTAAAAAATCACACAGCTTTTCCCCACCTTCCTCTTCTATCTTCACCCCACACCCCCATAGAAAGAAGAAATCAAAATTATTGCCTTGGTACCCATCTACCTCAGAGTTAGGTAAAAGAGGAAGACATCAATGTGTCACTAGGTAAATGGCTCATATCCTCATATGAGGAACACAAAATTATGCTGGTCATTAAAAATTAAATCAGAGATCTTACCATGTATGAAGTTCCACTAATAATTTCAGGGATCAGCAATCATGAGACAGACAAAGCAACAAGAGGAGTTTCCCAAGTCTTATCTTGACCCAGAATAGTAGATGAAATATCTCAAAGTGAAGTACACAGGTTTACCTTATGTAGCAGGAGGAGGCTTAATTGTGAAACATCCCCATTTAATATCCCAGAGTTCTAGAGGTTACATGGCATCCTCCAGCAAGCCATGCCTCATAGATTCTATATTTATTAAATAATCAATTAGAAAGGGAACAATACCACCCTCAGATACAACCAAGCAGGACATCTGACCCAGGACCTTTCATCAAAAGTCTCAGGGGACTCTGTGCTTAGGAGTTCCTTTCCTGGAGCCTTCTAAGTCCTCCTCCAGTATTTGGGACTAACTGAAACTCCTCTCAGAGTGCCCTAATATGGATCATGGTCAACGTTAATTTTTTTAAGTCTCTCTCTGATGGCTGGCACTTGGTAAGTCTAGCCCTACTGTCTTGTCATGATACTCCTTGCCAGGACCAGATCTCATGTTAGTTCTGTCACCAAAAGTACCTTCCTCAAACATTTTTAAGTCCTTCTCTGCTGGTTGGGACTGATTAGGAGTAGGTAGTGCTTTGTAATTAGGATGACATATGCACCATAATTCCCAACTCTCCTCTTTGAGATATTCTCTGGTCTTATATATTGTATTTGTGGTTAATTAGATATACTGACATGCTCTAGAACTTACATATTTTCTGCTGCTTTGTGGTTCAAGGACCAGGCTCCAGTGCAAGGATAGCAGCCTTAAAAGCAACTTGATATCATTAGATCACTAGATCTCATTAGATCTCACAAGATACAGTTGCCAAAATAGTACTTACACACATATGTGTGTTGTTCTCAACCATGCTAGATACTAAGCAAGTCCAGGGCTCTGGGTTCCTGAAAGTCCACCACAAACTCTGGGGCTAATTTGGGCTTGCGTGTCTATTCTCACCTGTCTGTGTTCATTTTTTTTTTTTTTAATTTTTTACTTGCTATTTTTAGTTATACATGACAGTATAATGTATCTTGACATATTATACATTCATGGAGTATAATTTCCCATTCTTGTGGTTGTACATGATGTGGAGTTACACTGGTCCTGAATTCCTATATGAACATAGGAGAGTTATGTTCAATTCATTCTACTGTCTTTCCTATTCCCATCTCCCTCCCTTCCTTCATCTGTCCATGTTCTGATTGGGAATCTGACTATGAGCCCTGGTACTGAAGAGTAGTAGGGCTGGTAGTAGATATCCTTCACTTGACTACTGGCATCCAGGGAAGTTACTCTATCCCTTCTGGCTAACACCTTATGTTAGCCAGTCCTCCAAGACAGTCACATACATATATTCCAAGGATTTTTTCAGTCACTGTTTTCTACCACCAATGGGCCATTCCAATTAAGGTCCCCTACGGCCCCCAACATATGTGATGATGTCATACTTTCCAGGGTCAGTTCTAAGTAGAGCTGAATAAAAGATGAACATTCCTTGCTCAAATGAGATCTCTTTTTGCTCTTCCCATTAGTTTTTTGTCTATCAATCACTGGTGATAGTGAATAGAATGCTGAGATATGATCACTATTGAAACAGATCACATCATAGGAATGTAATAGCTATTACCTGAAGAGTTCAAGAAGGCATATTATAAGAATATATGTTCTATATTTATGCTATGAAAGGTCAAACAATAAATTTAATATGACCAGAAAATATATTGTGATTCATATTTTCCCAAACACTTTAGAAAAATCTTGCATTTGTGGTCTTCAGTAGCAAAGAATGGTACTAACATTTGAGAGTGCTTGGATATCATACTCATGGGTGGATGATGGATAATATAATACCCTAAGTAATGAAGAAGGTGGTATCATTAAATAGATGGCATTAGGGAACCATTAGATCCCTGTGGATCCCATTATTCTTTTATGCACTAGAAGATACCTATTGTTTCAATACAAATAAATTTTGAAAATCCATGACATTGTGATTATTAATAGTATCATTACCTTTTTCTTATGGTATGAAACATGAAGTTAGCCAAGAAGGACACATGGCACATTTGATAAGTAAGAACATGAACATGATTCCTGGAATTGAATGAAATGATTACTATACACTATGAAAAATCATCATGTGCCTTGAGAAAATTTTAAAAATATGCTTAACAAATACTATGCATAAGTGCCACTTCTCTGGCCTTTATTCAAATTTTCATCCTTATATCTCTAAATATCACACACATTTATTAATTTTTAGTTCAGTATTAATTAATTGAATTGGTTCTACAACACCTCCATATTCAGAAAATACTTTTTCGGGGCTTCATATGCTTTTGGTTAACCTCTGCAAAGAGCATCTTTGAAGGACTCCTAGATAAAGTTTCTTCTTGGGCAACATTTTTATACTGTATACCTTAAACTCCAGTTGACAAGGAGATTTCATAGGATTAACTGGCTTCTTTTCTTTCCCCTCAGGATATCACTCTTGGGTGGAATGTAAATAAGTCACAGACCAGCTGCTTTAATTACTTTAATTTCTCAAAGACACTTTTTAAAGACTGCCTGTGTTTCAATTCCAGCTCCACTCCTTGTTAGTTTCCTGATCAGGGAAAGTTATTTAGACTACCTCAGTTTAGTTATTGCATATAAAGCATTCATTTGTTTAATTTACTACCCACCAGGAACCACACAATCTTTCAGGTGGTTGAAAAATACCCAAGATCAAAACAAAATTCTTTGTCATCACGGATGTTACATTCATTCTCAGGATGGTTCTCAACATATGGTAAATGCTTAACAATATTAGGTATGTGTATGTAAGTTTTTGTGTATCTCTGTGTGAATATGATGTGCAAAGTAGTCAAAATATACCAGACATGCTCTCAGTAGTACTGAGTATATTAGGATCATTATCCTTTTAAAATTGGATTGAATTTTTTAAAGCAGCATACAATTATTTTAGTAACTGGGTTATTCATTGCTTTTGTGAAGGCTAAGGTTAGTAGATGCTTTTAATTATTATTTTTTAAAAATAACATTGAGGGTTGTTATTAGTAAATATAAAATTTTTCCCGTCTGTGGAATGCAAGCTCTAGAGAAGACCAGAACTCAAACTATATGTGTTTATATGTAGGCCAAATTTCCTTGATATTGCTTTTGTCTAGTGATAGCTTTTCTTTTGGTCTATTTGGTTTCAGTTCTACTTCCCATCTCCTCCAAGCCAGTAATATGCAGAGACCAACATGCATTGTTAAGCTAGTGGTTAAAAAATTCAGGAATTTTGCAAATTGATTGCAAGTTACTATTGGTAACTTGAAAATGACCATGATGAGACCACCACAGAAATTAGCAAAACATACACATGAAAATCTTTGCCAGTGAGGGAGGGGAGCACTTTACCAGTACACCACTGTTCCATCCTTGGCCCTGTATTACTCAGATTCACATAGCCATACCAAAATGCCTGATTCAGTCTACTTATGCATTAAGGAGAGATCATAGTCTCTTGAAGGGTTTTTGTAAAACTGAAGACTAGCACAAGGATGAGAAACAAGATTGTTGGTTGACAGGAAACTAGGTGATATGCAGAAAGTTTGGTAGACTTGGAAGCATTCAGTCTAGAAGAGACAAAACTCAAGTTAGAACTCTTTTGACCTAGTAAAATATTAGCTATTTTGATGGTGTTGACCAGTATTTCAGGTTGGAATAGGAAGACAGAAACAGGAACCAAATGAAGTAATCTCAAAGCATTGTTTTCATTTCATCTATTAAACCACAAAGTGGCTTAAATATTTGAGAACATTTGGATATATTTGTCTGGTTTGAAATTGCTTTATTTTTAAAATCAAAATGAAAGATTGAGAAAACCAGACACAGACTAGAAACCTAAGAGAACAATGTCTGTGAATCAACTCCAGCTTTAAGATTTCTAAAGCATCAACAAATCAACAGCAGCTAAATTTTTAACCTAGCTAATTTTTCAGGAAGTGAACAAATTCAATAAGAAATGTTTTTAATCAGTCATTTATTCATTAATGTGTCTCTAAGGTACAGAAATTAGAAAGGTTTTCTTAAAAAAGATCAAGGGGTAATATTCCATGGTAGCAGGTCAATGCATACACATGAATTTCTTATTTCTCAGTGGATCCTTCAGAAGAATGCATTCAGTACCAAGCTGTAAAGCAGGTGTTATGCATGAAGTTACTGGAAATGATTAATTATGCTCTCCAGCATTAGCCTTGTGGAACTTGCCATATGATAAATAATAAGAATATTATAAATAAAAATCTGGAGTATTTTATGTAGCCAGAATCCACATGGGTGATTTGTCTTTTATTTTTGAATGTTTTCTTGGTGCCATTAGCGCCAGGACATATGCACCTTATGCAAATAGAAAAAGGTCCCAATTGGGTAAATCAACTATAAATTCCTCTTCTGGTTTCTCTATGCTTTGGCAAATCAAACTTGAAATACATATCAGTCAGTCCCTCTTATAAGGATATAATCTGAACAAGTACTCATAAAAATTTTAGTATCCTAGTCCATTTAAACTGCTGTAATTTGAAGTTTGGCACAATGGTCCACACCTGTAATTTCAGCAACTTGGGAGGCTGAGGTAGCAGGATAGCAAGTTCAAAGCAAGTCTTAGCAACTTATCAAGGCCCTGAGTAGTGTAAGACCCTGTCTCAAAAATAAATTAACCCAATCAATAAATGACTAAGGAACTGAACGGACACTTCACGTAAGAAGAAATACAATCAATCAGCAAACATATAAAAAAGTGTTCATCATGTCTTGCAGTTAGAGAAATGCAAATCAAAACTACTCCAAGATTTCATCTCACTCCAGTCAGAATGGCAATTATCAAGATACAAGCAATAAGTGTTGGTGAGGATGTAGGGGAAAATGGTACATTCATACATTGTTGGTGGGACTGCAGATTGGTACAAACATTATGGAAAGCAGTATGGAAATTCCTAAAAAAACTTGAAATGGAACCACCCATTTCACCCAGTTATCCCATTCCTCAATTTATACCCAAAGGACTTAAAATCAGCATACTACAGTGAAACAGCCACATCAATATTTGTAGCAGCTCAATTCACAATAGCTAAATGATGGAACCAAACTAGATGCCCTTCAACAGATGAATGGATAAAGAAAATGTGGTATGTATACAAAATGAAATATTACTCAACCTTAAAGAATAAAATCACGGCATTTGCAGGTAAATGTATGGAACTGGAGAATATCATGCTAAGTGATATAAACCAATCCCTAAAAACCAAAGGCCAAATGCTTTCTCTGATATGTGGATACTGATCCATAGTGGGGGTGTGGGTAGGGAAGAATGAAGGAACTATGGATTGTGCAGAGGGTAGTGAGGGGAGGGGTGGGGTGGTAGGGATGGGAAGGATGGTAGATTGAGACAGACATTATTTACCCTATATACATGTATGCAAAAAATTTTTTAAAAATATTTAGCACTGTCAAAAAGAGATAATTAAAAAATTTTTCAATACCACATATTATTTCTCCAAGATTACTCTGAAATGTTCACATTTTTCCTGTTCCCAAATGAAACTGATGTGTACTCACTAAAAATAAAAAAATAAATAAATAAAAAATAAAATAAAATAAAAGAGGTGGGCGGATGTTGGGAATATTGCTCAAACGTTAAGTACCTCCAGTATCAAACAAAACAAACAAACAAACAAAACCCTGCTATCATGTATGATTATATAAACTGAGTAATTCATAAGCCATAGAAACTTATTTCTCACAGTCTGGAAAGGCTAGAAAGCACAAAATCAAGGCACCAACTGGAGAGGGCCCAGTCTGTCCTTCTAAGATGGCATCTGTCGCTGCATTCCTGGTGGGGATAAATGCTTTGTTCTCAAATAGCAAAGGCAGAAGGGTAATAGATGATGAGCTCCCTCTGTCGCGCCATTTTGTAAGGGCCTCTCATCCTGTTCACCATGGCACTGCCCTCAATCCTCTCTGGGAGGCCACACCTCTTAATACTGTTGCACTGATGACTAAGTGTCTACATGAATTACGGAAGGGACGAACACATTCAAACTACAGCACATATTTTTTAAACTATAGAAAGGCTCTGACTCTGAGGAGTATATTTTAAATAAAAACTTAAAGAGGAATAGCCTAATCCAATTCATTAGCTATTCTACACTCACTGCCACCACCATCAACCAGTTAACGAAGGGAAACATTCCAGAGGTTGTGAACCTCCAAATAATTATTTCTTACATTTCATTATAAAACCGAGTACTTTTCACTAATGGTTAAAAAATCTTAACTAGGTCAGAAGCGAAAGAATTCAATTTACTTCTGCCTTTTGATCCCAAGAGCTGACTTGCTTTACTTGAATTGAGGTATTCAAGCATGCCTCTGCATCTACTATTAATTTTTAAATTATTCTTTAAAACCTTTTACATTTGAATATTTGGAAAATCATATCAGATATAGGAATTAACTAGGTTTTCTTGATTGTCAACAACTTGACATGACCAATATTATAGGTTAAGTATGTGTAAGACCAGAAGTGTCTCAAATTTCCTGATTTGGAGTGCTTCAGACTCTCTGGATATTGTTTTGACTGAACCTTCTAGACAGTAAGTTTCCTTCATATTCTTGATAATTAATGAATTATTTAATCTTTTAATTATTATTAATTATGCATCCACCAGATGCTTGGCACAGGACTAAATGTTGGTAATATAAAGATGATTAGGATGGAATGCTTACCCTCAAAGAATTGACTGACTGTTATAACATTTCTGAAAAATGTGTTTTGTTTTTGTTTTTGTTTTTCTTTGTTTTGAGATGGGATCTCACAATATTGCCCAGGCTGGCCCAGAATTCCTGGGCTCAAGCAACCCTGCTGCCTTAGACTCCCAAGAAGTTGGAACTATAGGTGAACAAATGTACCCAAATTAAATATTTCAATTAACCACTCAAGTTTTGTCTCAAAAATTTAAAAATGAAGTAATTAATCATTTAGATAATAAAACTGAAGTCCAAAGAGGATTATTTCACCTGCCAAAGTGACAGAACTGAGACCAGAACCCAGGTCTCCTGACTGTAATCTAGTGGTACTACCATGTTATAATAATACAATTGTATCCACTTGGTTAATTTATTGATTAAATGATTTCATTATTTATTCAGAAAATAGACTTATGAACAGAACAATATGGGTTCTTATAATAAGAAAACAAAGAAATGAACATACAATCTGTAAACTCAGAATTTGTAAAGTAAATGAAGAAAAGAGAGACAAAATAAAAATTAGGGGGAAAAAGTAAGGAAATTAAGAATATAGGGCTGGGGGTGTAGCTCAGTTGTTAGAGTGCTTGTCTTGTAAGCACAAGGCCCTGGGTTCAAATTCCCAGCACCACAAAAAAAAAAAAAAAAAAAAAAAAGAATATAATATGCCCTGACTTGTATAAAGTCAATGACTCGGGTTAAGTTCTATTAATTTCCTACACCCTTGCCTACATTTTCTGACATTCACAACATACTATTTACAAGGGTTTTCTAACTGACAGATTATGAAAGGTCATGTGGAGCAGTTAAATTTGCACATACATTTCTTATTGTGACATTGTTAAATATGTTCTTTTTATGTACCATGGAGACATAGGAACATTTTGTACATTTTATAATTTTAAAAATAGTTTCATTTCAAAGTAACAGAAAAAATATTTCTCCATAGTTCAATTTTTACAAAGTATACATTACTTTGAGCTTCTGTGTAGCTAATGGCCTCTACCTTTTATCTGGTCAACCAAGCTAGAACTAGAAAAGTTATCGCAAATCATCTCTCCATGAACATCTCTAGATCTCACCAATTAATCATGAACCACTCTCTTCCCTTCAACTTTCACAGAGTTTACAGAATTTTCTAGGCCATAGCAAGGTATAAGTAGGTATAACCTCCTAACATACCTTTCCATCTCAGGCCTTAGCCCACTCAAATTTCTTCCTAAAGATTGCTATAAAGAATGATTTTATATAAAACAAGTCTTTTTTGTTGGTTTCATTTTGCACTACATGTAGTTTGATCTACTGTACATGTTCTTCCTGATTTTACCTTTCTCTGCCTTTCCATCTTAATCTGCTTCACTGTCTCTTTGAACTCTGTTTCCAGCCATACAAATACAATTAAATTTTTTCTTTCTCAATTTTTCATAGTTCAGAATTCATGCATTTTCACATCCTATTTCCTTTCCATCTTCTTTACCTTGTTCATCTGACTAGAATTCCTTTTTCTCCATTCTATCTTGGTAGATACCACTACTATAGGATTCTGCTAATAAATACTACCTGAATATTGCCAAGTATTTCTTCCCTTGATACAGTTTGGATCTGGAATGTTCCCTAAAGTCCCATGTGTTAAAAGCTTGGTAACCAACCTTTGGCACTATTAGGAGGTAATGGAACCTATGAAAGGTAGTACTGCTGGGAAAAATCAGATTATTGAGGGCTGCCCCTGAATGGGATATTAGGACTCTGATTTCCATCTCAGTCTGAGTTCCTTCCCTTCTCTCTTTGCTTCATGAAGTGAAATAGGGTTACTCCACCATGCCCACCCACCATGATATACTATGTCACCACAAGACTAAAACAATAAGGCTAAGTGACCATGGACTGGAACTTCTTAGAACAACATTTTTATATTACCATAGTATAATGTCTGAAACAGATCACTCACAAAAATGGTGGGTGACTTCAATATTAGAGTGTTTCTAAGGAAGACTGGACTTTTTACATTTGGATATTTGGAAAATAATATCAGATATAGGAATTGACTAGGTTTTCTTGATTGTCAACAACTTGACATGACCAATATTATAGGTTAAGTATGTGTAAGACCAGAAGTGTCTCAAATTTCATTTTTTTTTTAATTTTGAAATATTTTCACCTACATAATGAGATAATTTGGGGCAGAACCCAAGTCTAAACATAAAATTCAATGGTTTTATAAATATCTCATATACACAGTCTGAAAGTAACTATATACAATATTTTTAGTGCAGGTCTCTTTGAACCAAAACCAATCACATGAGATCAGGTGTAGATTTTCCACTTCCAGTATCACAGTGGAGCTCAAAATCTGTGGATTTGGGAGAATTTTGGATTTCAGGTTTTCGGATTAAGGATGCTTACCCTGTACTTCTGTTCAAGTCTGGAAACTTTGTTTGATAGTATCCTGCACCCTGTGTGGTTTCAGGTTGAAGTTTACAAAGAGATAGTCTCACAAATAATTTTGGAGGCAGAAGTAAAGCAGAATCCATACTTCTTAGGAGGTTATGATGACTCTCCTTCCTCTGCTGCTTTCTCAGACCTCCTGTGATTTTCCCCTTTATGCTTCCATGTGCAGAACATCACAAACATCCTGCAAGTTTTGTCACTCATTCAAATAAATGCCCAGTGCTTAAAAATGAAGCTATCATATTTCCCCAATCCTGTAGCTTCAGCTTTCCAGAAAATCTCCATCAGTCACATACAAATTTTTATAATCCTTAATACGACATTGAACCACTTATTTCTGAACTCCTTAGAATAGCTCAGTTTTCCTGACCCAACCCAACTGATATGACTTTGGGTACTAAAAAAATAGATCCAGGAAATAGTATGTTAAAGACAGGAATCTGAAACTGGTTCTATAATGTTATGAGATTTAAAGCCATCAATAACCTCATTGCCAATGGTAAACAGGATACTTGTAGACCATGATATACAGTTGTAAAATAATTTTTGAAATTATTACCTGTGATTACCTGGAATTGAACAATATAAGTTTGAGAGACTGTCTTAATCTTCTTAGGCTGTTACAACAAAATACTGTCAGTTCTGTGATATACAAACAACAAACATCTACCTCTCGCAGTAATAGAGGCTAGGAAATCCAGGATGAAGGCTCCAGCAGATTTGATGTCTGGTGAGGACCACTTCCTCATAGGTGGTATCTTCTTGCTATGTCCTCACATATGAGCAAAGGAGCTTCTCCAGGTCACTTTTTTTAGGTCACTTTTATAAGATCCCTAATATTAGACAGAAAGTCTGTGTCTTCACGGACCAATTTCCTCCCAAAGATTTCACCTTCTAATACTATCATCTTGGGGTCAAGATTTGAATACATTAACTTTCTGTTCAAGATACTAGGGATTCAACCTAGGGGTGCTTTAGCCCAGAGCTACATCTCTAGCCACACCACCCTCCCACATACACCTTTTTAGAGTTCAGGTCTCACTAAGTTGCTGAGGCTGTCCTTGAACTTACAATCCTCCTGCCTCAGCCTCCCAAATTGTTGGGTGTTATGGTTTGGGTGTGAGGTGACCCACTAAAGCTCATGTGTAAGACAATTCAAGAAGGTTTAGAGGAGAAATGATTGGGTTATGAGAACCTTAACCCAATCAGTGAATTAATCACCTGGAATGGTAACTGAAGGCAGATGGTGGTCATTGGCAGCATGGCTTTGGGGCATATATTTTGTATTTGGAGAGTGGAGTCTCTCTCTCTACTTTCTGATAATCATGTGAGCTGCTTCCCTCTGCCATACTCTTCTGTCATGATGTTTTGCCTCATTTTGAGCCCCGATGAATGGAGCTTTAAACCATGAGCTCCTAAATAAATTTTTCTTCCCCTCAAATTGTACTCGTCAAGTCTTTAAGTCACAGTGAAAAATCTGACTGAAACAGTGAGATTATAGGTATACCACCATAAATAGCTACAATGTATGAAATTTGAGTGAATATGAACATTCCAACCATAGAAGCAACCTAGTACCTACTAATTTTTTAACTAGGAAATTATAATGAAATTAATACAGAGTATAAGGAAATTATAATGAAATTAATACAGAGTATAAGGATGGGAGAGGAGGAGGATGGGCTACTGGAAAATAAATGATGAAATCAGGGCTTTATATTCCCATCTTAAGGCTTGAGTAATAAAAGAGAAATATCTCTAACTATCCTGAAAGAATACCTTATTGCTTTTTACAGAGGTTTGAAATTTTTTAAAACTAAACCCAAAATCTGATACTACAAGTGATTGAATTAAAATGTAAATCAAAATTATAGCTTCTCAGGGTCTCTTTGGTTACAGTACAATGAACACTCAAAATCCATTTACTAGAAATCTCCCCTGTATGAGTAGATTCACCTCCCTTACTAATGAGACTGTAGCCTTGTAGGAGAATAATATGACCCATTCCATTGCCTCTTACCACTTCTAAACCTTTAACTGGACTCAAATCTTGAAAAAAATCATACAAAGAATGAATCTTGAATGTGAACTATATACCAAAATAATTGTAACATTTTGGCAATGTATATCAGTAGAAAGTAGAGGGATGTCTTTGATGATGGATCCTAATAGCATTAAAACAGATAAGAAGGAATACACTATTGGGTTCAGCTGGATTTATTTATATGAGTATACTAACCAGTATTTTGGGGTTCAGTGTACTACATTGAACAGTGGAAATAATTCTAACAGTTTTGTACTGTTCAGGGTTCTCCAGAGATACAACCAATAGAAGACAGGCAGATATATAACGGGTAGATTTGAGTGATTGCTGATTGATAGATGAGAGTGGACTTATTAGGGGAATTGGCTCATGCAATCATGGAGGCTAAAAAGTTGCAGGATAGACCATATGAACCACGGAGACCCAGTGATGCCCATAGCATAGCTTTGTCCAAGTCTGCAGGCCTCTCAACCAGGGATGCTAGGTAACTTGGTAAAACAGTCTGAGGTCAAAAACTTGAGAAACTGAAGGGCAGTTGGTGCAAGTCCTAGAATTCAGAGACCAGAGAGCTTGGCACTCTGATATCCAAGGGCAGGAAAGAGTATCTACCAGAGCCAGAGGGAAAAAGAGGACAGAGAGGGATGGGGGGAGGGAAAGAGGGAGAAAGAGAGGGAGGGGGAGGGAGAAAGAAGGAGAGAGAGGAAGAGAGAAAGGGGGAGGAGAGAGAGAGAGAGAGAGAGAGAGAGAATGAATTCATCTTTCCTCTACCTTTTTACTTTCTCTGGTCCCCCACCTGGTATGATAGTGCCTGAACACTTTGAGTGCATCTCCCCACTATGTCCATGGCTTTATATGACAATTTTATCTGGCAACACCCTTGCAGAAACACACAGAAATAATATCTTACCAGCTATCTAAGTATCCCTTAATCCAGTGATGTTGACACCTATAATTAACACAAGTTTTTTTTTGGTCTAGTTGACATAACTGAGCCCCTGTGGTAGGCAAAGTGAACTGGCAGTACATAAAGGCCCAGAAAAATAGGTATGCTAGAAGGATGGTGTCACATTATTCATTCAATGCCTTTCAATGTCTTAGAAATACTTTGGGGAAGGTGAAACAAACAATCTTGAAAGACTCTTTAATGGTTATTTTTCACATGCCAGAAATGATAGAGGAAGAGGTTATCAGTGGAATAGATTCCCAAGAGTCAATGGGCATGGTGAAATTCTGAAATGGCAAAAGTCCAGGGATGAAGTTCCTGCCACCAACTTACTAGGGTCAAGGTGGCATTATTACTGTAATGGCTAACAGGGATTTACAGTGTAATGGTGGACCTACAGAGATATTTATGGTTAAATAATTATACTATTAGGACTAATATAGCTGAACCATCTAAGTCAAGTTGACTTGATTTGCATAAACAAAAATATGTAGTGGTAGATGAATGTCTGAAGTGAATCACTGCAATAGAGTCCTGATACACTTCCTAGATTTGAATAATCTGCAGGCTCAGGGTACCTTAAGTGAAGAGACTTGACCCCCTTGAGGAAGGGTATTGCTACACTGCCTAAAAGGTATATACTAAAATATCCATTTAGCTTTTCCCAAGAATGTGGGGCTATTTGTCAGGGTGGTTGTGTTTTAGGGAAAGGAAAAAAAAAATATTTTAGGGATTACTAGACACTGGCTCCAAGTTAACACAAAATCTTGAGGACACTAAATAGTACATAGATCCATAATTCATGGATTTACAAACCATAATCCCATGGATTGTAAGAGCCTGATGATTAATGCTGTTTGGCTCAGTCCATGTACAGTGGATGCCTCAATTCACTCTGTGTTCATATTCCTAATTCTAAAATGAAGAGTTAGATAGAGCATTCTTGGCAACATAGACCTCCACTTACCAAGGCAGATTTGGCTATATCAACATTAAATGCCCACTAGGCATGGTAATGCCTGCCTGTAATCCCAGCAATTTGGGAGGCTAAGGCAAGAGGATCACAAGTTCAAGGCCAGCCTCAGTAACTTAGTGAAATCCTGTCTCAAAAATTTTTAGAAAGGACTGGGAATGTGGCTCAGTAGTAAACCTCCTCTGCGTTCAATCCCCAGTCACAACAGCAACAATGAAAAAATAGTTGCATTCTATGAGAAGCATGGTGTGATTATTATCTTGACTTGGAATTTAAAAAGGGTTGTAGAAATAAAGGGCAAGTTGACATAAGGGTGGACTGTGTAGATTGTGCTATATTAATCTGATTAAGCTCAGTACAGTGTTCTCCAGAATATTCTTTCCTTTATACTTTCATAACCTAAAACTGTTTCTGACTAAAAGCGCTTAGCATTAAGATAAAGCATAAGTGAAATAGAGAACAATTTTCTAAGGAAATTATGGGGTATCTGACTCAGTGGCTTTGATAGCAACTGCTCCCCAGATCCTCCGGCTGCAGCCTACCAAAACATCATTCCCTCATCTGCTCCCGCAGCTATGTAACATTTAATACGTACATTAAATCCCTATTCCTGTAATACTTGCTGTAACTCTAGTGTCCTCACCAAATCCAGACTCACATACTCAGTAAATTCTGTGGCATAACAAAATCAGTGAAAGTTTTTTAGAGCTAAAATTTTTAAGATTTCCAAATTACAACTGCAATATAAGTTTGGAACTAGTGAAGACATAAAAACATGTATAAAGAAAAAGTTTATCCTCTGCCCCATACCCCCTCTCCCATTCCACCTTCTTCAGATAGCCCAAGTCAACAGTGGGGTGTGTTTCTTTCTATACATGCCATGTTGCTTTTTAAATTTATAGAAGCATCTCCATATATAGCGAGGTGATTTTTAAAAATTTCCTGTGCTTATTACTTATTTTACCATAATAAAATCATACTATAAAAGAGTCTGCAAGTTTGACAAAAATACATGTAAGTATCTATGGTTTTTTGCTATTTTCCAAAATGAAATTCATATTAAACATGCATTTCTAATTCTTACCGTCTCATTCATTAATACTTTGTAGAAATTCTCCCAGTTGATTGACATAAATCTAATTTGTGTGCTCATTTAAATGGGTGCAAAATATTTCATAGTTTGGATAGTTCATATTTATTTAGGCATTTTGCTTGCCATGAGTAGTTGTTTCAACAGTGAATTGTCCCCAACTAAGGGTTTGTTAACTTTTGATTTTAATGTCTGTTGCCAAGTTGTTTTTGAAGAATGGTTTCAAGAGTTCATATTTCTATTAGAATATTTATGAGTACCCAATTTTGTTAATATTAAATTTTAAGTTTTATGCTTTTATCTTCATTTATTAACAATTGATTTAATAATTTTTCATGTGTTTATTGGCCACTTCATTTGCCTTTTTGTGAAGTGTCCACATAGCTATTGTTTTGTTTACCTTGTCTACCTTATCCTATTGTGTCTGTGAGACTTTATATTGCATAGAAGTCTTGATCGCATCTATCTTTAGGACTTCTTTTTATTGTCTAGACAGGCACTCCTTATTTGTCATTTAGGTTACAAGTAGATATTTCTAAAATAAGTGTTTTTTTAAATAGATTTTATGTACATTATCTTTTTTCCATACAGAGATTTATGTCCTCAAACATTTCTTCATCTAATGGGTCAGGGAGGGAATATATAATATATAGAGGTTCCAGAAATAGGAAAGAGAGGAGAGGAATTAATAAAAAAAAACTACTTCATTACCATCACACCCCAACAGTGTTCCTCCTATTTTTATGTCCTCAAACATTTCTTTTTTGATCATATGGCTTCCAGTTAAGCTTCAATATGTAGCAAGATTATAGAGCGGCACTCCTATTCTTACGACAAAGCAATGCAAACTAAAAGTCAACATTTCTCAGATGCATCAGAAATCTGAGGTTGCAAAAGCACCACTATCCCAAAATTTGAAGAGACAAGTGCCTGAAGGAAGAAATAGTGAATGAACTCTACTTGCCTGAAACAGATGCTGCTGAAGCAATTACCTGATAAAAACACTTGAATATAATTTTGATGAACTGATGAACTGCTGGAGGCTGAGTCTCAATAAGTACAGAGTGACAACTGCAGAGACAGTCATACCTTGGGGACTTTTTCTCTCAGAACTCCACCAGGTTCTCCTGCTGAGAATTTCAGGAAGATCCTCAAGTGGTTCTGGCAGGGGGAGAAGCAGTAACCACTGTGAAATAAGCCCTGTACCTTCTCCATAACACATATTTATTCTCCATGGGAAAGGACTTTGCCAAAGTCAAACGGGGGAAAAGTATTCCTCCCATTACAGCCCCCTCCAGCCTTCTTTTCTCACCAAATTGGACAGGGAGGGGAATAAATAATATACAGAGGTTACAGAAATAGGAAACAGAGGAGAGGAATTAAAAATTAAAAAAAAAATAAAAACTTCTTCCTTACCACCACACCAACAGAGTTCCAGCATAATGCCAATAGATTACAACTGGAAGAGCTGAAACACACTGACTCTTTGAAAAGAAATACTTTGGAAAGTTGAAGACAAAAGGGGAGAGTAAAGCAATGACATTTGATATTTTAAAGCCTCTGGAATCTACAACTACAATAAAGATTAAACATAGCCCAACTCCTAACTATATTAACATACATACTTCCACTAACATCCTATTTAACTCAGCTCCTAGTGTGGGGCACAACATAACCAGCTTTTGACAACAACAAAAATTATAAGTCATTGCAAAAGAAAAAACCTCACAATCTGAAGACACAAAGTAAACATGATACCCAGACTCAGATATGACACCTATGTTGGAATTATTGGATAGAGAATTTAAAACAATTATGATCAACATTTTAAGAACCCCAGTGGAATATGGAAAGTAAACCATGCAAAAAAAAAAATGAATAATATACACAGAAAGAGGGAAACTTTAAGAAGGAATTAAGAGATGGTAGAAATCAAAATCACTGTAACATAAATGAAGAACACCTTCAATGGGCTCATCAATGAACTGAATACAGATTCTGCAGAACTATTCTGTCTTCTCTTGAAGACAGTCAAGAGAAATTTTTCAAACATATTAAAAACTAATGTAATGAAAAAAGTATAAAACTCAAGGACTATGGGACAGTAGAAAAAAATGTGTCATACACATAATTGGAATAACAGAAAGAGAACAGACCAGAAGAAATGTCTGAAGCAATAATAGTTAAGAACCATCCAAACACCAAACTGTAGATCCAGAAAGTTTGGAGAACACAAGGCAGAATAAATATAAAAACAATACAAACAACAACAAAAACCGTTTCGTTTTGACACTCTCAAAACAATAACTCCTAGGTATTGTTTCTTCAGAAACCCAGAGAGAGAGAGAAATCCTGAAAACTCAGGGATTAGAGAGGACATCTTAACTATAGAAAGAGAAAGGTAAGAATTACTGTGGGCTTCACATCAGAAACCACGGAAACAAGAGGGCAGAGTACAATATTTAAAATGTTGCAAGAAAAAAACCCACTAGCCCAGAATTCAGAATCTAGAGAAATTATCTGGCAAATATGAAAGATAAATTCTTTCAAAGACAACAAAAACTGAGGGAATTCATTACTACTTGCCCTGCAAGAAATATTTTTTTTAAAAATTAAGCAGAAGGAAAATATTATGAATCAGGAATTTATATCTGCAGTTAAAAGAGGAGGAGGAGAGAAGAAAGAAGACAATATGAAGAAGGAAGGGGAGAGCCTCAGAGAAGTATAGGGAAAGTAAATATATTTTCATTCTTTCTTAATTGATCTGAAAGATACTTGTTTAAAACGATACTCATAACAATGGAGAAGTAAAGCGAACGTCAGCAAAGTAACAAGGTATAGGTTTCCTGCCCTAAAACTGAAGCGAGTTAATGTTATTTGAAGTTTGCTTTAGATTGTTTAAAAATACATATTGTAAACTCTAAAGTGATCACCAAAATATTTTAAAAATTAAAGCTGATTTGCTAAAAGAAGAGCTAAAGTTGAATTATATAAAATATGCAAGTAAAACCAAAACAGAAAAGAAGAAGGGGGGAGATAAAAGCAAAAGCAACAAATAGAAAATTAAACAGTAGACATTAATCAAACTGTACAGATAATCACTTCAAATGTGAAAGTTTAAACAAAACAATTAAAGGATATCAGAGTGGAAGACAAAAGCAAAGCAAATCTCAATTACATGTGTCTACTTAAAGTATACTTTAAATATAAAGACTAAGACAGGTTAAAAGTGAAATAAGCCAATCCCAAAAAACCAAAGGTGGAATGTTTTCCCTGATAAAGAGTGTGATGATATATAATGGGGGGGTGAGAGAAGAATGGAGGGAATTTACATTACATATAGGGAAATGAGAGGGGGTGAGTATGAAAAATGGTGGACTGAGACAGACATCATAACCCTATGTACATGTATGATTACATGAATGTATGAATCTACATCATGCACAATCATAGAAATGAAAAGATGTACTCCATTTGTGTACAATGAATCAAAATGCAGTCTGTAAAAGTAAAAAAATAATTTTAAAAAAAGTGCATGGATAGATAAAATGTATACTAACAAAAAACATATTCATTGTTAACACTAATCAAAAGAAAGCTGAAGTAGCTACATTAATTTTAGACAAAGACAACTTCATAAAAGGGGAGATTATGAAAAATAAAAAGAGACATTAGATAGTAGCAAATATGTCAATTTGCCAAGAAAATACAGCAATTCCAAACATGGACACACTCACAAAATATGATGTATAAATTGATGCAATTATAAAAAAAAAAAAACAAGCAAAAACAGATAAATGTTTTGTTTTAATTTTCCAGTTGGGATTTTCCTATATCAGTTAAAAATGTTTTCCAAATCTAGATAAGGGGAATACATATGCAGATATCTTTTCAGTCCTTAGATTAAGAGGTTTAATGTACACAGTCATAAGCTGATAAATGTTAATAAATGACTTAGGTGAGGGAAGAGGAGAAGCCCAGATCTGTAGAATTTGATGATTTTCTGTAATGTAGATTCTCCCACTGTGGCCAATTTTCAGCTAGCAACATGATGTTCCAGAATGTGGAGTTAAGAAATGTGCACAGTGGTCTCACACAAGGTGTTAAGAACCAAACTCCATTCTGCTGCTGAATTATCTGAATATATCTAAGATTCTTTTTTTCAACAAATACAATTATAATTTAAATTTTCTTGAAATTAATTTGTTATATATGCTGTGAGACAGTTTATTGTCTTCAAATTGAACATTAAATTGTGCCTGTACCTTTTATTAAACTATTTTTTTCTCACGTTGAATTCAAATCTTAATTTTGTTATGGTAGAAAAGATTTATGCATATGCTAAACCGTTTTGGATACCAGTATGCTGTTGTATTTTTAAATTTGCTTTTTTAATAGCATCATATGGATTTGCTTATGGTAATTTTACAGTTTTGCTCTTTGGAAAGTGTTCCATTTCTTATTTATGGTTTTTAGTTATCTTTAAGAATTAGTACACATGAATTTTAAGATCATATGATCTAACCATTTAAAAATGAAGTTCTATCCACAATATCATTAAATATATATTAATTTTGATTAAAATGTCATTTTTGTGACACAGTATAAGTTTTTTTATTTAAAAAAATCTTTATATTTAGGCAGTTTAATTTTATTTTTATCCTTGAGTTTTTATGAGGAATCAATGCTGATTTTATCAAAGGACTTCTCAAAATCTATTAGTATAATGATATTTTTCCTTAACAATGGGATGATATTTTATGTTGATAGAAATCCTATTATTGAACCATCCTTGCATTACTGGATTTTGATTTGTTTTTTGTACAACTATATTCAACTATATTTGTCTAGTTGTCTATGGAAGAATCATGTGTTTTTTCTTTATATACATTTGTTTTTCAGCCTTCATAAGGTAACAGAGGGTTATTCATCCTTTTCAATAGTGTGACATAATTTAAGTATCATGGAATTTATTTTTCAAATTTACATACACAAATTAGGGGTGTATCTACCTGTCCCAGCATTTCTTTTTATGTTAATCTTTAATCAATCTTTTTAATCTATGTTAATTGATTTCATCAATTTTTTTCTTTTGTGGATATGTTTGCTCATTTCCTTTACATTTTAAATTTCTAGACATAAAACTGCAGTTGTTTACTACCTGTTAATTATGAATGTTTGCACTCTTCCTTTATGATTATTTTTCCTTAAGCAGCCTGATATAGTATTTACCACTTAGAGTTTCCTTTCCAAAGTACCAATTTAGAAATTAGCAATCCAGTATATTATCAGTTTTTTTTTGTTATCATTCATTCATTTCAGCATTTGTACTTACTACTTCCCTCTTCCTAGTTTCCTTATGCTTATCTTGTTTTACAACTTCCAATAATTTGAGATAATAGTTATATTCTTATTTTTAGTTTAGAAGGTATTTAATCTTATTATCTTTTTGATTGATGATCTTTCTGTGTGCATTATAACATGATAAAATGATTTCCTTTTTATGGTTTTCTTGCTCAATGGTAATTTGTTTTTTATATTCTCTGATTCAAAGGTTTTCTAGGTTTCCTAACTACTAAGAAGTTAGTACTTTTATCATCTTTTGTTTAAATTCATTATTTTGATTTTATTAGATCACATAGAAAAATTGTGGTTTTTTAAATTTTTCTAAGAATCTAGTTTTATAATAATTGTTCATGGATATATATTTATGCATATTATTATCTCATATACATGTAAATATATATAAACTTGGCATCTTAATGATGTATTATATAATCTATATATGTCTGTAATATTTCATTGATTTTTTTTTATGCCTTTACTAAACTCTGTCTGGTAAACATTTATAATGATAAAAGCACTATATTCAAATATCTCATATTTTCATAAACCAAGATAACCTTTCATTCAAGTTAGTTTTATTCTCTATAGCAACTCTAGTGTTTAGACTATAGGATTGTGTTTGTTATATCCTCCACATGTATCATGTTTTTATTGCTACCTACTATTCTTTTGGCACCATTTCACATTCTTAATTCTAATTCTCCATATCTAATATTGATATTATTATTACTGCTTGCATTTAATTTGCAATTCCCAGTATCTCTTGGTCCTTGTTGGTTTTCTTTTCAGACTTTGTTATTTATTTTTAAGTGTATTTCTTGGCAAGCACATATTTCTGGGGTTTTTGTTTTAATCAAAACTGAGACTGGCTTTAGGGAATTTAAATTTATTTAATTTGTTTTTAGTTTAATGTCTGATATGTTGATTTTATTTATTCTATTTTAATTGATTATTGGCTATCATTTTTCATGATTTCCTGTTTTCTATATCTTTGCTTTTGTGATTAGAACGTTATTTATTCTATTTATCTTCCTTTCTAATTGGAAAGTCCTTTATTTTCCTACAAAAAAAATAGAATTTTAATGAAACAAGTAACTGAATCCTTATTCTCGATTATTTTATGAAAACAAGACCCCTGCCATTTCTTCTTCAGCGATGCACCTGCCCCCATTCCAAAGGAGAAAATAGTAAAATGTGTGTAATTTTACACTCTAAGTTGCCTTCAGGAAAGATTTTTACTCCTTCTTTCACCTCAACTTATTGAATTTGACATAATTATCTATTCTTTTTTATGCTGTTATTTTTTTATTTTTCATTTGCTACATCATTTACATTATCTACTTATTTATTTATTTATCTACATATGGGGGAATGGATTCATTACTCAGTGTTCAGTGTTCTCTTCTCTGTATTTCCTCTCTCTTAATATCTCTCTTGGGATTTCTTTGTCACTGGTTAGAATCCTTTCTCAAGGGTTTTTCTCAGAAAGAGTACATGGTTGATGACTATTTTTAAAAATCAGATATCAACAAATACTTTTCTTTCCCCTTACAGGGTAATGCTATGTGGGCTAGAATAATTGACTCTGTTTTTAGACTTTCTTATACTTGTCTGTGATTGTTATGTCTTGGTCTTTTAACTTCTAGTGAGCACATGCGAAGTTGGATTCCAGTCTGGTTCTCTTTTATATAACCTGTTATGTATATAGCAGACCCTTTTCTTGTTTGGCTATTAACTTGCTCCAACTTCATTTTTTTGAACTGTTATTGGTGACATGCCTATGTCTACCTTATTTAAGATTTCACCCTACATTTTGCCAGACATGATCTGCTTATAAGACAAGTGCTTGCCATACCCTTAGATCTCCTTTCCCTCCTCAGCACTCCCTGATAGATTAGATAGGAATGAAGAGATCAAAAGGATGGAAAGAGGCAACCCCTACTAGAAGTGGATGTCCTCCCTGCCCCAGGGTTCAGATACTATAATAAGCATCTTGAGTACTTGTTGCAAGATTCTTTCCATTTCCCTCTTTGCTAAAGGGAGAGAGATGTTCAATGTAGGCACTCTTCCTTCAGCTCTCACCCATGGTGATACACCTTAATGTTCTTCCTAGGGCATAAGCTCGTCTAGCCCAGCTGTCAGATCTCTTAAATGACATAACTTTGAGATGTCAAGCTCAGTGACCTTCTGCAGGGTCCTCTTGACTCATGGAAAATTCCTATTCTTAGCACAGCAAGTAGGAAAGAAGCCTGCTCTGCAGTTGACCCCAATCTATACCTGCTCTCTCTCTCTCTCTCCAGTTTTCTTCCCACTTCCGTCCCCTCACTTCACCAAAAAGAAACAAACAAAAAAGCAGAATGTCAGTTATATAAGAAGACACCCAAACAAGGAATGAGATGTCAACCTCCTTTTCTTTCAGGCATTTTTAACCTGCACAATTGTTTCTCAGAGCCTCCATTACTTGGTTGGAAGGAAGTTGTGGTGGAAGAGGTTACAGAGCAGCCCAAATCTATGAGGTATGGGAAGGAAAAGTCTCCAAGGCCAGTCATTTACCCCTCTGCTGAATTATGCCTCCCAAGAATACAAGTGATATTAGAGGATAATACAGTGATTTGGTGTTTTGTAAGATTTGAAGTCATGAATATTCTAAATGTTTAGTATTAATGGTTCCTTGTGTTTTTCTTTGAGTACCAGTTTCCATAAGTCCCATTTAATATCCAATTTTACAGCTTAGCTTCTGTTAATTTAAGGTTGCAACTAGTCTATCCTCTATGAAATATGTGTGAGTTTTTGGCTATCTACAAATAAAAGCTGCTTTAACACCTGTGCTGTTTCTTTCTTCCTTTTATTGTTTGCATGTTAACAAACTCAAACAAAATGTAGGATAATATCTGGAGATTTTGTAGAAATCAAATTCCCATTCTGAAAAACTATTATAGATTCATGAAAAAAATAGCATAGGCAAAAATGGTGACCCTTTCCTCATAAACTGAAGCCCTAATTTATTCATACTAATAAAGATATTTTAAGCTGCAAACACCCATCTCATAGTCACTGTAAAAATAGGGTTAGAGATAAGTCTTTGTAATAATCACAATTTTGATTTGTTCACTCAACTCTTTTGTTGTATCTAGCCAAATGGTATGGTGTTGGACTGTCATTTGTAATCACTCTCTCACAGAGAATTGCCATAATGCACTCATATCCATTCACAAAAATTGTCTGTGTTGGGGACTTCAGGTCACAGCAGGGGGTAGCACTTTATTTTACTGTGAAGTGTTACACTGTGAAGTATCGACATAAACATTAGCCTAGGCTTCTACCTCAAGCATTCACCACATATGATAGTAATGCAACAGTTTTCCTATTCCTAGTAAAACGTATGAGGGACACTGTATGCTCAGAGAACAGAGAGTGGAACTGAAAATAGGATAATGAGCAGTGACTGAAGAAACTGGGTATATTTAAATTCACACACACACACACACACACACACACACACACACACACAAGAGGGCAGGAGGCATGATACTTACGAGCAACCACTCTGTAGATCAGAAATTGAATCCTAATCTTCTTGTCTCTGAGAAGAAATTAAAGGTCAAAGGATGGAGTTAAAGAGCAAGTTTTACCACAAGATGAGGAAGCTTTCCTTCAGTTCTCCAAGAATCCACTTGAGCTTCTGGAGGAGTTGAAAGGAAAGGAAGGTCCATTTCTTAGTGGAAAATTTATTACTGAAATTCCTAAACATTGAAATAGAGAACCCATGGTCCTTCATAACTCTCTGCCAAGATCTTATGGTTTGCTTTTCTTTCCTTCTTAAATAAAGTCTAAATTTTTTTTAAAGTATGAATTATTTATAGCATACTTGAAGACTCCTGAACAGTAATGCTTCACTTGATACAGACACATTCTGAGGACTGGATCATTAGGTAATTTTGTTATTGTGCAAATACCATAGAGTATACTCACATTAACCTAAAATGGTAGAACCTACTACATTCCTAGGCTATATGGTAAACCTTTTCCTTCTAAGGTCATGTTGAACCAATCAGTATGAGATAAAAACAATTACAAGAGAAAATGATGCAATTATGCAGTAAACCAAGATATGTGTAGTGCTGCCAGCATAACGCAGCATGCAACCTTACTGTAGACATTTATTATAAGTAGAAGAACTACACTCTAAGTAATAAAAAAGTATGGTAAGCTCATAAACCAGTAATGTAATATTTTAGTATCAAGTGTCATTATCAAATATTGTGTAATGTGCAGACATAACATAAGTGGTATGATTCTGTAACACTAGTAGCCTAGAAGGCTGGTTTAAACCACATCACCACAAACCCAAGAGTACATTAGCACTACAACATCATGATGGCCATTGTATAGCAAGTGGCAGAAATTTTTCAGCTCTGTCATAATCTTTAGGAACCACCACGATATATGCTATCCATCAATGACTGAAACAACATTACGTGACATATAAGTGTACTCGTTCCTATAGTAAGAAATAAAGTGTTAACAAAAAATAGATGCCCCCTGTATGCTTTTATTCTAAAACTTTTTCTTCTCTTTGGAGGAAATCATCATCCTCTTCAAAGGAAATATCATTCATTTCTTTTATATTTTTACTGCATTTACAATTATCCCTAGTAATAACTGCTATGAGGCAGCATTTTCATAAACTTTTGTATTGTTTAGTTTGCAGTGCTAGGGACCAAACCTGGAGTCACATGCTCACATGCCAGACAAGCACTCCACCACTGAGCTACACCCCCAATCCCTTATACTTTACATAGAGTGTCATACTTCATGTAAATATGATTATACTTTATGTATTCTGTATATATTCCACTGCAGCTTTCTCTTTTCTTATGGTATCTTTCATTTCATCCATCCATACATTAGCAGCTCTATTTGACTTATTTTTGCATATTGATCCCATTATAAGAATACATTCTCCAGTGAGAGGTTTTCTACATAGAACCAGCCACAAGCCCCCGAACCAACAGAGAGCTTCGATCCGCAAGCAGCCTCTGCGATCAGGGCAGGGCAGCCAGAGACCTCTTCAGGCGGCTCTGCCAACTCCGGCCGCAGGCTCTCTTCACAGGGCGATCCAAGATGGCGGCCTAGAGGGTGACTGCACCCCCAGTCGCTCCAGAACCCAGGAGTTAAGAAGGGGAGGCATTGAGAGACTCGGACTGAAATAGAGCCACAGGTGAGTCTGCCCACTGGGTAAAGCTCGGCCCGGGTGGCAGGCCCAGATAGAGGTGGCTTATCGGAGCCGGGCAGGGCAGCTAGAGTCATCCACAGGCAGCCCTGCGCACTCCGGCGGTGGGCCCCGCCCACACAGCCAGCTTCTCCAGGTTCTCGGAATGGAACTGGCCCGCTAGTGAGAGCCTTTCTGACCAGAACAAGCTCCAAGTCCCGGAGCCAGTGCAGCGCAGTGTACTCCGGCACGCAAGCAGCTTCAGGGACCAGGATAGGGCAGCCAGAGACTTCCCCAAGTAGCCTGGACCCCTGCGGTGGGAGGTGCCTTTCAAGGCTAACTTCTCGGAGCAGACCACCCAGTGAGAGGCTTTCTACATAGAACCAGCCACAAGCCCCTGAACCAACGGAGAGCTTCGATCCCCAAGAAGCCTCTGGGATCAGGGCAGGGCAGCCAGAGACCTGTTCAGGCGGCTCTGCCAACTCCGGCCACAGGCTCTCTTCATGGGGCGATCCAAGATGGCGGCCTAGAGGGAGACTGCACCCCCAGTCGCTCCAGAACCCAGGAGTTAAGAAGGGGAGGCATTGAGAGACTCGGACTGAAATAGAGCCACGGGTGAGTCTGCCCACTGGGTAAAGCTCGGCCCGGGTGGCAGGCCAGATAGAGGTGGCTTATCGGAGCCGGGCAGGGCAGCTAGAGTCTTCCCAAGGTAGCCTTCCACACTCCAGCAGTGGGCTCCTCCCACACGGCCAGCTGCACGGTGCAGGCCCACAGTGAGAGCCTTTCCGCACAGAGCCAGTTCCAAACTGTGGAACCAGTAGGGGGCTAGGGGCAGTTTTCTTCAGATGCGCTGCTTTATCAGATTCCTCCAAGACATCAGGCTACTGAAGGCTGGGAAGTGATACACTGAAAATCTACCGGGACACTATAAGCCAATAGCGGAAAACTGCAATATCTCAGGGTCCCACTGAGAGCTGACCAATATGAGAAAACAAGGGAAGAAAATGTCCCAAACAAACCTAGATACTACATCAATAAAACCCAATGACAGCACAGCAGAAGAAATGTCAGAAAGGGAGTTCAGAATGTACGTAATTAAAGCGATCAGGGAAGCTAATGAGGAGATGAAAGAGCAAATGCAGGCATTGAAGGAGGAGATGAAAGAGCAAATGCAGGCATTAAATGATTGCACCAATCAACAGTTAAAAGACCAAATATGGGAAGCAAGAGATCATTTCAATAAAGAGTTACAGATACTGAAAAAAAAACAAACTGAAATACTTGAAATGAAGGAAACAATAAACCAAGTTAAAAACTCCATAGAAAGCATAACCAATAGGGTAGAATACCTGGAAGACAGAACCTCAGACATTGAAGACAAATTATTTAATCTTGAAAACAAAGTTGGCCAAACAGAGAAGATGGTAAGAAATCATGAACAGAATCTACAAGAATTATGGGATATCATGAAAAGGCCAAATTTAAAAATTATTGGGATTGAGGAAGGCTTAGAGAAACAAACCAAAGGAATGAACAATCTATTCAATGAAATAATAACAGAAAATTTCCCAAATCTGATGAATGAAATGGAAAACCAAGTACAAGAGGCTTATAGAACTCCAAACATACAAAATTACAACAGACCCACACCAAGGCACATTATTATGAAAATACCTAACATACAAAACAAAGACAGAATTTTAAAGGCCGCGAGAGAAAAGAATCAAATTACATTCAGAGGGAAACCAATAAGAATATCAGCAGATTTTTCAATCCAGACCCTAAAAGCCAGAACAGCCTGGAACAACATATACCAAGCCCTGAAAGAAAACGGATGCCAACCAAGAATCTTATACCCAGCAAAACTTACCTTCAAATTTGACAATGAAATAAGATCCTTCCATGATAAACAAAAGCTAAAGGAATTTACAAAAAGAAAGCCAACATTACAGATCATTCTCAGCAAAATATTCCATGAGGAAGAGATGAAAAACAACGATGCAAATCAGCAACAGGAGGAACTAGCCTAAAGGAATAGCCAAATAAAGGAGAAACCAAATCATGTCAAAAACAAATATGAGTCAATTGACTGGGAATACAAATCATATCACAATAATAACCCTGAATGTTAATGGCCTGAATTCATCAATCAAAAGACACAGACTGGCAAATTGGATTAAAAAGAAAAATCCAACAATATGCTGCCTGCAAGAGACTCATCTCATAGAAAGAGACACCCATAGACTAAAGGTGAAAGGATGGGGAAAAACATACCATGCACACGGACACAGCAAAAAAGCTGGAGTATCCATCCTCATTTCAGATAATGTGGACTTCAAACCAAAACTAGTCAGAAGGGATAAAGAAGGACATTACATGCTGCTTAAGGGAAGCATAAATCAGCAAGACATTGCAATCATAAATATCTATGCCCCGAACATTGGCTCATCCACGTACGTCAAACAAATCCTTCTCAATTCCAGAAATCAAATAGACCACAACACAACAATACTAGGCGATTTTAACACACCTCTCTCACCACTGGATAGATCGTCCAAACAAAAATTGAATAAAGAAACTATAGATCTCAACAACACAATCAACAATTTAGACTTAACGGACTTATATAGAATATACCATTCAACAAAGAACGAATACACTTTCTTCTCAGCAGCACATGGATCCTTCTCTAAAATAGACCATATTTTATGCCACAAAGCTACTGTTAGCAAATACAAGAAGATAGAGACACTACCTTGTACTCTATTAGATCATAATGGATTGAAATTAGAAATAAATGACAGAATAAAAAACAGAAACTTCTCCAATACCTGGAGATTAAATAATACACTATTATATGATGAATGGATAAGAGAAGACATCAGGAGGGAAATAAAAAAATTCTTAGAAGTAAACGAGAACAAAGACACATCATATCAAAATCTCTGGGACACTATGAAAGCAGTACTTAGAGGAAGATTTATTTCATGGGGCACATTCAAAAAAAGAAGTAGAAATCAGCAAATAAACGACTTAACACTACAGCTCAAAGCGCTAGAAAAAGAAGAGCAGACCAATATCAAAAGTAGTAGAAGACAGGAAATAGTTAAAATCAGAGCCAAAATCAACGAAATTGAGACAAAAGAAACAATTGGAAAAATTAACAAAATAAATAGTTGGTTCTTTGAAAAAATAAATAAAATTGGTAAACCCTTAGCCACACTAACAAAGAGAAAGAGGGAGAAAACTCAAATTACTAAAATTCGGAATGAACAACGAAACATCACAACAGACACGAGTGAAACACAAAACATAATTAGAAGCTATTTTGAAAATCTATACTCCAACAAAACAGAAAACCTCGAAGACATCAACAAATTTCTAGAGACATATGAATTACCTAAACTGAATGAGGAGGACATACACAACTTAAAAAAACCAATTTCAAGCAATGAAATAGAAGAGGTCATCAAAAGCCTACTAACACAGAAAAGTCCAGGACCAGATGGGTTCTCAGCCGAGTTCTACAAAACCTTTAAAGAAGAGCTCATTCCAATACTCCTCAAACTATTCCATGAAATAGAAGAGGAGGGAACCCTCCCAAACTCGTTCTATGAAGCCAATATCACCCTGATACCTAAACCAGACAGAGACACATCGAGGAAAGAAAATTTCAGACCAATATCCTTAATGAACATCGACTCAAAAATTCTCAACGAAATTTTAGCAAATCGCATACAAATATATATTAAAAAGATAGTGCACCACGATCAAGTGGGTTTTATCCCAGGGATGCAAGGTTGGTTCAACATTCGGAAATCAATAAATGTCATTCACCATATCAACAGACTTAAAGTTAAGAATCACATGATTATTTCAATAGATGCAGAAAAAACATTCGATAAAATACAGCATCCCTTCATGCTCAAAACACTAGAAAAAACTGGGGTAGTGGGAACATTCCTTAACATTATAAAGGCCATCTACGCTAAGCCCATGGCTAATATCATTCTAAATGGTGAAAAACTGAAAGCGTTCCCCCTGAAAACTGGAACAAGGCAGGGATGCCCTCTTTCACCACTTCTATTCAACATCGTCCTTGAGACTCTAGCCAGAGCAATCAGCAAACCAAAGAAATTAAAGGGATACGAATAGGAAAAGAAGAACTCAAACTATCCCTGTTCGCTGATGACATGATTATATATTTAGAGGAACCTGGAAATTCCACCAGAAAACTTTTAGAACTCATAAATGAATTCAGTAAAGTAGCAGGTTACAAGATCAATGCTCATAAATCCAATGCATTTTTTATATAAGTGATGAATCTTCAGAAAGAGAAATTAGGAAAACTACCCCATTCACAGTAGGTTCGAAAAAAATAAAATACTTGGAAATCAATCTCACAAAAGAGGTGAAAGACCTCTACAATGAGAACTACAGAACACTAAAGAAAGAAATTAAAGAAAATCTTAGAAGATGGAAAGATCTCCCATGTTCCTGGATAGGCAGAATTAATATTGTCAAAATGGATATACTACCTAAAGTGCTATACAGATTCAGTGCAATTCCAATTAAAATCCCAATGATGTACCTTGCAGAAATAGAGCAAGCAATTATGAAATTCATCTGGAAGAATAAAAAACCTAGAATAGCTAAAGCAATCCTCAGTAGCAAGAGCGAAGCAGGGGGTATTGCAATACCAGATCTTCAACTCTACTACAAAGCAATAGTAACAAAAACGGCATGGTATTGGTACCAAAATAGACAGGTAGATCAATGGTACAGAATAGAGGACATGGACACAAACCCAAATAAATACAATTTTCTCATACTAGACAAAGATTCCAAAAATATGCAATGGAGAAAAGATAGCCTCTTCAACAAATGGTGCTGGGAAAACTGGAAAACCATATGCAATAGAATGAAATTAAACTCCTATCTCTCACCCTACACAAAACTCAATTCAAAATGGATCAAGGACCTCGGAATCGGACCAGAGACCCTGCATCTTATAGAAGAAAAAGTAAGTCCAAATCTTCAACTTGTTGGCTTAGGATCAGACTTCCTTAACAGGACTCCCATAGCACAAGAAATAAAAGCAAGAATCAACAACTGCGATAGATTCAAACTAAAAAGCTTTCTCTCAGCAAAGGGAACTGTCAGAAATGTGAAGAGAGAGCCTACAGAGTGGGAGAATATCTTTGCCAACCATACCTCAGATAGAGCGCTAATTTCCAGTATCTATAAAGAACTCAAAAAACTCTACACGAATAATACAAATAATCCAATCAACAAATGGGCTAAGGAAATGAACAGACACTTCACAGAAGAAGATGTACAAGTAATCAATAGATATATGAAAAAATGTTCTACATCTCTAGTAATAAGGGAAATGCAAATTAAAACTACCCTAAGATTTCATCTCACCCCAATTAGAATGGCGATTATCAAGAATACAAGCAACAATAGGTGTTGGCGAGGATGTGGTGAAAAAGGAACACTCATACATTGCTGGTGGGGTTGCAAATT